>NC_061885.1:0-625000 GCF_905147765.1 Vanessa atalanta
TACCCCAACCTAACCTAACCTAACCTAACCTAACCTAACCTAACCTAACCTAACCTAACCTAACCTAACCTAACCTAACCTAACCTAACCTAACCTAACCTAACCTAAACCTAACCTAACCTAACCTAACCTAACCTAACCTAACCTAACCTAACCTAACCTAACCTAACCTAACCTACCTTTTTTTTTTTTTTTTTTTTGTTTTTTGTTTAACGAGGAGGAAATGCATTTACGCATGCCGCCCGGTCGGGGGACCGGGACGGGTATGTGGGACTCAACCGGGAACTAATGCCCCGTGCCAGGGCACGCTAGTGCTAATGCCCTGTCCCTACCCACTAAAACCATCCTCGGGTTTCCACCATGCGCCGAGTGGTGAGGCCACGGGATCGCCAATGGGCATGCAACCGCGACCCCACCAGCGGCAGCCGCCGCAAGGCGGCTGAATATTCATGGAAAGCGCGCCTAGTGCGCGCCTTCCCCCTCATCCTCCACGTAAGAATGTAGCGAACTCCCCCGAGTTCGCCACTGGAGGCTGGGCGTCAACGAAGCTGACGCCCTGCGGCGGATAAGATGGTAGGCTCCGCCGCTGACCGCCGGTGTAAAACACCTGGGAGGCTCGAGTAGCGAGCCCTCCCACTCCCTCCTAGCCAACGAGGCCACTCACATGGTCCGCCCTGACGCCGATCAGGGACGTACCAGGAGCAGCCCCGCGGCATCCCTCCCGCCAGTCTTAGCCGTGGCCGACGAGCAAGCTCAAGCCGGCCCCGTTGCCCAGGGTACACCACGAGGAGGTGACTGACATGTACCCCAACCTAACCTAACCTAACCTAACCTAACCTAACCTAACCTAACCTAACCTAACCTAACCTAACCTAACCTAACCTAACCTAACCTAACCTAACCTAACCTAACCTAACCTAACCTAACCTAACCTAACCTAACCTAACCTAACCTAACCTAACCTAACCTAACCTAACCTAACCTAACCTAACCTAACCTAACTAACCTAACCTAACCTAACCTAACCTAACCTAACCTAACCTAACCTAACCTAACCTAACCTAACCTAACCTAACCTAACCTAACCTAACCTAACCTAACCTAACCTAACCTAACCTAACCTAACCTAACCTAACCTAACCTAACCTAACCTAACCTAACCTAACCTAACCTAACCTAACCTAACCTAACCTAACCTAACCTAACCTAACCTAACCTAACCTAACCTAACCTAACCTAACCTAACCTAACCTAACCTAACCTAACCTAACCTAACCTAACCTAACCTAACCTAACCTAACCTAACCTAACCTAACCTAACCTAACCTAACCTAACCTAACCTAACCTAACCTAACCTAACCTAACCTAACCTAACCTAACCTAACCTAACCTAACCTAACCTAACCTAACCTAACCTAACCTAACCTAACCTAACCTAACCTAACCTAACCTAACCTAACCTAACCTAACCTAACCTAACCTAACCTAACCTAACCTAACCTAACCTAACCTAACCTAACCTAACCTAACCTAACCTAACCTAACCTAACCTAACCTAACCTAACCTAACCTAACCTAACCTAACCTAACCTAACCTAACCTAACCTAACCTAACCTAACCTAACCTAACCTAACCTAACCTAACCTAACCTAACCTAACCTAACCTAACCTAACCTAACCTAACCTAACCTAACCTAACCTAACCTAACCTAACCTAACCTAACCTAACCTAACCTAACCTAACCTAACCTAACCTAACCTAACCTAACCTAACCTAACCTAACCTAACCTAACCTAACCTAACCTAACCTAACCTAACCTAACCTAACCTAACCTAACCTAACCTAACCTAACCTAACCTAACCTAACCTAACCTAACCTAACCTAACCTAACCTAACCTAACCTAACCTAACCTAACCTAACCTAACCTAACCTAACCTTTTTTTTTTTTTTTTTTTGTTTAACGAGGAGGAAATGCATTTACGCATGCCGCCCGGTCGGGGGACCGGGACGGGTATGTGGGACTCAACCGGGAACTAATGCCCCGTGCCAGGGCACGCTAGTGCTAATGCCCTGTCCTACCCACTAAAACCATCCTCGGGTTTCCACCATGCCGCCGAGTGGTGAGGCCACGGGATCGCCAAGGGCATGCAACCGCGACCCCACCAGCGGCAGCCGCCGTAAGGCGGCTGAATATACATGGAAAGCGCGCCTAGTGCGCGCCTTCCTCCTCATCCTCCACGCGGGAATGTGGCGAACTCCCCCGAGTCCGCCACTGGAGGCTGGGCGTCAACGAAGCTGACGCCCTGCGGCGGATAAGATGGTAGGCTCCGCCGCTGACCGCCGGTGTAAAACACCTGGGAGGCTCGAGTAGCGAGCCCTCCCACTTCCTCCTAGCCAACGAGGCCACTCACATGGTCCACCCTGACGCCGATCAGGGACGTACCAGGAGCAGCCCCGCGGCATCCCTCCCGCCAGTCTTAGCCGTGGCCGACGAGCAAGCTCAAGCCGGCCCCGTTGCCCAGGGTACACCACGAGGAGGTGACTGACATGTACCCCAACCTAACCTAACCTAACCTAACCTAACCTAACCTAACCTAACCTAACCTAACCTAACCTAACCTAACCTAACCTAACCTAACCTAACCTAACCTAACCTAACCTAACCTAACCTAACCTAACCTAACCTAACCTAACCTAACCTAACCTAACCTAACCTAACCTAACCTAACCTAACCTAACCTAACCTAACCTAACCTAACCTAACCTAACCTAACCTAACCTAACCTAACCTAACCTAACCTAACCTAACCTAACCTAACCTAACCTAACCTAACCTAACCTAACCTAACCTAACCTAACCTAACCTAACCTAACCTAACCTAACCTAACCTAACCTAACCTAACCTAACCTAACCTAACCTAACCTAACCTAACCTAACCTAACCTAACCTAACCTAACCTAACCTAACCTAACCTAACCTAACCTAACCTTTTTTTTTTTTTTTTTTTTTTTTTTTTTTAGTTTTACTAGGAGGAAATGCATTGACGCATTCCGCCCGGCCGAAAGGGGGTTGACCGGGACGGATATGTGGGACTCCCGGGGCAGAAGGCCCCGTCCTACCCACTAAAACCTCCTAGGATTTTCGCCTCGCCGCAAGGCGACAGGGCTACGGGAACGCGCGTGGCTCACCACCGCGGCCCTGCCAGCGGCCGTCGCTGTAAATTGGCGACTCGTCACGAAATGTGCGCCAGGCTGTTACGGCGCACCTTCCGTCTCCACCTCCGTCAGAACCGCGACGGACTGCCCCCCGAGTCCGCCGCTGGAGGCTAGGCGGCAGCGGATGTAAAGTTCCGCCACCGTCCACAATGTGTCAAGTCCGGTTTTTAGGGCATCCGGCCTAGATGGTCGCGGCGCCGCTGACCAGGTCTTCGTCGGCGCAGCGGGAGGGAGTTGGTGTCGTCTTCCCGCTGTCGCTCTGCCGCCTCCTTTGCGGACATTACGGTTTCGCTGAAGACCCGTAATGCCGCCCACGCCTCTGCACTCGCGACCATCTTTCGCACTAAGGCCGGAAGCGAGATGTCATATCCGATAGCCGTGAACAGGTCAGCGCGAGGCTCCGCCCAAGCTGGGCACTCTGCGCGCGTGTGTTCGGCCGTGTCCACGGCTCCGTTGCCACAATGGTGGCACGTCGTTGTGGGCTCTCTGCCGGCCACGTCACACAGATATTTTGCAAAACATCCGTGGCCGGTCAGTAGCTGTGTCAGGTGGTAAGTGAGTGGGCCGTGCTTTCGCTCGACCCACTCTTTCAATGATGGCCTAATGGCCGCTACGAGTTCCCGACTCACTCCCGGAACCCGTAGCCTCTCTTCCCATTTTGCGAAGAGCCTTCCGCCGGCCTCCTCTCTCCAGCTCCGAACTTCCCGAGGATGGGGTCGGTCTCCCTCCGCTCTCGCTGCCTTCAGCCGCCAGTAGACGCTCGAGTTGATCTCGGCCTCGAGGTCCCATGGCGGGCTTCCGGACAGCAGGCAGGCTGCAGTGAACGACACCGTACGGTACGCCCGAGCCGCCCTGAGCGCCATCGCTCGCTGCGGACGTCGCAGGGACGCGACGTTGCGTGTACTCAGAGCGTCCGCCCATATCGGCGCCCCGTACAGTGCCATCGATCGCACTACGCCGATGTACAGGCGTCTGCACGAGCCTCCCGGTCCTCCGACATTGGGGAGAATCCGCCCCAGCGCTCCGGCTGCAGCCACCAGTCTTGGGGCCAAGCGCCGGAAGTGCTCCTCGAACTTCCACCTGCCATCGAGGACGAGTCCCAGGTACTTCATCGTCGACCCGATGGTGATGGAAGTTCCGCCCACTGTGATGGTCATGCCCTGAGGTGGCGCGTTCCGAGGTCCATGAAAAGCAAGGGCCTCGGACTTGTGCAAGGCCACCTCGAGGCCCAGTGCACGGATGCGGTGAACCGCGTGTGCGACGCCGGCTGTGGCTCGATAAGCCGCCTCGCGATGGGAGCTGCCGCGGGCCGACACGAGGGTGTCGTCGGCGTAGCATGTGACGCTGACCCCCCGCAGAGTGGCCCCGCGCAGCACCCAGTCGTACCCGATGTTCCACAGAAGGGGCCCCAGTACCGAACCCTGTGGAACACCGCACGTCATCGGTCTTCTTCTCCAACCGTCGCTCGACGGGTAGGAGACCGCTCTGCCCGCAAAGTAGTCACCGATCAGTCGCTGCAGGTAACACGGCACGTTGTGGTACCTCAGCGCTTCTCGGATGACTTCCCAGGGCAGGGAGTTGAAGGCGTTGGATATGTCCAACGAGACAGCCAACAAAACCCCACCCTGAGCCACCTCCTCTTCTGCCAGGTCCCTCACCCTGGCGATCGCGTCCAGCGTCGAGCGGCCGCGGCGGAAGCCATACTGTCGCTCGTTGAGGCCCGGCTCCATGCTGTCGACTAGGCGGACGGCGAGCACACGCTCGAAGAGCTTGCTCACCTCGTCGAGCAGCACGATAGGTCGGTAGGCCGACGGCTGATCGGGGGCTCGACCCTCCTTACGGATGAGTACGAGCCTTCCCGTTTTCCATCGGTCGGGGAACCTGCCTTGAGCCAGACACGCTGAGAATAGGCGCCGGATGTTCACACCTATTTCTTCTGAGGCGATCACCAGGGCGCGCCCCGGAATACCGTCTGGCCCCGGAGCTGTCCTCTTGGAACGGAGCCTAAGGACAGCAGCGGACAACTCCGCCTCGGTGACCGGGGGCGCCAGATCTCGTTCGTCTCGTTCGCTGCGCAGTGGGGCCATCGATGGAGGGACGAACTCTCCACGCTCCGGGAACAGCGCGCTCGCAACGCTCTCCAGAAGGTGTGGCTGGAGAGTGGTGGTGAGCGGGGGTGTCCAGGGTCGGAGTTTTTGTCTCACGACCCGGTACGGTCTCCCCCACGGATCCCTGTCGAGGGTCTCGAGCCACTCCGTCCACGCCGCTTCCTTCGCCTGTGCTATGGCCTTTTGGAGCGTAACACAGGCGTCTCTGTAGGCGGTGTAAAGGGCCGCCTCCAGATCATGGTCGCGGACTCTCCTCCGTCTGCATCGGGCGTACTGGCGGCGGGCCGCAACGCAGGCTCTCCGTAGCTGACGGAGTTCCGGCCGCCACCAGTATACGCGGCGACGTGGAGTCTGAGGCTTGACTCTCGGCATCGCCACATCGCAAATGCGGAACAGGGCGGCGCCGAGTCGGTCAGCCTCTCGGTCGACCTGGACGACCGGGTCGGAACCGGCGCACCAGGCCTCCACGATGGCCGCCTCTTTTGCCAACTGGCTGTCGAGACGGCCCAGACTCCACCGCGGACCTTCTGACCGCACAACAGCGGGCCGGACGACCGGTGCCGCGGAGACATCGTATCGGATGTATCGATGATGACTACGAACCCTCTGCCCCTGGCTACCCCTTCGATAGCAGGGGAACCAGCGACGGCAGGGGCGACGATCGCCACCACTCCCTCGTGGTCGGACACCCAGTCGTCCCGTAAATGAACGACATAGGGCTCCGAGACCACCGCCACGTCGATTTGCCACTCTGCCATGCTTTGGACTAGCAGGTCCTGGGCCCTGGCAGAGTGGTTGATGTTCGCCTGGAGACAGCGCCGGGCCATTATTGGGCGGTCTCCATAGGCTCCTCCACAGTCCTCTGGGACGCGGTGACGGGCCCTTTCGCCACCGCTCCTCCCTTCTTTGAGGCGAGACGAGTTTTGCTGCCCTGGCACGCCTTGCTACCGACGGCATGTGCCGCAGGCTTACCGGCCGCTGAGCACACGATACAATTGGCTTCAGCGGCAGTACACTCCCTGGCCCTGTGATCGGGAAGGCCGCAGCGGAAGCACAGACGGCTGCGGTCGACACCCCTATCACATTTGGCCCCCATGTGGCCCCCCTCCAAGCACCTGAAGCAGCGCAGCGGCCTCGGCTCGAGCAGTCTCACTCGTGCCGAGACCCACCCCACCTTGACGCGGCCCACCTCCAGCACTCTTTTTGCCGCCGCCACCGGGCAGCTCATCCAGAGGGAGCCGGAGCCGCCGGAGCGCCGGGCAATAACACCCGGTTTTATTGCTCCAGCGGAACAACCCCCCTCTTCGGCGACCGCAGACACCACCTCCACCGCAGTCACCGAGTCGTCCAGGTCCAAGATTCTCAACTCGACACACTTAGTCGGTCTATGGACCTGGACCGCGTCCGAGCTGAGGACCTCGCGGAGCTTGGCCGCCAGGGCATCCGCCGCCTTCTCCGCGTCGTTGGTACCCGGCGGGACCTCCAGCATCCGTGCCCCCGTTGCCGTCGTGCGGAAGCGCACAGAGGTGAGGCCTACCTCGCCGAGCTTAATTCGGCTTTTGGCCTCGGCGAGAACATCCTCATACCTCACCCCTTTCTCCTCGGCACCGGGTTTTAGGGTGATCGTGATCACCGCGGTGCGAGGAGAGCGAAGTTTCCTTCCGGGACGCCTTTCTTTCGACTTCTTTTCCGGCGCCTTAGGCTTCTTGGGCGGCTTATTCGGCTGTTGACGAACAACAGCCGCCCAAGATGCTCCGGAGCCGCCTGGCTTCGGTGCTGGCGGAGGAGCGGTCTTCTTCGCCGCAGCCGCTGCCGCCTCCTTGGCAGCCATGCTAGGGCGTTTCGTCTTCTTTTTTGGCTTTTTGTCAGTCTTCTCTACTACTTTGGCAGTGGGCGGCTCGACTGGTGCCGACACCCTTGCTGTATTGCTGCTAGCTGCAGCTTCTGCCTCCTTGCGGTTGCGTGTCATCCTTGCGCAGGGGCCATGCTAATCTTCTCTTTTTTTTTTTTTTTTTTTTTTTTTTTTTTTAGTTTTACTAGGAGGAAATGCATTGACGCATTCCGCCCGGCCGAAAGGGGGGGTTGACCGGGACGGATATGTGGGACTCCCGGGGCAGAAGGCCCCGTCCTACCCACTAAAACCTCCTAGGATTTCCGCCTCTCCGCAAGGCGACAGGGCTACGGGAACGCACGTGGCTCACCACCGCGGCCCTGCCAGCGGCCGTCGCTGTAAAAGGGCGACTCGCCACGAAAGGCACGCCAGGGTGTTTCGGCGCACCTTCCGTCTCCGCCTCCATAAGAACCGCGACGGACTCCCCCCGAGTCCGCCGCTGGAGGCTAGACGGCGACGGATGTAAGGTTCCGCCGCCGTCCACACTGTATGTCACGTCCGGTTACTGCATCCGGCCTAGGTGGTCACGGCGCCGTCGACCAGGTCTCCGTCGACGTATTGGAAGCGAATCGGGATCGTCCTCCCGCTGTCGCTCCGCCTCTTCCTTCGCGGACATTACGGCCTCGCTGAAGACCCGTAATGCCGCCCACGCCTCTTCGCTCGCGACCACCTTTCGAATAATGGCCGGAAGCGATATGTCCAATCCAATGGCCGTGGACAGGGCTGCGCGAGGCTCCGCCCAGGCTGGGCACTCTGCGCGCGTATGCTCGGCCGTGTCCACGGCTCCGTCGTCGCAATGAAGACATACCACCGACGGCTCTCTCCCGACCACTTCGCACAGGTATTTGGCGAAGCAGCCGTGACCGGTTATGAGCTGCGTCAGGTGGTACGTCAGTGGGCCGTGTTTGCGATCGACCCACTCTCTCAAGACCGGGCGAATCGCCGCCACGAGTTCCCCACCGGCATCCGGAAATCGTAGCCGATCCTCCCACTTCTCCATTAGGCGGTGTTTTGCCTCATCTCTCCACCGTTGTATCTCGCCCGGATGGGGTCGAGTTCCTCCTGCCCTTGCAGCCTTGGCTCGCCAGTAGACGCTCGAGTTGATCTCGGCCTCGAGGTCCCATGGCGGGCTTCCGGACAGCAAGCCGGCCGCGGTGTATGACACCGTCCGGTACGCCCGAGCCGCCCTGAGCGTCATCGCCCGCTGCGGACGTCGCAGCGTGGTGACGTTGCGAGCGCTCAGAGCGTCCGCCCATATCGGCGCGCCGTATAGTGCCATCGAACGCACCACGCCGATGTAGAGTCGTCTGCAGGAACTCCCCGGTCCTCCGACGTTGGGTAAGATGCGCCCCAACGCTCCGGCTGCAGCCACCAGTCTTGGGGCCAAGCGCCGGAAATGCTCCTCGAACCTCCACCTGCCATCGAGGACGAGTCCCAGGTACTTCATCGTCGACCCGATGGTGATGGAAGTTCCGCCGACAGTTATCGTCAACCCTTGAGGTGGCGCGTTCCGAGGTCCATGGAAGATTAGGGCCTCGGACTTGTGCAAGGCCACCTCGAGGCCCAGAGCACGAATGCGGTGGACCGCATGTGCCACTCCCGCCGTGGCGAGATATGCCGCCTCACGAGGGGTTCTGCCGCGGGCCGACACGAGGGTGTCGTCAGCGTAGCAGGTCACACTGACCCCCCGCAACGTGGCCCCGCGCAGCACCCAGTCGTAGCCGATGTTCCACAGTAACGGCCCCAAAACCGAGCCCTGTGGAACACCGCATGTCATTGCCCTCCTGCTGATACCATCCATCGTCGGGAACGCCACCGCCCTGCCGGAGAAGTAATCGGCGACGGTTCGCTGCAGGTAGTCCGGAACGTTGTGGTACCTGAGAGCTTCAAGCACCACTTCCCAGGGCAGAGTGTTGAAGGCGTTGGAAATATCCAACGATACTGCCAGCAACACCCCACCCCGAGAGACCTCCTCCTCTGCGAGCTCCCTCAGCCTGGCGACTGCGTCCAACGTGGAGCGGCCCCGGCGGAAGCCGAACTGTGAATCGCTCAGGCCCGGCACCATGCTGCCGACCAGACGAGCTGCGATTATACGCTCGAAGAGCTTGCCCGCCTCGATGCTAATCTTCTCTGACCTAACCTAACCTAACCTAACCTAACCTAACCTAACCTAACCTAACCAGGTGAGCCCGTACTGAAAAAAAAAAAAAAAAAAAAAAAAAAAAAAAAAAAAAAAAAAAAATAATAATTATTATAATAATAAATAAAAATAATAACAACAAATAAATAAACACACGTAATAGCAACATAGGCATATAAGTAGCATATAAGTTGTTAAGATAGTATATTATAGTATATATATTGTG
Organism: Vanessa atalanta; assembly: GCF_905147765.1. Lineage (NCBI taxonomy): Eukaryota > Metazoa > Arthropoda > Insecta > Lepidoptera > Nymphalidae > Vanessa > Vanessa atalanta. The sequence continues at coordinate 9,589 of NC_061885.1, forward strand.
TTTTAAAAAAAAAAAAAAAAAAAAAAATGTCATCCAAATCCGACATTGTCAACCAACGCAAAACAGCGGAAGCTGCCCCCGAAAAAAGGACCCTTAGGCAAAAGGTCCTCACAAGAGCTAAAAAACCATCCTCGCAGCCATCGCGACCAACCTCCGACCAGCCACAACCATCACATTCAAACGTGGCAGAAATTGTCCTCACACACCACCTAGAGGACCGGTTACAGCAGGCAGAGTCAGATATTGGCGAGGATATGGAGACTTCCTCAGTCGGTTCGGGTGCCTCTTACAAAAGGAGAGTAAGTCTCCTATACACAACTCCCAGGAGAGGTACCGGAGTCGAAATGGACATGGTTACGGGAGCAGCAAATGAATTCCTGCGAAAGGGCAAGGAGGCGTTGGAAATTGCTACCACGATGAAAAAGGAGGCAAAAATAACTGTCCACGATTGCCTGCAGGGGCTGTATGAGACCGTACTCTCCCTCTCGGACTCTAGAAACCGCCACAAAAATAACCTGGAACAGGAGCGCTCCCGGCACGCTAGAGAACTGGTGCAGGCCGAGAGGGCGCATAACAAACAAATCAAACTGTTCCAGGCCGAAGCAGCATCAGTGGCGGAAGAATTACTAGAGGCTAGGAAGGCCATTAAAGAAGTCTTAAAGGAAACTCAGGCGGTCCGAAGCTGGCTAGGCTACGAGACCGCAGAGCCTTTCGCCAACATCAAAACGATCCGAGAGGTGCAGGGAAGGATGGAGGGACGACTAATGACCCAAACTCCCATCACCACCAACACAAAGGACGATAAGAGATGGGAGAAGATGGAGGCCGGCATCATAGGGATCCAACGATGCATTGGTTCCCTAAGTAACCAGCTTGATGTCCTGCGACAGGAGGCGGAGAAGACCAAATGCCTTGTCGCAGACCTACCGTCTACGCCACAAATAGCCGTCCCCCCATCCCCCCCTGAGGTCGACAGCAGCTTCAAGGAACACATGACCATAATACAAGAAAAACTAACAGAAATACAATCCCAAATTGAAAATAAAAAGCCACACACTCCACCGCAAGACCCGACTCCCCACTTACAGGATTTAAAAAAAACACTGACAACAATGTCCTCAGACCTGCGCACCCTAAAAGAAATCAAACCCAAGTCCGCTTCGCCTCCGAGACCGTCCTTAGAGACTGAACTGGCGGTACAGGAGGTGAAGCAGACCCTGGCCACCATCAAAAAGGGGGTTACAGAGTTGAGCGAAAAGCCGACAACCGGCCCGCTCACTTTCGCTCAAGCGGCTGCCAAACCACCAAAGCCCGCTCAACCCCCCAATCACACGCTGATTATCTCTTCGAAAAATCCGGAAGAGACCAGTGAAGCGGTGATCACCAAAATCAGAACCGCCCTGGATCTGAAAAACACCGGGGCGAGAGTGGACAGGGTCCGAAAAGCCAGGGACCAGAAAGTGGTCCTCAGGTGCGCATCAAAAGAGGACTTAAACCTAGTAAGGAGCCGGGTCCAAGCCAACAAGGACCTAAATATTAAGGAGCCGGCAAATCGGAACCCACTCGTCTGTGTGCGGGGAGTCTTGGCCTGCTTCACCAACGAAGAGATAATAGACTACACAAAATCGCAGAATAAACACCTCCTGCAAGGCGTTGGTGAAGCAGACCTCAAGATGAGGGTACGCTACAGGAAGCGTGCCCGAAACCCCCATGAATGTCACCCAGTCCTGGAGGTGTCCCCGGAAGTATGGCGGCGGTTCACGCAGACGTCCAAAATCTACGTGGGCTTCGGCAGATGCTCTGTAGAGGATCAGTCTCCCCTTATCCAATGCGCCAAGTGCCTGGGTTACGGGCACACCCGACATCTCTGCAAGGCCACAACAGAAACATGTGGCTTCTGCAGCGGCGACCACGAAGGAAAGGACTGTCCAGTCAGGGCAAAAGCCGAAGCACCACGTTGCGCGAACTGCGTCCGTGCCAAAAGGGACGCCTCAGACCTGGCACACACGGCTTACAGCGAAGAGTGCCAGGAAAGACAGAAATGGGACCACATAGCGAGATCCCGGATCCAATATTGCTAAGGGCTCCCTCCTACCCCCTACACCGGTCTCACCTCAGTGCGCGGACGGCAGGGCGGGCAGGCTTTCATTTATACAGGCAAACCTGCAGCGCTCAAGGCTGGCCACGGCTGAGCTGCTCCAGACGGCTCGAGATAAGGGAATAACAGTCGCACTTGTCCAAGAACCCTACGTAGGAAGGACAGGCGTGATGAAGCAACACCCCGGCACACAAGTCATCCAGTGCACCCTGAGCCGTCAAAAACCAGTGAAGGCAGCCATTGTCGTCTTCGGTGATAGGCTGGAAGTCATCCACGACCCCCAGATTGTCACCGAGAACGTTGCAGCTGTCTTCCTGCGAGCGGGTCAGTTGAGGCTATGCCTGCTGTCCGTGTACTTCGAGGGAGACCAAGACCTACTCCCCTACCTACATCAGATAAGGGCAGCCATACACAAGGTTCCAACCAACAACTTGCTGGTGGCAGGAGACGTGAATGCCTGGAGCCACTGGTGGGGCAGCAACTCCGAGGACACTCGCGGAGCAGAATACCACGCCTTCATTACCGAAATGGACCTCCACATCTTAAACACCGGCAGCGTGCCGACCTTCGAAACTTATCGAGGGGATAAGTTGTACGCCAGCTGCGTGGACGTGACGTTGACCAGCGAATCACTGTTGGGCAGAGTGGAAGGCTGGAGAGTGGATAGGAGTCTCATAACATCTGACCACAACGCTATCACCTTCAGCTTGCGCCTAGAGAGGGCTCTAGAACCCTTGAAGCCCATCTCTACGCGCAAATACAACACCAGGAAAGCGAAGTGGTCTGACTTCTCCACCAACTTCAGGATAAAGCTCGTCGACAGTGGAATAACGCTGGAACGCGTCTCAGCCCTCACAACATCCGAGGAGCTGGAGGAGATGTTTAACACCTACACATCAATTATCCATGAATCCTGCGAAAGCACGATCCCCAAAATGAAGGCGTGGAAAGGCGATCCTAGGCCACCATGGTGGTCCGCCATCCTAGAAGACCTAAGAAAGGATGTGCTTAGGAAAAAACGCCGAATCCGGAATGCTGCACCCTGCCGAAGGCATCTCGTGATCCAAGAGTACGTACAGGCAAGGGAAAACTACAAAGGGCGAGAGATCGAAGCTGTCACTCAAAGCTGGAAAGAGTTTTGTTCGACCCAGAACCGTGAAAGTGTCTGGGACGGTGTATACAGGGTAATAAGGAAAACGTCGAAAAGGAGCGAAGACCTACTCCTAAGAGATTCAGCTGGAGAAACACTACCACCAGAAAAGTCAGCTGAATTACTAGCGCGCACGTTTTACCCCGACGACTCTGTAGAAACTGAAAATGACAAACAGCGATCAATAAGAGCGATCGCTGAGGACAAAACACCGGAGGAAATTCAAGATCTGTCGGACAACGATCCACCTTTCACCGCCGCGGAACTGGAAATGGTTCTTTTGAACCTAAATCCGAAGAAAGCTCCAGGCCCGGATGGACTGACGTCCGACATATGCACTGCGGCTATAAACTGTGACAGGGAGGTATTTTTGGCGTTGGCAAACAAATGCTTGTCGCTATCGTACTTCCCCAATCAGTGGAAGGTCGCCCACGTGTGCATCCTCCGAAAACCAGCCAAAGAGGACTACACCCACCCGAAATCCTATAGGCCGATAGGACTTCTATCAATCCTCGGCAAGATAGTAGAGAAACTCTTAGTGGGTAGGCTTCAATACCATCTTCTCCCGACCCTGCATCCCAGCCAGTACGGATTCATGCCACAGCGTGGAACGGAAGACGCTCTCTACGATTTGGTTGGGCATATCCAGAAGGAAATAAGATCCAAAAAAATAGTACTTCTGGTATCGCTTGACATAGAGGGCGCCTTCGATAACGCATGGTGGCCAGCCCTTAAAAAGCAGTTGGTTCACAAACATTGCCCGAGGAACTTATACGCCTTAGTGGCATCATACCTCCAAGACCGGAGAGTCATAGTGAACTATGCCAGAGCGACCAGCGAGAAAGGAACCACGAAGGGATGCGTCCAGGGCTCAATTGGTGGACCGACCTTCTGGAACCTCATCCTGGACTCGCTACTTCACGAAATGGCAACTAAGGGGATTTATTGTCAGGCCTTTGCGGATGACGTGGTCCTGGTTTTCTCCAACCATCACACAAACCAGTTACAGGCAACAGCGGAATCCACCCTAGCTACCGTACAAGAATGGGGCATCGAGAACAAGCTGTGCTTCGCACCGCACAAGACAAATGCGATGGTGCTAACTAAGAAGCTCAAATACGATGCCCCGGTTATTCATATGTGCGGTACTCCGCTTAGTCTAGTGACGGAGATCAAATTACTGGGTCTCATCATAGACTCTAAGCTAACTTTCAATGCGCATGTGTCCGCAACCTGTAAAAAGGCAGCGGACATATATAAACAACTCGCGTGCGCGGCGAAGGTGACTTGGGGTCTAAACGGAGAAATAGTCAGGACTATATATGTGGCGGTGATAGAGCCTATCGTTCTTTACGCAGCAAGCGTTTGGTCTCCTGCAGCGGAGAAGCTTATGATTAAAAGTAAGCTTAACTCGCTGCAACGAGGCTTCGCTCAAAAGATCTGTAAGGCGCACAGGACGGTATCTCTGACATCGGCACTCATCCTATCAGGCCAACTCCCCCTCGACCTCCGTGTCAAGGAGGCTGCCACCCTTTTTAAGATCAAGAAAGGCTACTGCGTGGACCTTATACCCCCGGGGCGTGAAATAGAGCAAAGAGTGGGACCTCTACAAAACCCACATCCATCGCAACTCATAACAACAGAGTATGCATGCTTAGAGAATCTGGACCCACAAACCCTTGAAGAACACCATATCGTCGGCCCCCTAATATTCACCGACGGCAGCAAAATAGAGGGGAAGGTCGGAGCTGCTCTAACATGGTGGGATCATGGGAGGGAAACCAGAAACTCCACGTTCCGCCTAGAGCCGCACAACACTGTCTTCCAATCCGAAATGTATGCACTCCTCAGAGCTATCAAGATGGTAAGGAAATCGAAACATCGCTCTGCTAACATCTTGAGCGACTCGAGATCCTCTCTTGATCTGCTACGGAGCCCTTCAGTCACTCATCCATTGGCTCTGGAGATGAAGGAGTGCATTCGACAGATCGGAGAGGAGGGCGGAAGCGTGCGGTTCTTCTGGTTAAGGGCCCACGTAGGAACACCGGGCAACGAAAGAGCGGATGAGCTAGCGAAAAAAGCGGCCCTCACGAAAAAAACGGCACCTGACTACGATAAAGTTCCAATATCGTATGTCAGGAGGCGGATACGCGAAGATACAATCGAGGCATGGCAGACGCGCTACAGCTCCTCAGAAACCGGTTCAGTGACAAGAGCGTTCTTACCCGACGTCAAAATAGCAAAAAAAGTGGTAAGAACGTCGGTACTAACACCCACCGACACCCAGTTACTGACCGGCCATGGGGGGTTCGCGGCGTACCTCCATCGTTTCAAACTAAAAGACAGTCCTTCGTGTGTCTGCGATCCCGAATGCGATGAAACGATCCTCCACTTAATCCTGGCATGCCCAAGATTCGGCAAAGATAGGATGGAGTTCGAAACTCGAACAAACATCACCCTCACCCAGTCCTCACTCCACGTCATCATGGAGAAGGAGGATCTTAGAACACCCTTCATCGCATTCGCGAGAAAAGCCGTACAAGTGGCCGCTAAAAGAAACAGCTCAAATGCTCAACCATCTGCTGCAGCCATAATACCCTCATCCCAGCACCATCCCAACATACCACTTAGCACCACATACACACCAACCAACACTAACAGAACACACCAACCAAGTACAACACAAATAATACACACCACACAGCAGACTCAACCGACGCAAACGCCAACGCAGACCACCCTGAGCAGGGGGATTCGAACTCTCTCCTCCACCATGCGGGGAATACTCATGAAGAGACACCATCCTACCGCGCCCATACAAACCACCCACTACGCCACATTTGCGGAAGTAATCCAAGACGTAGGAGAATGTGGCGTTCCAGGGATTACAGTAAAAGGCGTGGCCCTCTTCATGAGCGACGACAGAGAAAGGATGGGCATCAGTTTCTACCGCCACGAAAGCTCGGACCGCGTGACGGTGTCGCCTGGATTGGCCCTGCTGATCAAAGGGAGCACTTCAAAAGTGAGCATTAAGCGCACCACCATCGAAGCGCTTACCATGCAGATGCCGGGAGCCCTGACCTGCCGACTGGTGCGATCACAAAACAAAGTGGTCGCACTTTTCGAATGGGAAAGGGAAACCTCATTTGCATTGGCATGTCAACAGCTCTCGGAACTCAGCGGGCGGGCCCGGGATGGCACCCCACGGCGGATAAGCGTGGACGCCATGAGAGTTGGCTCTGAAACAGGCGACGTAGCAGTCCGCTTCGGCTGCCTGTTAGCCTCTAAAATACACGAGGTTGTCATATACGAAGATAGGGGGGAAGACCTAGGATTCTTAAAACCTGAGGCCACACCAACTCTCCCCCCTGCGGAGCCGACAACCATGGAGTCCCCTCTAAGTGGATCCGAGCGACTACAGCAGAAGCTGGCGGCGCAGAAGCCTGCCCAAACTTTACACACCCGCAGAGAGCCGTGCTCCCCAGTACGAGAAATGGCTTTGATTAAAACTATCCGAGATCTGGTCTCACCGAGGAACAAAGGGTCAAAATCGCCCCAACTTGCCCCCGGGCCGTCGACCTCAACAGACCAAAAAGCGCTGGCGATCAGGGAATTCCTTAAGTCCGACGACCTGGGAAAACCTAAAACGTCACGCTCAGGGTTGACAAGGGCTGACTGGGGACAAATTTCACCACCAAAGCTGAGACCAGCGTCAAACCCACGGGACCACGCAGTGAATGCATTCATAGAGTTCCAGGCTATAGTGAGGGCGACTCGCTACATACACTTAGCCACCTGCAAGAAGATCATGCAGGCCTACCAGCGATCAAACGATAAGCTGCTGGAGGTGGAGCTCAATGAAGCAGAGGCGGCCATATACAACAACGACACATCCCAGATCATCAAAGGGAAGATGTCGGGGTGGTACATGGCCGCTTACAGCGCTGCCTGTGGTTTCGTGGGCCTGGTCGAGGCAGACGGGCGAGGAGACTCCCCCATCAAGTTCCTCACACCACCTGAAGACCCAATCGTGGTGGTCGCCAGATGCACGAGGATAATGCTAGATGACAGGATACTGGGGATGGCTAAGTCCATCTCAACAGGTTCTGAAGTTGAAGCACCCCTTGTGGACTGGAAACTACCGCGATTATCTTGGATCAATGGAGTACCGGGATGTGGAAAGACAACTCACATTGTCGGGAACTTCGACGAGAACACAGACATCATAGCCACCACCACCCTAGAATCCGCCAAAGATCTCCGTCAACATCTAACACACCGTTTTGGCCCCAAAGTCAAATCAAGGGTACGAACTATGGCTTCAATCCTTGTAAATGGTCTTCATGAGGACACCAGGTGCGACCGCCTAACGGTCGACGAAGCCCTCATGAACCATTTTGGAAGCATAGTTATGGCGGCTCGCATAACAGAGGCGAAGGAAGTGATACTCGTTGGAGACATCAATCAGCTGCCTTACATCGACAGAGAAAATCTGTTCGAGATGAGGTATTGCCGGCCAAACCTGACCACCACCATCACATGTGAGTTGTCTTGCACATACCGATGCCCCATGGACGTCGCATACGCCATCAGAGACGTCTACAGAGCCATTTACTCAGCGAACCCCGTTGTCCACTCCCTAAAAATGGAGAGGTTCACTGGCGTGAAAATACCATCCAACCTAACCAGAACCCTATACCTGGTCCACACGCAGGAGGAAAAGAAACTTCTGGTGGACCAGGGATATGGTAAAGGTGAAGGTTCTCGCGTCATGACCATCCATGAGGCACAGGGACAGACCTACGAGGAGGTAATCATCATCCGAACCAAAAGTGCGAGGCTCACAATACATCAAAGTGTGCCTCACGCCGTGGTAGCAATAACTAGACACACCAACACCTGTGTCTATTACACGGATGTCTGTGACGACGCAATCGGCAATTTCATCAGCCGAACGATCGGGGTCTCAGCTAAAACATTATTAGAGCACAGCTTAAAAATGGCAATACACCAGCGTAACAACACCATCGCCGAGGCTGTGCTAAATCTGATTCGTGACGGGGCAGGGTCCGCTGTTCATAGTATAAGATCGACTAAGTTAAAATAAATTCCCAAAACTATCTGTATAAAATTAAGTATACATAATTAAAAATAAGGTATAACCATAGTTTACTATAAAATAAATGTAATAAAAAAAAAAAAAAAAATAATTTGTATAGAAATAAGTAAATATTGTTAATAATAAGGTATAACTACTATAAATTACTGTACAACAAATATGCTAAAATAGTAGAAAAAAAAAAAAAAAAAAAAAAAAATGTACAAAAAAAAAAAAATATACAAAAATAAAGTCAGTACGGGCAAGAGCCTCCGGCAAGAAGACATCGCCGGCGGAGGCGGAGAAGATCTTCGCTGCTCATCGATCTACAGTAGTTGATAAGCTAGTACTGTTAGAATAGTAACTACTGTAAATCCCAGTGCGCTAAAATTGTCACGTAAACATAAATTAAATTGTAAAAAAAGGCACGGGCAAATGCGAGCCTGTGGATGTAGCATAATTAATAAAAAAAAAAAAAAAAAACCTAACCTAACCTAACCTTTTTTTTTTTTTTTTTTTTTTAGTTTTACTAGGAGGAAATGCATTGACGCATTCCGCCCGGCCGAAAGGGGGTTGACCGGGACGGATATGTGGGACTCCCGGGGCAGAAGGCCCCGTCCTACCCACTAAAACCTCCTAGAATTTCCGCCTCTCCGCAAGGCGACAGGGCTACGGGAACGCACGTGGCTCACCACCGCGGCCCTGCCAGCGGCCGTCGCTGTAAAGGGGCGACTCGCCACGAAAGGCACGCCAGGGTGTTTCGGCGCACCTTCCGTCTCCGCCTCCATAAGAACCGCGACGGACTCCCCCCGAGTCCGCCGCTGGAGGCTAGGCGGCGACGGATGTAAAGTTCCGCCGCCGTCCACACTGTATGTCACGTCCGGTTACTGCATCCGGCCTAGGTGGTCACGGCGCCGTCGACCAGGTCTCCGTCGACGTATTGGAAGCGAATCGGGATCGTCCTCCCGCTGTCGCTCCGCCTCTTCCTTCGCGGACATTACGGCCTCGCTGAAGACCCGTAATGCCGCCCACGCCTCTTCGCTCGCGACCACCTTTCGAATAATGGCCGGAAGCGATATGTCCAATCCAATGGCCGTGGACAGGGCTGCGCGAGGCTCCGCCCAGGCTGGGCACTCTGCGCGCGTATGCTCGGCCGTGTCCACGGCTCCGTCGTCGCAATGAAGACATACCACCGACTGCTCTCTCCCGACCACTTCGCACAGGTATTTGGCGAAGCAGCCGTGACCGGTTATGAGCTGCGTCAGGTGGTACGTCAGTGGGCCGTGTTTGCGATCGACCCACTCTCTCAAGACCGGGCGAATCGCCGCCACGAGTTCCCCACCGGCATCCGGAAATCGTAGCCGATCCTCCCACTTCTCCATTAGGCGGTGTTTTGCCTCATCTCTCCACCGTTGTATCTCGCCCGGATGGGGTCGAGTTCCTCCTGCTCTTGCAGCCTTGGCTCGCCAGTAGACGCTCGAGTTGATCTCGGCCTCGAGGTCCCATGGCGGGCTTCCGGACAGCAAGCCGGCCGCGGTGTATGACACCGTCCGGTACGCCCGAGCCGCCCTGAGCGTCATCGCCCGCTGCGGACGTCGCAGCGCGGTGACGTTGCGAGCGCTCAGAGCGTCCGCCCATATCGGCGCGCCGTATAGTGCCATCGAACGCACCACGCCGGTGTAGAGTCGCCTGCAGGAACTCCCCGGTCCTCCGACGTTGGGTAAGATGCGCCCCAACGCTCCGGCTGCAGCCACCAGTCTTGGGGCCAAGCGCCGGAAATGCTCCTCGAACCTCCACCTGCCATCGAGGACGAGTCCCAGGTACTTCATCGTCGACCCGATGGTGATGGAAGTTCCGCCGACAGTTATCGTCAACCCTTGAGGTGGCGCGTTCCGAGGTCCATGGAAGATTAGGGCCTCGGACTTGTGCAAGGCCACCTCGAGGCCCAGAGCACGAATGCGGTGGACCGCATGTGCCACTCCCGCCGTGGCGAGATATGCCGCCTCACGAGGGGTTCTGCCGCGGGCCGACACGAGGGTGTCGTCAGCGTAGCAGGTCACACTGACCCCCCGCAACGTGGCCCCGCGCAGCACCCAGTCGTAGCCGATGTTCCACAGTAACGGCCCCAAAACCGAGCCCTGTGGAACACCGCATGTCATCGCCCTCCTGCTGATACCCTCCATCGTCGGGAACGAAACCGCCCTGCCGGAGAAGTAATCGGCGACGGTTCGTTGCAGATAGTCCGGAACGTTGTGGTACCTGAGAGCTTCAAGCACCACTTCCCAGGGCAGAGTGTTGAAGGCGTTGGAAATATCCAACGAGACTGCCAGCAACACCCCACCCCGAGAGACCTCCTCCTCTGCGAGCTCCCTCAGCCTGGCGACTGCGTCCAACGTGGAGCGGCCCCGGCGAAAGCCGAACTGTGAATCGCTCAGGCCCGGCACCATGCTGCCGACCAGACGAGCTGCGATTATACGCTCGAAGAGCTTGCCCGCCTCGTCGAGCAGCACGATGGGTCGGTAGGCCGACGGCTGATCGGGGGCTCGTCCCTCCTTGCGGATGAGTACGAGCCTTCCCGTTTTCCACCGATTCGGAAACCTACCCTGTGCCAGGCAGGCGGAAAACAGCCGGCACGTGCCGTCGCCCAACTGCTCCAGCGCGATCGTCAGCGCGCGTCCCGGTATCCCGTCAGGCCCGGGGGCTGTCCTTTTCAAACGGAGCTTCAGGACAGCCGCGCACAACTCCGCCTCGGTAACCGGGGACGCTTGGCCCGCCATCTCTCCGACGTATTCCGGTTCCATCGCCGGTGGGACGAACGCTCCTCGCTGTGGGAAGAGCTCCTCCGTGATTCGTCCCAGAAGCTGCGACTGGATGGTGGTGGTGAGTGGGGGTGTCCAGGGTCGGAGCTTCTGTCTCACGACCCGATACGGTCTCCCCCACGGATCTGCATCGAGTGAAGCGAGCCACTCCACCCACGCCGCTTCCTTCGCCTGCGCGATCGCCTTCCGGAGTGATACGCAAGCCTCCCTGTAGGAGGTGTAGAGAGCCTCCTCCAGGTTGTGGTCGCGTATCCGTCTCCTCCTGGACCTGGCGTATTGGCGGCGGGCCGCAACGCACGCTCTCCGCAGCGTCCGCAGTTCCGGGCGCCACCAGTATACACGACGACGTGGAGTCTGAGACTGCACCCTCGGCATCGCCACATCGCAAATGCGGAACAGGGCGGCACCGAGTCGGTCAGCCTCTCGGTCGACCTGGACGACCGGGTCGGAACCGGCGCACCAGGCCTCAACGATGGCCGCCTCCTTTGCCAACTGGCTGTCGAGGCGGCCCAGACTCCACCGCGGACCTTCTGACCGCTCAACAGCGGGCTGGACGACGGAAGTCGCGGAGACATCGAATCGGATATATCTATGATCCGACAGAGTCTCCACCCCCGTCTCCACCCTCCAATCCCGAACACGGCGGGCTAGGGCGATGGACGCGAACGTTAAGTCCACGATCGACTCGCCCCGCTGCCGCACGCACGTGCTCTCTGATCCACTGTTGATCGTCGCGAGCCCCAGTGACACGGCCCACTCCTCTAGCACCTCTCCTCGGGCATCGGTCGCAGGAGAACCCCAAGCCGTGGATTTGGCATTGAAGTCCCCCGCGACTATCACCGGTCTCGGTGAAACCTGCCCGACCAAAGCCCCGACCTCAACGAGAAGTTGTTCGAACTCGGCGAGACTCCGGTTGGGAGAGGCGTAGACTCCTACGAACGCGTTACCGTGCACAATTGCGGCCACGCACCCTCTGCCTCTTGCGACCCAGTCGATCGCTGGGGAACCGGCGATAGCGGGAGCAACGATGGAAATTACTCCCTCGTGGTCGGATACCCAGTCGTCCCGTAAATGAACGACGTAGGGTTCCGCCACCACTGCCACTCCGATTTGCCACTCCGCCATGCTCTGGACTAGAAGGTCCTGGGCTCGGGCGGAGTGGTTCAAGTTGGCCTGGAGACAACGCAGGGCCATTAGTGTGCGGTCTCCATGGGCTCCTCGGTCCGTAGGGACACGGTGACGGGCCCTTTCGTCACCGCACCTCCCGTTCTTTTGACAGGGCGAGCTCTGCTGCCCTGGCACGCCTTACTGCCCAAGGCGTGCGTCGCCGGTTTACCGGCCGCTGAACACAGGATGCAGTTCGCTTCAGCGGCGGTGCATTCGCGGGCCTTGTGGTCGGGTTGGCCGCAGCGGAAGCACAAACGGCTGCGGTCCACACCCCTGTCACAAGCGGCCCCCATGTGCCCTCCCTCTTGACACCTGTAACAGCGGAGTGGCCTCGGCTCGAGCAATAACACCCGCGCCGAGATCCACCCCACTCTGACTCTGCCGGCCACAAGAACTTTCTTGGCCGCCGCGACTGGGCAGCTGAGCCACAGCGACCTGCAGCCGTTGGCGCTCCGGACGACCACGCCCGGCCTGATAGCGCCCTCGGAGCAACCTCCATCTTTGGCGACCGCTGCCACCACCTCCTCCGCCGTCACTGAGTCGTCCAGATCCACGACCCTGATCTCGACGCATTTCGTCGGTCGATGGATCTGGACCTCGTCCGGACTCAGGACGTCGCGGAGCTTCGCCGCAAGGGCGTCCGCCGACTTCTCCGCGTCGACGGTGCCCGGCGGGATTTCTAGCATCCGCGCTCCAGTGGCCGTTGTCCTGAAGCGCACCGCAGTCAAGCCGACCTCGCTCAGCTTGATGCGGCTCTTCGCTTGCTTCAGGACAGTTTCGTACTTCAATCCTTTCTCCTCAGAACCTAACCTAACCTAACCTAACCTAACCTAACCTAACCTGACCTGACCTAACCTGACCTAACCTAACCTGACCTAACCTTTTTTTTTTTTTTTTTTTTTTTTTTAGTTTTACTAGGAGGAAATGCATTGACGCATTCCGCCCGGCCGAAAGGGGGTTGACCGGGACGGATATGTGGGACTCCCGGGGCAGAAGGCCCCGTCCTACCCACTAAAACCTCCTAGGATTTTCGCCTCGCCGCAAGGCGACAGGGCTACGAGAACGCGCGTGGCTCACCACCGCGGCCCTGCCAGCGGCCGTCGCTGTAAAGTGGCGACTCGTCACGAAATGTGCGCCAGGCTGTTACGGCGCACCTTCCGTCTCCACCTCCGTCAGAACCGCGACGGACTGCCCCCCGAGTCCGCCGCTGGAGGCTAGGCGGCAGCGGATGTAAAGTTCCGCCACCGTCCACAATGTGTCAAGTCCGGTTTTTAGGGCATCCGGCCTAGATGGTCGCGGCGCCGCCGACCAGGTCTTCGTCGGCGCAGCGGGAGGGAGTTGGTGTCGTCTTCCCGCTGTCGCTCTGCCGCCTCCTTTGCGGACATTACGGTTTCGCTGAAGACCCGTAATGCCGCCCACGCCTCTGCACTCGCGACCATCTTTCGCACTAAGGCCGGAAGCGAGATGTCATATCCGATAGCCGTGAACAGGGCAGCGCGAGGCTCCGCCCAAGCTGGGCACTCTGCGCGCGTGTGTTCGGCCGTGTCCACGGCTCCGTTGCCACAATGGTGGCACGTCGTTGTGGGCTCTCTGCCGGCCACGTCACACAGATATTTTGCAAAACATCCGTGGCCGGTCAGTAGCTGTGTCAGGTGGTAAGTGAGTGGGCCGTGCTTTCGCTCGACCCACTCTTTCAATGATGGCCTAATGGCCGCTACGAGTTCCCGACTCACTCCCGGAACCCGTAGCCTCTCTTCCCATTTTGCGAAGAGCCTTCCGCCGGCCTCCTCTCTCCAGCTCCGAACTTCCCGAGGATGGGGTCGGTCTCCCTCCGCTCTCGCTGCCTTCAGCCGCCAGTAGACGCTCGAGTTGATCTCGGCCTCGAGGTCCCATGGCGGGCTTCCGGACAGCAGGCAGGCTGCGGTGAACGACACCGTACGGTACGCCCGAGCCGCCCTGAGCGCCATCGCTCGCTGCGGACGTCGCAGGGACGCGACGTTGCGTGTACTCAGAGCGTCCGCCCATATCGGCGCCCCGTACAGTGCCATCGATCGCACTACGCCGATGTACAGGCGTCTGCACGAGCCTCCCGGTCCTCCGACATTGGGGAGAATCCGCCCCAGCGCTCCGGCTGCAGCCACCAGTCTTGGGGCCAAGCGCCGGAAGTGCTCCTCGAACTTCCACCTGCCATCGAGGACGAGTCCCAGGTACTTCATCGTCGACCCGATGGTGATGGAAGTTCCGCCCACTGTGATGGTCATGCCCTGAGGTGGCGCGTTCCGAGGTCCATGAAAAGCAAGGGCCTCGGACTTGTGCAAGGCCACCTCGAGGCCCAGTGCACGGATGCGGTGAACCGCGTGTGCGACGCCGGCTGTGGCTCGATAAGCCGCCTCGCGATGGGAGCTGCCGCGGGCCGACACGAGGGTGTCGTCGGCGTAGCATGTGACGCTGACCCCCCGCAGAGTGGCCCCGCGCAGCACCCAGTCGTACCCGATGTTCCACAGAAGGGGCCCCAGTACCGAACCCTGTGGAACACCGCACGTCATCGGTCTTCTTCTCCAACCGTCGCTCGTCGGGTAGGAGACCGCTCTGCCCGCAAAGTAGTCACCGATCAGTCGCTGCAGGTAACACGGCACGTTGTGGTACCTCAGCGCTTCTCGGATGACTTCCCAGGGCAGGGAGTTGAAGGCGTTGGATATGTCCAACGAGACAGCCAACAAAACCCCACCCTGAGCCACCTCCTCTTCTGCCAGGTCCCTCACCCTGGCGATCGCGTCCAGCGTCGAGCGGCCGCGGCGAAAGCCATACTGTCGCTCGTTGAGGCCCGGCTCCATGCTGTCGACTAGGCGGACGGCGAGCACACGCTCGAAGAGCTTGCTCACCTCGTCGAGCAGCACGATAGGTCGGTAGGCCGACGGCTGATCGGGGGCTCGACCCTCCTTACGGATGAGTACGAGCCTTCCCGTTTTCCACCGGTCGGGGAACCTGCCTTGAGCCAGACACGCTGAGAATAGGCGCCGGATGTTCACACCTATTTCTTCTGAGGCGATCACCAGGGCGCGCCCCGGAATACCGTCTGGCCCCGGAGCTGTCCTCTTGGAACGGAGCCTAAGGACAGCAGCGGACAACTCCGCCTCGGTGACCGGGGGCGCCAGATCTCGTTCGTCTCGTTCGCTGCGCAGTGGGGCCATCGATGGAGGGACGAACTCTCGACGCTCCGGGAACAGCGCGCTCGCAACGCTCTCCAGAAGGTGTGGCTGGAGAGTGGTGGTGAGCGGGGGTGTCCAGGGTCGGAGTTTTTGTCTCACGACCCGGTACGGTCTCCCCCACGGATCCCTGTCGAGGGTCTCGAGCCACTCCGTCCACGCCGCTTCCTTCGCCTGTGCTATGGCCTTTTGGAGCGTAACACAGGCGTCTCTGTAGGCGGTGTAAAGGGCCGCCTCCAGATCATGGTCGCGGACTCTCCTCCGTCTGCATCGGGCGTACTGGCGGCGGGCCGCAACGCAGGCTCTCCGTAGCTGACGGAGTTCCGGCCGCCACCAGTATACGCGGCGACGTGGAGTCTGAGGCTTGACTCTCGGCATCGCCACATCGCAAATGCGGAACAGGGCGGCGCCGAGTCGGTCAGCCTCTCGGTCGACCTGGACGACCGGGTCGGAACCGGCGCACCAGGCCTCCACGATGGCCGCCTCTTTTGCCAACTGGCTGTCGAGACGGCCCAGACTCCACCGCGGACCTTCTGACCGCACAACAGCGGGCCGGACGACCGGTGCCGCGGAGACATCGTATCGGATGTATCGATGATCCGATAGAGTCTCCACGGCCGTCTCCACCCTCCAGTCTCGAACACGGCGGGCTAGGGCGATGGACGCGAACGTTACGTCCACGATCGACTCGCCCTGCTGCCGCACGCACGTGCTCTCCGACCCACTGTTGATCACCGCGAGGCCCAGTGACACAGCCCACTCCTCCAGCGCCTCGCCCCTGGCGTCCGTCGAAGGGGAACCCCAAGCCGTAGATTTGGCATTGAAGTCCCCCGCGACTAACACCGGGTTGGGCGATGCCTGCCCGACCAGAGCCCCGACCTCAACGAGTAGCTGTTCAAACTCCGCGAGACTCCGGTTGGGCGAGGCGTAAACGCCCACGATCGCCACACCCCCGACTGCAGCGACTACGAACCCTCTGCCCCTGGCTACCCCTTCGATAGCAGGGGAACCAGCGACGGCAGGGGCGACGATCGCCACCACTCCCTCGTGGTCGGACACCCAGTCGTCCCGTAAATGAACGACATAGGGCTCCGAGACCACCGCCACGTCGATTTGCCACTCTGCCATGCTTTGGACTAGCAGGTCCTGGGCCCTGGCAGAGTGGTTGATGTTCGCCTGGAGACAGCGCTGGGCCATTATTGGGCGGTCTCCATAGGCTCCTCCACAGTCCTCTGGGACGCGGTGACGGGCCCTTTCGCCACCGCTCCTCCCTTCTTTGAGGCGAGACGAGTTTTGCTGCCCTGGCACGCCTTGCTACCGACGGCATGTGCCGCAGGCTTACCGGCCGCTGAGCACACGATACAATTGGCTTCAGCGGCGGTACACTCCCTGGCCCTGTGATCGGGAAGGCCGCAGCGGAAGCACAGACGGCTGCGGTCGACACCCCTATCACATTTGGCCCCCATGTGGCCCCCCTCCAAGCACCTGAAGCAGCGCAGCGGCCTCGGCTCGAGCAGTCTCACTCGTGCCGAGACCCACCCCACCTTGACGCGGCCCACCTCCAGCACTCTTTTTGCCGCCGCCACCGGGCAGCTCATCCAGAGGGAGCCGGAGCCGCCGGAGCGCCGGGCAATAACACCCGGTTTTATTGCTCCAGCGGAACAACCCCCCTCTTCGGCGACCGCAGACACCACCTCCACCGCAGTCACCGAGTCGTCCAGGTCCAAGATTCTCAACTCGACACACTTAGTCGGTCTATGGACCTGGACCGCGTCCGAGCTGAGGACCTCGCGGAGCTTGACCGCCAGGGCATCCGCCGCCTTCTCCGCGTCGTTGGTACCCGGCGGGACCTCCAGCATCCGTGCCCCCGTTGCCGTCGTGCGGAAGCGCACAGAGGTGAGGCCTACCTCGCCGAGCTTAATTCGGCTTTTGGCCTCGGCGAGAACATCCTCATACCTCACCCCTTTCTCCTCGGCACCGGGCTTCAGGGTGATGGTGATCACCGCGGTGCGAGGAGAGCGAAGTTTCCTTCCGGGACGCCTTTCTTTCGACTTCTTTTCCGGCGCCTTAGGCTTCTTGGGCGGCTTATTCGGCTGTTGACGAACAACAGCCGCCCAAGATGCTCCGGAGCCGCCTGGCTTCGGCGCTGGTGGAGGAGCGGTCTTCTTTGCCGCAGCCGCTGCCGCCTCCTTGGCAGCCATGCTAGGGCGTTTCGTCTTCTTTTTTGGCTTTTTGTCAGCCTTCTCTACTACTTTGGCAGTGGGCGGCTCGACTGGTGCCGACACCCTTGCTGTATTGCTGCTAGCTGCAGCTTCTGCCTCCTTGCGGTCTGCAGCTAGCGGAGGCCGCAACCGAGGCTCCGGAAGGAGGCGGCGCTCGATGCCCTCCATCCGGGCGTTCAGCATGTTGCCGAACTGCTCTCGGCTGGACCGCAGCGCCTCCTCCATGATGCGCTTGAGACCTTCCTCGTTGTTATCCTGCGGTTTTCGGCGCATCTCGGCCACCTCTCTGCGCAGTTCGGCCAACTGGCCCGAAAGCTGTGCGTTAGCAGCTTCCAGGCGGGCCACCTCCTCTGACATGGTCAGAGCTCTAAGTTCCGCTACCGCACCTTTGATGGTGTCAGCGGCAGTCTTCAGAGCCCTGACGAAAGTACCCTTCAGGTTGCCCGACTTGTCGGCAACCTGGAGCACCACGTCTAACGCCTGCTGGACTGTCGTGTCCAAAGCGGCGGACGTCTTCGGTGCGTCCTCGGCATGCTCATCTGTCTGTCGGTTCGCTCTGCGGGCCGCTCTCTCTTCCAGCGCCAACTTGGCCGTTTCGTTGTAAACGGCCAACGCGTCCTCCGTTTGGAAGCGATCCGTCTTCGCCTTCGACTTCGCTTCGCGGAGCTCTTCCTGCGACTTCCCTATGCCCACGTATCTTCCATGGGTGGGCGGACGGCCTCGCCCCCTCTTAGTGGCGGGTTTTAGCCACCTGCTCACTGAGGATTCCGAATTATCACCCAGCTGCACGCTCGCGTCGCTCTCAGAGCCAGAGCAGCTTTCCTCAGCGTGAGTCCGCTTCGCACCCTTCTGCCTCTTCTGTGTCATCTCCTTGGGTGTGTCATCTCCCGACTCCACCGTCATCATGCTGCAGACCGACGAGTCCGACTCGGAGAGTCGCACAGGCCGGGCAGCTAGTCCTTCATTCAAGCCAAGGTCGTTGGTTTCAGCGCGCGCCATCGGGGCGCCCACCTCCACCGCCATATCAACAGTCATACGACTCGACACGCTGTCGGTATCCGACAGCGCGCCCATCCTCTCCAGTCGTACCACAGGTATTTTTTTGGTATAATCGGTGTCCGTTATGCTCGCGGTATGGTCGTCGTGACAAATCGATCGTGCGACTTTGTCCCCCTCATATTTCGATATGGGACTGCCCGATCCGTGAAGCGAATCGGGGAGGGATTGGCACCCTCCTGAGGAATAATTTTTTTTAGTAGCACTCATTTTAAAGATTTTTTGCCGGGGCTGCCGGCAGGAAGAAGGAAGGATAGGAGGAGGAAGGAATAAGGATGTGGAAGGGTGGGAAAGGAAACGCAGTCGGGACCGAAATACCCTTCGGCCATGCATCCCATCGCGCTGCGAGGCCACTTGGGATTCGGGGTGATTTTTTATCGAGGTTTTCTTCCTCAAACCAACAAAAGAAATTTACAAATTTATATACACCTACCTAATTAAGAAATAATCAAAATAAACATGAAATATGTATAAAAACTACGACTATATATTTACAGATATACAACACCCTCATTTGCCACGAGGCCGCGCACACAGTCCACTCTGGTGATCAGAGAAGGACCGGGGGCGACCCGTGGCCTAACCGCCGCGTCAGTCTTAGCCGTGGCCGGCGAGTAAACTCGAGCCGGCCCCGTTGCCCAGGGTACGCCACGAGGAGGCGACTGACATGTACCCCGACCTGACCTAACCTAACCTAACCTAACCTAACCTAACCTAACCTAACCTAACCTAACCTAACCTAACCTAACCTAACCTAACCTAACCTAACCTAACCTAACCTAACCTAACTGACCTGACCTGACCTGACCTGACCTGACCTGACCTGACCTGACCTAACTGACCTGACCTGACCTGACCTGACCTGACCTGACCTGACCTGACCTGACCTGACCTGACCTGACCTGACCTGACCTGACCTGACCTGACCTGACCTGACCTGACCTGACCTGACCTGACCTGACCTGACCTGACCTGACCTGACCTGACCTGACCTGACCTGACCTGACCTGACCTGACCTGACCTGACCTGACCTGACCTGACCTGACCTGACCTGACCTGACCTGACCTGACCTGACCTGACCTGACCTGACCTGACCTGACCTGACCTGACCTGACCTGACCTGACCTGACCTGACCTGACCTGACCTGACCTGACCTGACCTGACCTGACCTGACCTGACCTGACCTGACCTGACCTGACCTGACCTGACCTGACCTGACCTGACCTGACCTGACCTGACCTGACCTGACCTGACCTGACCTGACCTGACCTGACCTGACCTGACCTGACCTGACCTGACCTGACCTGACCTGACCTGACCTGACCTGACCTGACCTGACCTGACCTGACCTGACCTGACCTGACCTGACCTGACCTGACCTGACCTGACCTCACCTCACCTCACCTCACCTCACCTCACCTCACCTCACCTAACCTAACCTAACCTACCTACCTACCTACCTACCTACCTACCTACCTACCTACCTACCTACCTACCTACCTACCTACCTACCTACCTACCTACCTACCTACCTACCTACCTACCTACCTACCTACCTACCTACCTACCTACCTACCTACCTACATAGCTACCTACCTACCTACCTACCTACCTACCTACCTACCTACCTACCTACCTACCTACCTACCTACCTACCTACCTACCTACCTACCTACCTACCTACCTACCTACCTACCTACCTACCTACCTACCTACCTACCTACCTACCTACCTACCTACCTACCTACCGTATAGCACTCAAGAATTCCGACTTTCTTCATAGATATGAAAGGCCAGAAGGGCCTTCACCAGAACTCATTTTATTTAGAGCTGGTAGATGGTCGTGGTAAAATAAACGATCCAGTCCAATATGTTAATTACAATTTAATAATCACTGTAGTCACAGGAATAGTTCGAATACACAGCACTTTCACACAAAAATCAATTAAGATAGTTTAAACAAAACGACAATATGGCGGCAATCACAGCGATTCGTCATAAGTGTGGTAAACGGGCGCCGTCTCGTTCGATCGTGTCGTTCAAGATGGCTGCTCGCCTCACCATCGACAATGACGCTTCGCTAGGTTGACAGTTTGTCAACCTGATATAGGACGGAAACGCCAGATATATTATGGCCTATATATGTAATGATAATAAGAAATGTTTGTTATTATAATGTACTGAGCCGAGATGGCACAGTGGCTAGAACGCATGCATCTTAACCGATGATTTCGGATTCAAACCCAGGCAGGCAGCACTGAAATTTCATGTGCTTAATTTGTGTTTATAATTCATCTCGTGCTCGGCGGTGAAGGAAAACATCGTGAGGAAACCTGCATGTGTCTAATTTCAACGAAATTCTGCCACATGTGTATTCCAGCAGTGGGACATATTACCGGCTGCTTATGCTAATGCTAATAATATACTGTGATATATCATATATATATATATATATTTTTTATAAGTTGATAAAACTTACGGTCTTCACAATTACCACTTAAAAAAATTATCGGGGGTATTTATTTACGCAATAGATTACAAAAATGTGATTTTTACTTATAGATTACTATAGAATTTTGTCTGTTTGACTGTTTATCTGTTCGTTTGTTACCGCTAATCTTGGATTCGGCTTCACCCATTTGAATGCGTTTTTCACTGATGTACTGTAGTTAACTCAAGGTAACATATAAGTTTTGTTTTATTAAAATTAATATAGTCTGTAAAAGAGTTATAATTGACACTTATTGTGAACACAAAGTTAAAAACACTGCTAATTTAAGTGACCAATTTAAGTTGAGCTTTCAGCAATGCAGTCGGTCGGCCATGGCCTAGGCAAGATAAGCTGCGCCCGCGCCATATTACTTTGCCTAGACACTAGACCAAAAGATTCGTTAAGAGGTTAATTTAAAGAAATTAAAATAATGACTGTCGCTTCTCAATATGTTTTTGATAATATTATGTATTTACGCAAAAACATTTTCCCAGAAATTGTGACGTACATTCTATTAACACTAGGAACAAAAATAAAATTGTTACTCCAAGTACCCGATTACACAGGGTTAGTAACTCTTTTTTGGGGCAATGTATACGTTATTACAACAGGATCCCAGAAAACGTTCAAAATTATTCAATTATAAAATTCAAAAGAATCGTTAAAGAGCGTTTGTGTGCTAAAGAATATTACAACACTAATGACTTTTTTGCATTATCACTATTGACATATACTTTTATGCATTATAAAACTTGTATTTAGCTCCTGTAATCCTCTTAAAGTATGAATAAATATTAGGAAGGTATTTATAGTTATTTATGTTTTTGCGTACATACATAACATTATCAAAAACAAATTGAGAAGCGACAGTCATTATTTTAATTTCTTTAAATTTACCTCTTAACGAATCTTTTGGGACCAGGTTATAAATTGCACGAATAGCCCTCTTCTGCAGTACAAAAATAGTATTAATGTCAGCTGCATTACCCCAGAGTAGGATGCCATACGACATTATACTATGGAATGTATGAATGGAGTTAATATAAGCTTTACAATTTTAGAGACAATACTTATTACTTTGCGACAAGTGTCAAATACAATGACCCAATTTATCTCTCTCACCTGTTTTGTACGTGTGTAAGTGAGATGGAAATATAAGTTGTGGAGTAGTCTATTTCGAGTGGCTCGACATTTGTCATAGTTTTAACGCAAACGTGTAATGTAAACTCATACTACCGAATGCAAATACCTTATAAACGGTTTAGAGTAAGCGATACGTTATTAACGCAAGACGTATGTCGGTCAGAAATTTGATAGCGGGGCCAGTCAGAGCTGAGGGGAGCGGACGGTGTCGACGTCAACATATGGAGACGCGCCCTCGTCATCACATTCAATGAAACGATTACGAACGAACGATTAAGTTAATATTAGGCTAAGAAAGTGAAAATTTGAACAAGATAATTCACACGGAAATTAAAGCAAAGTAAATCTCCATTTGAAAAATTATTTCAACAGCCCGTAAAAATGGCAACGTGTAATTTGACCGTAAGTTATTGACTCGCTAGTATTTATTGGTATGGGTACACTATACTTTTATTTCTTATATCATAATTACTTTCTTCTATTCCGCCCCGTTTGGCTATGAGACAATATTATGTATAATACGTGTGTTGAGCCGGGGATTTCATCCTAGATGAAAATCAATATTGATAATATTTAAGTTATAAACGTTAAAAACAACTTTGGATTCGACGCCAACTGTCTCGACCTACATATTTGAATTTTATATATGTTGTTGTACGCACGTACGATAACTCCGGCGCTTTCTTTCTAATAAGGGTCGACAGTATGGAACAAAACGTTACGTCAACATTAAAGCTGCTTTTGAATGACTTGAAATAATAATGACTGTTGTTGGCTCAAGTTAAATTTATTATATTAGGTGTCTACGAATATAAACTGCATTTGAAACTTGCTTTAATTGTTAAATATTTATCGTCGTACATATTACTTAGTATATATAGTAAGTTTGATTTGTTTATTTTAGTTTCATTCAGAAAGTTTTTTGTTTTCTAAAACCTAGGTAGTAATGGCAAAGGGGCTAACTGATAGTAAGTGGTAAACACCACTTAAATATGTTGGCTCATACACCATTTTAACAATTCCTTCCAATGCGCCACCAGGAACTGCCATGTGTTGTCTCTCGTGCCTGCAGTACACAATTACAATACTGATGCTATCAAACAACACATCACATCTCAGTGGTAAAATGTTTCATTATGCCCACCGAGAAATGTTTTTCATGTGTAATTTATTATAAAAAGTAAGTCAGCAATCTTTATAAGACTAAGGAATCTAAGAGAAAAATATATAGTCAATGTTAGACTTCCTGTCAGTGAGAGTACCGACATCTTTGCTGGCCTGTAAGTCTAGTAAGGCTGAGAAAGTATATTTTCAGAGCTATGTTTGTTTTTTAAAATATTTCTTGTTGGTTAAAGGTGTTTGTAGCTAATAGCAACTTTATTCCTATAGCTGAGGGTTTAATATTGAATTTCTATTGAAATTACTAATTGTATGTATCCATATATAGCAGCCGAGATACTCGTAGCCCGGTAGTTAGAACGCTTGCATCTTAACCGATGATTAGGAGATACGACATGACAATGTACTAAAATCGTATTCAGGTCTTAAAAAGTCCTCAGGTACGTTGATAATAATATTTATTTACCTATAACAGATTAGTAAAAATAAATAGGATATTTGCGGAACTATTTTCTCCAATTAATAATTAATTCTTGTTCAGATAATAAATACTTACCTTGGGCATTTAATACAAGTCTGGGCCGACTACACCTAACTAATCTTGACTTCGACAACTTGATAATAATAATGACATGACAGAAGGATTATCAAAGAGAAAAATATATTTATAAGATAAAGTAATTGTGAAACATGCTCATAAAATGTATTTTTATTTAGATAGGTATAAGTGTCGTCTCGTTAGTACTTGTAGGAGATTATGCAGATACACATCGTGGAGTTGGGCTTCCTTTATGTCTTTTATATTAGGTACATATATTAAACTATTTATCGAATTTCGATTTATTTAGAGTAAAATCAAATTCATGATCCGAGAAAGTCTTAGCAAATTTGTGACAAGTAAAAATTGTAGCTACCTGTATATCGAGTTTTATAGCTTAAAGCCCAATTGTGTAGCGATTTTAATAACAAAGTGTAAATGAGTGATCGAAACAAAATTACGATAATCTTTAATGCAACAGAAAAAGATTATTGTATCGTTCATAGGTTATAAAATAGAATAATGATATCCCAGTAGAGAAGTTCAAATCCACCGGCGGCGGCGGCGAAGAGGCTTGCTCGATCAATCGGCAGCACGCTCCCAGCTACTACACGCGCGCTGCCAGCGCCTCACGTCGCGCTCGGCCGCGCGGCGCGCCTGCGCCCGCGTGCCCGGCGCGGCGGCGGTGGGGCGCGGGCCGCCGCGCTGCAGTGTGCCGCGGCGTTACGTCACGCGCGCGTCGCGTCCACTCTCGCCGCCTGCTTCGATCTCGTATCGCCGATCGCATCGACACCGCTCGTGGCTCGCTACGACGAATGGCCATCTCTTAACATTGGTTCGGTCGTGTAAAAATGTGCATCGCATTATTTTGATGGTTTGAGGATGCTATCGCAGCAATACGCACGCCGCAGAAGCGTAATATCAAATGTTATAATTAAGATGAAATCGAACGCTCATAAACGTAGTCTTTGATTTAAAAATGACGTGTAATTTTAAAAATGTGCAAGAATATCGTTTTTTTTAATCGAGGTGTTGTAACTTTGCCCCTTCATATAATTAAAAAAATGTGTATAGTGTGGCAGACTAGGACGTTAAAAATGAAGTTGTAGCATCACCAAAAGTCACAAGCAACGCCATGATTAATACAAGAATAGCTCGATCGTGGAGCTGGCTCCTGGTGCTGGTGGTAGTCGTGTGGGCGCGCGGTGCAGCCGGTGGATGCGGCGTGGCTGAATTCCCGTGCCGCAGCGGCGCTTGCGTGCGTCTGGACGCGTACTGTGATGGCGAAGCGCAGTGCTCGGACGGCAGCGATGAGCCGTCTCACTGCTCGGTGTGCAACCGGACGTACTACGGGCGTACCGGGGTGGCGTACGGAGTGGCGCTCCGAGGAGCACCGCGAGCACCGTTCTTGTGTCACCTCACGTTCACAGCCGGGGGCGCTACGCACGGTGATTTAGTCCAACTTGCTTTCGACGAGTTTCGAGTGGGTCGCTATGAACAAGGTGCCCTCGATGGATGTCCGGATGGTTACATGCAGCTGTCGGAGCTGGGCCGGCCCTTCACAGGCGGTTCGTGGTGTGGTTCAGCTGAAGGAGTTGCATTGTACTACAGCGAAACAGCAACGGTCACCGTCTCGGTTAAATTATTTCGTGCACGTCTCGGAGAACCTTTTGGGTTTCGGCTTCGATACAAGTTCCTCGCTCAGCGCGATGCCATCGTAAGGTGAGTGTATTACATGTCACGTACATCAGAGAAATACAAAACCTTTTTGTAACCCAGTTATTTTAACACATTACTTAACTCTTTTTGGGTCAGTAGATGTCATAAAAATAACGTAGTTTTAATGTACAGTGTAGTGTCTCTCAAAGCATCAAGAATGTAACAGCAAAGAATATATCTCGATTCCTTAAAAAAGGTTCGGAGCTCTGGAGGCGCCCCTTGAGCGCGGCTCCGTGTCCCCGGGCACGTACTGCACGCGGACGTACGAGGAATGCCATCGTAAATCTTGTCGCTTACAAAGTCCTAATTACCCCGGCATGTATCCGAGGTGAGTTCTTGCATAATTTGGAACAACATCATTTAAAGATGTGCATTTAATGCAAATGTTTTTAATTTAACAGAAACGTGACATGCTATTGGAGTCTGCGACAAAAGGATATTCCTACCTGTAAACATGCAATGATTTCCGTGCGCCAAGAATACTCTCATAAAATGCAAATCAAGCGTTCAATATCAATGGCCAGGTCAGTTCTGCTTTACTTATGAACAAAGTTATTTACTACACGTACACATTTCATCTCGTACATTTAGTGATGTGCTAAGACCCAATATGTAATTTTATCTTATTCCGGATTAATCTTACGTTTTCAAAATCATTACAATATCACAAAGTAAATGATACAATACTAAAACCATTTACGTGTAAGAATGTTTGTTCATCTATTTATATTGCGTATCTAAGACAGAATGTGGATAATATTTAAACGATTATTAATATAGTACCCATCTCATCGTATTCTGTAAAATAGAATCATGTACAAACATATAAACAAATATCATAATATTTTATAAACAAGAGCCTTTTATGTCAAATCAAATGATAAATTCCGAAGAATGTATTCGCTGCATCCGCTACATTACATACACACGGCCACGCTATGAGATATTTACTTAGTAGAAAAATCATTGCTTCTGGATCAAAATGAAATAGAATGGTTCCAGCTTAAACAAGACGGGTCGTGCGGTGCGTGCGTGGCGAGAGTGTACGGGAGAGCGAGACAGGTTGATTTTTTACGACGGCGCATCGACCGACGATCCCGTGCTAGTGGAGTACTGCGGAGGAGACTGGCTGCCGCCCGTGACGTCACGAGGCCCTGAGATGCTTGTGGCCTTCCACTCGTCTCCATTCAGCGCACCGCCGCGGGCCACCACTCCTCACGCTCCGCTGCGAGGATTTGAACTCGATGTCGATGTTATATTTGCTGATTCTGATTCCTTAGATTACGCTAGGTTAGTACGACCGATGTAGGTGCGTTGTATGTAGTGGTTTAAATATTATATCGTTTGTATATTATCATTGTACAATTTCTAAGGGAAGCGCGACGATGTGAATTTCACGTGAAGGCTTCATCGTCAGAAGAGGAGTTAAACGCAACCGCTGTAAATGTAAGAGGACGCCGAGGCCGCTTACACGCTCCTACACACACCCTCCCACCGAATACTTCTTGCACTTGGACATTTCACGGGCGGCCAGGTTCGAATTATAAATCGATAAAATATTTATGTTTAAGTACAAAGTATAGTGACTTTTTTTTTTCTTTAGGTGACCTTGTTTGGGTTTATTTCTCAAGTTTCACACAATATTCATTAGTGGAAGCACGCCGCACAGAAAGTAGTGAGCGTGAGGAAGAAGGCGCAATTACCGTAGCACCTCGTCAACTGCCCGATTACGCACGGAAGGCCGATACAGGCGGGGCTTGTGCCGTAGAATTGCGAATTTGGGACGGTGGTGGTGCAGGTGAAGCTTCGGCGCTCTTGGGGCGGTACTGCGACACGACACCATCTCTTTGTGCACGAGCTGCACTGGCCAATGCGACGCGCTCCCCTCGTCCATGTGCGCCACCGGACGGCTACGTGTCAGCCTCCGCTCTACTCTCCCTCGCAGCGACGACGCTTCCCGGCACTGCGACCCATCCGCTTGCTTTCTCGATGCATTACGAGTTTGTGGACTCCCGCCTAGAAGGTGCTGCTTTACCAATATCAGAAACACGCGTGCGGGTTGAACCAGCTGAGTGTGCAAGACGATTGACAGTACCGGGGGCGTTTGCTTCGCCTAGAAATGCTCTATGGTTCGGTCGTGGGGGCGCACGCAGGCTTCGTTGTCTGTATAGATTACAAGTTGAGAGTGCTCGCATTGAACTACGTCTCCTGGCCGCTGCTTTTGGACGTGAGCCACGATGCTCCACCCGGCTCGATCCACTGACCGGCCGAACGGCTTGCGTTCCTGACCCTATCGATCCACTTGACTTACGCCCTAGCGACGCGCCACTTGATTTTGATGACGATGATACTCCATTACGTGTACCGCATTTACGAATTTACGAATCACCGTGGCCTGGATACAGGGTAATTATGAGTATAGTTTTATATGTCCTTTCAGATAATATACTAGTTCACTTCTATAATCCAAATAATGTGTTTAGGTACCTGTTGGATGTATATGTGATAATGCAAGTGCGCCGCTAGCGATATCTTCGGGTGGGCCAGCTCTTGAGCTGGAACTAGTGGCGGTAACCCTTGCGGCTAGTGAGGACCATCGTCATGTTCACTTTCGGGGTGAATGGGCCCGCATACAATCTGCATCAAGTTGCGCAAATCGCCGCCGTCTTCCCCCACCTGGACATCGCCTACATCTCGTGTACCCATATAAGTCAGATTTTATTTATTTATTTTTCTATTACATATTAGTTGATTATAAGTTTATAATAAACAATTTTCTTTATTCAGTGGCAACAAAATGTCAGAGTGTGGCGAAACACCGTTTCTTCTGGTAGCTCGTGGAAACCGGTCCGTGTTTCTGCGTATTTGGGGCGAAGAATTGCCGGCCACTGCCCCCACGTCTGATGCTCCTCTGTGCCACACGGTTAACCGCATCCTAGTTTATGAAGCACATTCGTCCAGGTGAGAGACACAAAAATATGTCATTTTCTGTTCACTAGTCTTCTATCATGTTGTTAAGTTTGCTTTCGGTGCAAGTATTTTTCCAAGAATACGTATTATACTACGTCTACCGGGAAATTATCAACTCAAATTTTTCAATATGAAACCTACATAATCGAGTAAAAGATGAACCAAAATGAAGATGAATAAAAATGAGTTTTAACCGATGAATGTAAGCAAATCATTTTTACAGGCTCGTAAAAGCAGTATGTCCCGGTGGAGAGGAGGCACGTGCGGTACAAGTGTTTACGGAAGAATGGTGGGCTCGGGGCGTAGGACGCGAGGCCGCCTTACTTGTCGTGTGGTCTGCACGCGAGGCGGGCTCGGCGCGATTTGCATGGATGGAGGTGTGGCGACCTGCCGGTGCGGGTTCGGCTGGAGTTAGCGGAAACGGGTCTTCGTGTGCCCACGAATGTACAGCTCTGGGTGCTTGTATGGCAGGAGCTCTGTGGTGTGATGGCACCGTTGACTGTCCAGGAGGAGGAGACGAAGCAGGAGCATGTGGCGCTGGCGCAAGACTTCTAGCTGCGTTAGGCGCGCCTGCCGCTGCGGGTGCTGCGGGAGCGGCGGGGGCGGTAGCGCTATTGATACTATTGGCCGCCGTTGTTTTGCGAAAACGTCGATCACGACGCGACAAGCGTCTGCTGGGCGCACTGGCGGCGGGGCGACGTCTGACTGAAGAGTTGTTGTACGACGCCTCGAGGGCATCTTCAGTGGCATCCTCTTGACGTCGGGAGCGCTCCGTCGAGTACATACACGTGGATCGCGAGACTACAGTGTGACGGAGCGCCAGAGCTGTGCACTCACGCCTCGCCCTCATCGCTTGCAACCCTTCGTGGCTGTGTGGTGCGTTGGGACGTTTGTGATAAATAGCCGAATTTAATAGGGCCAATGAGTTGGGAGTCGGTGTGAGTGGATATTAGTGACTTTAAACCTCATCGTGTTCGCACTCGAGATTGCCAATTTCGAAAACGTCACTGCCGACGAAATTATCTTAGTGTATTCGAATACTTTAAACGACGGCGATTCCACTTCATGTATTTTGTGTTGTACCAGTATGAGAACGTATATACAAAATGTGAGATTAGTAAATATGATGTAAATAATTGTACAGAAATAATGTGCGAAAGCTTTTTTCCTAATGAGACTGTTTCGTGTTTGTGTTACTCTAGTGACGGCGAGTGCGCAGAGCGCGCATGCGCACGCGGCGCCTCGGCTGAGAGAGACAGTTCAGTCACGATGGACTTCTGTTCCGTTGTTATTGTTTTGATGTATATTCTATGGTGTTTTCGATGATCTATCCCGTCCCTCGTTTTCACTAAGTTGTGGATCGCTAATATATGATTATATAGTTAGAAATGAAATATGGTTTTATTTTTACCTGGAACACTTTAATGAACCGAAAATAATAATAGCATCGTCATATTAATCTAATTAATTCCAGCAATGTTTTCAACTTCGACGTGAGTTGTCACTGCCTGTGTGTGTGATAAGACATTATAAATGCAAACCGGATTGAGAATACTGTTTTATTAAACGAAACAAACAGATAAACCTGTGTCTTTAAAGATAGACTACCGATCTAATAAGACAAGTGAAAGAAAAATAAGAACGAATTATTTAAGTATTCTAAAACCAATAATATTTATAGTTATCCTAGTTTTCCTCAAAAATAACACAAATTATTAAAATGAATAAAGATTTCATCACGTGGTGTTCGTTTAAATTTTAATCCGCTCGATTTTATCTTGGCTTTTGTTTTCGTTGAGAAAATACATAATTATTTACTTATTTTCTTAATTTATCTGAGTTATAGCAAAAATCGTTTATTAGTCAGAGTGGAATTAAAGAAATTTATAATTGTAATCTGTATGCACTGCTCTGGGAACTACATATTTGAAATTATTTTTCATAACAGATCGTACTGTCGCAGATGTATTCACAATTCAGAATACGAATTCGTGAAATTCGTATGCTAAATTCTATGTCCATTGCGATGTATTTACTGCTATTTATAAAAATAAATGAGGAATGATTTACTAACTTGATCTAACCCTGTTGTGTGGTGTAGGTAGATCAATATCATGTATTACATCGGGGATACCGAAGGTATTCTTGTTATAAAAACAAAGTCGTTGTTTAAGCTATAACAAATTATATTTATTTTAAAATTATACATATATTAATTTATGTATGAATATAACTTAATTATTCTAAAGTTGCAGGTAGTTTGTAATCTATACGTAAATTTCTACATTTATGTTATTGACAAACTTTCAGTACAATTGCGTGGGAGGC
The DNA here is from genome assembly GCF_905147765.1 of Vanessa atalanta. NCBI lineage: Eukaryota > Metazoa > Arthropoda > Insecta > Lepidoptera > Nymphalidae > Vanessa > Vanessa atalanta. The sequence continues at coordinate 40,716 of NC_061885.1, forward strand.
ATTACAGTCGGGGGGAGAAGGTTTTGACTGCTAAACACGATAGCATTTGTTAAGTTTTCTAACTGGAATGATAAGCAAAAGCTCATCTTAAAAGTTTTTGTATTTTTCAAGAAGATGACCACTTTTATTTCCTTTTAACTAATATGAAAAGGTGTACTTAGTGGTCTGTGCATTTTTCATGACTAGCCCTAGCCCTAGCCCGTCCCGACTTCGTTCGGGTAAAATAAGGATTTTATCTTGTGGTATTTTTAATCAATGAGTTATACAAATCAACCAACCGATCTAAAAAATATGTATATAAAAAACTGGTAAGCTTTATTTAACATAGTTTTATAACATTTAAATTTACTAAATCAAGTTAAAAATAACATAACGAATATCATGCTCCAGGAGGGATGTATGGACTTTGGAAAGTCGGAAACTACGTTTTATACTTGAGGTTACCTTTACGCCGCGCATGACTAGTTCGCCTCGTATGAGTATATCCATCCTGGTTCGTACTCCTAGAATAAGAATACATACGAGGTTTACATTAAGTGACTAAACATATATAGAAAAAATCTTGTCCGGTTTGTTGTCGGGCGGGTCTCCGCTGGCGCAGAGCACCTCACCAGAGTCTCATCACTATTGAATACATCTGAACGAATGAATGAGTTTATCCACTTTGTTAAGACATCGTGAAGTCTCAAGCTCCATGGTTATAAATAGATCGAGGTCGGAGATTCTGCAATAGCAGAATGAAAATAGTTAAAATATCTGTATGGGACAACACACCCCAAAGGAGAATACTATAACACGGAACACAACGACAATAAACAAAATATCCTAATGGAGCAGCAATATCAGTTAGTTGTCTAACTTTACTACCTGCCTGCGCTGCAGAGCTGTCTCACTATCAGGGAAGATCAGTGAGGGTTCCACTATTTTTTTGAGTCTAAAGTGAATCCTAAAAATGCGTAGTAAGTATATCATCATTATCATCATTACATAAACTAAAGTCGCTTACCGCTGTTTGTCCCTGTGTATGCTTAGATATTTACAATTACACAACAATTTTGATGCGGTTTTTAATAGATAGATTGATTCAAGAGGAAGGTTTATATGTATAATACATGCACAATATAATAGAGAAACACTGATAATTTTAGAGGTTTCTGAAGTGATGTCGTAAATAAACACTTTTTTTACATTGCAAACGCTGGCTGATCCCTTCGAAATAGATCAAAATAATGTACTACAGTATTGTACACCTTATAAAGGTCTTCAAAAAAGTGAAGGGGGATATATGTCTATCTCTTAGGGATAGCCCACAATAACCCTTTTTTATCCTATACTTTTTACGAGAAATAATGCCTTATTTTCAAAACAATTTCAAGTGAAACAGCTTAAGTCCTTATCCAATTAGGTACCTTAAATACATTGTGCATTTAATACAGTATGGCTCTTTACAGCATGTAATTTAAATGAATATTTTCGAAGATATTACAGATTTAAAACACAGGGATAATAGCGGCTTGTATTGTCTAATGACTGAAAAACTGTGAACGTTGTATATAAAGACATTCTGGTGCACCGGGTGAAGCCGGGGCGGATCGCTAGTCAGCTATATTAAGATCGCTATTGTTTGAGTTGCTTACCAGGCAGGCATGACTTTATCTTTTTTGTATTCAGAACTAGATTATTTTTTGTAAACAAACTGTATCAGTGATGATATATATTTATTTATTTTATTGATTTGTTACTTCTGTTGGGCATGCATTTTTCTCTTAAGACAAACTAAGTCGATAGTCCGACTTCCTTTACATCCGTTCTTACTGTAAGTGGATATCGCAATTTGATTGATTGATCTTAGGGGGTACTTGATCGACGGAGCACGCTAACCGGAGCGGCTGGGCTGGGTGAAATGTTCACTGGTTCCGGAGGCGCTTCTTCTCTGGCTCGCCTTTTTTGTATTATTTAATGTTAAAAGTACGCTTTCAAGTTGAACTTGCAGTTGAAATTAATTTGTACCTCTTTTGTAGCGCGAGGCGTAAATCTTAAAAATGGATGTTTATTTATAAAGTTTCGAACTTCTGGAGTTTGCGAGTTGTTATCGTAATTACACGGTTTGTCGGGAGCGAGGTGGCTCGAGGCACGTCGGGAGCCGGGGGGTGGCGACTGGCCAGCTCTCGGGGTGAAGCACGCTGAGCCCTCCGGAGTCAATGGACCGGCTGCAATTTTTTAATTTATATTTGTAAAACCTCAAAGCTTTATCATCTCAAAAAAATGATACTGAACTCTATATCTTCGCTAAGATGGCTATTCGCCACAATATTATACAGCTCCGATCGCAGTGATACAATCAGCACGATTTTTTTTGCAAATCATGTTTCCAAAGATAAAAATACGTAGAAATTGATCTTTGCGACGATAGGCATATTACTCGTACGCGGAACATCATAACCATCATTAGATTGTACAAATTATATAAATAGATAATGGCAGTCCCTACGCCTATGTATGCTTAGAAGTACTCGTAGGTACCCAATAAATGTAACGTAACAATATGACACCATCCCGCTTCCGTGTATTATATTTCCTGTCTGGGCTGATGCTAGTCTTGACTTTAAGCCTCAATATGTATAAAATAAAAATTATATTGAATAAACAGGTTTGGGTTCCAAAAATGGTGTTCTACAGTACTTGGTATTGCATAGGAATAATAGTACCTATGTAAGTGTAGAAGGTACTCTAGGGCGGCCGCGCGGCCGTGCGCGGAGCGGCAGGTCTAATCAGTTGATTACGATTCCCTGTCAGCTCGCCGGTCTTCAAACAGAATTTTTGAACTGTTTACACACAAAGCTTGGATTAATCACTTCGAATGTGAATGTCACTACCATTACTCGGAGGCATTTCAATACAGCTTTATTGGTGGGTCAGGTCCTCTAGAAAAAACTGATTTCTTATTTTTTTGGTAACGCAAGGAAACCATTAAATTGTATACGTTACACGTTGGATATTATTTTTTTGTTAAAAAGTACGATTGCTGAATTTATTAATAATCTTGGAACTTGGATATTGAATTCAAATTATGTTGTAGTAAAAACGCTTACTTCGACTCGACGTGACTTCGACTTTGAATTTAATGTCAATAAGAGAGTAAGCCAGCAAGTCAACGAGTCGTCATAACAGGCGAGGTAGTCTCTATATTTAAATGTTCGCCTCCTAACGCATAACTCTCTATTATGCTCATGTCCTGATTTCCATATGAAAGGTAAATCGAACAATAAATGCAATTAACAGCGGCGAGCGACGTTTCGGAGTATCCGGCGGAGCAACGCGCGGACAGCCGCCGCCGCGCGGCTCGCCTCGCATCGGATCTGTTGCTGATTACCTGTGTATATTAATGTTCGACGCCGAGTGGCGACACGAGCCGCAGAGCGCACTAGTTTGCCAAACTCGTCGAATGTATTTTTAGGTTGCGTAGTATCCCCGTAGTATGATTACGGTACAGTTTAGTGGGCAAAAACTTACTATTTCGTATTATTGCATTGACTCTCCTTTCCGTTTGTGTAAAAATATAGCACTTAGGTATTATTTTTGAAATCTTTTTAAAGGTTTGTAATATAGGCGAAGGTCAAATGAAATCGTGACCGATGAAACAGAAATAATTCAGTGGAGGGCCTCGGAGTAGTGTTGAGAGTGAAGGCTCGAGCCGGTTGAACCGTGGGGCGGGGTGGGGAGCGCCGTGCGGGGGTGTGGGGTGAACTTGACACGCGCCGCTGCAGCATTCGCTTGAATATTCAACACGCGGCCACATCGTACGCCGTGTTTGTATAGCGAGCTCGGCTCGAGTCGTCCCAGGCTGTACTCTGCCACACCGGCGCGGTTCGGCACGACGCACGCTGCACGCGGATCAGAAGAAGTGTAAACATAACGCATACTTTTAAATAGACTATCCCGAAACTGAAAGCTGAAAACTATTGCGCACTTACTAATCTTTACTTACTTAAATGGCTCCCTATCCGCCTTCGCCGTGATATGCACATCCTGTCAGCCCTTTTTAATATTCTTAATGATCCAAATTCTCCTGCTTACCTTCGCTCCCGTTTCAACCTTCTTCCTCCTCCAACACGTTCCAGACGTTTCTGTATTACTTCAGAGTTAGTAGTGCCTAGAGGTAATACAAAGTTTCTGCTTAACTCCTTCACGGTACGTGCAGCAAATCTCTGGAACAGTCTCCCAAAACACATTCAAAAGAGTCCAAACATCAACCTCTTTAAAAAAAGAGTAAAAGTGCACTTTCTCTCACTACTTTCATAAATTTTGACAAATTTACTATTATCTTTTAGTTTATTTTTTATTTTTACAGTAGATATATTTATAATATTTATGTATTTAGATGTAGTATAAGTATAATAATTTAGTATATATGTATTTATTATATTATAGATATTGTATTATATTAAAATTGTTTCTTTTATATATTATTAGTAAGAGTATCTAATGTTGCACTACTTATACCTGCTACATAACACTATCTCTTACAGCTGTGGGTTGGCTGGAAGAAATTTCTTTTAGAAATAAGCCCGCCATTGTGAACAATAATTTCATGAGTAAAATTACCATGTAAAATTTCTCAGTGCAATAAAGAGTATTATATAATCGGTACCTCAGACGCGCTCTAAGCGACGATAAACATAAGCTAAAATGTTTACCATTTAATTAGGGTTTATAAAATGATTAGATTAATCAGATTATCAAAGCGTAGGCAGCTTGCAGTAACAATACACACAAAATCAAATCGTATCGCAGGTGAAATGTCCTCCCGGCGTCAGTGATTCCTGATCGTCACAATCCGGTAAATTTAAGGCAAGCGCGGTCCGTCTGATTGAACTGCGTTCGTACTTACTATCAGGTGTGGTCCATAGCGGTCGAGCCTAAAATAATAAATAAGTCGACTGGTTTCGATTTCGATAATAAGCGTTCGACTGGTTTCGATTTCGCATGGCGTCAACCGTCTCGCAAATCGTCTTGCGCTGATGTAACGTGTTACCGGGCTAGGTTATGTCCAGACTACGAACGTCCACGAATACGACCTTCACGCTCTCTAATATTATATTATAAATAAGTTTTGATGATGAGTCGGTCAGTTTCTCGCCACGAAATAAAGAGTACGCAATTAATAAAATGAAGATAAACTGTCGAGCCGGTGACACGGAATTAGAACCGTTTAACTTATAAAGATGACGGATGACGTAGGCGGGAACGAGGCTCTCCTGAGATATTAAACAAAAATCAACAAAGGGAGCAGTAAAATGTCGCCGAGCTGAGTTTATAAGTTGAGGAGAAAAAGGAAATGAAATCCAATAAAATCCGTCCAAACAGGACATTAAGTATTCTCGGCGGTGTTTACTTCAGTGCGAGGGGATTCCTTGAAACAAATACCGCACTTCACGAGTCGGCCGCCACCCCTCACCTCCGCGTATATTTCCAAAAGATACGTAGTACAGTATGAGGTGATCTTAAATTTATCTAGAACTGATCCATAATTGATCGCTGTACAAAGAGCTGCATCGGCATCGTTCCGTGCACCTCATCGTTAAAGTGTCGTGTCGTCGTGAGAATGAGTCAACATATTGTTGAAATTAAAGAGAATACACTGAAAAAATACATTTGAATTTCAAGGAAAATCTACTAACCATAATTTCATGTATATTGAGATTTGTCGGACTGTAGAGCTCTCACGACGCAGCCGGGTTGACTGTGCGAATTAGCAATCAGTGTTCTAAGGCTTAGCCAGCACTATCAGTCGCTCTATCTTGTATTTAACACTGTATGGTCACGTGGTATATGGTTGGAGTGTTAACTCACAAGAGAATATCGTTTCTTGTCTAGTAAACACTCACATAAAGAAGGTGAACTAAAAGGCGTTGAAAGTTTTATAAACAATATACATTAGTTAAATTTATGAAGATTGAAGAAATAAGTCGAGTAACGAATCGAGGCGTTAAAATAAAATGAACAATAAAAAGCATGAGTAGTGGCTCATCAAGAATTAACGCTAAGGCTGAGGCCCGAGGCCCGAGGCCCGAGGTCGGCGCGATCGCTCCCGACGCCGAGTGACTGCGCTCGGCTGACTGCAACCCACTTACCCTACATTAACCGACGCCGCATATTTCATAATACCAACGAAAATATGATTACTTTCATTAATAAATTGCCTGCGACTAAGTCTCGTATTGCATACAAGGGTTGCTTTTCATTTTGATGTATTTGTATATCAGAAAATATAATTTAAATGAAGGATATTACTTTACTAATAACACAAGCGTATAAAGAAATTAAATATTTAAGAGAAAACCATCACACCTTTCACGCCCACACATGTGCGTATTCGTTTTTATTTAATATACCTATAGAATAATTAGGAGTAAAACTAGATACTCACGTCATATAATAACGTCAGGTCGCCGGAAAGAGCTCCTTTGTAAACGTAGTCTTCGTTTTCGGCAATTATCTTTTGTTGCAGTTCGGCCATCGGTGCCGCGTTGCATCTACAAGCGGGCAGCGCTGAGCGTAGACCGGGGCGTCGCGCGCCCGCCCGTAAGAATTTAACGAGCACCGCGAGCACCGGGCAGCGTGGCCTCACAATGTGCTGATACTTGTAAGATTCAAAAGAATATCGGTCAATATTATCAAAACACTTTTCTCAGAAAAAAACCCTCCAATTTTAAAGCTTAGAAAAGTTCTGTTTGATTACGAATCCGAATTTGTTTCAAAGATTTTCTTGTTATTTCTTGTATTAATTTAATTATATTAAATTAAGCAGTTTTAATTGGAACACAGAACATGGCGCGACTTGTGCGTGTATTTATAAAATCAATAGGCGTAAATATAATAGGCACTAAAAAAATTGCAAGATTAATAAAAAAAATAGTTTTAAAAATCAAACTGACAGCAAAATGCGCGACCAAACTACCGAACGAGAAGTTTATAGCTACAGACTACTCAATGTTCAGTTTGTAATTATAATAATTTAATACACGGTGATGTTTAGAGGGCGGCCGCGATCTTGCGAACATTGTGCGACTATTTTCAAATGAATGTATTACCCTGAATACTCGTGCCTATGTTTATATATTCTTATGAAGTAAACATACATTTATTTCTACAGTAGTGAGATTAAATTCCAAAAGTAATTTTTCATAAAGTATCTTTTTACTGTTCCCATTTGAGATTTAAGCGCAGCATTGTTGTGATAAGCGAGTGTAAAACAGGGCAGCGAGTCAGAGGAAGCCGTCACGAGCGTCGGACCACGTTCTATATTCCCTTGATAAAAAACATTTCCGCTTATCTGATGGTTTATGGAAGGCTCGCCAATTAACTTCAAGTCAGCGCCGGTATAATGAGAACCAAGTGACGATCGACAACCGCCTACCTTTAATACATATTTTCGAAGATATTACAGACTTAAAACGCAGGGACATAGCAGCTGGTATTGTCTAATGACTGGAAAACTGTGTACGTTGTAAGACATTCTGTAGTATATTTAGTATAAGCTTGGCATCCGTGCGAAGCCGGGGCGGGTCGCTAGTACACAAATCTATTCTATACCTTCTATCTGTCTATACATATAATAAAATCGTAACTGATTGAAATCTGTACATTGAGATAAAATTGTACTGGGGTATTTATTAACACAACAGATTACAAAAATATGATTTTTAGAATTTTTGTCTGTTTGTCTGTTTATCTGTTCGTTTGTTACCGATAATCTCGGAATCGGCTTAACGATTGCGATGCGGTTTTCAAACCTAATAATTACAATTAGGTAATTCTGGTTAAGTAAATGCTTAATTATTTGTATAAAGGAAAAATAAAAGGGCGGAATAAAAATACGTAAATACTGTAACCCTCGCGATATAAATCCTTTAAACTTTTGAAAAAACGATGTGATAGATTATTAAAAGGATCACACGCTAAGTATCTTGAGCACATTGAAAAGTCGTTGCGATCAAATTCCAAGTTGTTTATAGGACCACCTATCTAAAAAAGTAGAAAAGGTGCAACTTCTATCCTTCTATGAAATTTAACACTTCTGTAGCAACAAAAGGCATAGATTTATCTAATCTTTTCGCCGACCACTTAGCTCAGATTAGCAAAGCTAAACAAACAGCTTATAATATATTTCAACGACATATATTATGAACTGTTCTCTGAGCACTGGCATCTATCCATCAAAATTTATTTTCTTTCCATTTTGATGGATAGATGCCAGTGCTGTAGTTATTCCACTTTTTAAAAATGGAGATCGTAGTCTTATTAATAATTATAGACCAATATCCATCCTTTCTGTGTTGGCCATATTGTTTGAACTAGCTGTCTATCCAATCTTCTTCTCACAATTTAAGGCAACCATTGCTCCGGAGCAGCATGGGTTCTTGAAAGCGATATCTACTACAACCAAACTCATATATTTTGTCGAGGATCTTGTTGAGGCGGTGGATTCTGGAAAAGCTGTTGACGCTATCTATACCGATTTTAGTAAGGCCTTCGACACAGCTAATCATACCATACTGCTACACAAGCTTAAGATGATTGGTGTGACTGGCAATCTGCTACCCTGTTGCAAATCTTATCTTCAATCTAGAAAATCTACAGTTGGGACCACTATTCTTCAATATCTTCATTAATGACATCTGCTCCTGTTTCTGCCTCTATAAATGCCTTTTATACGCCGATAATCTCAAGCTTTACAGAACTGTTTGCAATAAAGTGAATGCCATATGTCTCCAGATTGTTTTTAACAATCGATTTGGATGCGGTTTTCTCTGATGTACTGTAGTGAGTACTACTTTGGTAGCATATGGCGTTTGGTTTATTAAATTTCAGGGAACCAGGGCTAATGAGGTTAAAACCTTTTTAAGGAGTTCCAGTAGTGATACATCATCCCTTTGCCTTTGAAAATAAATATACTATAAATATAAATAGGTACGGCGCAGTTGATTTTATGTTTATACCGGTTTCTTCTCATTCCAAAAAACTTTGCGTGTACTTTTAAGCGAGTCCAGTTTCCGGCGCACACGGCTAGCCTTATGTGGCTCTGTCGCATGCTCGCAAGTACAAAAAAATCTATGCTTTAATCCCCGACTGCACTACGTGTAATATGCATTGCGCAGTTAGACAAATACATCATAACTTTTTAATGTTACAAGATTAAATTAATTTTTTTTAAAACGGTTGTTTGTTTCTGGTGGAGACCTACAATGGCACGACAGACGCAAAGATACACAAATATGTCTACCATATAATAGCCCTCCTTTTGAGGTTTAAAGTCACGCGAACGGAGTCGCGGGCACTAGACTAGGAATAAAATGGCTTACAGTAAAACAAAAACAATAATAATTAAAAAGAAAATAAGAAGGAATAAAAATAAAGGTAATGTAATTAAATGACATGTCGTACATTAGCTCGGCTCCTGCATGAAATCAACATTGTAAGAAGACGTGTCAGTGTCAGGTGGCTCGAGAGGCCTCGGCGGAGATAACGGTCACAAGGCACCGAATAGTTTTGCGCGACGGCGATCACTTACCAACAGTCGACCAATTTGCTCATATACATACATATAAGTAATGTAAAGCAAAAATTTCTAACGTTCTCAGAATAGTGTTCCCAGTACAGACTAATCTCTAAAATATTTCAGAAACGATAACAGAAAAATGTTCATCAAAAAAATCATGATATAAACAAAGTTTACTTCTTTACGAATATTGTACGCGATTCAAACGTCGATATTGAATGTTTTAAATAAACTTACATAGAAATACGCCTTCATGAGACCAGAGCTATATAACATTTTTAAATGTCAAATTACTAATAAATATTAATGATAAAGAGAAAGATTTTGGTGTTTATTTACCGTACTTACTTTACAGGTACGAGACCAGTGAGATCACTTTTGTTGTATAATTATAGTACAAGTCTATTAATGGAACTCAAAACGCATTATCCAGCTCTTCGAGCGATTAGTTACAGCAACAATTAGTGCAAGTGTTTTGACGTTTTTAATAATAGCTGCTCGAGAGTAGATTGGGCCGAGGTCCAGTCCACTATCGCAGAATTGGAAATTAGTGCAGTCGTGATTTCAAACTAATCTCCAGCACGTCACTCAGTTCAGTCGGCCGTTCGGTTAATTGGTTTAAAGTGGGCCACGCGCCGACGCCGGGAACGACCGGAACCGAGCAAATAGCCACTTCAATGGAAAATTAATTATTTACTGTTTAGTTACATAAACGCGCGCTGCGAGTCGCGCGGGGCGTGCACACTTTTGATAGCGATATATGCAAGATCACGAGCGTGCGTGTGGACACGTAGCGTTATACGATTGTTACGAGCGAAGAAGACTCAGTAACGATTGGTAGGACAGTAACCGAAGATCGGAGGTTCTAATCTAGGCAAAAATCTTAGTTTGTGTTTATAATTCATGGCATGTACGGCAGTTAACGGTAACTTCGCGAGGGTTGTCCTCACACCGATCGGAGGTAAAATGTCGCCAACTCACACTTTAACTGCGTGGTACCACAGGCATGTTAGAAATACGGGATGCCTCGGCTCGTCATCGACTAGGACTAAAAGAACATATTATGAGAAAACTTCACAATAAAGTACTAACGGCGAGCATGTAGTACGACGTTGCGCGGTGCGTGGCGTCGCAAGCGAGGCGGCTTGAAGGCAGTGAGGCTGCGAGTGGGCAGGTCAATTAAAATATGACTGATCATTACAATTACAAACAATTTTCACCATTTATAATAAAACTGTTAAATCCTGAATAAAATCGACAAGAGTGTTTAGATATAACTTCATTTAGGTAAATAATATTTGGAGTACCGCTATTATCCATGAGTCCATGTATCGATGTATGATTGGTGCGCGAACAAACGGCAGCTACGGCGGCTGTGCGCGGCGGCTGCGGAGTGCGGTGGTGGTGGCGCTAGGTGGTAGCGGTGACATTTCGCAACAGCAACAGTGTATAAAGTGGAACAAAAATTAATTGAAAGCTAGGTCGCAGTACCCTTTAACGTATTTGGCGTTTCTGAAATTGTAAATTGAAAAAAAAAAGTTCAGTAACCTGCTTCTAAAATCTTTTATTATATTTGACGTCAGTATTGTTACTTTTTAACAATTAAATTAAATAAGAAGTGAAAAATAGTAACTGCATCGATAACAACGAGATAATATAAGATTATGCTTAATATTTTCATATGATTATTTGATATAACTTACATGGCTCTTACATTAGGTTTCAGTATATAAAGTAAATGTTATCGATTCGACGTTCAAATATTAACTTATTCAAGTTCCCGTCGTGCCCGAGCGTCTGAAAAGCGACTTGCAAGACCAAATCCCTTTGACGGAACATTTATCACCGTGAGTAATCGCGGAGGAGCGTCGCTGTGTCCGCGGACGCTGGGACCGCACCCCGGGCTAATTTTTATTCTAGATGTTCAAGTTTGCAGCTTGCCTCTGCAATTGTATCCGAGTATTACGTGGAAAAATGTCAATTGCGTTAAACATTCATCTTGTAACGATACGGTTGAATACATTGTTTGTTTATTAAAATGTTCTTGTGATTAATACTAAGATATGATTCTTTACTTCTATTTGAATTTCTAAACGACGAGACGAATCAATGAATCGAAATAATTGATCATTAAAAGTTCAGAACTCGGTCGCAGCGCGGTCGCGATCTGAATTTCTCACAAATTTCATCTAAATTTTGTGAATGCAATATAACTTTACAAGTTGGCTCGTTCAATTTATTCAACCGTAAGCGAGATGCCGCTGCACTCGGCTGGTTCATTGGGCGCAATAAAAACGGTATTACTGATTGCTTTTAAGTGTCTCATGAATATTTAGTTTAACGAGATAATAATTATATTCTCAAATAAAATCGAACACGAAGACCAGATAAAACGGATCACCTTGACATCATTGCGAAACTAAATAAATAAATTAATAAACGTATCGTTTTTTTTTTCAATTATTTTTAATAGTATACCTATTTTTACTTTCGTACAGGCTGCTGCAGAGGCCCTCTCTCGCTCTGAGGAGAAGGTTTGCGGCTTGTGGTGATTTCCCGTGCGGCTGATTTTCATCCGATATTTGAAGGTTTATCTCGACAGCCGAACACGAGATGTATACGCACAGTATAAGTACATGATATTCCAGTGGGACTTGCCCGGTATTTAACCCGCAATCGCTGGCTAAGATTTAAGTGTTCTAAGTTCTTTGGCTCTTGTCTCAAAATAATTTCTATAAATTTTTTTTTTTAAATACAGATATTTAAGGTAACTAAACAATTTTTCTCTTTGTTCGCTTAAAATAAAACGTTCTCTGTTAGACAGATGTAAGTAATCACAAACATTTTTCTTGTATACCGGCTGTCAAAGCAAGTGTTCTTCGAAGTTGAAGCTTACGTCGCTCGCGTCGCGCACACCGTTCGCTCTACTCAGCACTCTGAGCAACGACTCGCAGAATTTGTGTCTCGAGATGAAATAGTCGACCGCCTCTCAGCTATCGACACACTCATTTTAGGCTTTAAATAATATAAGATTTTTGTATATTCTGAATAATTATTAATTATTATTATAATATTTTATAAACAACAAACGCGGATTTTAAACTTTGTTCAACAGTGATAGTATGAATTTTATACGATTATGATTATTGGAGTCTCTCTTTGAAGTCGAATCCCATCCTCACGCATTATAATAAATGTATTATGTGTCTTATAATATGGTAAATAATATGTTCAGGGTAATTAGTATGTAGAGGCGTAGCGCTAAAGCTCGTAGGTCAAGCTACGATGCTACGATGCTACGAGTACGTAATAAGAGCCCTTGCGTCACATCGCTCTAAGAGCAATGAATTAATGCCAGTTAACTAGAATTAGCATAGCGATACAGGTTAACGTTATTTAAGTAAAACACCAAAACAAGCGGTGGTGTGTCGCCCTCATAGATGGCAAATACCAAAAAGCTAATTCTATTAAATTTATTATCGGCGTGTTCTAATGTACACGATTGATAACTGGGACACATTAGAACCGCTCAATATTTAAAGTAATAGAAATAATATAACCAAATTATGATTTCTTAAAAATCTCTCAAAAACTATGAAATAATAAACCTATGTACGAGTATATTCCCTTTTCCGACAGCAGGCTCGACGTTGAGGTAAGGTCGGGCCCTTAGGACTAATTACAGAGGAAGTAGGTGGAGGCGACCTCATATGTTTGTTGTTACTGTAATATTGATCCCTAGAATTATATTTCTTAAAAGGGAACATTTACACCGGCCGAAGCCAGGACAACATTTTCGCTGGTTCTGCTTTACTCTTGGGCTGTGCCTGCAAATAAACGACTTGCCTTTCATTATTATTTTATAGGTCTCGCGTTGAGGTCCAGAGTTGGGTCAGCCCATAGACTTTATGCTTTTTTTCCTCTCTGTCTCATTTCGTCAACATTTGTCTATGGTTATGGGGATTATGAATGTGAATGTTCTGCAAATGACGTTGGAACAAACTAACCTGTAGTTTCTTTACTTTTATAGTCAATATTATAATATATTTATTATTAATTTAACATGTCTTATAACATCCACAACAACACTTCGTCTTATATCACGATTCTCACGAAAATATATTTCAATATCTTAAGAACGTCGAGCAGCGAGCCACCAGGGAGCCTTATTGAAGAGCAATTAATCGGCCTTCAATAATAATAATAACCTCAAGCGCTGATTGCAACTATTCACAGCTGTAAGTCTAACCAACTCAGTTCAAAGCTCACCGAGAATGTATGCGGAGTGTTATATAGGCTGATAAAATAATTACTTTGTAAATATGGAATTGTTTTCAAATCGAAACGAACCGAAAGAGAAAGTGTGATTAAGTTTGGAAGCAAAAGGTGCTATAATACTGATAGTCCATACAGATAACACTAATAGTACGATATTTTATTATTGGGGCACTAATATGCTTGAGAAGTCATTTGTTTGTTTCATTATTTAGTTAATTTAAGATTTCTATAATTCGTTGTGTTGTACAAAGTTAGTGGAGGTCGGATGTAAGAGTTCACCGCGAAGTAAAGTGCGAAGGTCTTCAGGGATTACAAAGACAGTTTATAGTTGAGGTTTTACAAGTGCCGGGAGCGATTCTTGAAACTTAGTACAGCGCGACTGGTACGAGTCGGCGAGCGACAGTGTACGAGCAACGGGGGACGAAACTAAGAGAAAATAATTTGAAATATTTATAAAACAAGTACAATAAATTGCTTGTAAATAATAGTTTGCTTTCCTTTTTTTATAATTTATAAACATTGGACACTCCTTATTAACACGCAGTGGCACCATATTTAAGATCCAATTATGGTGAGTATGGCTATAGCGCTAGACACCTGTCGAGCATTCTCAAGAGTAATTTTACTATCGTTGCAATAGTCTGCATACTATACAAACACTGAATTCTTATAATTTATATGTCATGTCAATAATTTATTCTTACAAGAACTACCCTCTCCTCAGCCCGGACCGAGCGGAATCACATAAATACGGCAGAGCGCTTAGTAGCGGGTTCAATGTTCGGTTGTCTGTCGGTCGATTAGGTTCGAGTCTGTTTGTATCGATCATGATATTTACTTTTCTTATATACTTATTAACTCTTTATGTATTGTAATATTTTTGTGTATTTGATTAAAGTTATATACTGACGGTAATTGTGTTCGATTATAAATAAATAAAGAAGTGTAGGTTAGCCAGTCGTGTTATTTTTTTTTAATTTAATTAATCTTAGGGTTTGTTGGATTATATAAATTTTGAAAGAATGGAAATAGAAAATCGAACGTGTACGACTCATACTACTCACGTGAAACTAGAACATATATATATATATTTGAGACTATTGCAGGTTAATCCGGCACGGATGAAGCTGCTAATCTTCTCCTTAATAGAAAATATGGTCTTTGCCCATTTTTGGGAGAATAATAGGCGTTTATGTTTCCATATATAAAAGGACGATCAGATGTTAAGCGCTAGCCAACATGGCGACGACTGAACTACGTGGTCACATACTCAAGTAAACTTAAACTTGTTACAAACTAAGCGATACGTCGCTAACTCGGTAACGATGTGATGGTGTTCGAGTTTATAATTTTATTATATTACGCGATATAGATTGTAGGATAAGTAATTAAAGGTAACAACGTTAAATATTGGGATCAAATCTTGTTTGCAATTATTTAAACAAACGATTCAAAACCTATTATTAAATATAGTATACAAATTAATATTACTGTAACAGAAAGTCACCACCAAAAATCCCGCAGTGTAAGACCACGATGCCGGAGGTAATATTCCTGCAAAGTGCAGTTGGTAAAGCACTTCTTTCCTTGGACATTCATAAGTCTAGAGGACCCGATGACAGCCATCCAATCGAGCGACGAACATGTGCTCCCGAGTTGGCACTGGTCTTTTCCGGCAATTCTACGCATTAGTCGTCGTCCCGAACTCCTGGAAGACTGATTTGGTGCATCCGATCACTAAAAAGGGTTACCGCTCAGACCCGTCCAATTATAGGCCTATAGCCATCTTCTCTTTATTCTCCAAGATAATGGAGTCCATTATAAACTGCCAGCAAAAAAGCTCGGTGTGCTCAGCAAGGCAAGACAGTATTTCACGTCGGCCCATCGTTTAAGACAATACAAGGCGCAAATTCGGCCTCACATGGAGTACTGCTCTCACCTTTGGGCGGGTGCTCTCCAGTACCAGCTCCTCCCATTTGACCGTATCCAACTGAGAGCGGCCCGAATTATCGACGATCAAGCCATTTCCGATCTGCTTGATCCTTTGGCTTTGCGTAGAGATGTTGGATCGCTCTGCATCTTCTACAGAATTTTTAACGGGGAATGTTCCGAGGAATTGCTCGGATTAATCTCGGCTGCTGAATTTCACCTTCGGACTTCTCGTCAAAATTCCAAATATCACCCGCACCACCTAGATGTCCGAAAATCCACAACCGCGCGATTTTTAAGACATTTTCTGCCTCGCACAACCACTTTGTGGAACCAGCTTTCGCCGGTGGTTTTTCCGAACCGATACGACTTTGGAACCTTCAATAAAAGAGCGTACTCCTTCCTTAAAGGCCGGCCACGTATCTAGACCTGAAAACGAATCTGAGCAATTTGCGTAACTATGAAACATTTAACACTGAGTAGTAACGGACAGTGGGAGACGAGTGTAGTTACGGGAGGCTGGGGTCATAGGAATGGGGAGGGGTGGTTGGCTCACGAGTGAAGTGCGTGTGCCAACACGAGTGACATCGGGCTGCAGAGCCGCTGCCAGGACACGTACACGTACAGTGCACGTTGACGGGGACTTGTTTACCTCGCGTGACGTTGACTGCGCATCGGAGTTTGAAGCTCAGATATCCTACTATTTCGTTATATTTTCGAAAAAATAATACAGCTCATGATTCATATTATAATTAAAGTAAAATATCCAAATATATAAAACCGGCAAGCAGATTGCAATATATAGTTCAACTGCTACTGAATAATCTCAAACTGATTAAGTAATGCTTAACATTTAAAAATGTAAAGCCTAATTTTATTAAAATATTATGATTTTAATTTACATATTAAGTAGCAAGTGAATTGAAACCAAAGCAGGCAATAATTAATTTTATTAAGTATGACATTTAAGCTTCGAAAAGTAAACGCCTTTGTTGTTCACTCATCACGACAAGGTTAACATTTTTTCTTAAATTCACGCTGAGCTAAGAAAGCCTATTGAACTAAACTACAGCTGATCGAGTGCAGTAGCTGTAGGTAGTTTAGATTTCAACACTAACGATTTGATTGAATTTTTAATGAGTTCTTATGTAATTTTCGATCTCATAAACTTGTTTTAAAAATCTATCTAATAAATTTATATTGAAATCGCCCTGAAATAAAAGGGGAATACATTTTAAAGTTATTCCTCTTTTATATATTAAATAAAATTTGATTGAAACTTCTTCTGCACAAGACGACAAATAAAGATGTGTAATTTAGAAAGAGCGGTGATAAAGTTGTGTAACAAAATATAAGGAAAGGTATATAACAATGTTAATAACGGACACATTCTCGGTCCCTCGTACTAAAACAAAAGAGTACAAACTCTCGTGTAGTAGTACACGTTGTTTGCGGAGAGGGCTCCGCAGGTTAAGTGGATGCGACGAGGCGCGTGATTGAGATGAGCCTCGCATCGCGGCGCGGATGCGACATCGGATCTACATAAACATTATGCTAAGGCCCTATATGTAGATTCATAAGATCTCCTCACTAACACACGAACGTGCCGCAAGTAATTACCGGATATAATATGTACGCGTGTGTCGCTATATAACTGTGCATGTGAGCGTTGTTACGAAGTTAATATCCTCGTCATCGACACTGCGTTTTGTGAATCGATAGGAGTTCTGCTTAGAATCGCTTCATGATGTGGAGATCGATCGAGTGCGTAACAAAGCTGCGATTATAAATATTATTAAAGGATATTCTAAATGTTTGTTTATACAATACAGTCACTCGCATAATGCACAGGAAGCAGTTATCTCTGTTATACAAGACATCTGGTTAGCCGACGGTGCTATACGAATATGTAGAGGTAGAGGTGGTTGTTACGCTCGAAGGCGTTCCGTCACCGCTGTACTCGCACCAGACAATTAGCTCCGCAAACATGACCTCCACGTCGACCTCAACACCCCTTCACCCCCCGCCGCTCAGTCCGCACCGCCGCGCCCTCTCACGGTGATTTATAATTCATACCATGCTCGCTCCCACGACTGTCGAGTGACGCTCGATCGTCCGCTGGCGACTAGTGGCAACTTCCTCAAATATAATCATTGTCTTGTATTTTTACTTGTATTTAAATATATAAATTATTTTATGATATAAACTAACGAGAGCTGAAATTAGTGACTAGTTAAAGCGGACCAACTGCAAAGCAATCGGAACGACGAATTAAATTAGTTAACAAAACGTAGTGTTTTTGTTCTGGTTGCGGGAACACACGACACCCGAGTCGTCGAGAGCTAACAAAAATTAAACGAAATCAGGTCAATCAGTTCATCGAATTAAAATGCAATCGACATCGTGGTCGGAACTTCGCGCAAAGGCTCGCGGAAATTGCCGCAGTGTTATTTTTTCATTTTAAAATAATATTACAACAAACAATAAATTAAAACTGATAAGCACGTACCGCGGTACCACACGTGTGAGCGGGGTGTTAAATATCAGAGAATAACTAGTGGTCGCACAGTGGTCGAAATTCAACTCTAATAAAAATTCAATTTTTAATAAAAATGAGACTATACTTTTACAGAAGTGTATTCTTATATACCTGTAAAGACAAGTAAACTAAGATTAAGTTTGGGGAAACCTGGTCAGATGCCCACAAAAAACATTAAATGTCATAAAGAGCATTATTTCAGTTTTTGATTTCGACATATTCGTTTTATAAAAACAAGAACAGTTTACCAAAAGCGGGCTATTTCACACGAAACTAGCTTTCGTGTATTTCCAGTCGCCTCATTCATGTGGTTCGTTAGACACGGCGGCGAAACATAAAAGTCTTCGCAGCGCTTCGGTGCAGGCGTGCGGCTCGGCTCGGCTCGGCTCGGTTCGGCTCGGCTCGGCTACGCGGTCAGAATGGGTCACAAGGGTAGGCACGGATACCGGAGTACTGTCTGGATAAAGACTAAAATACTGTGTCTTGAATTTTCAGATTTCAATGTTTGTGTTTAATCTTGCATTTACAAAAAAATACACGAAAGCGACAAATATGTTCATACTATTGTTAAAAAACTTTTTAATATACGAGTAAAGTAATATTTATTTCATTTCACTCACCCTTCAAACCGGAAAACAACGATTTGAGTATTGTGGTTTGCTGATAGCATATCTGATGAGTAGGTGGTACCTACCACCAAGTTTTCTAAAATAGCCTAAAGTGATATCAATGAAAAGGAAAACGAGTGAATCTTACATTGTTTGCATAAAATGTGCAATATCTCTCTCTCTTGTACTCTCTATATAATATGCTCGAAAAATGGGTCGGTAGCACCTGACGACAAACTCTAGACATTGGTTAAATCAAATAGCAGGCGCGTCCCTGGCTTCCCGTTACACACTTCCGTTCCTTTTTAAGAAATCACAAATTTGCAGCTACAAATTTGGAAGCGAGAGGAATGATGATACACGACAAGAAATATTATAATTACAATTGGCGACGATGTGGAAGTTACCGAGGAACGTACACTCAAAAACCTGCGTCTTTTCGTAGTCAGCTAAAAAGCATGTTGCACAACTCGAGGTTGTAGGTGGTCGTAGTTCTGCGGTAGTGCGGCGGGTTCTAGTTATATAAAGTACACTTTAAATGGCGTCCAGCGCTCGCATTCATGTAATTAGGGAAACAGACTTGTTAACGCCAAACATTTGCTTTTTCGGTTTCCGTTGTATCCAAATAATTGGGTTACTAAAATGTCTTATTTTTATAAACATTATGACGAATGCAATTCGCTAATTTTAAACACACATACATACCTTAAAATGTTTTAACTTGATTAGGATAATCGTGTAATTTGGAGCGCTGAGCTAAAACCCTTGTTTTCATTAAAATCAAATATTGAATTTTAAATATAAACTGTGTTCATATTCGTTCGTATAATGTAACAGTTCCGTGTTATTCAACGCGATGCAGTATCCTCCTGCGTGCAGAGGGTGGGAGGGGGTAAACTAGGAGATTTAAAACGCAAACTGAATTTCTCCCGTCGTTCGATTTTAAAGCCTGTTCCACGGATTGAGCTCGTGTGATCGCCTTTGCGTGACGTCGGTTGCCCATCGCAGGCGAGCGCTTAGTGGATCGGACTGTCGGAAAATAAACCCATGTATTTTCGTTTGTGATTGAATGGCAATTCTTAGAATACGCTTACACTTTGACAAATCAAAAATAATTATGTATTATATTAAATGTATTGCTAATTTATATTATCAGAGTGGGTTACCCAGTAGGCAGTGTAGCCAACTGCCGAAGAATGCCGCACCGGTTCGAGGCCCGAAGCTGGACAAATATATTAAAGAAATGACTGATGTCAAATATTTAGAACTTAAATATTTTACTATTTGAAAACATTGATGACTTTCTTAATAGGGTAAAGAAGCCCCGAGACGTTTATTGCGTAGGTTTCCCGTCGCGGTCGATCTGGCCGGGACGATAAACCGACGCCGGTCAGATCCGGCTTATGAATGCTGTTAAATATTTTCCGAGAATGGCTGTATAACAGTGCAAACTTCCTAAATTCCTATCAATAAAGCCTAAGCTGGCCACGAAGCCGAAAAGATAATTAATTTATACTCCTAAAGCACTTAATCTCGCGGGCCGTGTGAGCTCACGCGCCGTAAGCACGCGTCCGGGAAGTTCCAATCAAATCCCTCTTTTCCGGCGCAGACTCTAGATGATCCTGCTGAGGAACTCCCAAGAACTTTTTCCATCGAGTTGTATATTTATTAAGGACTAGCTGAGTTGAATAACAAGTGTTCCTGCGAATGGTACTGGTACAAGTGACTGTTAGAAATTGATTCCATCGTCATCAACGGCGTGAAGTCACTTTTCGTTAATTTTTATTTCATTTCATTAACATTTCATTAAGTTAGTAGTAATTTCGCTTTCAGTATAAGACTACTGAGTCCATCTCCGCAGTATAATCTGCATTCCGATTTTTTGCATACGGTCGAGTTTAATTCAAAAATGTTTACGAAGCCTACTTACATGAACAAATATTATTTTGAATAGCGATTACGTTGCACTTAATTTAACGCAACATATATATATTTTTTGATGATAACATGATGATGATAATGTCGCAATAAGTTTTGGAAATCCCTACGTTCGCATAAAATATTTCAATATGATCAAGTTCGTTTCGAGTCCGAGCGAGGCCTTGAAGAGAATTAAATATATGTAATAATTACTATTTGTTACGAAACGTAATGTGAACAATTGAACTAACTGAAATCGTAAAAGGTTTATAATTGGGGAGGAGGTAGAGCAGAGGTTGATAGTCGGTGCACTCTATAGCTGCGTTCTTGTTTTGTGTCTTAGAAACATAGTCATTCTGAAATAGACTTACGCGACCCTATTTGAGACAGCTCAAGCTTTATTGAAATGAAAAGTAATACACTTTGCCAGAGTAAAGTAAACGTTGAATTCGAATAATCGCGAGGCGATCGCATAAATTGTGCATTGTTGGTGCTATCACGTATGCGACTGAAACGAACGCCTGACAGCCGCCTCCCGCAGCGGAGTTGCCGGCTCGGCGCGCCGGCTGCTCGACCGTTCTCAATCTTATCGCGACGAGACAGCGTAGCGTTCGCCTTGCCTCGCTGCGCTACAAATACGGCCAAAAACTATCACTAGATTAGGAAAATCCCGGTATTGCGAATAGATTTCAATCGCGATCTGTTCCAAATAAATTGCATCTTGAATCGTAAATAGTAATAAAATTTCATGAACTAGTACATCGGTGTGCGCTTATTCTCGTCAGCTCATCTCCAGGGCTCTAATTATGTTTATAATATATAAAATAGTATTTTGCAGATGTATATTAATTTATTTAATTGTTACAAGTTCTATATTACGACGATTTAACACGAAAAAAACAAATCATTCAATCACAATCCGGTTGCGAATTAAAGCGACTTTGGGTAAAACGTTAATTTTAGTTTCGGGTCATGACTGTGCTAGAGATCGCTGTTTGAAAAAAAAATTAGCTTCGTTACGAGTTGGCCAACACTCGATAAACAATATGCTCAACAAACAATTTAATTTCTGTAAGCGGTAGGCAGAGCGGTTTATGTTTCATTACATAATATATATATTTTTTAATATTTATAATGGATCTAATTTACAAGCTGTTTCATTCGATCCCTTTATTAGTATGCCCGCGTGAACATCCAGGTCTCATCTGTCTCGAAGTAGATATGATGACTCTCGGTAGGACACGAGTCATTACATGCACCTCACATGTATAATACTCGTCTGATTTAGTTAAGTGATCATTTGAAGCACTTACGACGTTCATCGCGTACGGGACGCGTCGGTAATGATGTTTTCTTAAGGTGCGCGAGTTGTAATTACACGGCGCTCTCGGCAGGCAGGTTGGGACTTAACGGCGTGCTCTGTTTGCTGAAAACTTGCCAAAACAGGTAAACTTTAACGTTGAAGATTTTAACAAGTTATCTCTCAAGTATTATCGAATTCTTCTGAAGCCCTCGCCACACCGATACAGGTTCATTATAGAACATTCGTTCAACATAATATGCGTTATTTACAATGAATATACGTAAATAATATACGTAAGCATGTATATCATGTTACTATAATCATTGCAACACGATATGCGTAGCTTCGTTACTTTTGTATAGGAATTACTTTTATTTTCTGATTACCAAAAGTAAGGGTTACTGGTATTGGCTCTTGTGGCAGTCAACTAAATTATACAATTATAAATTGAATGATGAGTGCCTCCGTCTCTTTTATTATGAATGTCATATTTATATTAATGCTCATAAGATTCAGGTTGCTTAGCAGTTTTTGTGCATAAAATCTACCTTTTAAAACCAATCTTTAATAAATTATTATTACTCGCTGCTTAAATAGAGATGTCGTCGTTTCAAGAGTAGTTATAGTTTCTCATTTAAAATTCGACGAATAAATAATTCATTCAATTTGATCCATGAAAATCATTTTACAATGAATATATCGAGTAACATATAATAAGTTTATCACATTTTTATCCATTCAATTCAAATTCAAATAAATGGTCTTATGAAATACGAAGCCAGGTAACAATTCCTCTATTTTTCTCGCCTTATTCCAATCGAATCGAAAAGATCCCGATTCATCCTTGAAATACAACCGAGTATCGTATCGAGCAAATGTCGGTCAAAATAAAATAAAGGAAGTAAAACTGAATGATAACCTCGCTCGTCAATTCTTCCAAGTCAGCAAAAAATGCAGTGAACGTTCAACGATAGCGGGAGCCGCGCCGCCTCGCCGCCACGCTCGCTGACACGCTCCCACGCGTACTCCGGAAAAACTGAGCAGCAAGAGATTTCATTGTTCATAAAATCTTCGACAGTGAAAAAGGCTTCCAGCGGTGTTTAGGACCAATCGTACTAATTATATAAAGTTTTGTTCGTTAATTCGATGAGACGCCTACGCAACTAACAATTTCTTGAAGATATTTAAATAATCGACCGTAAAAAATACCTCGAGGCAAGAGGTGTGATGTGATTTACTCGTTGGTAGATATCGACTAGTCATTAGATTATAGCCCAACAGCAATCCTTAGTATTGTTGTGTTTCGATTTAAAGAACCCGTAAGCCAATGCAACTGCAAGCACAAGGGACACAACATGCCAGGTCTCAAAGTTGGTGACGCATTGGCGATGTAAGGAGTAGTTCAAATTATTACAGCGCCAATGTATATGGGCGGTGGTGACCACTAAACATCGTAACATTTGAAAGGAAGGAAGAAAGAAAAAAAAAAAAGAAAGCTAAGCTGAGAGTGTTTGTCTCAAACCATATATAGCATTACATGAATTTTTATACAAAAAATGCATAAGCCGGTGTTGCGCGGCAATATTTTTGAAGACATATTGAAAAAAAAATAACAAAACAATATTGTTGCTACTAAATATATTTCGCCAATTAATTACAATTTCAAATAGAAAAACCTTATGTCACGCAAAATAAAATCTATTTTCATTGATCACTCGTACGAAAACACGTTCAATTATGCAATATTGATATTAATTCTGCATTCGGTCGCTCAATCTCGAAACAAATTATGGAAATTAATTCTGAAAACGGATAGAGTTTTTCAATTTGAATTTCCTTTCTGTTAAAAACGTTTATGCGAAAATTTGAAATGTTTTATTCATTCCTAAAAAACAAACATGAGGAAATATGCAACGATGTAACGGACACGTGTCCGTCATCGCGAAATCGTAAGAAATATAGAAAATACAGCGGAACATTAAATCTGCAAAACTGCATTCGTCTTTAATACAGCCACAACGTGGCTCAGGAAGGGTGTGTTGACACAATAGGTTTTAATTTCACAATTATCCGCACCGTGTTAACTTACAAATGTTGCACAGAATAAATACAATTACAAACATAGAAGTATACGAGAATATTCGGACTCTTTGAATATAACTTTTCAAATTCTTACAATAATTGTTTTAATAGTTTTAGAACGAAATAAATCGCCTCGCCCCTCGCCGCGAGTGTCGCGCGGAGAGGCGTCGCGCGTCGCGTATCGTTCATTACGCGCCTCACCGCTCGCGCGCTCCGATAAATGTTATTTGAATTCCTCCTTTTCTGTTGAGTCCGCTAAGCAAATTTCAACGAGAGTATTTCTTTATGTTAGATGAGATATCGGTAGGTATAATAAAATGTAAACACTAAAACATGACGTTCTTTTCTTAATGTTGTTGTGTGTGTTGTGTGTGTAATTTATTGATGACGATAATGTTTTCTTTAATGATTTAGACCACGACGGTTATTTCTAAGGGAGAACAACCAACAGCGCAGCACACAGATTAATGTGTGCGCAGGTGCGCTCTCTGTTCCCTCACGTTCATAATCCGATAACGCAAATAGTTCAACCAGTATAATAGAAAACTCAATAACCCTTTATAGGCCCGACTGGGGCTTGATAAGGAACAAGCCTACCTCGACTCGACATACGACTACGTAGTTCTGTGTAATATATCGTCTAACTATGAAAGTTGTCTTTGTGAGTGGCGCTTTTTATTATACTATTGGCCCCGTATGCCCCGTGTGGCCCGCTTGGCCCGAATGTCCCGTTTGCTGCACACCTAGCCATAATAATATTTAATAGATATTTGTATCGAAAAATCGTTACTCTAACGACATAGTTGAATTTTACTAACTATATGTTTCGTAAATTAATTTGTATTAAATATTGTACATTTTATATATATTAACCAAACGGAAATATAAAACCGGAAATAACAATAGGCTAGTTGACAAAATTTGGAAATTAGTTTAAAACTATAGCTTAGCATCTATTTCACCCCAAAAATATACTATTTTAAGAAAAATAGGTTTTTTATGTTAGTATTTTGAGTTTTTAGAAATGAACTTGAAATTGACCGCGAAAAAGGCCAAGACTGTCATGGCGTCTTGAATGACGTCACACCTCGCGAAACAGCCGTGTTTGTGTATGACAGTCAATTGTGTTTTTTAATAAATAATGAATTCCTCGTATTATAAATACTGTATGGTGCCCCAATGTGAAAGTACAATGATAAAAACGCCAGACAAATTATTCATATACGTACCAAACAATAAATAAATACGAATAAAGTGCTTAAAAATGGCATGGAGGCAAGATGCTCTTATTTTGTCAACTAATTCCACAATTTATTTCTGTGAAGATCATTTCGATGTAAGTATTAAATACAACTTTATATATCTAGTTATAAATGTATCGTAAAAGAAATGAATTTAGCAAATATAATATATTACACATAACCTATAAAATGTTAGGACTAGAATAGGACTTTATGATTTGTTTGAGTTAAAATATTATTTTCGTTTTATAAAATGTAATAATTCAAACTCTTCTTATGTTTTTAGTTGCCAAATGATATGACTAATTATACAGAGTATCATATTATGGGTAAAGACACAAGTGCGCATGAAACCAGGTTGTATACCAACGAAGTTCGAATGCCAAGAAGATATATGTTGAAAAAACAAAGTTTGTCAATAATCGCAGAGTGTTTGAAAGATCCAGAACCAAGTAGTACCCCCAGTTTATCTGCCATAATGATAATTGATAGCAACAACGTAGCGTTCCGCGCTTGTTTCGCGAGGTGTGACGTCACGCAACTCTGATTGGTGTTTAATGTCACGTGATTAAATGCCTCATTTTGTCGATTTTATTTTCCAAAAATATAATTAATCTTTTATTATTTTTGTAGAAAAGTTGTTTTTTTATTTACTAATTATCATGGTTAATCATTAGAAACTCAAAGCCATCCGATTTATTATTAGTGGAAACAAGCCTATTGTTGTAAAAGAAAAATCGAACTTTTGAAAAGGGGATATTTCAAGATTTTAATGGAGAACATTCATAGTCCATGATTTACTTTCCCAGTGCCATGGGACGGCAGTCCCGACATGACCGGAACGAGATCAGGCGATTCGTCCGGACCAACTTTAGGAGCATTCGACTTACTGGAATTTAACACCCTCAAATTCCTAACTCTGAGCTATTACTGAGAATAAGTTGGCAGAACCCAATAACTATAAGTCGCGACGGGGATTAGTATCCGGGTCCTCAGGATCCTGGGACCTATAAAGTTCTAGAGCAATACAGCACATAGTAACTTTAGAAGTTCTAATAATCTGAGTGTGCGCATGAAATACTTGGTAGCACACATCTTACTCACAAACGCTCATCTTAATTAAGTATACGTCATGTGTCATAAATTAATGAATTGTTAATAGCACTGGGCGCCGCACCTCTCGCTAACTGTGCGCTCCATGCAGAGCCTTTGTAGATCGAGAGCCGGAAACTATCGTATAATGCCTTCGTTCCTCATACAATGAGGGCGGAGGACTCGGAACGTAAATATTTTACCTAGCTAGTTTTTTATATTTCTTTATAAAAAATATGACTCCTAATAATTAATTCAAATAGCTCCACGGCTTAAAGCCCGTCAATCTTAACTAAACATTGGGGACTCAAAACAAGGCCGGCATTATTGAATGTTCACGGAGCAGTGCGGCGGAGTAGTAAGTTAGATCCTTCTCAATGAGAGTACTCACAGTCTGTTACTTTTAGTGAAACGACTTTAACTCCAGCGTAAATAAACAATGCTTTTAACTTTTCTGGACAGTGTGCAATTATATTTTTATATTCAGTGCGACGAGACGTTAAAACACAAACACAAAAGGGAAGTGTACAATACGTTACTGGGGGTAAGGCTGTCACTTCGCGCCGCGCGTTGTGTTCCACCGATGTTAGTCAATATGTTAAAATCCTTTCTGCGAAATAAATTGCTTTTTTTTAAATATCACTAAATACGTAGTGAGTGTGATATTCTGTCGCTCAACAACAGCACCGGAGTTCCAGGACTGCGCTTGGAGTGTAACTGGCGTTATTCACAGTATGTATAAGCGAGCTGAAATACGCCAGCATGAAAGAAATTAAATATTCTTTTATCAGTGAAATATACCTGAGTAGGATTGCAGGTTGAATGCAGTCTCGCTAAAACCCTTTCGTTCCCCTCGCCTACATCATCCCCCTCCCCTCCCCTCCACGGGGCGCAGCGGCCGTCATTCATCAGTCTTTGTACATTTTGAGCAGCCACTAACAGCGTTTTATACAAAGCAAAGAGAGCATGATATGAGCATATTCCATTTTGTTTGATGAATGATACTATGACCTGTTTTATTTTATGATGTATTTTTTTCATGATTCGAATTATTCTACTGAAATGCTCATCGCGTGTGATGAATTTATTCGAGAATTTCTTTAGTTTACGAATAACAATTATGTTCTACGTGTCAATCAAAACATTTTTATTGCCTACCAAACGACATAAAATATATGATACGATTAGATCCAAGGAATACGTTTCAATTTAAAGTACAGGAATAAATAGTATCCCTTTACACACGGTGAAAGATTTGTTGATTTATTTATTTGAGTAATGTAAACGAATAAACTCGGTTAAATAAGATAGAGTTAATTTGACAAACAATGTATAATCTAATACTATACTATACTATGACCGACTATCGAACGTGTCGCGCGACAAATGCGATGGTTTAAATATATATATACATATTTATAATTTTGCAATTAAAAATAAATAATGGAGAAATAATCCAGTATATTATTGATATACAGCCCGTATATCAATAATATACTACAAACACTCATGCTAATAAAGTTCCACTGAATCTGCGGATGAGCAACGCGACATCATGTATCTCAATTCATCAAATACACGACAACGAAACGGCCGATAGAACGATAATACCGACTAAGACATTCGTTTCCTCATTTAATTCTTATTATTGATGACAGTCTGCCTCGTGGCTATTTTACATGAGTGTAGATGGCGGTAAAAGGTCCTGTACCCGATCGGTCGGTCAGCGTTGCCGGTCGTGTCAGAACACTGCACATGCGATATAACACGATATCAGTAATTACATATTATATATTGTGGTTAAATACGATTACTGTATATTTTGTTCGCACGAAAACTTTAATTATACATATGGGCACGTCATACTACGACTACGACTTCGAGAACCTTTTCGACTCAAATATTGTTCTCTCGCACAGACACAGACATTTGACTACAAAAACATAAATATAAAAATACTTTAGCTTAGTGACTTTTCCAGAACATGTTGGAACATTATTTATTTACATATTGTTTTATAGCTGATGACGATGTCAGGGATTTTATTTTTAAATACATATTTTTTAAGTAATTCGCCGTAAACCGTAAACACTTTACTCGGAACCTAACATATTGAAAAATTTAAAGCTCATGAAAATCAAAAAATCTAGGCGGGATAAATATACATTAATTTAACTCTGTAACACGACGACTTCTGTAGCGGTAATGATTAAAACACTGCAAATATCAGTGTGCTAACGACTGCCGTTGGGTACTTTTCCTGCAAAAACAAAACTTAATAAAACAAGAATTAAATAACCTGTCTCACATGCCATTCCAGCATTCTATGAAATATTATATATTTACGAATTTGCATTTTAAAGTACGTGTGAAAGGTTATTTTCGCTATTTTAAGATCAATATTGTTTGTACGAGCGGCAGCGGGTGGCGGCGGCGGTCGCGCTGAATTATAAATGTATTATTGTTTGCTGAACGCGCTCCCCGGCCGCTCAGCTATATAATACACGTCTATATGTAACGGTTTAAATGCAAAAACTGTCATATAATAAAAATATATTTCATAGCAAACAGAATTATTGTAAAAATTAAGTCGGGCTGATGAAAGTTTCTACTCAGGCGCTGCTAAATAATAACAAAAGTACATACGACATAGTAATCATGTAACTTTAAACAGTGTTTTTATTCTAAATTGGCTGATTAAGCTTAGAGCATATTCCATTCCTCAGTCAGGAATGCAGTTAACGCGGGCGTGGCATTGTAGTCGCGAGTGAGCAGCGAGCTAATGAGCTCGTAATCAAGCACTCGCTGAAACTTAATAACTCGCAGACGTCACGACCGCATAATACCATTATTGTATGCGTAAATATAACGTATATTGAATAAAGATAAAATATTGCCAATTTTCGTTAGCCTCCATTTTAAAACTAATTATTTGTAATTAAAAATTGATTTCAATCTACACAATTAATAACATCGTAACGAGATTGCACACGAAATATTTAATGAAAAGGTTTATCGCAGCAACGTAGCCATCGGTACAGCGCTCGCAAACAAGTGGCACACTTTTAAATGATTTATATTAGGTATACTAGCGTAGACGTAGCTCTGTTCGGAAACAGTGCTGAGAATTAACTTTAAATCTTGTGAGTAACATATTTTAACATTCTGTACACATTAACCGAAGATTCAGGTTATACAATTTTATTACGACATCGATTGCTTCGTCTCATTTGATATAAATTAATTTACAATATTAAAATTACGTAAATATTTCAATAAAAAATAATATATAAGAATGCCAGGAAAGTTGTGAAATGATGTCTGTCTATATACATATTTTGCAGAGAATTAGCTTAACGAGCCATTCTATTAACAGCCGAGCCACACGGCTACGACCAAGTATAAACCAAGCCGGTTCAAACCGAGCCGCGCCGTACAGCCAGCGTCCTGAATGACATTCAGTCAAATTCAGTTTGGTTAAAAAAAATAAAAAAAATATATCCCGCTGAGTTTCTTTCGCCGGTTCTTCTCAGGTCCGAGGTGCTAAATTCCGAACCGGTAGTAGATTTTTGACAATCAATAAGCAAGTGCAAACACTTCTATATTGAATAAAGATTTTTGACTTTGACTTTGACTTTGACTCAATACATCTTCCGTTCATAGAATAGGTAAACTTGCTTTAGGCTCTTATGAAAATGAAAATATTTATCTTGGTTAGTTTAGGTTGGGTTAGAACATAATTATGTACATGTCCGACGCCCCGGGCGTAAAAGATAGGGCGTCGCCTTAGGGCTGTGGACACGTGAAATGGGCACCTCTCGATGCTTTATCAGACACCTGTGCAAATTCATCCTCATCTAAGGAATTCCGAAATTATAATGAGCTTTATTGATAGGCGTTCATTAGATCCGTTATGGTCTAATAATTTTTATTTAGGTCTCTCGTTGTTAAATAACAAAATTGTATTTTTTTTAAGGAAAACTAAAAAAAGAGAAATTGTTATTAGTACCTCATCTGAGGAATTGTGAAATTTTATGTTTCGATTAAGGCTTCATATCGCAATTCTCAGATGCGATGTTAAATTTGCACAGGATAAGCCAGAAGGCTCTGAGGAGGACGGCATGGGCAGCCGGATTGCCATGGCCGGGTATAAGTGGGTAAGTATCCCACGTAACCCAATTAACTAAGGACTCAAATACTTTTCTGAAAGTATCCAAAACGTAAAAAAGGAACATAGTTATTGTTTGAATAAAATTCAAGATAAGACTAGGATTAGCACCTTTTATTAAAAAGCTAATTTAACAAGTTAGCTGCGACATACAGGAAATATTCAAAGTGTGTATGACTTCATTAATCATAAGGGAGCTGTAGTGGTTACTTTCAGGACAATTGTAAGTGTACTTCAAAATACGTACTCCATAAGTTTTCAATAATCCGTTACCTAGTGATTGCACTCTACGCGCGCGCGGGCGTGTGACCGTATCAATATATGAAGTTGATTAACAGAACGAGGCGCAGTTTCCTGTATTGTTGCTTTGTCGGCCAGCGTTGTTTTGCTCTACTTCCATTATTATCTATCTGGGAACGAACATCGCTGTCCGTGCTAGCCACCTACACCTACCCCTCAACTCCGTCGTTACTGGTCATAGAAAAAAGCGAGAATAAACTTTAAAGGGCGAACTACATTGCCATATTTTCCAAGTAACGTACTTAAATAGTTTATAGGGTATTAACCATCTCGGCTCTTAAAGGGTATTAACCCTTTAAGAGCCGAGATGGCCCAGTGGTTAGAACGCGTGCATCTTAACCGATGATTTCGGGTTCAAACCCAGGCAGGCACCACTGAAATTTCATGTGCTTAATTTGTGTTTATAATTCATCTCGTGCTCGGCGGTGAAGGAAAACATCGTGAGGAAACCTGCATGTGTCTAATTTCAACGAAATTCAGCCACATGTGTATTCCGCCAACCCGCATTGGAGCAGCGTGGTGGAATATGCTCCAAACCTTCTCCTCAAAGGGAGAGGAGGCCTTTATCCCAGCAGTGGGACATTTACGGGCTGCTTATGTTATGTTATGTAACCCTCTCAAATACTTATTGACTCTATATTGGCTTTTAATAGCTGGGGTTTTAATAGTTTAAAAATAACATGATGCAGAAAAAATACCAAAAACTATCTAATCATATTATATTTATGAGTAAAAATATTTATGAGTAAAAATATTACATAGTTAGATAGCATAGTAGTATAAATATTAAATAGTTAATTTACCTCCCGGGAGTCTAGAGTGCGTCAAGAGCTTAAGATTGAATGTAATCCTGTAACATGACATCAAAGGTGCTTGTAGGAGCCCAGTTGAATAAATAAAATGATACATATATTGACTTTGATTTCAACGTCAGTTAATTTTTTTTTAATAATTGTATAAATAATAAAACAACTTAAAATAAACACTTCAGCGTTTTATTTTAACTTTTTTTTCTTACTTTAACACAAATTAGGTCACGTATATTAATAAAAGAAACAAATGACCTAAAAATTAATTCTTGTAAAACCCCGCAAACTCTGAGAATTCGGTTGAGTTCTCGCTAAAGTGTTTTAACCGTGGATCTGTTTTTAGTAACGTAGCGATTTAATTTGAAATTAAGAACTGGAAATAATTTCAAGTTATATTTGATGTCCACCAGAACAGGTAAAATAACAGGTGTAATCGTGTGTAGTGTTTGTTTATAAATAAACACTAGCACTGATTCAAGTCTATTGTCCTCTCCCACGAGGCGTACTGCTCGTCTTGCAACAATTTCAGTTCAAGAGGTAAGACGGGCTTGCGACCATCGTATCGCGAGACATCTCGCAAACGTTTGCGTTATTTGTACTAGATTATAATTATATGATTGCGGTCAGGGTCATCGTGCTCTGAACAGTCGCTCGTGATGCGGATCGTTAACGGGATTATCAACTTGGTTTTCGATAATCGTCTTACACATATACATTCATGCTATTAAACCATACAGGATCGTATACCTCTATTGCGATACATATAAGAGCCATATTGCAACAGTAACAGTATGCATCATTCAGACCACACGTATTCACAATAGTCTCGATGCCTCCACTCAAGTTCTTCGGCTTTACGAACTGCTTCCTAAGTGTTTTGGATATTTAATGAAGCTGTGTTGTATTCACTATGTATTTATTTCGCCTTTGTAATATAATCCTTAATTAGGTACATAATTATTTATTACATAAAAATTATGTACAATAATCCACTACATAATTTCAAAAAATGTTTATTTCCATGAAGTATTTCAGTATTGAAGTTAAACGCCTTTTGGAATTATAGCATTAGCAGAAAAAGGACGCCGCCTTTATCCTTCTAATTATATTCACGAATATTTTTTTCTTAAGAATAAGTACCTTTTCAATTGTTCGCGTCTTTGTTCCAACCTAACCTCGTAAATTCGGTTAAAGTTTCGTGCATTCTTGAGCCGCTGTTTTCGTACAAGTGTTGGCAGACGCGCTTATCTCTCGCCAGCAGAGATGTGACCTGTATATTCATTCGACTTTACCTAATGTAGTCTTTGGTTTACTGCCGTCTTTATGATGCCGATTAAATTATAAGTTTTATATCGAAATGTTTTCTGATGAAACCCCTCTGAAGAGATTCATATCTCGACCTCACATCAAAATGTTGAATTGAATAAAACTGAACCTTTGTGAGGAACGTAGACTACGAAGAAGAAAACAAAAAATCTGTTATAAAAACGATATTGCTTAGGGATAAACATTTTTAGCCAATAAGTTTCGCAGTTATTACCTGTAGTAATGGCCACTGGAAGAGCGCTACTAATTCATTTGTGCAGACTATTTCAGTAAATTACAAAAAATACTACGTCAGGCACATGAATGCGAAGTGCGGCAGTCGGCCGAAAAGAGCCCTCGGAGGAATGCTTTCAGAACTCGACTGGAATTAACTATACTGACATTTACGTTTCTGTTACTTAATTCGTATAATATACGAGGAGATGCCGATCGTATGAACGAATTTATAGTTATAAGCTAATATATTTTCTAAAGTTCAACTCTAGCGCGTAATTAATTTATATTGTTGTTGAATTATGTTTTTATTTTTTATTCTTATTTTTATATCGACGACGTTTATGATTATAATTAATGCTGTGGCTCAGGATGACAGAAATGAAGTATATACGCTATGGAGGCACACGATATACCCGGGACAGATAATAGAGACACAGATCTCAGACGCAAAGTATCTCGACACGTCTTATGAAAATAGTACCACGCGGTATAAATAATATTAACAAGAATGAAAATGTTCAGCCCCGGTCGGTTACCTTTGTATACACTTTATATAGAATTTGAAAAATAGGTACAGGACAGAAAGTGTATTGATTATTCTAAAAAATCAAATACCTACCTAATTTAAGTCATTTGGTAGTTTTAAAGATTCTGAAATGTACGATACATTTAAGAATTTAACGTAAATTTTAAGAAAAAATGTCTTAGTCCGTTCGCTGAGTTGACTTAGCAATGAGTTGAGTGGCTTCGTGAAGGGGGAAAATATTCAATAAAATGGTATAAAATTAATGACAAAACGGACCTCTCTCAAAATCAAAAGTATTGGCGGGTAATATCTTCATTCGTTAAAATGAATGATATAAACTATCCAAGAACCATTTTTAAATTAAATTGTTTTATAAACCTGATTGTGGTATACTCTAAGCATAGTACTTAGCGCCGGGGCGCGTGCGGGCCCGCCGCTACAGCTGAATACCCGCCCATTGTACACTAAAACACAAGACGAGCGCTCCAAATAAAATTCACATTTTAAATTTTTTATAAGAAATTTAATTTTGTAAAATATTTGGGAATAAAAAGAATATTGTCTTATAATGACACTATTTTTTCAAACCAAACGAGAAATTAGATGTGATTGTTTTATAAGTAGCAAAGTAAAACTTGCCGTCATGAAGTTACTTAGCGTTCTAACGGTTACAAGTTATTATTAAATTAACATCTCTACCTTGTACAAATAGAATTCTCTGGTAATATTTGTTTAAACAACTTCCAGAAATATGGTTACTTCACGAGATAAGAGCTATTCTGTTTTCAACAAGCCATTTCTAGGTAATTACGAGAACAGCTTATGTTTTCAACTTCCAGGAGGAATTAACCTTATGTAAATAGAGCGGTTGCCTTCACGTACTAAATCGTCTTCTGGATCAAGAAACTATCCTGTAAACACGTTCACGATACTACTGTTTGAATTCGGGATTGTCTGTATATTGTGTTTTTCTTTTAATAAGATCGATTCTTCAAAACCTTTTCGATAGATTACTAAAACTTGTCTTCATAAATGCAAGTTTTAATTTATAGATTCTTAAGTAGGCACTATTTGAGTATTTTGATATTTAGTGCAGTAAGAGGGTGCAGTTGGGGAGAATAGGCCCAATTGACGAGGCTCCGGTGACTGCGGCAAGTAATAGTCGATAAAACATAATTTTTTAATTATTTTTATTTTAAATTTCATATTGCATATCGGGCAGGTGTGAAGTTTGAGTATGGAGGGAGTAGTAAGATAGTATGTAAAGCCTTCTTGAAATATATTAGATCCATCTTCAGTCATGTTTAAATTACATGTAGAAATGGTTTTGAAGAGTTTCCATCGTTTTGCAAAATCGAAAGACTGAAGAACGAGTTAGTTGCCAAAGTTGCCAAGGTCTTAGTTGCCAAGGTTGGTGAGACAATGGTTTTCTAAGGAACGGTTAATATTTCTTAGGGTGCGAATATATATGGGCGTAATCATCAGCATCCGGCTTCGACGACTCATCTTTTCATTTAATTGTCAATGGAGCGATCAATATAGGAGTCTTAGAAACGATTCCTAGATAGTAAACTAAGCTTAGGGCAGCGGCAGATTACCAGATCTTGTTTTCAATAGCTTACAAACTTTGCTGACCTCAAACTAATGAGACAAGAACAAGTGGCATACTCGTCAAAAATATAATTGGTTAGAAACCTTACCATCGGCGTATGTGTTCCGAATATACTCCGATCGGAGCGTCCTGAGTGACCGGAATTATTCATGTTCCTCCATGAATATGTAATTGTCCTCTCATACGCGAACGGTGACGGAACGCACATGTTATACGAGAATATACAATCAAGCTTAAAATGAACCGAACGGCAGCTGAATCCGCAATACAAGGTTCGGAAATATCGGAAAATGCTTAGAATTTTAGTTGAGGCAATATGTGTAACTTTCATATAGCGGACGTTTATTATTAAAATAATGATAAATGATATAGGCAGGGAGATTAGCAAATGGGTCATCTAATGGAAAGTGAAACCACCGCCCACAGATATTGGCATTGTGGGAAATATTAACTATTAGCTCCTAGCTACACATCACACCCACATCGGCAATTGGCCGCCTCGAGAACTAAGATGTTATGCCCCTCGTTCCTCTATTTGCACTGGTTATTAACCATTTAAACTGGAAAACAACAGTACTAAGGATATGCTTCCATCCTCATACAAGTACTAGTCCTTACTAGTAACTTACTAGGTTTTGGTTCCTAACTATAGACAGAGTAATCCAGCATGTCTAGGCAAAGCCAAAGGATGATGCAGGTCGGAAAGAGCTTGGTCATCGACAGTTCGAGCCACTTTATGTTGAATACGGCTTAATGGAAGCAGCTGGTACTTGCCCAGAGGTGAGAGCAGAACTCCATGTGAGGTCGAGATACTTTCGTATTTATAATACTAGTAAAGATAAAAGAAAACTAAATTACTAGCTAACTAAAATTGTAGTATTTCTCGTATTGATCCCTATTTAAATAATATTTACTCCAAGTAATTTGTATTACTTTAGTGATATTGCGAATTAGTATTTAAATAAGGCGTGCGGAGAGATAAATTAACTAGCAACTACCGACGAATAATGAGCGAATCGATATGGATATATTAAATAAACGTTCAATACAAAAAAAATTGAGTCGACATTTAATTTTACTTATGAGTTATCTGGAAGGGTACTTAATTTAAAATAGGTTATCATCTTATGTTTAACATAAATATCTTATCATGTATTTGATGAGTTTATTCCAAATGCACATTTCATATGTAATACCTTTCTATAATGCTTGCTCTAGTCTAATTATGAGTTAAGACTCATTTGGATAGTGCATTTTTATCTGAAGATAATTTAGCGATTCCCACAAGATATCAGTTGACGTTATATGATCCTCTGCGCCTGCAGTTCGAGGTCCTCATGCATAATGTAACGCCACCATCAGCGCGGCTTCGTCTCCCGATTCTAAGCGATGATGTTTATTTAAGCAATGCTTTAACGGTCGGGACGCGTTTTGATGTTACTTAAAGTGTGCCTTTTGCTTATCTTCTGCCTCTGCCTTATAAAAGTCCAAACGTTACTGGTAGTCGACCTTACTTAACCAGCGCTCATCTATATTAATAATTTCGTGCAGGTCTATGATATACCCGAACGAAACTTCCGTCAATTATACATCGTTAAAAAATAATGATTTCTTAGTCGGCAACATATGTATATCAGCAAAATTCGAATAATCGATATAAATAATCTATGAAATTCAATGACATCACAATGCCATACGGGCGGCCATGTTTGCCGTTTTCGGGTCCGATCAGAAAGTGTTCCAAATAATAATTTTGTGCGGGGGTACCGCAGTTCGTACATTTATATTTGTTTAGTTTTATTTACTTTACCTGAGCGAAGCTGGGTTTCCATCTAGTACTATATTTTACGATTAAATTATTTATTTAGATTATTGTATAATGTTTACGGTGCGGCGCGGTTTATCGAGGATTGCTCTGAAAAATACGAGTGCCTGTCGAAATAAAAATAGCGCGCATACGCGTTGGAGATCAAGGCGGAATAAATACAAAAGCAAAAAGGATGTAAATGTTGGGCTATTTTTAAATTTATTTTATTTTAAGAGGCAGGCAAGTAAACTATTTGCCTTATGGCAAGGTTGTCTTCATTAGTGGTTAATATTGGCGCAACAAGAACTAATATTCTTTACAGCTACTCCTAAAACCAACTAAAGAATGTAAGGTATTATGTTCCCTGCGCTGGTACTTGTAGTTGACCTGGCTCACATACCGTATAAACTGGAACACACACACACAGAGCATGGAGTGGAATAATAATTGATGAGTGGTCGGTGGGATACGAGGTCGATACTCCTCCAGCGCTGTAATTTGCCAATCCCTCCCCAAACTTGAACTGTAGTTTATATTATTATGACAATATGAAAGTTCAATATTAATTATATTTTAGAAACTTTCAAGTGAATCTTAAAAAAAGAAACATTAACTACTGTAAACTAAAATAAACTTAATTAAACCTCGACTCCAGCATATCCTTAATTAAAAAGCTTTCCGAGCAGCTCCTGGCGTGAGAGCGAGTTCGGGCGTCACGCTGTCACCTTCCAATCTCCATCGCTCAGTGTCTGTACGTCTACTTAAATCGAGTCTTGTATTTTCTTGTTCAAATCGAACGGGTCCACTGTGTACTGTCTCACGCCAGCATGCAGTTTTGACATCTTTTAATTTTCATTTATTTTTTATTTCAAGTAGTAGGTGGATTGGGAAATGTACCATCTCTTATGGTATGTGGCCACTATTACGAAGCAAACTTGGAATTGAAACCCGCAATCATCGGTTAAGGTTCATGTGTTCTAACCACTGGACCATCTTGGCTGCTGCTCTCATTAATGCTGATCACAATGACTCGTGTTATATAATATTCTATACCAACTATACATAATAATTAATTATGAGGAAACACGTTTTAATCCGTTAAATCTGCTATTGTATTAACAACAGATTCTCCATAACGATATAGAATTTCACATAAACAACGGCCAAATCGGAATTTTATATTAAAATTGATGATACTTCTAAAATTTTATTCATATTTATTCAGACCGTAAAAGCATCTATAGCATCGTGTATGTGTTATTTAAATGAGTCTGGAACCATTCCCGGTCCGAGCTCACCTGAATATAAACAAACGGTGTCCGCGCTGCGCCGCACGTAATTCTACCTTTGCTTATAATAAACTAAGTTACGTCCGCACGGGGGCTGGAACAGCTCGTGATTTGCGTGGAGCTCATATTTTAACGGTAGGTTAGGTTATCTTAAAGATTTAATTACTAGATTGGCTTTTTAATTAAACAAATATTAGCACATTTAATTATGTTTAAAATATGGAATATAAAACTCTGGAGTCTGGAGTCCTCAAGTACTGAATTATACATATTTATTGTAATATATACATGCTATTCAGCATATGACGATATAAAATCATATTATTTCTCTAAAATACTAAAATTATATCTTTTACAGACGTCAAGCAATTCAATTGAATAAAATAGAACCAATGAAAATCGTCTGTCCATTTATGTGGTATTCAGTAAATAAAAATAAATATAAATGTTATCGATCAAATGTATATCCTTATTATATTCAGGCTGGGTGACACTACAGTACCGCGACGATAAAACATGCATAAACTAATAACCCCGATATTCTTGGAAGTCCGCAGCCCCTAGAAACAGATTCAATTAAATCATAATCTAGTTTGATTAAATTTAAAAGCTTTCTTACACTCTGTCCGCAGTCTGAAAGGGAAACTCGACTAATTAATTCAGTTGATTTTGAACAAGTTTCCGTAACCCGAGGCTCGGAGATGATCCAGAGGAGGAAACTTCGATTTGTTTGATGCGATTAACGAGCGAGATAGCGTAGACGTCGACTGTACTCACTTGTCTGCGTGCACACCGCACGTCGGGGATACGGCGAACTCGGATCAGTTCGCTAACTTACCGTATCATCATTAGCTCTCACTTGTACTACGCAAGTACTGATTTTTAATATTGCCTCTTTAAAGTTATAATTTTTATAATATATTATATTCAATTTAAGGCTACGAGAATACGGACTGAAAATGATAATTACAAAGAAATAGTTAATATTGTTAATGATTCCTACATGTGTTATTATTATTTATATTATGTACGTCTGTATCTGTTCAAATAAACAGATACGAGTATACGGTAAGCCAGTGTGACTACGGTCACAAGGGACATAACATTTTAGTTGCCAAAGCTGGTAGCAATGTAAAGTATTTATAATATTGCTTACATCGTTAACATCTATGGGCGATGATGACATCTTACCATCAAGTGGCGCTTTTACCAGCCCGCGTTCATACCTACCTATCAGAAAATATCTAAACTAAATTAGAAATATTCAAAATTGACTACATTTATACAAACTATAGCCATACATTCCACTTATGAAGTTTATGATTTGTATTAAAATAAGAACGAAATAGAGATCTCAGATATCAGAAATGTTTATAGGTTGGCGGGAAAGACCGAGAGATGTATATGTCGCGGGTGCCTAGCTTAATTAGCCATCCTATGAAACACCTAGACACTTTACGGCGCTGTTGAATTACTATTTATTTACTTGAATGACACTCAGCCAATTCATCTTCCGTTCATTGAATAGGGTAACTTCCTTTAGATTCTTCTTTTTTTTTAATTTTAAATTTATACTTAGAGAGTTATAAGCCCGACTCTCTAACTATATTTGGTCTTCACGTTCTGACCTCTAACCAAAAATGCTCCGATCCTCAGATATTGGCAAAAATAAATATTGTAATTCTAACCTTAAAATTAGGTTGCTTATTAACAATTTCGAAACTAAGTGGCTTTCGGTGCTACGATGTGCAGTACCTTCGCCTTTCATTCAGCGAGTGGGTGTTGAAATCCCTACTCGCCTTCGGATTCTTAACAAACACTCTAGGGGTAAGATCGACAAAACCACATCGAGTCAGAGTTAACAGAGTCAGGTTTGTGACAATTTTGCGCAATCAAATGTATGAATCTGAACCTTGTAAAACACTCTGTTTCCCCAAAATCCTGCTGTGAAATGCTAAGAACAATCTTTTTTTTGCTGCGAAGAAGGAGCCATGAGTAGTTATGATGTCAAAACTTTAAAAAAAATTGTTTCAATATAGGCCCAATTTTATAAATATTTAACATTTAACTGAGTAATTATCTTCCAACCTAAACTATCTATTTAAATATTTTTACTTAAATGAGATTCCTTATTCTATGAATGGAAGATATATTGGCCGGTGACCTTCAGGCCGCTGCTTGAACGTTGCCCTTTAAAGTGTCTGTTCTGTAATTAAAAGGCTAATTTGACCAGTTGGCTACGACATATACATACATGCTTACATAAATGAATCGACTAGTAATATCTGGCTGCCTACGTATCGGACATATCGGAGCTGGCGATAGTCGCAGTCCGCCCCGCAGATCGGACGTATGAATATTCAAGGCATTGTTATTGCATTCTCATTTTTCATTTACGACCTGCCCTCTTTGTATCGCTTTTCCTTTTAATTTGGTTACAGCAGGAAAATTTGTTTTTGTTAAAATAAACTTTTCTTTTTGGAAGAATTGAACATTATTCAACTAATGAATTAAGATATATATTTCTGAGAGCATTGTTTAATACTAATATTAATTTTATTTAGAAGATTTAAAAATACCCTAAGAAATTGACATCATGAAACGGTATTGTTTTTATCACTCATAATAAGGCAGCTCAATAAAATAAATAAGAAGAATAAATGGACCCAGAATAGTTCTTCGAGTGACCCCCGCCCTCAAGAGAGCCCAGTATCGACCTTCAGAATAAGACTGATACAGAAACAGATGGTTGAGCGCTACATTATTATTATGTACCAATGTGTGAACATATATATGTATGTATGGCTTATTACGTATTTCATACCGTATTATATATTCTTATCGCTCCCCGTCCTGGATTTGGTTAGAATAAAGGTCTTTTTAAAACGTTTTTATTGTGTGACAATCATACAGGAAAAGTTTTGTCGGGCATAAACAGAACAACTCAATCACGCGTCGTCACAGTCGAATCAATAATTTTGGAGCGCATACAGGACAAACATACAACAATTCTGCTTTATTTATACGTCTTCAGTTATATATTAGGTCCGTACATATGATATTAGCGTTTTGTCGTACTTGGTTAAGAATTCCAAATTCAAATTTATAAATTCATTGAGCTGGTATTTTTCAAAACAATCATTGAACTCTGGGTACGCAGCCAAATCTTGTCCTAAATGAAAATTGTCTCAGAAAAAGTTACTTGTGAGTGTTTGGTTGACTAACGCTAGTGTCGTTCACTACAGGTTTTTAAAATCAGGCCAAACGATTACGGCAGATATATTTTGTCAGCAACTGCAAACCATGAAGAAAGAACTAGCTGCTAAACAAGCGAGATTGATCAATCGCTCTCGGCCACTGCTGCTTCTCGACAACGCAAGACCACACACTGCGCAACAAACAACCACTTAGTTAGATCAGCTTCAATTGGAATGCGATATCCACCGTACTCCCCGGACCTTGCTCCAACAGATTACCATTTTTTACCGGAATTTGGACAACTTCTTACAGGAAAAAAAATGTAACTCCGAAGCGGCAGTCCAAACCGCCTTCAAAGAGTTTATTGATTCTCACTCCCATATTTTTTTAGTAAAGGGATTAATAAAATATAATATATTTAAAATATATAATAATTAAATATATTTAAAAAAAAATTGGAGTTTATATTCCTCCCGTACAAAACGCCAATTTCGTATATAATGATCTAATATTTCACTTCATACTATTCTCGAATCCGAACTCCCCTTGTGTTACTAAATGAAATTAAATAGTACAATTCAAATATTAGCAAAATATAAAATACCATCGAATACATAAAATTAGCATCACAAAAAGCTTTCCGGTCACGCCGCCCGCCGCCGGCTCTCGTCACGTATCGGTCCCTTCAAATACCGATTACCTATATTATTTATTATTCACAGGCGACAGACAACTGCACGTCATTTCAATTAAAAATATATTTATTCAATGATGTTTATGCAAATTAAACGCCCGAATTTATATTTAATAGAATCTATCGAACGGTTCTGAATAATCATATTCTTTTTTATTTAAAATATATTGCACAAAAGCTTTTTGTGCAACATATTAAGCGATAATCGTTGTTTTCTAAAAAAATCGTTAAAGTTGCTCTTTAGACTCAGACAGTGGCACTTAAACCGACTAAACCATTAGA
The DNA here is from genome assembly GCF_905147765.1 of Vanessa atalanta. NCBI lineage: Eukaryota > Metazoa > Arthropoda > Insecta > Lepidoptera > Nymphalidae > Vanessa > Vanessa atalanta. The sequence goes on from NC_061885.1 coordinate 83,497, forward strand.
GTTACATTTATGGTATATACTTATGATTGTAGGGTTTAAAAGGTTTAAAGAAAAATATGCAAAGAATAACGATAACTAAACGATAAACTAATAATACTGTTAAGTTATTTTTAATAACGAATGTTGACTCTTTGGTAAATCAATTTCATAAAAACGAGAGTAATGATTACAAAAACATGATCGCTTGGAACAGCACAAGTGGATAGATCGGATCGTGCTAGTTGTAGTTTTATTCTATACAAATTGAGTTTCAACTTAAATTTTTGTTGGTCGTAGTAAAAATGGAAGATAATCAGTTAAATAAGATCACAAATTTTATTTCGTGTCGCTTAGAAAATTAAAATATAATCGCAATAATTTACAAAGAAATGTTATCGTAGAGCTTTATAGTGATTTTGTCTCACTAAACCATTTCGCACCTCTGGTGTTGAAAATTTATATCCACAGGAGCCGCGAAGTGAGTGCGGTTAGTCGGCGGGCATGCATTACGTCACTGGCGCCGATTACAGACATTACGGCGCTCGGAGTGGTCGGCGGAGGAAGGATTTCCAGCGAGCGCCGGCTTTCTGGGAGTGTTTATTTAAATGTAAGTAAAAGGACAGGTACAAAACTACGCTCAGTAGAAATCCTCTTGCAGAGAGTGATACATAATTAAGTTTGATACATCGAAATGATTTTACACGTGGGAACTAGCTGCAAAAATGTTTCCATTAAAATTATTATTTAATCACGATTTCGCTTTGAAACTTGTTGCATAAAGGTTCGAATAGCGTCTTAAGATTCACAGCTACTCATAAGTTCACATACATATAATGATAATATACGTATGTTTTTTATTATATCTACCTAAACAGCGATTTCCCTGGCGCTTACCGCATCTGTCGTGCGCCGTAACGTGATTTTAAGCCTGTAACTTTAATCTGATATCTGTCATCGAAGAAAACGCGGTCAAATGCAACAATAGTTCTTCAAGACGAGTTCCCGATATTAGTGCGTTCAAACAAATTCAAAAGTTCAAATTAATCATTCTAGTAGGTATTAATTTGAGGATTCTTTTGGATTTGTTTATCGGTATGAAACGTGTAAAGTAAGAGATAAAGAATAAATTCGAAAGCAAATCATTCCTTTGCTAAATAATCCTCTAAAACAGTTCGGAACGGAACCGATACAGGGCGAGGGCGAGGTGAGAGCCGAGGATCGTTGGGCTTACGTACAAGTATATTACAAGTTGGCGACTTGTATTGAACGCGTTTTCTCATTTTTGTTGTTTTATTTGTATCTGAAAACTAAGAGCGCTCGTCGGCTCTCGAGAGCTGCCAAACGACCGGAGCGCGCCGCAGCGCAGCTCTGAAAGAAGTGAATAACTGTAATTGCCTCCGTCTGGACAAAATAAACTCCCTACATGCTTTTATTTTCACCTTTTTCTTAAACATGGTCGGTTTTTTATTTTATTACAGGAAAGCCAAAGAAAAAAATAATCAGCCGATAGTAAGCGTTCTTCTTGAGCGCAAGCAAGCGAAGCGATCCGAGACGTGATGACGAGATGGCACAAAAGTGCCCGGTGACGTATGTCACAGGTGCCCGCAATTATATGAGCTAATTTAGTTTCGAGCCATAACACACCGGTTCGAAGTGTTGTGTTGTATTCTGCGTTAGAATAATTGTAGAAAGAGTAGAACATACTCAGTCGGTCGCCGCCGTCCGCTAGAGTGATTGTGATATTATTACTGTAATGCTGGAGCGAGTAATCATCGCAAGATCGCGTGCAGTGTAATGGGTGTCGACGTGTAATCGTGTCGGCTTAGCGCACGCTCCACACGTGTGCCCGTATACTTAATCTAACGTCATTATTAACTCAGGCGGAAACTCTTACGACACTGTGGCAGCGCTCGACGTGAACAATAGGTTCAGTTGTACAAGAAAATGTTAAATTTGCATCTGTGGTTCTGATTTTTGATTAAAAAAAAAAATTAATTACCGTCAATTGTTTAATACAAGTTACACACAATTGTAAAAATGTAATTGTCAAAGTTAGTGCGGTCTGCCTCCTGAGGCAATCTGCACCACGAGGGGCTGCGAATATGGGCCGCGGACACCCTCATTTCTGACGAGGACGACCATCGCAGGGGCTTTAATGGATAAAATCACATAAGCCAGTTCCGCCCAAGAGCCCGGATTAAGAAAATTACCTACGTCAACAATTATGGTGTCGATGGTGTCTAATAGCACAGTCGTCAATGACAAAATGACAATCTGTACTGGGTAATCCCAGTACGGATATATTGTAGAAAAGAAACAAATTAGATTATATTTGATATAGCAGGCCGCCAACTTAACGAGAAGAGATGCCTTCGTGAGTGGATAGATCTTTTTATTTATTCTTAGACTGTTAGTGCTAATCCAAGAATTGGCTCAAGCTCGCTCGCCTGTAACTCCGTATTAGAATATCTCTGTGTACCAGGATCGAATGATTACATGATGATCAAATAATATGGAATAATTTATATCGCAGTTAAAATCAACATTCCGAACCGGTTCTCACGCTTGGCGGTTCAAAATAATCCGTAATTTTTTTTAATATTTAAGTATAAGTATTTATTTATTACTAAACATTATGTTAGCCTTCGCTGTCGTATTAGCGGGCGAGCAATTACAAGTCTCGTGTACGAAGCAACAGTAACAATCACTGTAAATATTCTGTATTATGTGAGTGTGCTGTTATTTACTTCACAACATAAAGTACAGTTGACTTTTGAGTATGAAAAACGTTTTATGAAACTAAATTAAATAAACTCGGGGATTTTATCGGGTCCAAACATACTTTAATTGAAACGGATAAATATTTGACTGACTTGTACGACATTATAGAATAACTGCATTAGCTATTTCGAGAATACCTACAACGCATGCCCTCGTAGTAAACTAAACATAACAAAGGGTTGAGATCCGTAGAATAATATGCCATTAATTTGTGGATATATTATAAAAAATAAAACATATTTTCTTTTTAAAAGATACAAACCTTATTCTACCTATTATTGTACTTACTTGCAATTCTTACAAAAACGTTACATCGATTAATAAGCTACGTGTGAAAGAATTATTTATTAGTTTCAACAACTCCCGGAGACTCGCAGGTCTCCGGAGAGAGCTCGTCACGCTTACAAGTGATAAAGTTTTATATGATGGCGTCGTGTACGCTCTACAGAGACTGCGGCCTGGTCCAGTTCCCGGCGGAGACATCCGTGATAACATTCATGACAAAGAGCCCACACGGCGCTGAGGTGAGGACATCAAACACTCTTACCTCACAATTTTACAAAAAATATTTGTAATTGTAAATTTATTTATTAAATAAATACTATTCCCTCCATCAGGGCAAAATACACAGGAATTACTTCATCAAAAATCACTTTTGTATATAGCGAAATATATTTTGAAAGTAGCGATAAAAAAGATTGTAGCAATATTAGACACAGACATACAACACAATACACAATAAGACTGAAGACCTGCGTTCGCTCTCGAAACTACGAGTAGGTAATTCAAATCCGTTGAAATGTAGACAAGTGTCAGCTCTACCAATTTATAATTACCAATGTTAATATACGTGAATAATTATTATCCAGTAGACTGTTATAATTAAAGGCAGTCGAGTTTGTGACAGAAAATTCACACACACGAACAACGCGTGTCGATACACGGAATATGTACAAGTGTTTGAATGTGTTTGTGTTAGTACGGACAGCAAAAACAAATTTAACTTTCCAACCACGCGTATACTATATAACAATTATGTTGAATAAATTACGTTGCCTTTATTGAGATTACTCGGTTCGTTTTGTCGATGTTAAATGCGATTATAATATAGATTGCAAGTAAATAATAGAAAAATAAAACAAAACTTTATAAAAATAACTGTCTGTAAATATCACCTCTAGGCTTGGGCCTGTCCTCCTTTTAACTTTTAATAAAAAGTTTTGGAGGCTGCTCCACCAAGCTGCTCCAATGCAAGTAGTACACATGTGACAGATTTTCTTACGACACGTACAAGTTTCCTTTCAGCGCCGAGCGCGAGATGAATCATAAACACAAATTAAGCGCATGTTACTCTTTTCCAAGAATATGATATAAGTGTGATAATTAAATACATTTAAATGAGTGTATATTTAGCGTAAAATAAATAAATTACTCGCTCCGGCGCTTTTTTAATCAGACCACGATTAATATACTTCTCATTTGTATACCGTACGTGTATGTACAAATTCAAATGATTAGCTGTTACGTCTGTACGCTCATTGCGTATTCCTGTGACAAATGAAATATAGTTTTGACGTTAATTTACTTTACTTGGTTGTAAGGTTCTGTACCAGCGCGTCTGGCTAGGTACCACCCACTATCACACCTTAATATTATATTCTACCAAACAGCTATTATGTTCCGGTTTGATGGGTGCGTGAGTCAGTGTAACTACTGGCACAGGGCGCATTACTTCTTATGTCCCCAAGACAAGATTGTGGTGCGTGTTCAATGGACGGACGTTCGCAATGCAATCGGTGGTGGTGACCATGAAGCATTAAGTAAATAATTTACCTCACTATATCACAATATGCATTATCCGAAACGCCTAAATATTATTATCAAACAATTATTTTATAAATATATAACTATTTAATTATTAAAACACAGTTATACGTGATTTAATATTTTTTTGAATTAAATAGTATGCATACAAAGTATTTAGGATTACGGTATCTGTATTTAAACAATGACATAAAATAAATACATTAAAATATAAGCTGTTAATTCAGTTAAAATACGAACCGCAATTAAAATCGGACATATCGCGTTGATTTTATACATAGTTATATAACATTGTAATGCAGTACACAAACAAAACAGAACCGCAATTAACGGCAGAATGTACTCGTAGATCGGCCCACAGTCCATTTAGAGTTCAGTTGACTCATGCAGGTTTTTCAAAGTTTTCTTTCAGCATCGAGCACTGAAATTTGATTTACAAACATAAAGTAAGTAGAGAAAACCTCCTTAGTTCTTGCCCTGGCTTCAATCCTTTAAATCTTTAGTTAAGATTCACGTGTTCTTACTGTAAGTCCACCTCGGATCGACGATCGATTGCTATCTCGTACTTATAAGTAACAAATGAGAATACACGCTCCTCGCAGCCTCACAGCGGCGCACTAATGAGGTACATTGTTAACTACAATAACGGTTTCTTAAGTTCAATTCAATAAAGTGTAGAGTGGCAGATGTTTTTTCAGTACCTCCGACAATTCCGAAACTTTTAACGAAGATGTTTCTTTCAATTCATCATACAGCGGGTCATAAAAACAGTACGGGATCTTCTTACCAGTTAGCATACAATGGAGCTACTCTAATTTTCAGTCGACATTTATATTTTTGAATAATCCTTTTTTGTTCCGATTGCGTAAGTCCCGATCTCCTGACCCTGGTCAGGCCTGAGACAACTGTACAGAATCTATATTGTAGTTATCAGGTTTGCGTGCTAAAACGAGTGCACTCTCTATTCCCTCGTGACTGGAGTGATTGTAGAGAGTTCAGGTCCAATATGCGCATTTCGAGGCATGAGAGTTCGGGCTGACCTTGTGTATAGGTATATAGTATAACTAAACAATAGTAACATAATAAACTCTTAGCAAGAATCTGTATTGGCAGTGGACGCACTCTTGTATCAGATGTCAGTAAAGTGACTGACGAAAAAGGAAACAAGATATAAGAAGAATTCCGTATACATATATAGCCAGAGCCTCGTGGACACAATCGACACTACAAACAAATTCCAGCCTTCCATAGACCTTATGATATTGAGTTACGTATGACGTCATGCATCTTCAACCAAGAAACTAAATAAAAAGCTAAAGTAACCTTTTTTATGGCTTAGGTTGGTAGACGAAGAAGAATATGGGCCACCTAATGGTGAGTGGTCAACATGGGCGGTGGTATGGCAAGACAATGGCGCTGTAAGAAATATTATATTGCGCCGCCAACCTTGGGAACTAAGATTATGTCCCTTGTGTCTGTAGTAGTAGTTACACTCGCTCACTCACCCTTTAAGCCGGAACACAACAATACTATTGTTTAGTAATAGAATATCTGATGAGTGGATGATACATACCCAGATGGGCTGGCACAACGCCCTAGGTTTCATATTTATACATTATCGCTACATCCGATAGTCTAATGTACGCAAAATAAAATAAAAAGATTACAATTACCGAGTTCAAGCAGAAGACTTAAGATAAGTCAAGGATTAGTGACCCAGTTTTTCAAAATATGAACACAGTGTTGTGGTTTTATCAAATCAAAAATGCCAAAATAATCAGCCACGCGGGCAAGTATGATTACTTTAATCTTATTTTTGTAAAATTTTTGTTCTTCCTGTTTCATCTTCCAGCATGAATGAATATGAATTCTATTTGGCACTCAATAAATTCAGAGAGGAGGAACTAAGTAAAGGTTTTTTGTAGGATAAAGTAATATGTCTGCCTTTTCCTTGTCTCTGCTAATAACCCTCGTTCTGTTGGCTTAAGCCTCCTCAAAGTTGTCTTGTTTTTATATAGATACGTTTGATTCTACACGAATTGTTTTTTTTGGTGAACAAATTAGTTTTTATATTTCATACAAATTATAGCAGACATTTTTTTATCACTCCGAAATTAATCTTCGTGTTCAGTATCGGCTCACAGATAATAGGAAGACAGAAAATGATAAGCCGTTTAAATTTATTACAAAAATAATAAATCTGTTCGTGAACGCGTCCCACGTTTCGCTGATTACGCGAAATTTACAGTCAACGTAATCAAATTACAGCGATTACTATTTATCCGTTATACTAATTTAAGGGAAAATGGTAGTGTTTGACAAGGTAAAAATCCATCCCGTCAGAAAAGTAACGGTACCGCTGAAATTATCGCTGCCGTGAACCGAAGTGTAAATTGAAATGGAAAGCAATCATTCGACGTCGTTCACAAAAACTTTGATTGTCTTTTTTTGTATTTTAAGGCGTGATCAATTCAGTTGACCCAAGAATCAAATGGCCGTTTATTTGCCAGAAGCTTCCCAGAATCAGATTTAGAGCATCTCAAAACTGTTCCGTTATTTCATGAAGAATCATCCTCAGCGATGAAGCGCATTTCTGGTTAAATAGCTTGGTAAATAAATGCAATTGTTGCATTAGGAGTGAAGAAAATCCAATATGTTTTCATATACGTTTGCATCCCTAAAAAACCTGAGTGAGGTTACTACTCTGAGGGTATAATTGGATCACATTGCTTTTAGAAAACGAACATTTATTTAAATTACAAAATTATACATTCAGTTTGAATTTATTTCTTTGTCATCGTTTAGATAATATCGACTTGACCGATATTTGTTCGTTGGATGCTTCAACAAGATGGCGCAAGAGACTTCTCATGTCATAATCAGTTTATTGAGAGAATAGTTAAAGTTGGCCCAGTAGCTTAACCGATCCACTGATCACGTGAAGGTAAATCTCGTGAGGACATCTCCTTGTGATTGATAAAATCACGCCACATTTTACCAACTCACATTACAGAAGCATGGCGGTATAAACCCTAAACCTTCTCAACAAGCAGCGGGACACTTATTTTCGTTAATATTTTAATAATGACGTTTATCATGAATTTGCTATTTCTATTTTATTCTCGGTTGCCAAAATGATTTGAGGACAGCAGGAGTACCAAAACTCATTGCCAGATTCCTTTGAATGTTCATACATATGAAGCTTAAAGTATTCGTTTCAATTTAGCTTGCTTTGAAAAAGTTAGTTATAACTCGACAGAGTTAATAGCTAATGATAAAAAGGGGACGTTATTGCATCCGCGTGGGGCAACATGAGTAGGAAATATACATCTGTGTGGTCGTTTTAAAAGTAATCTAAAGACTTTACGAAATGAAACCGTAAGCAACATAGAGTTATAGTTAGGCATGGTGTTTTAATCCATTAATATGGTGTAGTTTTGTACAATAAGCCGGTTATTGTACAAAACTACACAATATTAACTCGGTAACACGCGATTTGATCTTAAGAGTAATTTCGATGCATAATCGTAAATATACTTTCATAGATCAAAGATCAAACACAGACTTGTTACCTTTTTAAAATGGCACACGCTTAGTAATACTTTTACATAACCTTTTTAAAAAAAGTACGAGAAAAAGTTTCTTGCGTCTTTTCTCAGGTCTGAGATATTTCTTACAAAACCGCCATATGTTTTAAAATCGTGAGAAAGTAAAATGTTCGTACAAAATAACCTCTACGGCAAACCAGGGACAACTTACTGAGCAAAAAACACTAAAACGTAAAAACTACTTAACTATATTACGTATTATTTACGTCACGTGATCTTGGATACGAAGCATAATCCATATGCATCACTTTGACACGAGCCGAACGCGTTTACTGCGTTGACACAACTGAAAGCTATCACCCAAAGAGTTAAATTGGATTGACACATTTAATTAAAGGCTCCTCGCATATAATAATATGTGATTGTATGATTAAGGTTAATTAATTATTTTTTTGTAAGCAACAAGAAGAAAGTTCATTAGAGGAACGTCACAATAACGCACCGCAGAATGAGGGCAAGGAATACAAAAATGTTTGTATCAGACGAGCAACTCTCGAGACTGGAACAAAAGAATGTATACTTTTTGTGTTTGCAGCGAGACGGGGGTTAAGTGCATGCGGCGGGCGCCTGATTGAGATGAGCCTCGCGCCGCCTCGTGAGGAACGCGGGACAATGTACTGTACGGCTTCTCTGTACAGCCGCCATTTATGATGTCATCGAGCCTGTAATGTAGCCTTTCCATTAAAACTGATAAACTGATAACAAAGATATTATAAAATACCATCACTAAAGTATATACAAAACAGCTGGAGAAAGCTTTATAATATTATCAGCATAAAATAAAAAATAATTGACATTCTCAAGCGCGCGTCTTCAATCTTGGTTACTTCTCAAAATTAATTTAAAAAAAATACATTACGTTTCTTAAAATAAATATACTATAAAGTAGAGTACACACAAAAAACTAAAGTAGTAAACGCTTTCTGGACACGTGACGCACTCGTCGAGGCGGTCTAGTGGTTGAGTTGCACGCAAAGGTTGCGCGTCGGCTGCCCGATTTGCACTGTGAAGTCAAAAATTTCAATTTATAAGACGAGTATAGGGACAGTGTCAGTCAATTAGCACATTTACACTAAAACACATACGCCTAATTGAACATTGCTATCGTAAGCACTTTTCACAATCAATCAAGAAGATTTGACAAGAAACTCTGTAGTTGTTGTTTTTCTCAAACGAGATAAATAGTTGACTGCATACAATTATATTCATGATTTAAATGCAAATTAATGAATACGAAACCCCTTTTACCGACTATGTATTTAGGACTTTAGAAATAATCATATCAATTAATTAAGATAATATATAAATAAAAAAGGATTAAACCTTGTAAAAATAATAATGATTAGTAGAATAAAGAGTTTTAATCCTTGATATTGCAACATTTTACGCGAGGGTCGCGGTTATCGGTCCGTCTTAAATGTATGTTTTAAATAAATAACTATTTTGTAGACTGAATTTTCATAAATATTGTTAAATTATTTATTATACAATTAATATTACCTACTATGAAAAACTCTACTCAATACATTACTTTTATTTAATGCAAACAAATGTTTATTATACTAAAATTTGAGTATAATAACACGTCACGTACGATTGTTGTACATAATTATAAACAGCAATATACAATACTTCACTATAACATGAGGCAGTATACAGGAAGCCTCTGTGATCGGGTTGTGTGAGTTGTCTATATCCATACTCCAATTAACAAAGATTACCCAAGGCATGTTTTGGGTTTTTGTCTGACATTGAACCGTACTTATGGTTAATTGCCCAAGCGGTTTAGTAGAACGAGTAATATGCACGTGTAGTAGATTCAAAATACAAGCCGATCCGAGCCTAGCGGTTAAATTGAAATCGTATTCAGCCGATTGTAAGCTCGGCGTAGCGGGACCGCGTGCCGGTCTTTCATGTTGTGTTGACCGGAGCTCTGGTTAGATTTTATTTGATAATAAAATGCTTTTATACCAAGATTAGAACACGCCCTTTGCGTTCACATTATACCGCGGAATCTAATAATGTATTTAAAGCTATAAATGTCGTATCTCCTTTCCAAATTTATCTTCAAAGAAGCTAATGAAATGAACTTTTGTGGAGAAATGGTAATTAAATATTTCGAGTATTAATATTCAACTTACGCATATTCCGGTATTGAGCAAAAAGTGAGGCGCGGTGATATAAGTACCCGTATTATAATGAAACTAAATAAGAATAACAAATAAATTGTTTTATCCGAGATGGCCCAGTGGTTAGAACGCGTGCATCTTAACCGATGATTTCGGTTTCAAACCCAGGCAGGCACCACTGAATTTTCATGTGCTTAATTTGTGTTTATAATTCATCTCGTGCTCGGCGGTGAAGGAAATGTCGTGAGGAAACCTGCATGTGTCTAATTTCAACGAAATTCTGCCACATATGTATTCCACCAACCCGCATTGGAGCAGTGTGGTGGAATATGCTCCAAACCTTCTCCTCAAGGGAGATGAGGCCTTAGCCCAGCAGTGGGAAATTTACAGACTAATTAATTAATTAATGCTAAAAAAAAACATTGTTGTTGCAAGCCTTAAAAAATATTGATCAACCGTATATCTGTTGTTCTACACATTCTTGAGAGCTGGTATTTAGTACTTGTCATTGGTATTTTGTCCGTTCGTTAATGCTAATGTGATAATGTAATGTATTGTAATATTTTCGGGGACTGTGAGTCAAATCTTGCATTTTAATTTAAGACTTATATACTTATTGTGACAATACAATCTAGTTGTTATTCGTATGAGATTATATATTAAATAAGTTTATTAACGATTGAAATCATTATAGAACCTAATTAACGTATACATATAACCACCACTCACCAAGCTAGAGGTGCGTGCTAACGCGAACGAGATATATTAGTCATTGCGTAAGAATAAGTTTATTTAGAAACAACGACACTATTTTACAATTAAAATTTAGGACAAAACATAATACCCCTCGAACTGAGACAGAATATTTTGTATTATGATAATAAGAGTAAGAATAATTTAATTACGAAGTTGTTATCAAGCATCTGTTAGAATACATACATATAGTTAAAAGATCGTAGACGGTAGAGTTCTATCTATAGAAGTTAAAGTAAATTGATGGTAAGAAAGAATTCGTTCTCACAATCTGAGCACGTGCTGGCGAAGAAGCGACCTCGTCGAACGAAGTTATAATCCCCCGGTTCTTGATCTTTTCGGAGAGCTCGGACAAAGTTTTTCCATCGACCGGAATATTAATGAACTATCAATTTTATTGTATGAAAAGTTTAATCATTTTCAGAAGGAATTTCGTTTGAGTCATGATCCTGCTGACGAAATATATGGTATATTTGTATATTGCTCGAAGTAATTTCGGAGTATTTGCCTATTCGATGGGCAACGTTCTTTTGAACGGGGTAAAATTATATAATAGTTTACGGAATAGTACAAAAGCGTGTACAAGTATATACCTTTAAAAAAACTCAAATTTTTGTAAGGGAAAATGTATATGAATAAAATTAGTAAATAGTATTCTATATTTAAATTCAAATTTAATGTTGCTAAAATTTAAATTTGTATATTCTTTTGTTTTTTTTTTTGGGTCATTGTGGACATGTTCGGCCACAGAATGTTCTACCACTAAAACCAAGTTTGTATATAAGTTATATGTATTGCTCATTGTAAAGTTCTTTATGAGTAATAGAGTTATTTTCTCATTATTTTTGTTGTTTTTAATTCGGACACTCTACACTGACTGACTGAACTTGACGGACTATATATATCGTTGTGTTTAACTATTATATAACTTAAAAGATACATACAATACTGGCCTCTCCTGTTAAGAGGATTGATTCCATTGATTCTACAATGTTGCAACATCCAGGGTTGCTGGCATGCACTTTGAACTATACGTCGTAATTAATGATCACTCCTCACACAGAAACACGCCGTCCTGATTCTTGATATATTTAGACGTACTCCTCTATATTGCGTGTGGTCGAAATAAGTCGACTTTTGTCGGTCCTAATTCTGCCAAATTGTCGCGCACCTCTGTGGCAACCTTATAAATGTCACAATATATAATCCCTAAAGGGTCCGTCAATTTTTGACGTTCACGCATTATTATGAATAAATTAGATAATATTATTTTATATTGATTTACAACACCTGAACTGAACATTGAATTCTTGCCCAAAATGTTCGTGGATCACAAGTTTATTTTACACAAGATATTGATTTACTCGTAGTTACGAGGAGCACTTGATCGTAAGACAAACTTTGAGACGAGTTAGAATAACTAGCAACATATCTTAAGAAAACACTTCAAGAATAATTTTGTCGTACAGTACAGCATAAGAATCGTGATGGCATAGTGGTAAAATAGATGGCATAGTAAAAGACGTAAATCTAAACCGATGATTCTGAGTTCAAACAAGGAAGAAGCACCACTGAATTTCGATGTGCTTCATTTGTATTCAAAATTCATCTCGTGCCCGGCGGTGAAGGAAAACATCGTGAGGAAACTGTATGTGGTGGATTCGAACCTACCACATGTTACAAACACTGGAGCAGCGTGGTGAAGTAAACTCCAAACCTTCTTCGGAAAAAGGAGAAGAGACCTTTGCCCAATAGTGGGGCATTAACAGACTACTACTTTCACAACATAAGCGAATAAAAATATACAATTTTGTATAAGACAAGCGACCCTCGCGGTTTATGCCAATCTGCATTACTTAGTATTATTGTGTTTTGGCTTAAGGGGTGAATAGGAGGCGGTAGAAGACATTCGCTTATGTTTGTCTTTAATTTTAAGTTTACTTACTTGGTGTTGACTTTGTGCAATCCTGTCTGGTAAGGTACCATCAACTCATCACAATTATATTCTACTGTTAGGAGGCAATACTTAGAACTGTTGTACACTTATGTGTGCACAAGGGCATAACATCGTAGTTCCCAAAGGTAGGTATTTTTAAAATTTCATCAAGAGGCCGCCCATCTATATAATAAAAAAAAAAATTTAAAAAAAAAATTGTGAATTGCTAAAAAGGTTGATCTGTTAGCTAAATACCTTTTATATACTTAAATATATTACGAGATGTAAAAAATATCATAACTCGGCCTTGAGGCGGCGGGGTGCTCCGTGATCGATGATCCCTGCCCGAGTGCGGTATGACGAATTAATTACCTAAGAGATTCGTACACCGTATATTTTTCACGTCCTCGCTTTTTCTTTTTTTCGAACCGATCCTTTACTAGCAACAGTGTAAAACTTTTACTTTCAAAAATAATAGCCTCCTATATGTGCGTGGAGAATATTTTACAGTTGCGTGCTTCATTAAAATCCTCACAGAGCGATGCAAAACGTTAGAGTGAAAATTCATTTTTGACTCGGCATTGATAATGACATCCGCAAATAATTCTTTCAAATAATACATACATTATTTGTCAATACGACTTGTACACTGTACCATGGGTTGTATATATTTATATAAGTAAAAAAACACTTACAGCTCCAGCTAGGTAGTACTGAGACTTGAAGAGAATTTATGATACTTTTGATAATTAGACTAAAAAACGACATGATATGTGGGCCGGAGGTCTAACCAACAAAAAATATTAGGCTTGTCGTGGGCGGGGAAGGGGGTAGGCAGAGGGATATTACGAGGGTCGCTGCGACCCGAGCGGATCGTTCGGTCCTCGTTATAATTTACCGGAGCTATTGTGTTTAATGTGGATTACTTTTTCCATTTACTCTTTCATTTTATTATTTTCGTAGCAGACAACACATCGATACATTTCAACCAACCGCAAAAAAAGGCGCTTTATCTTCGCCGATGCCAGATAACAGATCTCTATGATTATTTACCCCAATGGGTGGAAAGGGGTGCAAAACTAGGAAACGTGTCACTTGTTACTTTTACTGTATCGTATTTTAGTAACCGTATTTCATTATACTTACAACGGAATACTAGATATCATATAAAGTAACTAAAATCTAAAAAAAAAAAATTATTATGCTCATCAATGCACAGTCAATTCGAGGTGACCCAGTGATTAAAGGTTTAAGCCCGAGCATGCGCAGCCGCGTAATTTATAATTAATTTTGTGTTCGAAGTTAAAATAAATCATCATGAGAAAAACTTATGAATGATATTATACATCCACAAGCTCAGCTGTGGAGGAACGTGGTGGAATTATCTCTAAGCATTGATCTCAATGCGAGGCCTTTGTCTAACCAGAGAACATATAAAGGATACTTTACTTTTTACTAATACATCCCGTAGGGTTTAGAAGAACAAGCGATGACCGACTTTCGTTCTGAAAAGATTCTGCTCAGTCATGTAGATAATGGATAACGATAGAGGATCCAGCGGGAGCCCGCGGGTGCTTTCCGTGACGTGACGCATACGGATGTGTGGATGTAGCAAAACTTTTCGTAAGTGTTGGGAACCAGTGTCGAATAGATATTTAGTTATAGATCTATTTACTCATGAAGACGCGCCTCCGCGTTAAAATAGTGTTGGCGTACATTAGTACGGGTGAGAGTCGCTTGTGCTTGCAATATGTTTTTGTGTGCGTGAGACGACTAAGAGTAAAAACAAGAAAAAAAAGAAATTAGACCATATTTCTTAAGTTTATTTTATTGGACAACTTAACGTGGAGGGGTGCGCCTTCGTGAGCGAATAGATCTTTAAATTAACTGTCGGCGGTAACTTTGAATAATTAAACAACTAATTTAGTTTCATTTATTTTTAGTTTTTTGAGTTATGTGTTACTAGTTTCCACCCGGGCTCGCTTGCGTGTTAGGGGCTAGTCTTAAATTTCAGCTATTAAAACTATGTCTCTCCTCGGGATTCTAAATTGCCTCATACCAAATTTCATCAAACTCGGTTCAGTGCTTTAGCCTTGAATGCGTAACAGACAGACTTCATTACGGAGTACTTTGGCATTTAAAAAATTCACATAGTTTATATATTCGTCCGATTTAAGATGAGTTTTTTCCTATTTATGCGGAATAAAATAAATAAAATTTAACTCGAGCAAGCATTCAATTTTAGCCAAAATTTTGCATTTTTTTTTTATATTTTATAAGTTGCTCTGCGACGCTGTCCTCATCGTTACGTTCGTTTAATATTGAACTTCAGTCCGATTAGGAATTAATTTAATTTATTTTATTTATTGAATACAAAACTTGTGTAGTATCCGCTATTAATTGAATATACATTATGGAAATATTTAAATCTTTTATTTTGATATTCACGATTCTTCAAGCGCAATGATTAGAATAATATAGTATGTTATTTTATGGAGGTTCATTTATCCTCTCCTGGACGTGTCCTAACTCAAGAGCCAAGCTTACAGTCTATCTTTCTACATCCAGTCGGACCGCGGCAGATTCTTAGTAACTGCATAATAATTTGGAATTCGTATTGGAATATTATTTCAATAATCCAAACAAATAGAAAGGCTCATTGAATAGACTATTTTAGCGTAATGTTTCCATTATCAAACATTTAATAGACGCAGTTTTGCAACGTTTGAGTAACGTTTTGAAAAGTTCATTTAAAAATGGGAGCTGCCGAAATTCAAAGGTACCTAAAGCCAAATTGGCATCCAGAAAGCTCGATATTCTCAGCAAGGCAAGACGTAGACAAGGCTAGTATTTCAAGTAGACCCATCGCCTCAAACAATACTAGGCGCAAATTCGGCTTCACCTCTCGGAAAACTTGGGAATTTTTAAGAAAAGAGCCTAAACATTTGTTGAAGGCCGGCAACGCACCTGCAAGTAGATTCTCATGCTACCTATAATAGAAAAAAAAGTCAATATGTGGTCAATAGAGCGATTGATCTGATTGTCGTTTCAGCCTTCGGCCAAAAGTGTCATTAAACTTTATCGAATAAGACTTATCCTTTTCTTACTATTTTCTTCGAGGCTTTCACAGATAGAGCTCAACGTAGCTTTATTTTTATAGATTTTTTACTTCTTTTATATTTACTATTTACAAAACGATTTATGTATGACAAACTTATTGTCATCATCTGAATTAGAATGACAGAATTGATGTGTGGGATTGGAATATCGTGAAACGTCTAGGATCGATGATCGCCTCATCGCTCGAGACAGATTCAATAAACGTTGGTCGAACATTCCGCCTCCGTGTATGAAACTCAAACGAGAAAATTTTATATTTTAAATTCCAGAGCGGTTTAGATATATGTATTCAATTTTCTTCAATTGCAAACGTTCGTAGATAAATGTTAAACTCCAGTTTATCCGAACTATTTGTAGATTCCTGACTGGCTTCAGATTCATATTTCAATTGAGGTATTTATTCGAAACGGATCGACCACATCGTGTATAGACCGCACCAGTAATATCCAAAATTTTTGGCAATATTGAATTGCAATTATCTTTAGTCAAGGTAAATATAAAAACCGTTTCGTAAGAGCCGCCTGAATTAGGGCCTGACAGGAGCCGAGAATTTTACAATAGTTAACATTTTATTCTAATTTATAATTTAATTTCGAGCACAAACATTTATATTTATATCGAATAAATTGACATTATATCTTAAACTTATATGGTAACTAATGGTCTTCATGAAAAACTCTATCCGGTGCAAGATAAGTTTAATGTGACTACTATTGAAACTCTCTTATAAAATTACAATTTAATCTTTCTATCGGGCTAAATGCTTAAATCTCTCTCGCAGAATTTAATTTATATATGATTAAAGGCTTATTTATAAGCAATATTAAAATATCGTTGGCACGGCTCGGCGGCGCGCTCGGTGCAAGGCGTGGAACCGAATTGATTCCGACGTGCAGCCTCAGGTCAGTGCACCGATAATTGTAGGCGTCCGATGATTATTATTTACCTTAACACCATTTTACACTCGATGATATTCTGAAATGTGAAATAGTACATGACTACCTCGTTAATGGGTATCGGGCCAATAAACGATATTTTTTATGCTAAAATATTCTAAGTTGCAGCCCAAAATCTATAAGTAGCTAGTGTTAACATCCAAAAGTCTTAGGAAGTACAAAAAGACACAGATCGGGCAAATGAACTCTCCTGTCTTGTGTAAACACACTACTTATAGTAAATTATTTTCCGTTCCTTAAGTTTGTTGTGTAGTAGCTATTGTCTAAAAATATTTCGTACAAATGCGAAAAATCTGCGCAGTGTACTGGAATTTGTACTCAGATTTATATTATTTATAAGATAAATAATTATTTCTACGAATCATTATTTGTATTTATGCTTGATTTAAGTCATCACATCAAGAACGGAAATATTTACGGACACTTTTATCAGTATTATCGAAATTAAATAATTTTAATTAGTTTACTAACTCTGCTATGATGTTTGTATTTATGTGAACGTAATAGACGCGAGCAGGTCGTGCCTCTGACAGCTCATTGGAAATGGTTCGTTGCTGACGGTTAATGAGTTATGAACAGTTTGCAAACATTTGGATAAAATTTGTGTACGCGTTTTAGCATTATTATTACTCAGATACAACGACATGTGACATGAGAGGCGTTCTATAAAAATATATACAAACAGGTCAACGTTAAAACTAAATTTAAAAAAAAAAATTGAATTAGCTTTTTAATAAACAATCGTATGTATGCAGAATTGCAGATGGCAAAATGCCTGCCGTCCAAAGACGTTGGCGCTGTGAGAAATATTAACCATTCCTTATATCGCCAATAAACCACCGATAAGGAAATAAAATCTTTCCCCTGTATTTGTGACAAGGTTGGCACCCTCACACTTCAAACCTGAACGCGACAATATTAAAGATAGCTGGTTGGCGGTAGAGTATGATATAGATATGTGGGTACCTAGCAGTACCAAATTAGGCATTATATTAATACAAAAAAAGACTGGCTCACTCAAAGCCTTACCAACCTATATTTAGTGCTTATTGATTTTCTGAGACAAAAAGGTATACCTACTTGAGAATTAATGAGAAAAATATTCAGATGATACTAGATATCGTTACTCTTCGAAGAGAGCCCTAAATTACTGATCTTTACTAATTATATTCACGAAAACTTTAATATTATGGCTACAAAAGTGGCTCACGGCTCTGTAAATTTAATTACGAGATCGAGCGCCCGTATGGCCGAGTGCTCATTAAAATATCGGTAAAAGTTATAACGTAATTTCAAAAGAAATAACATAGACGACGACCACACGCGGCGGTTCCACATCAATAAATACGAATTTATGAAACTAACATAACATAAAAGGAAAAAGAAAACCTCGTTGACGTGAAATTGTACCGTTGCTGCACAGGTCGCATCAGGCTTTCATCTGAGCTCTTTAGGCCAATGAGCGCTCGCCAACCGCGGGCCTCCACCCCGCGCCGCTATGGCCCTGGCGATGGCCGTCATTCATCAGCTTTTGTATGATTCTGGCAACCACTAACAGCGTTTCAAACAAAGCAAAGTATGGAAGTGTGTTTTACTGCGTTTAACAAATCTGTTCGCTTCTCAGCTATCAAAGGGATGAGATGCGGACCATAGGCATTAGTCTTTCTATAATATTTCATATGTTGGTAAATTTCAATATTTTTTTTTATTTAAAAATATTTTGGTAAGTGCTTTTTTTTCTCACTGGAAAAACGCTTTAACGCGTTACTTTCTCATGAAGGGGAGTATGTGGAGATCGCCGGCGCTGAAGACGCCGTTTTTTCAGGGATCACGGGATCGCTTGCGCATGGTATCGTGACTCCCCGACCATTGGCCCACCGTTGGGCGTCTAAGCTAGAGGAGGTCCCGGAGTACAGAGAAGAGGAAGGTACGCATAGTGCCGACGTCTTCAAGGTAAGTGCCTGCTTGCCATGTCATGAAATTATTAAAATGTAAATAATATAAAATATGATGGTATTTTTTTAAATTTCATTTTCTGTGTATTCGAAAAGTGTGCCTCATCAAAATTGATCCTTGTGGAACACCTATTTTTAACGTAGATCCAGAAGACTTTTTGCCATTAATGAAAACTGGAGGAGTGGAGATGCTGGAGTCTTTGACTTAAATATGAAGCATTGAGATCAAAAGCTTTCCCTTTAATACCGTAGTATTTGAGCTTATAAAGAAGCGTCTCGTGTTCTACACAATCAAATGCTGTAGACAAATCATAGAATACTCCATTCTGTGATTTTTCCCAAGCATCGTAAATATGTTTAAGAAGTGCTATACCCGCAGCAGTTGCCGAGCGGCCTCTTGTAAAACCGAATTTCTTACTATGAAAAATAGTATTTGTACCGAAATGG
This sequence comes from Vanessa atalanta, assembly GCF_905147765.1. NCBI lineage: Eukaryota > Metazoa > Arthropoda > Insecta > Lepidoptera > Nymphalidae > Vanessa > Vanessa atalanta. The sequence continues at coordinate 102,985 of NC_061885.1, forward strand.
ACGAGGAATTGATTAAAAATATTTTAGAGATGGGAGTATTGAAATAGGCCTGTAATTACTGGGATTGCTTCTGTTTTGTATTAAAAACTTTACAACATTTTAACAAGTTAGTTAACCCGTGTCCAAACTCTTGTTAACTCTTATTAATAAATTTAACCGAAATGCCGCAGATATTATTAGATTTTTTAATTTTCATTCATTTCAACCTCGGATCGGTCGTCGGGCCATTAAAAAGTTATTGAGTTTTTGTCAAGGAATTGACATATTATTTGCTTAGAATTTGGTCCGTGTAATTTTTCATATCATTGTTGTTGAGCCGAGATGGCCCAGTGAGCCGAGATGGCCCAGTGGTTAGAACGCGTGCATCTTAACCGATGATTTCGGGTTCAAACTCAGGCAGGCACCACTGAATTTTCATGTGCTTAATTTGTGTTCATAAATCATCTCGTGCTCGGCGGTGAAGGAAAACATCGTGAGGAAACCTGCATGTGTCTAATTTCAACGAGATTCTGCCACATGTGTATTCCGCCAACCAGCATTGGAGCAGCGTGGTGGAATATGCCCCAAACCTTCTCCTCAAGGGAGATGAGGCCTTAGCCCAGCAGTGGGAAATTTACAGACTAATTAATTAATTAATGCTAAAAAAAGAACATTGTTGTTGCAAGCCTTAAAAAATTTTGATCAACCGTATATTTGTTGTTCTACACATTCTTGAGTGCTGGTATTTAGTACTTGTCATTGGTATTTTGTCCGTTCGTTGGGAAATTCTAACCATATTTTGTTCGAGAAAGGTACCAAAAAGCTAGACAGATAAATTGTTTTGTATATATTCAACTTTTTAAAATTGTATATATTGAACTAATATGATTAGATGAATGTAGTTCTTATTTGCTCCTGGGATTAATAAAGCTCGTCCAATAACACTGAGCGATATAAACTAATATTGAAGTTTATTAGTAAATCTTTACAGCTTTAAAATACTAACCTAGAATACGGCTTACTTTTACTTTAATAAATACTTCAACGTGAAGTTAACTCTTTTCAGGATCATAGTCGTAATTACCATTACAGTTTAGTGAAAAGGTTCATCTGCGCGTCGTCGCGTCCGTGCGGGCGAGCAAACACCGAGCGCGGAGTTAGCTCTGCTCAACTTCACACCCTTTGTCCCTCCTTGTTGACTTTATTACATTTAGCATGTTAAAATTTGTACGAATGTGTTAAACTAGACTCGCTTCACTGAAGTACATTGTTGTCTCGACGCCTTTGTATCGCACCACGGGCCGGATTAAAGCTAATTTAATATTGTTTCCGTTTATTCGCTTCCCGAATTGCTATTGTGACTGTCATAGATTTTTCAATTTTCGCCCAAATTTAATGCAGCCAGCTCGTATTAATATTGATAATATTTTGATCGACGGTAAAAAGACGTAGGCTTATGGTGTAAACCAATCGTGCGTCAGCTTTTCGAAATAGCTTAGTTGAAAATAATCAATTGAATAGGTCTCACACAAAAATATTATGTATGGTTAAGGTCCGCCTAGTGATGTAAAAAGTCGCAGTATCGATCCTAATGGCGCAATGGATTTCTTTTTTTTCAATGAGTAATTTTACATACATTATCTTTGTGAATCAGAAATCACGTCGTTGCTCCAAAATCACGCAGAAAGTCGTTGCTCCTGCTCATAAACTCTTTCCAGGTGTCGAGGATTTGCCGCCCCATCAGGTGAACTATAATATGTCCTGCACAGATGGCGTCTTCTTTGAGATAGGCCGCCGTAACTGAGATCGGTCTGGACGACACAATACATCAATATGTATCAACTATGTATGAAATTAAATTAAGTGTCGGAGTAATGCAAAGCTCTTTCCGAGGTCCCACTTCTGCAGTGGTCAAACCTATATGTTGTATGATGTCTGTTTATTAATTACTTTAACTTTAAAACCTATAAGATAATTTGATACTTGATATAGCATAACACACAATAGATTCGATATGCCATTAGAATAAAACCCTGGATATCAGCCTTGTATTCACCAAAGTTCCCTACAGGAGAGTTGCTTCCCCGTGTGTTTTAATTAAACAGATTGTCACAATCATTTTGTACACAATCAGTATCTTTGTGTTCAAATTATACAATCGTATTTATTTTCAATAATTAATACCGGTCCATATTCTAACGATTGCATACTAACCTTTAACGGAAACATAATGACATAAAATTTAGCTAAAAACTTTTCTTAGCGAGATCTCCGCAGCAAACATCGCCATAACTCCCCTCGTGTTTATCTCTTGTTTTTCACGTCATTCTCTTTTATCATACTTCTCAAAAGTATTTCAAAGTATCACGGAAGTTTAAACGCTGAGAGTATTTTATTCTTTTGGTTTGTTAAATATACTTTTCACGAAAGATGAAATTACTTTTAATACTTAAGTCGCCTTCAACGAGACGATTTTATGGATTCGATAAAACCTATACCTAACCTAACCTAGGTAGACATACAGCTCACATACATTGTGAACAAATATCGTCTGACGCCTCATTCAAATGAATAAATAAATGATTATGATATTCAAATGACTTATTATTACTTATCTGTTTATTTGAGTTGTCCCGTCTACTTACCAATAATTATTATGTCACTAAGCGGCAATACTTTGTAAATCTTTTATGCCTGCGTTCCGGGTGGAATAGCCATTGAGCCACACAATTTACACAACATCTTTGATCCCGCGCTGACGGCGGAGAAACGTTGCAAGAATTGGTTTATATGAATAAGGGTGTTACTGTGCGGGTGAACTGCGCCTCGTTACTATCAGGGCCTGGATGCCCCCGTGCCTTACTTTTTAAGCTTAGGATATTGTATCAACAAACAGGAGACATAAATAAGTTCTGTTACGAGCTTTTGCAACTACGTCTGTCTCTTGCGTGTTTTCGTGACAGAGCTGTTAGTAGTAGTTAGCAGAGCGAAGGGAAATGAAATTTCTCGTTTCATTTCTTTCAGCCGCTACAAGTGTTGGTTATATGTACTCGTATATAAAATAAAATATTGCGTATCAAATTTCTATCCAATAATACATTTTTTTTAAGTTCAACACATTAAAAACTTAAAGTAAAAGCAAATAACTCACGACCCGCTACTTTTTCTATTTATCTGTGGTATATTTATGTATCGCTTGCATTGTGTGTGCTGTGTATACAGCCGTGTGATACACGAGGCTTGAGTGCATTTGAACGCACGTTCGCTCTGAACAATAAACGTTTTTAAAACGAACAATTAGTGACTGACAAAGGAATTAAAAATGTTCGTAAAAACGTAGAAGCGAACAACGTTTAAACATATTTAAAGTTCCACGAATAATTTATTTTTCACTTTTTAAATATTATGCAGAATCCTATCAGTTTGCACGTTTCAATTGAGAAAAATTAAGAAAACACATGCAAATGACTCAGAACAGGTTAATACAGTTTCCGCAAGATCTGCAAATGCCTCATATGCGTTCAGGGAGAAGGCTTGGAGCTTGTTCCACCACGCTGCAGATTGGTATATACACCTGAAAAAACAAATTTGTGTCGTATTGGATACGGTTTAGAAAGAGTGTTGAGCGAGTAGTCGAAGAAAAAACTGTTTTTAGACAGAAATGAGACAGTTTATTTAAAGTTACAAACACTACCGCACACTAAAAGTCAGAAAAGGTAGATTAAACGAAAGATTAGCTCATGTTATGTTGAGGTGTTCTAACCAATAGGCCAACTTTACTAAAACTGAAAAATACACTAAAACAAAATCAGTTATATGTATTTGAATGAACTCGTTAAATGCTTGCAATGTCGTGTGTACAAGCGAACGAAATAAATTAGTTCTGTTTCCGGACGGTTTCTTGCAACTGCGTCTGTCTCTTGTGTATTCGAGACAGGACTGTTGGTAGACGAACGGGGGAAATCGATGAAAATTCTCGTTCCACTTTTATAGTACCACTGCCATACATATCAGACGTCACAGTAAGATAAATTATTAAAGATTTATAATAATAGAAATAACATTACAATCACACACGAACGTTTATTTACTTATTTACATTTCGGAAAAATAAAATTACGTATATTTTTATCTTAAGAAACGATAAATAAACTTAAGTCACAAAGAAACACCTCGTCGCATGACTTTTACCACAAGCATGTCACACGAGGATCTCTAAATTGTTATTTGTTACACAAAATATGACATAAAAATATCTTACAAGCCCGTCGTTCGCGTGCAACGAGGCCGCTCGGAGCTGCCACGCTGCAACTAGGCTCTAGTTTAGTTAACTCAGTCGGCAGTGCATCGCAGAGAGTTCAGTACACGCTCACGCGACTACTTACGTAACATGTTTCGTTCAAAAGATCAAAGGCGAACGTTATACCTTTTCAAACGTCAACTTTGAAATAAAATTTCGTTTAAATTTAAAACGATCGCTATTGAGAGTCGTACGAGCATAATGAACATAATTGTGTGTAAACTTACTTTTGAGAATAAATATTTGTTTGTATTATATTCACGCCTATTAGACGACATAATTGTACTGTGAGATGTCGGGCTGATTTCGTTGACAGCTTTTAGGCTAAAGATTTCCAGAGATTTCATTGGAAGTCAGTGTCGACCCAATAAAAAGTTATTGGATTATTGTGTCGAGACATCTTGGAGTTTGTACGCCTCGGAAAGCATGTAAATCCGTTGATTTTCGTCCCATCAGATGATGAGAGTGAGGGACTGGCACTCGAGATCGAGGCTTGAGCGGCCGAAATTTTGGAGGATATGACTATGATAGTGAATAAATATATATTTAAAATTATAATTAAAATATAATCTCTTCGAGTAGACTCATAAAAGCACTATTGATTAAGGCATTATTAGTTTGTCTGAATGCGTTGTGTATATCACCAGTTTTAAATGCGGTATACTTAGAATTAAAATTATATATCATAGTAATTAAATATTCATCGAAAAACCATAATGTTCAAATAACATATAACATCAGGTATTCTCTGGAGTAACCAGCATACTCTCCAACGATACCTCCGAAATATAAATCTTGTTTCGTTCGCTTTACTTTTGACGCCTACGATTTGACACGATACGTTTCATTGGAATAAAGAATCCATGAATAACTGACGAAACAAAAAGGGGCTCGATGATGTTACTGTCGTTATTATTTGCATAATATATCACAGCTTCACTTACTCACTCACTTACAGGTACTCCACAGCAGTCAATAAACAAATGTAATGCGTCTATACTGAATAAAGATATTTGTTTATCGACTATGTCTATCCCCAAACACAGTAGTCACCTAATTTATATTTAACTTAAGGCTGTAAACACGGAAGTGATTTCCTTGGTCGTAGGGCTTTGAGCAAGTCCGTTTGTCTTGATAGTTCACGATGATTAATTCCTTGTTAAATCATAACAATTTAATAAATTGCAATCATGAATCCTCTTTATTTTTATGCTTCTACGGCGGGAGCTCTTCAAAATGAAACCATAACCGATTTTTTATGTGCAGCTCTCGCCCCATAATCACATCTACAAATTCGACTTACGTTATTAACATCAGAAAGATTATTAGATTCTAACCTAACCTAACCTATACCTATTTTTGATATCGCTTCTTTAACACGGTATTCAATGGGGACCGGAGTGTGTGAATTTAAATAAATCATTAGCGTGTCTGCTACGAGCCTCTGATAGAGCTCAATTAGTGTGATTTACTCACAACGTGCACTCCTAAGCAATATAGCTCGTGTTGTTTTATTTTAAATGAACGTCGAGGGAAATTGGAAAACGTATATAATATTTTGGAGCACAATTTGTTATTGTTTGCGGAGCAAACAGCGGCGAATGCGGACAAAATGAGAATTTATAATGAACTACGAGTTTTTTTCGGTAACGTGCAATCAACCGCAAATTGTTTGATCAAGTTGAGATTATTCTATCAAATATCTACTGCGACGGAATTGAATTATTACATTCAAACACGATGCAAGCTTTAGTAATTGAAAGTAAACTATTTCAGAGCCACGAGTTTAAAAGTAATTTCCTGTAATTTTTAAGCTATACGTTTGAAAAAATTAATATTTTATTATTTTTTTTCGATTTAATATTTAAGTAGCAGCCTATGAATTTATAATTCCTGGGGTAAGGTATGCTCCTCTTTGAAGTTTAGAAGTATATTCCACCACGCTGTGAAAATGTAAATTCAACGGTGCTTGTACGTTAGCTCTTGGCTCTTTTTAAATGTTAAAAAATAATAAACTCGTCGAATTGTAACATCAGCGATGTCTTTGGTAATTGATAAAACCAAAAACTAGGTACCGTGTGCCTGTTCGCACGTAAAGTAGCAAAAAAAAAACAATAATTGAACATCTGAGAGAGCGACGTCACCATTGAACTCGGTATTAATAATAATAATTAAGGAATGTAAATTTTATCCAACTATGACGAGTCAAACGTCACGTGTCACGAAATATATAGCGTATAAAGGAATGCTCGTTGATCAAAGCTCAAAGTCCCGAAAGCGTGTTTGCGAGGTGATGATTGACGCATTACATACTCGAAAATCCTTAATATTCAAGTTACTGACGAAGCTCACATCAAAATAAAATCAAAACAAAATATTCTTTATTCGAGTACACTATTATAGGCACTTTTGAAACGTTTACAGGGTGGAATTGAATATTAGGCAGCCCCCGGTTCTGAATATAGATTCTACCGCCGATAAAAGCCACCGGTAAAAGCCGCCAACACTGACAACCAATTCATTCAAAATTTCTCGTCGCTGTCCTTGTCTATGTGCCATATGTCTTACACTTAGAAACTTGACACCAAAGAAGACTGAAAAACCTATCTCAGGCTCGCTAACAATATTCAAACGCAATCCGTTCAGAATGACTGTCGCCGTCGTTTCTGGACTAGCCTTTTAAAATTAATTGGAATTAATTTTATTTAATTTCAAGGTCAGTTATGATTAAAAAACTTGTTATTAACATCCAATTAATGCTTTCAAACAACAAATTGACTCTAATAACAGAGGTGGTTCTTTTGCTACTTTTTGTACCATTTGATCAATTGGTCTGGACTGGCTAAGTTAATTGTCTAGATATTTAAGTTACTATATTTAAGCATATTTCCAGTGTAACGACGCGACTTATTCTAATGTCAATTATTCTTTGTTTTGACTTGTTTTAGGGCGAGGTCTATTACCATATACTAGAACAGATTCGTTTTACTGTACTATAATAAAATGGTAATCGAAATAATTCAAGAGCTACCACCATTGGTTTATCACTTAACGATCAAACGGCCACAATAAACGGGTAGTAGGGTAAAATGTCAATTAGATTATTCTACTATCCCTAAGCGAAACAAATCGTCCTTCAAATGTAGTACCGGCTTTAGCGAGCCAGAGTTATTTAATGACGCATATTTAAATATAGCAACTCCGGTCACAAAGCGGCCCGCCAAGCCCTTACTTATTTAAGATACCTAACTAAAGTTTACAACGTATTTTCCACACAGCAGTGCGCCGTCTTTTACAAAATATGGTAATACAATAATAATACATAAATGCGAGTACGAGAACCTCTATAAATAATTCCAGACTCACCTGACGTTATCTAAAATAAATCTAAAGATTATATTTGGGTCCCGAGTGACCAGACGCCGGTACGATTTATTTTATAGTTACTTTGTATACGAAGAATCCATACTGGATGTTTTAGCACTTAAATTTTGTATTGGATAATAATTTCAGGAATGGATAGAACACGTGAAACGTAAGTTGAGATTACAGATTCAAACACGGGCGAACAGTAGTCTGTGTGTGTCAACGTGTTTATATTTCATCTTGTGCTCTAGGGCGGTGTGCAAGCACGGGGTACGCTGTCTAGCGTTCTATTGATCTTATCATTATTATTTGTCTTTACAAAATATAACAATAATATACAAAAAGGAAAAAAACTTAATAAATTATTTCTTGAAATGTACTTAACATTACAATACACATACTACACTTGAAACGATCGTACGAGTAAACGCAGACTCGGTTACGAATTTAAGGTCGTTAGTTAGCAGTTATTAAAAATGCCGCTTCCCTCCGGAGACGAAAATTTAAACTAAGTGAGGTTCAAATAGCGAAGCACCTTTGCGCTGCTCTCGCGAAACTTTACAAATATATATCTTAAACTTCGTTAACTGATGTAGATTACAAAGCTCTCGAGCTATTAAAAGCATTTCGGCGAAGACTTTTTGTGTTCTAAGAAAATTGCTCTAATGTCCAATTGCTAATGATAGGATTGAAGCGTGGGGTGTGGGCAGACCAAACGGCACCCTAAATCATTTTTATCAGTAATTTTATAATTCCCTATTGCTACGAAAACCTCAAATGTGAGTACAAAATAAGAATATAAATATATGTATATAAGACAATTACTAATTTTTATTGTAAGAGAAGAAATAAAACTTCAATTTGTTGCTCTGTAAACAAAGAATGCAAAATTTTATTTATCGAGTAGGTCACACAATCGTAATAAACTTTACAAAAATAGCACAGTCTTACCTGTAAACAAAGAAACGACAATAAAAGTTTATTGTTATCACCTCTCGATTGCACTAATTAAACTTATTACAATTCATGCAAATTCTTCTTTGACAATGACAGCCGGCTTGACGCGACGCGCCGCGGCTAACTGTCGAACTAACGGTGCGCGCTCGTATTCAGATTAAAGAAAGAAATCATTTTCTTTCTTTACATGTATTTGATAACCTAGATGTCAGCTACATATTTATGTTCGGTTACTGTATTCAAGAAATAATTCGTTTTGCTGATGAAGTTAGAATTGTCTACGAGATATTATTCAAATCGTACTTATATAAAACGATTCGTAAGTGGAAACCGCTTGTACATATACGACTTAAAAATAATAGGGGCGATTTTAATCCTTAAGGGTTGTTTACTCTTTACTCAAACACGATGAGTTAGTGATTTACAATAAGGATTTGTTGATATGCCTACTAAACATAATTTAATATTTCTTCTAAAATACCTGACCTACTGTTCAGTGACCAGTCCCATAGGATAAACTTAAGTATAAAGAATTTTGACTGCGGAATAAAAACATTATTTCCGCAGTCGGACGTTGTTGCTTCGCGTTGTTAAAACATCGCACGGTTACATTTAGGTTTTATTCTGCAGCAGCCGCGAGCCCGGTGGGATTTCCTATCGGCAACATCTCGGGAAACAATCTGAATTCCGCGCTAACAAATGGAGACAAAGAAAAGACGGAAGTAATTAATGAGGTAGAATTACTCTGCGATACTTACCATTACTCTTAGATTATTATTCTTTAATTTTATAGAAGCCAAAATATCGAATCCCAAACGTTTGAATTCGGTTCCTTACCAACTTTTCCAACGTCCGACCTCCTCAGTATCACTTCTGCAAATTTCAACCCACCAGCACAAAATGAGTCCCATCGACTTCGATCAGAGTAAATAATGAAATTATTAAATATCGGTGTATTTTTGTTAATTTAGACAATTTAAAAAAAAAAAACAAGTCAAACGAGAGTCTGAGTGGACAGAGTTCCGTAATATAACATTTCTAAATATTCTGAGACCTGTTATCGGTTCTTATCACCTTATAAATTAAGAAAAAATGAGTTATGGACAATGTAAGCCCCTATTTTTTTATAAGATTAATTTTGTTTAAAATAACGTAAGATAGTATGTAGAGAGAGAAAGACAAGACTTGCAGTACGAATAGTGTCGTATTTACAAGCCAATTCCAATTTCAATCGTCGCTCGGCTCCGGCGCCTCCGCGGCGATGAAAGGCAATTTGCTCTACGCGATACGCGGAACACGATTTCAATTTAAACACTAGCCGCTGCTCTGTTTACATTTAAACCACGCACTCTCTTCCGAGACGAGTGAACAATGCAACAGGACTACCCCTAAGGCATTTTATATCTCATTATTATATTCGCGAAACTTTGAGTCACTCTTTCTCAGTGCTTATGAGATACTACCCATCAGTGTGAAACTAAGATTCGTTAACTGCCGTTAAACTTTAAACTGCTGACATGCCTTCAGTAGGACTGATTGGGTGGAACAATTAATTATTTGTCCTTTTTTCGTTGCATTATTTCGTTTTATACGGACGAATAAATAAAATAATAGCACTGGCTCACGATGTAATTATTTGTTCACTAACTCTAATTTCGGATAGTCCTGATGTACTACAGAATCATCTAACGGGCAAACGCCTCCTCAACTATTGACGAAAGTTTCGTAACTTATGACACCACGCTCGTCCGATGGGGGTCGATTGATATAGGAGTGGTGGAAATTCGTTCTACAAAATTATGTGGGTTTCCAAGCTTTGAATTGAACTTATAAACCATTCACCTAGAAACTGTTCTCTTTCTCGATCACCGGAGAAGTTTTAAGAGCGAAACGTAGAAACGTGAACCGATCGTAACGAAGAATTCCGATTTTGTCTAAGAAGCGAATGGACGCGGCTAAATAGGAATCAACTAATAATACTATCTGAGTTCAAATTCAAAAATCGCTTCGAAAGGACTAGAAACTATTTCGGTAGCTGAAGTTAGTTTTATAAAGCATTATTAAAGAGATTATTCTATTTACAACTACAAACAATGTACAGACCGCTGTTGGGAGCGGAATACACTGTCACCAAGTTAAGCCTACACTTCGGTCGGACGCGCGTTGTGTACTCGTGGCACTATTATATATATAAACCCAACCGACTCAGACAATGAATTATCATATGAAGTACTATATTTTATCTTAAGTTTATTTAGCAATACATAACAATATGCCCAACATAACATAAAAACATTGCCAATACAACAAAGGTACATAATATATACACAACACACACCACAATTGATTTAATTGTTTGCAGTAGCAAACGTAGCCCAGTAAGGCTACTTTCCTTAATTATATTTATTTGCTATTAAAAAGCATATTGTTTGCTATTAAAATTATGATAATATACAGTTTACTCTATTCTTATATTTCCTACTAGTGGTCGCCCGCGGTTTCGCTCGAGTTTTAGGGGGTTGGTTGTCATGTGTTAGACAAAAAAGTGGCCTATGTCCTTCCATGGAGTTCAAGTTTGCTTCATACCAAATTTGTTCAAATTCGGTTAATTGGTTTGGATGTGAAAGAGCGACAGACAGAGTTACTTTCACATTTTTAATATTCATATAGATAGATTAAAGGCACGGATCGAGGCGTACCTTTGTGTAACATGCCTGTAATACTCATGCTCATTCAAAATAGATGAATCATTTTGCGGAGTTCGCTTAATTTAGATACTACTTCTTTGTATTACGTCTAAAAATAAAATGCAGGGTTCTATGATAAAATTATTTTTCAAAAGCATTGTATGCTAAGTTAAATCTGCTCAAATAAGATCTACACTTAAGCAAAGAGCGTTTATACTGTGCCTCAGTTTGTGTTTGCCAGGTATGCGTATAATTTCATTAGAATAATATTTTAGACACATATATATAGATATCCTATACATAGAATACTTCCACGAGTTAAGGATCCAGCATATTATTAACATTTTCATAAATCTAAATAAATTTACATAAAATATACGATTCAGTACTTCATGAATGTCTTGGTAATTGTTTTCTGCGCCTCACTCCCACACACAGACAGATACACAGACGTCGATACGACTCTGTTTGACAATAAAGATCTCTTTCATACGACTCTTGAAATATATTTGTATTTATAAATGTTGAACGCAAAAATATAAAACCCCTTCAGTTTTTAAAGACAAATATTTGTGTATATATAGTTTTTTATACAAAATATCTAGGCGATCGGTGAAATGGGCCACCTGATGGTAAGTGGTCACCGTCAAAAATAGTCATTGGGCTGTGAAAACCAACATTAGGAACGCGGATGTTACGTCCCTTGTGCAGGAATACGACAATGTAGTATTGCTGTTTGTGATGTGATAAGTACCACCCGTACGTACCTACGTACTGGCTTTCACAAAGCCTACCACAAAGTAATACCAATAAAGTGGTATATTAGCTATATTAAAGTATTATACAGATAAAATAAATATCGAACATTTAAATCATAGTTTTTTTTTTTTTTTTAAACACGATATAATAGTGGACTATTGTCAATGTCGTTCACTTGACGTACGGAAATAAGGTGATCACTGAAAATCAGTGCTGCCGTCTTTGCGAATTTCACACATAGTCTGAATCGTATTTTAATTTAAGTATAGGAAAAGAAAAAAAAAATAACTATATAATTTAAATCGTTAATTTCTTTTTTTATTGTTATTCATTTTTTTTTTTCTGTGTGTGAAGTTCCTAGGACGACAGCAAATGCTGAGTGACTTTCCTTTTTGTGGCATCGTACTGCTGTGTAGGCAGCATTTTGTTTTTATTTATTTATGCCTCTTTTTATAATCTTTCTTAGATATTATTTAATTGTATTGTTATTTTAAGTTTTTGTTTTTTTTTTTGTTGTTTTGTTTATGTCACTGATGTCTCAAAACGATGCTTACAAATAAAAAATTCTTTCTTTCTTCTTTCTTTCTTTCTTTCTAAAAACGATAACTCCCTGGACACTCCATTACGTAATATTGAATTAGTTTGAGAAAAGTGTTGACGTAGTGGGGATGAAAGTTATCAGTTCGGGCGCCTTCGTAACGAAGGCTGATAAAACTATTACGAATACATCAAAACTTGCTACAGAAGAATTGTAGATCTCAAAAAGTTTTGTAAAACTTCACGATAGTATTCACAAACTTTTATGAATAAATCACGGTAATTGCTTTTAAGTATAAAAGCGGAAAAAATAACGAAAGCGTATTATAGCGCAACACAAATTATTTTGAAGATTTTTTTCCACATTGACATGATAATAACACTTTAAAGTATATATTAATTAAAAATTATAATAATCAAGCAGGAGATTATGAGTACTTTTAAATAGTCATGTTACACGATAAATGGGACCTCTAACACTGAAAGAATTTTTCAGACCAGTTGTTCCTGAGATTAGCGCGTTCAACCAAACAAACAAACAATTTGATAAAACGATGGTTCTATAAATGACATATCTCACAAATAAACCTTGTATTGAATTCTTATTACTGGAGCTGTAGATGCACATAAATACATCTGGTGATGATGATATGATGTAATTAATATGAGCGATGCAACAAACTGATCTGTCGAAGGCTTTCGACTGATTTTGTCATAGCACCTATTCTGGTGAGTGCTGCGCAGCCACGTTAAGGTTCTACTAGAGCTGTGCAAGTGCCTGATTGTCTCAGGTCTCACTAAGGGTCACTCTCATTTGTTGTCGCATGTAAAACTACTACTAGTTTGGAGTGTAGATTCTATCGAAAACTTATGAGCTTATCCTTACTTATCATGGTCGTACAATGATTTTATCACTAATTATATCGAAGTGATCAATGTTATGAACATGTATAACATTTTTGTAAACATTTTGTGACGCAACTGTGAAATAGTACTCCTAAAGATTTTTTAAAAAATCAAGAAAGGAGTATCGAACTGCTAGATTATAAATAGACCGGGCAGCTCTCTTTAGTTCGTTTGCTCTGAAAACAGATTAAATGTCTGTACGATTATCCCAAAGGAAACCTGGAGATTTTACAATAACTAGAATTTAATGTCCCAATTTCAAAATTACAGTAAGTGTTACACAACATCGTTAAATATACTTAATGAATGTATAACCTACTAGTTATATTAAAAGTATATTATTTTATAAGTCTTAGTAAGTGGGAACAGTTTTTATAAAAACGTTAAGCGCTCGGTAACGGCGCTGAAGTTCGAGTAGCGGCCGATTAAAGAGTTTGCACTTGACTTATCGACAGTTGCAAATTAACACGAGAGATTGCCCGCATCTTGCGCCGACTCAAAGGCGCAACTTGCTATCTTTTACCGATAATTTAATTTTACTTTATTCATTAGCCAGCATTATATCCTTCATTATATTATTTATATTTTGTATGTTATCATAGAACTTAATTAGTAAACTTTAGCATGACTCATGAAAATCATGTTTTCAAATAGACAATATTTTTGAGAATTAACAGGAGTCTCGCCTGCCTCGTCTTCTAGCGGGCGCTTATACGACTGCAGACTCAAAGGCTAGGATTAAATACCGGGTCGGGGTAATTAATAGTGACTTTGTTTTTCGTTGAGTAAATCTGAGTACGTAGCTGTCGGTCCTGCACTTAGACTCGCCAGTCGTGTCACATTATCACTCCAACGGATTACGAGAGTGAGGTAATACCGCGCCTCCATTTGGAGCGTAAACACCTTTGCGCTTGCAATATGATAATATCCTTTTACTAGTCTCTTATAAAGAGAAATAAAATATATTAAATTCAAATGCCTATAGCGCGCCTCAAGGGCAAGACCGACTGGAAGGCAAATTGCCGTATGCCGTGACGGCTAACAGCGTGTTGCTTTCTTGCTCTCCGCCGCCGCTCTCTGTTCCTTCGTGTCCGTACTGTGTACATACTATATATTTCGCTATCTACTATCATACAATAATAGAATTATATTACTTTCAGTAACGATAATCGGTGTTTTTATAAATTTTACTCTTATGGGTATTATTTAACTAAGTGTGCCGTCTATAGGGGACGGCAACGATTTTTTTACCTTCATAATTGCATTTTGATACGAGTAGACCAGCATCCTAATTACTATCAGTGATCTCAGCTGAACAAAATAATATGACTGTTTTGATATACGATTGTCGTTCATATTTATTTGAAAAACAATTGACAGTCGGTATAAAGTGAATGTAACATTCTAATCAACTTTAAACAGTTAATTGTCAGCTGTTCATTCCACCGCGATGCGGGAAACGCATGTGGCAGAAATTCATCAAAATGAAGCACAAAGAGTTTTCCTCACAATGAATTCCTCCATCGCTGCACACGAAATGAATTATAAACACAAATTAAGTTCATAGACATTCAGTGGTGCTTGCCTGGGTTTGCACCTGCAATCATTGGTTAAGATGCATATGTTCTAACGACATATATTATAGAAATATATTTATATGAATATAATGTAGTCTAATAAAAAGCTTGATTATATAATATATTTGTAGTTTCTACCCCAAATCGAAAATGATCAAATATGTGTATGCAGTTTCCCGTTGTTAGTATTTATTCGTACGGATAGGCGTGTCTGCCACAAAACCGCTGTCATCGGTTTGACTGTGGGGTCGAGATCGTACGATAATCGAAACTCAAATCGTTAGTACAATGAAATACAAACGATAATATTACACGCCCGCGTGAGCTCGCCATAAGACTAACGAAGCCGTTATTAGCATAACATACAGGTCGGGCCTCTAATTTATAGCCGTCAGCCACAAGCTTACACAAAGCACTACGACCAATTACACTATACACTTTTAACAAATTTAATTATATATTTATTTATTCAAAGATACACAAACAGAATAAAATCATGTATGTGTACAAGGCTTGCTCATAACAATTATATTAATATGGTCAGGTGTATTTATATTATCATCAAAAGTTTACAAATTACAGTAAAAAATAAATCAAAATCATGAATATTTAATAATTAATTTATCTAAATAACATTAAATATTTATCACTATTAAGCTGATAACAATACATTCATCCATTTCAATTATTTGACTAAGAGACTGAAAGAGATGCAAAGGAACTAAAATAAAAGGGCTTACTTTATTATCGTATCGTAAAAATCGTATATTAATGAACCATCAACAATTAACTAAAAACAACTTTTAATTTCCTTAAAACGGAAAAGTAATTGCAAAACTGTAAATATATAATAATTGTAAAAGAACGAAGGTATTTTAATGTTCCAGCTGGGAATCTGCTTCTGAAAATCAACAAGAATATAATATACATAAAAAAACTCGAGATTATCAGGGAGGGATATTACAGACTGTTCTTCACTACTTTAAATAGAACTTAATCAATAAACAAGCGAATGGCATTCGTGATTAATCGTCGTATATATCTGACGAGGTTACGTCTCGGTCCCAGTCTTAGAGTGGGATAATCTAATCGCAGCACGCTTATTGCACGAGACGCGTCTCCCGTTCTAATTCACTCAGCGCGCGGCTTCCTATCTTGCTTTTTATTATTGAGACTGGATTACTGATTAAATTATAATTATATAATGCGTGCACTATGTTAAAAACTAAATAAAACTATTTAAGCATAGAACTCTGGTATTCCTGTTTAATTTCCTTTAACTTAAAAACTTGAAACAATAGTTAAAAAAATACGTTCGGGTTTTTCCCGAGATTCTCTAGAGAAGATTTTAAATATGGAATGGGAACCCATTTTGTATTTTCAATGAATAATTGAAAACCTTTCGTTGGAACTCTCTCCGAGCACTTGCATATTAAGGCGATATTAAGCAAAACCTTTCTGGCGAAGGTTTGTGTGAGGGGGTAGTAAGTGTAAGTTGCATTGAACACTACAGTAACAGCCTGAAAAGGTCTCACCGCTAAGAAAAGGGGATTTTTCCACTACGCTGCGTTCAATGTTCATGTGCCAGATTTTATCCGACATAGGTAGTTGAGCGCATGAAGAGTTAAGAGCACTGGGTTTGAACCCACAATCATCGGTTAAGATCTACGTACCCTAACCAATCGACCATCTCTGATCGTAATGAGCAGAAGAGACGAAATTGAATGAGCAATAACTTTATTTCACTGCTACTCATTTGTGTTAAAAATGTTTTTATAAAAAAATATTTATTTATTCCAAATCGTTGAGTTTCTGTCTTCGTTTCTTCTCAGCTCTCAAGTATTTCGTTCCAAACAGATATTTTTTTTTTACAATATATAATAAATTGAAGCCTTTTTGTATTGAAGAATGATTTTGACATTGAGGCGTGTATCAGAAATTATTTATTACGTCGCGGCAACAATGAATATACACAATTATAAATACTGCACTGTACATCGTACACAGGCACCTCAGATAAGATTATTATTGAGGAATATTTAGCTTATAATAATTTAATACTTATAAAATAATATCTGACTAAAGTAAAAAAAAAAAAAGAAAACAATGACGTTGTATTAAATAAGTAAGTGAATTTTGGAATAAAACACGTGAACAAACACAATAGTGAAGAAAAACAAAACAAAACTCCCACAATTATATCACAATGGAATAAAAGATATATTTAGAGTCTGAACGGAATTTATATAAACATAGTTTCCAGTAGAATATGACTATTCTAACGTTAGAAATATACATTAATTTCAAAGCTATTGTTAAGCAATTCGCCGTGATTGCAGCCATTCAAATCGAAGTTAACTAAGATTTCGCTCTGAATCTATAAGGATCTGACCATCCCGACCGATTTAATTTAATAGATTGTCTTCTCTGAAATCGAACCTGATCAAAAACCAATCAATATGCTTTGGGCCGAGTTTGAGCAACTCGTAACTACGGCCATTTTAATGTTTACAAAATGGCTTGGATCCAGCTGTAACTTATCTACTAGTGAAATAAGTTTTAATTGGAGAGTTTTTAGGAATAGCATTATCTTGCAATTGGTCTAAAAAAAAGAAGACTAGGATCCATACAATGACACTCTACTCTATCTCATATAAAATGCATTAAATATATTTTAATGGATGTTAATTAGTACCTCTGCACTTAAGTAGGAAAACACGAATTCTGTTTTATCGAACATGAACAGAGACTGCGTTTAATCGTTGCTTTTTATTTTATTGAGTTATTCGGACGGGCGCATAGGCCACCTTAAAGTGCGCCTCAAAACGTTGGCGCTGTAAAAATATTCCTTGCATCTAAATATGCGCCATCAATCATGGGATCGAAGATGTTTTGTCCCTTAAGCTACTACATGACTTACGTACCCTTCAAACCGAAACACTAAATATTGCTGTTTGAAAGTAGAATATCTGATAAGTCGGTGGCACTCAGGGCTTGCACAAAGCCATTCGTCTAGCTTGTCTGCTCAGAAGCTCTACCACCAAACTATGGATTTTTTTATTACGATATGAAGGTGTTAGTGAAAGTGAAATATTAGACTGATATTAATAATTACTTACTTTAATGCATTATATGGAGACCTACCGTTGGGTAGTACCGTTGCCGCTAGTTACCTATCGCTCGTAAAGGACCGAGACTAACTACTAATTTTGACTACGATAGTATACTAATAGTCATTTTACTTAAAGCTTGGGTTGAATAGCATTCGGGTTCAGCTGCAAGTTGATTTTAGTCCGTTTTTTCTCTAGTTTTTAAGTTTTCAACGGAAATTTCAATGCTTTCAAAGTAAGGTCGTTAGGAAATTAGGTCGACGCTAGGAAAGGCGTACCTATTGAACTTGTTGGACTATTTTTATCTCGTTTTACAAGCAACATCTCGCTTGATTACATAAGAAACGAATCTAAAACGACATTCAGTCAATTACGTTCTAAAAGGTTTCATTCAATTTGGTGCCGCCTCGCAAAACGTTATTAAAAATTTAAGTGGCATTCAGAAACATTAAACAAATCTATAGAAATACGAAATAAATTGATTTTATTAAATAAATCCATCATTGTTTACGAAATACACGGTTAAGAGTTAAGTATCCTTCAATCTGACTAGATTATGATATACCGACAACTAACTAATACTTTATATAAGATTTTAAATTAACATGGTTATTTTTATTACTATAAGTATTTGAAACGGGATATTCACCATGTTTTTTATTTATATTTGGTGGGCTCGATATTTCGACATTATCTACGAATGTCTTGTTAACTAATATTATATTTATTTCATTAAAAATAGCTCGGCAGACAAGAAAATAACCTCCTAATGGTATATACCATTTCTTTCGTGACTGATACTCCACCATGCACCAACCTTGGGAGTAATCACATGGGGTCACTCACTTTTAAAACCTAACACAAAGCAGCAAGTAAATAATTATATATTATTGTAGAACATTTATCCTGATGTAACGTGCGCCACAAATAGTAATTACACACACGGTACATGTAAACAGATTGTTTAATTAATAAAAGTGTTGATCGACATATTTTGCAGGAAAATGATTAAAAAAACACATGACAGGTTTTCAAAGAACACCGTTACCGCTTTCTGCGTGAGTGAGTTTTCATTAAACTCGACTATTCAGTGAAAATACCGTTGCTACCGTGAGTCCGCGACTCACTCGCGTTTTCGGGGGTTTAGTCTATATCTTTCATCTGCGTCGGTTCGATGGATTGACAGTGAAGTGCGTAGCAGACGAACTCAGACAGAGTTACTTTCACATTTATAATATAAGTATAGATTGGTTTAGATTATGTAGGGAAATCGTTTTATATCTATATACGGTTTTAAGAACGTGGTATCTAGAAATGGAAAATTGTATAATTATAATATAAAATGTCGTCCTGCTGACGTATAGACTACCTTCAAGCGAGACCCGATGTCTTAGCTCACAAGACATATTGTGCTGGGTGTAGACCGTCTCGGGGATTAAATTCAAATAGTTGTTAAAGATTTATTATGTTAAGCCTACGAGTACTTTGTACTTCCTACATTTTATTAATTTTCAGTCAGTCCGTCTGTCCGTTTGTCACCAGGTTGTATCCCATGAACCGTCATAGTTAGAGACTTGAAATTGAGAAATGATCACAGATGATGTATTTTTATTGCCGCTAAAATAAAATAAATATTCAATGGGGCTCCCATACAACAGACATGTTTTTTTGCCGTTTTTATAGACAATGGTACGAAAGCCTTCGTGTGCGAGTCCAACTCGCACTTTGCCGGCTTCTTTTAAATATTAATCTCTATATTTCTGATCTCAAGATCAAACAGATTTTACTATTATAATGTCTGTACACATTGCAAAATGTAACGAACGAATTATAATAATAAAGTGTTCGTATCCTACTTGCTCTCGTTCCTGCTGTAGAAGTGGCTGATCAATTTTATATATTTTCAGAGCGAAATATATTGACACGATCGTCCGCTTCGCAAACACTTATATGGAACTAGTTCGTTTTCAATTAAAACGATTCAATTCGTTTCACGGTAATAGTTACAGTTGTTACGTTGCACAAAATCCAAGCTTTTCGGGAAATCTAAATATATTTTTGGCTGAGCGTTGTGCGACGCGCCTTGCGATTATTCTACTGCTAAGCGCCGCTATTTCGTATCGCCGGTTCCTTTTTCGTTACAGATATTATCATACTATTTATATAATATCGTTACAGTTATTTAAGTTCATGGCAAACGGCTTCTCAGTTATTTCATGACGGCGATCAATTTAGTTTAGTACCTATGGAAATGTATTAAATTCTAAATACAATACGTGATGAGATCCATTTGCTTATAATATCGCAAAACGCAGCCTACAACGTTCACCGCTATCAGTATTGGTGTTTTGGAAATATTAATAAAATAAAACTAAATTTTGTTAAGGATATTTTCGATTTAAACATTAGAATAATAATGTACAGGAAACGATCCAATTGATCTCTGTTTCCTGTAAAACTTTCAATAGTGTGTAGAGGTAACGCGAGGGAAGGTGTTTAGATTATATATGCGTAAATCATCAATCAGTAGAGTCTACTATAAAACAAAACTTAACATAAGCTATTACTTGACTAATTTAAGATGTTAAGTATACGTAGTTGAAATCTGAGTCTTTTAGAAATATTTATAAGTTTCTATTCTCTGAGCTGCTTTGTAATGCAAATTAGAGTATTTGAAGTTCTTGAAGAACAAGAAGTAATTTCAGATCAGCAAACGAGTTTCTCATATTAAAAAATAAACTACTTTTACTAGAATGTGTTGATATACAGCGTCTTTTCGAAATCTAGTACACGAGGTTCCGTGGTGTAGTGGTTATCACATCTGCTTTACACGCAGAAGGCCGCCAGTTCGATCCTGGCCGGAATCACATTTTATTTTTATTTTTGAAGTTTATAATATTGTGACCTTCCAGCAACGGGTATTTTTTTTAAAAATCCCACTATACAGTATTTAATCTATAAATATATTGCTAATTTAAATAAAAGAAATGAATAATAACGCGAGCGCTTTCTCTGCTAATATCTAATATATCCAACAGAGAAGGCGTGAGGAAGTTCAGCTGGCGAGCAGCCGTTGCCGTGCTCCGGAAGTCAGAACTAACGCCATTAAAACTCACAAGTAAAATGCATACATTATTTGGCACATTTATAAAGAAATCACCCGTGTTATTAATACTTAACTCTTACACAGCCACGGGGTCGCCTTCGTGCCACTGTAAAAGATAATATTTCAAGTCTGAAAACTACTAATTACTATTACAGCCCTAGTTTAAGTCATAGACAACAACAAAAAACTAGGTTTTTGTTGATTAACTAAACAGTCTGTTTATAATTCGTTGTAGTACAGTTAGGACACAGACATCCTTATCGTATCACTTTAAGTCGGTTTTCAACATTAATTACACGCGTGAGATGCGAAGTGAGTGTTTACAAATCGCATTATTGTTTTCATTGCGTTATTAATAATATTATAAAAGTTAACGTTCGCTAGCAACAAATAAGATAATTTATTACCCCGTAAGAAACAAGAAGAAAAATATCGTGAAAAACATCGTACCTACTTGAACTGCAAAAGTGAAAATAATCTAAGAGAACAGAAATTCTAGTAACGCTGCGAAACGTATCTGATGCTTATGAAGTGTATTAGGTATTTAATTTGCGGATGCTGTTTGATTTTCATGTATTCTTAATTCAAATACATTGTACGACGCTAACGGTCGCAGGTTCAATGCGCGTTCATAACAAACATCGAGTGTGTGGACGTTGCTTTAAAAAAAGTTTTTCACGGATTCTAGTGAAACATTTATACATTTGTAAAATCTGCAGTCGAGTTAAAAGGTTTTATCTTAAAGTGTTGTTCAGAGTAAAAAGACAAGTTTCCAGCGCTGCTGAGCACGAGTTACATTTTATAAAAATAAAATAAGCGCTCTCTCCGCGGCGTCGGAGCGCCCACCGGGCCCGCACGGCCCGCACGGCCCGCACTCGGTGCCCTACTTTACTCCACCTATACATTTCAGAGCTCAGTTCTCGCGAAGGTTACCCGAAAATAGCACATAACTTACCTTTATATTAAAACGTAGTCCAGTTCGCAAACCCTCGGTAGCCACGCCCACGATATCTCTTTCTTAGTGAAGTGTTATTCGAAAATTTTATATCGCGTTCATTTCTTTTTGATCCATAATAACAGCCTTCGCTTTCAATATCGCTGGTTTAGTTTATTTTTGGCTTTATTCAGGACTCCGCACGAAGCATACATTTAACGATGAGTACGTTGGAGGCTCAGGGTAAAAGATATATTAATAGATAAGGGATATTATTATCTGTACAAGAATATGGGAGTAAATTATTAAAGAGCTTGGAGTTAGTATTTAATTTTGAACAGGTGGCCTCAATATAATGTATACCCTTTGGTAGGTTTGGGAGCCTGCTCTAATAAAGAATGTAATATTATTTTACATTTGATGACGTCACAATCATTTACAAAATGTATGTTATAATAGTTCCAGCCTCTACCTTATTTTATTATTACTCTAATCACATTCAATATTCGATAGAAGCGTTGGGATCACTTGCAAGACATATTCTCTAGCATTTTTATTACGTTAATAATAAGTCTTAACTGTGACGTAGCTCGGGAATAGAATAACATTTCAAGGCATCAACGGTCGAGACTCTAGAGTCCAGGCAAGAGCTCGTGGCATGATTACTCGTTTGATTAACCTATACTTCGCTACGTCAACTGCTCTAAGGACTCCCCTCCCCTCCTCCTCACTCGCGTCCCTGCCCGCCTCTAAACTCGACAAGCTAATTCATCGAGAACTTTCTAGATTCATTGTGACTCGATAACAAAGCGCTGTTTTGCTGGACCGTTGAAATATTAGACTTAACTAGATCATTAATATTATTCAATCCTCAAGTCGGTTTTGTAACGATATTAATCGAAATAAATCTAGCAGACTGTGTCAGTTTTGACAAACTAAATTTTGCCTGAAACGGATTGGCTATATCAATTATTAAATATTTTTGCCTATTTGATAGTGG
Source organism: Vanessa atalanta (assembly GCF_905147765.1). Classification (NCBI taxonomy): domain Eukaryota; kingdom Metazoa; phylum Arthropoda; class Insecta; order Lepidoptera; family Nymphalidae; genus Vanessa; species Vanessa atalanta. Next base: position 126,203 of record NC_061885.1, read on the forward strand.
CGAAATCAGTGCACAACCAAAAGCTTAAGCTTAGAGTTAAATTAAATAAATTTACAAATATTACGTAATGTTTAATGACCAAAAGATATTTTTCAATTCTCGTAAACATACTTATATATATAAGCATATAAATAACCTGTTCTCAATGCGTCCGAAATCTTTTTATGTACATAATATATCCAGTGATATATATCACCACGAGTACCGACTTTCATGATTATTATTTTATTAGAAAGAAACTGGACCTCAAATATACTTCCATTTAAATGTTGTCAAGATCTAATAAAACCAGTACGATATTTAAGCAAAACTAATACTAATAATAAAAATCAACGAACTTGGGCGAATAATTCTTTAGCATCAACCGACAACGATGATTTCGTGATTTTGTACATTTAATAGTGAAGTTTTAGGGACAGTTTAATAAAAAGTCAGTCAAGATCTTAATTGATACATTACAAAAGTATGTAATATTTTTTGTTAACTCATAATAATATAACCTATAATTAGTACAATTATATGTATGAGAATCGGATCACGTACCTGTTTGGCGCGGAGCTGTGAAAAAGTCGCTTTCATTAGAGTTTTTGTTATAAGGCTTCATCATACAAAATTATACTCCATTGTAAAACTCAAGTGAGAGAAAATAGAAGTTATCCGACGTTGTGATGAGCGATTGTACGCTAATTCGCAGAGGACCCTCCGCGGCCGGCGGCGGCGTATATATATATTTTACATTAATTCAACTATACTATATAACATTCAGTTTTTCCGCAGCGGATCAAAACCAAAGACTCCGTTTTCAAATTTGGAGAAGCACCATTGAGCTCTCATTTGTGTATAATTTCCATCTCGCGATCGCCGCTGAAGAATAACAACAACTGGGGATTTTACTTTTCTTTAGAGTTATATTGAATTTTTAGAATTTCATTTCACTTTTAGAATTATATTGAATTTAAAATTTAAGTAGATATTGTATAAACACTCATACACATACTTCAACACCGTAACGCGTGCAACAATGTTGTGGGGGATTGCACAACAGAACTCTCTCGTAAACGCGACTGGGAGCTGACTCTAATTATGTTGAACAATATTAAATTACATCACTACACTTTTTATGTTGAGAGTAAGCGAAGTAGCGCGACATAAAACATGTAAAATGTTCGTGGAAGTGTAACGAGATGTGTTTTCTAAGGCACGAATCGTCTGATGAAATACTTTTAACGTTTATTTATCAATAAACCGGGGCGAATGACACGGGGCGTTTAATAAATTTCCCTTTAACTGCTCGACTGCATGTTTATAAACATCACTTCCTTCTTTATTTAGGCGGGATCATGTAATATAAAATTTATATTATGATATTTTTTATTTACATGATCTGAGCAATCGGTAGATTTATTATTCTAATGGCACGGGTAGGCAGTTGCGCAAACCGGAATATAACACTAAGAATTGCTGCCAGGCGGTAATGATGTGATGAGCGGGTGGTACCCACCCAGACAGGCCTGCACTAAGCTCTACCACCAAGTCAATATAAAATTGTCAGTATATTTAAATATACAATTCATATTTTAATATATTCTCTAAAAACTGTAGTTAACATAAAGTAAACACGGTCTGTGCCACTCGTAACGTGCACGAAGTGACAGCATGTCACGTGCTGTTATTGTCGGCAGCGGCGCGGCCTGCGGGGACCGCTCCGAGGGGGTAGTAGTAACATGCTTACACCTTCCTTCGGGTATTTACAGAACACAAAATTCTCTTAATATTACGGTAGATACGTAATATCACTATGTCAAAGTATAAATTAATGAGTAGCTGACTGTGTTTGTATTATTATTCAATTTATAATGATTACGGCGTTTACATTTTTGTAAAAAAAAATCTTCTAAATGTATACGATTAATAAAACCACGAAGAGGACATCCAAGGGATGAAGGACCGAGGGGAGGAATGATAGGGGGATTACATGAGCTCACCTGTATTTACTGCCCTCATTAATTAGTTCAGATCACTTGAGAGCTCAGTGGGCCATAGTGTGGAGTAAATAGGACGCTGTCACGTCGACGCGGCGCTGATACACGATGACACGCTCCACTGAACCGGTCACCTACTTCCTTACCTATAGGACTCGCTATGAGCTGCACTCTTTATCATTTAAATGTGCCGCACTGTGTTTTTTGGTCTTCCCGGAGATAAATGATCTAAAAACGTTCTTATTTATAACAATAACTCTGAATCTATTCTAACTTGAACCTGAAAGAAACTTATTACATTTATGTTAATTAAATACAAATATTGAAACTAGGAAAACTATTTAAGATTGGAGACTTTCAGAGCGATGGCGTCAGAAATCACTTCGTATCTCACTTGTGGGCTGTTGCTAACCGACTTATGACGATAAGCAATTATATTGCACGCATGCCTTTAAATGCTATAATTATTATTCGTAGTTAATGTCGCATATCGTTTTCATAGTTTGTTTTTCTTTTCGTACAGAGTAACTTTTACCATCCACTTATTATATCCTTCTGACAAACATCAATTCATTGTTTTTTTGGCTTGCAAGATGAACGAGTCAGTTTTATTTACACTGGAACCTATAGGAACAAAGAACATAATAATATCTTGCTGCTTGGCGCTGTGGCAATCTGTGGCCGAAGTACCCATTCGCTCGCCTGGCTTCCTAAAGTAAAGAAAGTAAAGAAAATATATTATATTAATTTTCCGCTGCAAGCTGCGCCACGCCCGTTGCCGAGCGGCGCTCGTTTAGCGAAGCGCCCACCGAAAGGCACAGAAAACTCCGAGTTATGTACAAATAAATACAAGCAATTTCACAATAAAACGCGCTAGATAAAAGCCTACCGTTCGCACTTTCCAATATTCTGCAAAATGTCACACGAAATATTTTTATTCGGGACCAGAAGCGTGGCTTCATCTGTTATTGAACGCTATCCGAATATTTTTCTTTGTTTAGAAACTAAAGGGTAACAAAAGGTAGCAGAATTACTATTACATGTTTTGCGAAGAGGTTTTACATGTCCGTACAGAGATTATTCGATGGAGGCGCATGTTACGAGTGTATTACAAATTACCGAGTTTAATACGGCTCTAGTTGCGGAACTACGTTCATTATTTCGTATAGAGTAGGGAGGCACCGTAGCGCAATTGAAATATATTCAATCTTCCGTCAACAGTTTCGCTGGCAATGTAAATTTGAATTATGATAAAAAACAATACAGATTAGGTAACAATAAAAATAATTACAAAACATATTAACATTTTAGTTGATTTTAATTAAAAATATACTATTTAAATGTAATATTTTCGTATAAAATTGATGTGACCGTGTATATCTGCACATAACTATATCCCGAAAGGGAAGGGTCCACGATATTATTTTTCGTAAATGTAAATATTTATTCTTAAATTTTTAACGAAAATAAAACGTTCAACGGAAAGATGAAAGTATTTAATACAAAACATCTACTCATCTTCGCTGCTTCTATCTCGGCGAACCTTTCAAATCTTATCTTGCGACTCGTAAATATTTTTCACCGAAGACTAGAAAATATTTTTATGACGAGTCCAAACGTAAACGTACGTATAGATGTATGTGTTCATTGAATAAAAGCGAGCGACACACTTCCATGAAAGTTTTATTCTTTTATCAAGCGACGCCTTTTCCTAGCCGCTCGTCAGCGAGGGCGCACAATACAACCATATTTTGGTAGCGAGTGAGGCTGAGTTCGCAATAAAGAAGATTTATCTCGGTGTTTGCGTCCGAGAAGCCGTAACGAGCGGAAACATCGTGTGACGCGACAGTCGCTCCATTGTGGGCTGCTTTCATGGCGCTGCTCCGAGCGGCGAGCGAACACAGGCGCGGGCCGAGGCTTGTGAGCAACATTTATTTCTTCTATAAATTCTTTTATCTTCTAATTGATCTATACATCGAGAGTTTTATGAACCTTTTATAACAAAACAGTAGTGAGTAAACATTTCGTTGTACTGCAGACATATTTATAGGATAGACTGACTGAACAAATCCAAACGCGATGTGTGTACATATGAATGTTCACACGTCTAGTATACAGACTGACAGACAGGCTGAATCCAAGGACGCGAGAGTAATATTGAGACTGTCAGGGTTTTATGAAACGAGTACAACCTGCATTAATACAAGCTAACGCTTTAATTATTACGAGAGACGGAATCAATACCGCGCTTGTTATGTTCTCCCGGTCACGTGTATTTACGGCACAAATGTATCCGAAGCGAGAGTTAATATCGGCTCGTCGCGGGATCGTGTTTAGTGCCGCGTTACGTATCTTTATGGCCCTGTAATCCAAATTACCGACCTTATAACGTTAGAGCTGTTTTACACGAAATATTGCTTTTTGCGCAATATTCTGTTATTAATAGAAATAACAGACGCAACGCTTAACGAGATATTATTTCTTTTATTTATTTATTACGAATAACAAGTTCTTTCTTTTCGCACAAAAATGTGAGTATTTATTATTAACTTTATAAAGAGAGTTACTATATTTACTGATATGAACAACAACGAGTTTGTTTTCCTTATCGCTATTCGATATTAGTCGTCGCTAATTCGAGGATGAAAGGATTCGTGAAAGCGGAATTGAAGTGTGGAACACGTTTGTTTTAATATTCCGAATTAAATATTTATAAATGAATTCCTTCGCAGGTCGAAGTTATGAATAAAAATGTAAGTGTTGGTGTATGTTCGTGCTCAAGTAAAATGCAATATTTTTTTTGAATAATAGATAAATATCTTTAACTATATATGGAATATACAAATGGCAGTACTCAGTATTGTTTTGCTTCGGTTTGAAGGCTGAGTGAGCCTGTGTAACTACAGGCACAAGAGTACACCCCTTTGTTCCGGAGGTTGGTGCGTTGGTATGATTTGAAATTTTCTCACAATGCTCTATTGTCGGTGTTGACCACTTACCATCAGGTGGCCCGTATACTACGTCCACCTCCAGACCATAAAAAAAATTTACAATTATTTATGTATATAAATATTGCCTTTACATTTTGCAATTTGAAGGCAGTTTTAGAAATATTACGTGATATTTAAATAAACGAGTGAAAAATACTAGCGGCGCGTTGGACGGTGCATAAGCGCAGTATTGCCGTTTAAAGCTATTGCTGAAGTAATGATTAATTGAATCACTATGGTATACATACGTGCAGTCGGTACGCGGACCTCCTTAATAAACACGAATAACAACATTTCATTAACTTCATTTCAATTCATATTAAAAACGAGAAGTGGATAAAAGTGTCGTGAAATTACTTCAATATTAATAAATGTATTTACTTAATACAATTCGTTTCTATCCTTATTTACTTAGCTGCGAAATTAAATCGTTCACGTCCAAATATTATGGAGTTTAGAATTTATCAAATGTCCAGTCACCGTCAAGAGCAGACGCGTCCGCGGGCTGTCTATAGAAATCAATATTTCGACTGAACAAAACTGGTTAATGTTCCATAATAAGTTACTATTGATAAATTTTGAATAAAGAGTAATGAATATAGTATTTAAGGACAGACGGAACACAAATTTATATTATTATAAAAAAAATACAGAGGGCACAAATTGACTCTGTTGGTAAATTAAAAAAATATGAAAGACTTTGTGTTATTATTTTTATTTATTTTTCATAAATATTTATTTAGTGATTTCATTTCTTTGCAATTTGTGAATTTCGTTTCATTTTGAGAAAATGTTTTGATAATAAAACGATCACCTCCTAGACATTTCTGTGTCATGTCGATAAATTGTTATAATTACAAAACCGGGAGAGTAGTGTACTCACCGAAAGATTTAATCTCGTTTTAATTGAATTTATTAAATTGTTTCATTAAATATTATTTTTAAAATTTTAACATATATATTTTTTTAATTATCTAAAACATCACAAAAGTGTAAATTTGCTGATTCCGTGCTGAGCCCATGTCCTACTTCCCATATATTGGTGTTGCTAACCCAAAACTTCATTTCGGCATTTTCTTATAATTTAAATAATAAAATAAATTACATTTATTTTATCGGCTTAGTGAAATCATTATTACAATTAGATTTTATTATCTAATTTGTTTGTAAGTCATCTCGCATCGTTTCAGATTAATTTATTAGGTGTCATCCAAAGGTTAGTATTTGTTTGAAAATGTCGAAAATTTATTATGACAGATTTATTTTGCCTTGTAGTTGGCTTTTATTAAATTAAATAATTATTCCATAATTATCTCTTTGATTTAAATATGGATATAATTCCTATTTAATTTTGGTGTAAGGTTTAGGGTGTGTTGCCAGTATCACACTGGCAACACACCCTAAACCTTTCAAAGTTTCAAGAACTTTCGATTCATTACGTTATTTTTGCATTTTTATATCATCGGCTAAGCAGCGAATTCAAACTTCAAATTCGATATACTGATTATATTGGTGAGTTATCTTAATAGTTGAATTTCTTATTTTGTGATTGATTAGTATCTCCGTGCTTTAATAGCATATTTCTTTTCAGAATATTTTAATAATAGAGTTTTGAAGTTTGATAAAACTTTTTACAACATGTTTCTACCGACCTTTAATAATTGTAAGTCTTTAATTCTTGTTTTTGCTTAAATGCATTAGTTTGCAATTCAAAAAGTGACAGGGATTTTTGAGCCATTAGAATGATTCTCGGGAGTTGAAATCGTCATTTAAAGTAAGCGGGACTTTGAACCTCCAGAAGGTAAATTACTGCTTACATCTCTCGTTAAAGGTACTGTATATTTCGTATCACAGGAGGTTTTATTTTACCCACCACATGGATTAGAAATTTTAAACAGAAATATTAAGTGTGGACGGCTGCAGTTTCGTGATTAAGTGTGTCCAGATACCTGGTGGTGCTACTCCAAGGATGGCATGCCTGTTCCCTTAGTTATTAGCAATATCCACGTGTAATTGGAAATTTGGTGATGTAGCCTCTTTAATTTTTATACAAACGTAGTATACACCGGCCTGGCGAACGCTATCCTAAATTATTGAATGTAAAATTTTTAAATCGTCTTTTGGTTTGTCAAACTCATAAGAGTTGATAAATAAATTCTCTTATGTGAGAAAGGAGAGGAGGAGAGGTGAGAAAATAGGCTAATTGATGGTAAGTGATCACCACCGCCCATAGATAATAGCGCTGGAAAAAATATTACATTCTTTACATCGCGCCATTCCGCCACCAACCTTCGGAACTAAAGTATTACGTCCGTTGTGCCTGTAGTTACACTAGCTCACTCACCCTTCAAACCGGAACACAACAATACTGAGTACTGCTGTTTGGCGGTAGATTATCTGATGTGTGGGATGTACCTACCCAGACGGGTTAGCCCGTCACAAAGCCAGGTCAATATAAATACAAAAACAGCCATGAAACTAACGTCTCCGTTATAATGTAATATATTAAAAGGAAATTGATTCCTAATATTTATTAGAAATTCCTTTCAGTCAGCAACGTATTCGTTTTGCTTCTACAATGAACGCGAGGCGAGGCTGCCTTTCAGCAGCAAGCTTAATTGAGATTATTTTCTTAATATCCGATTCTATGCTTTATGTTCTACTAAATAAGGATCGAAATGAACCACCCTCTAGTCGGGTATAAATATTACAGGTAGATTTTATGAGTTGTAATTATAAAGATGTTTTTATGTTTCAAACTTGTTTATGGAACATGAAGTTGCCCTGTTTCAGGAAACTTTGAAAAGCGGTGAAATTAATTAGGTTATATGGTTCGTGTTGTATGTTAATGAATTTTGGAGTGTATGGGCGAGGGGCGCGGGAGGAGGTGGAGTCACTAGCCAAGTGATGTAAAGCAGTCGCCGGCCTATGGAGCAGCTTCTTGAGAAAGTCCAATTATGAAAACGTATTTATGTTTTGTATTATAATTTTATGTAACATGTATGGATAATTAGTTCACTTCGTATGTGCGTTAAAACTATAAGACTTATGAGAGGTTCATACCCTGAATCAGGAAATAAAAAGTTTTCGGGTTTTATCCGTCAAGAAATTCTGTACTTTTCAGTGCTCACAACGCTCGTACAAAATAAAACTCTATATTGCTGTGATGTATTTGTTAAGCGTAGCATCCAGTTCGAACTAGATTACTGTTAAAATATCTTATTCGACAGTATAAGATATTACAATATGTAAGTTAAATAAATTTAACTAAGCGTTTCTGTGGAGTTTCCAGACGCGTAGAGTGCAAAGTGCAAGGTAAAACGCAATGCTTTAGGAAAGAGATTCTACGTCCTCGAAGTGAGTTTCTGTCCTAACAGTTGCTAAAATAAACATCAGCGCTTAGATTTGAGTCTCACATGACCTTTACGGCGGAGCGCGACGTCGGGCGTCCTACATTATGTATGAAGGGTCATATTTACCAAAAGCTGTTTTTGTTGTTCTAGTCGTGTAAGAATTATAAGAATAAATATGTGTTTTAATTTAATGTAAATATTAAAATGTATGATTTATTTTTGGGGCAAATTATACAATTTTATTTCTATAGTCCATAATTAGGCTTCGATTTGTTACTAAGAACAATCTAATAAATAATTCTACTTCTCTAGTCATTTATATATTTTATCAGAAAATACGTCATTAAAGTATACGTGAGAAAACAATTAAATAAAAATATAAGCAACTTCCTTCACCCATCGTGCATATTCCGATATACAGCACAAAGGTCTGATACGGACGCCCATTTCACATGAGGTATTATTAAAAAACCAGGAACATAAGGGCTCAAGTTGTTAGCAACTCTGACCTTTACACTTGAAGGCAAGTAGCTACTTGCGGTGTACTAGTTTACATGGTTATGTAAGCCTTACAAAACTATGTAAACTACGTTTGCTAACTTACGTATGCTTTCAGTGTTTCACGTTAATATTTAATAATTGTCGAAGGTTGTCAAAGGTTGGTGGCATTGGCGATATAAACAATGGTTTAAATTTCATACGGCGCCAATGTTCCCGCTTGTGTTATAAAAATTGGGAAATCCAAAAGTCCGCGACTCACTACGCACATGGAATCTAAAAAAAGACAATTCTGCTTTTTGCCAATACTCAAAGTTAATAAAACAAGTCTCTTGGTTTTGCATTAATACATTTTTGAAAAGTACAGAATTGATATCAAATAGATATCTTTACAGCGTTATGCAAACTGTCTTGATTTCGTGAACCGACAAGAGTATAATAATAAAAACGCATGACTTGTGCAAAAATATTTTACTTGTTTAAGTGTTCATTTGTATTTATAATCTCACGCATGGCGGTGAAGAAAAATATCGTGGAATTCTGCCATATTTGTTTTCACCAACCTGCATGGGAGAAGCAATGGGAGTGAGCATGAAAGGAAGCAAATGGGACAATTCCATAGAAGATCTATAATATTGTCATCAGTTGAACACAATATGCGGGCCCTAACTTATAGCAGTATGATTTTAGTTGATCGTAACAAAATAACGTGATTAAAATATCTTTTATTTTTACGTTAATTTATATATAAAAACATTCTGTGTTTCACGAATACGTGACATCGAAATTACTTGATTAACACATTTGCGTGGTTTCAATGAGTAATGAATTACGGAGGGGTCGGAAGTGGCAGTAACTATCGAGGTAACCACTGTACGGTGTACGTGCGACCTATATTCTCAAACTTGGGCTCACTACGAACGCGTCTATGCTGGTTAATCTTTCAGAACAGAAATATATTTTCAGTAACAGCTACATCATATAACGCCAACACTCCATCAACTAAGGGAACTATTATATTGTTCCTATAGTGCCTAGGCTAGATCATTGACCATTAATATCCGACCAAAGCAAAAACAAGTAAGAAGCAATCGAGAGGTAAGTAGCCGATAATATTAGCCGACGAGACTCTCGAGTCTCGCTTAGATGTTATGAAGTGAAGTGTATCATAATAATATGTAAGCGAGACGTTCCGTCGTTAATTGTTTACGAGGCGAAGGCCTCCTTATAATTTTCGTAGCATTATCTGTATACTACCTGAAAACCACTTAACAAATTTTCCTTTGAAACATTAGCTTGCAAATAATTATTTTGTATTAGCGCGGTCGCGCCGAGGCGCTCGGGTGCCACGAGTAAATGATACATCTTAGATTATATAGTGTATTTTGTTGCTCATTACATACAATTTTATTTTAAATGTTAATAAGCGTTTGAACTCTTTGAACTGCTAAATACAATATGCCATCATCTATGCTAAAAGTATGAGCGGATAAAATAAACTCGTTCGTTATAATTAAATCAAATGTTTCGTATTTTCTTTGTAAAATATTGGTTTTTTTACAAAAACTAAAATGAAACACTTCCGTTTCTCAACTCCCTAATATGACCTTCGTGGATATTTAGAAATGTTAATGTTTAGAGAGATTTTCTTAAAATATAGACATCCTAATAGATTCGGTCCCGAGATTTTCTTGACAGTGAAATATAAAAACATTTATTTAACATTTATTCCTGGGAATGGAACCTTGGACATCTGAATCTGCGGCCCTATGGACTTTTGGAAGTTCAAAGATCGTGCCAAATATTTTTCATTAAAATGACTTCAGTCCAAATAAATTTTAGTCGGCAACGGGTACTTTTAAAGAGTTCAAATGATCGGAGGTCTTTGGTAAAGGTGCTCTTAACCCACAAACGTGTCGTCCGTTCCAAACCTCAGACCTGCGTATGGCTCATTGCTCCTCTTATGTAGCAAATGTAATTAATTTGTTTCGACATAATTACCTCGCAATGGCTTGCTGAGAGCGGCGTGGCATTAAACGTACCTTAAAAGCTCTCGAGATTATGAACACGGTTCATTTAAAGGATTCGTAATTATACGTACTTAATTTGTTTACTCTGAAAAATATTTTGCAAGCTTTCATTATTAAAACGGAAAAGACCCGTAACAGTTCATTCGACCGAGTACATGGACCTCGAAAAGTTCAAACCTGTGCCACTCTTACGGCGTTTTCCAAATTTTATTTTTACACTTACAGTATTCTACGACAGCGTTAGACTTTTTCTTATTATAGAGATTTTTCTTTGTGATCATTTTCTACAATAAATAGACCAAATTAAAAATATTTGATTGAATATTATGTCTCTTCGCTCCAACGACAACGTTCCGCGCCACTCGATCATTTACAAGGATCATTAAACAATAAGGAATGCTTTGATTTGGTATTGTATTCAAGTAACGCCAGCGCCTGACCGGCGCTGCTTTCGGCGACTGTTTAACTGGCGTAAGGGTTATGCAGAATCATTTGGGTACTACACGACAATTATTGGAATAAAGATATGCCATTGAATGACTGGGTTCCTGTTTTAATGGGTGACTGAGTCAAATTAATTAAAGGCGCAATGGACATAACATCTCAGGAGTTAAAATTAGAGGAAATAATATCAGTATCAAAATAAAAAAATGGAAAGAAAAAAATGTAGCAAAAGCGGACACCATTTATTAATGATCCATTTGCCGGACCGCCTTCCTATATTTAATAAGAAAAAAGGCGATAATCAGGGAAGAAGGAAAACAGCGTGAGATTTTTGCAGATGTCGGATACAATTGTCAGACATACTCGTGTGCGGACTTTATAGAATTGAATATAAGCTTAAGGTAAAGTAAAAACCTGTAAATGTCCCACTGCTGGGCCTTCTTTCCTTTATGAAGAGAAAGTTTAGCTCCACCACGCTACTTCAAAGCGGGTCGGTGAATTAATGTTGCAGATGTTCACGTCTTCATAGTGAGTAGCAATAACTTTTGTTATTTATTTTAACTTAACAATAATGCAGCTTGCAGCAGCACCGGTTAAGAAAATAGATTTGATACCGCGGAGGACCAATATGAAAATCAGTCGCAGTACACATTTTCTCACGAACTCCTGGTTTTTCCCACAACTTTTTCAACATTCACGTAATGGTGGCGCATACTTACCTTTACTTCTACTTGTTATACCTATCATCGATAGTATATAATAGGAATACAGTCAGTATTTAAATAAAATTTATGCATCCATAATATTTGAAAATATTGCCATTCAACTTATTGTCAACCAATAGTTCGTGTTAAATAAACTTTAAGCTCAAAATTGACGTAGTTACTTCGGTCCCGCGTCCCAACCAGCTTTTATTATAATCCAATAATTCACAATGTGGAATACAATGGTATTGGCCATAATTCAGTATTGAAATAATTCAATTCCTCGTCCGCGGTCGCGGTGACGTTATCCCGCTATAATTATTCTACGTTTTGGGTTTATAATCGATGGCTGCTATTTAATTACCCGTCATTTATGTAATATTACTAAATATAAAAACCAATTACTCGCTAATTTTGTATGAATAATTATATGAAAAGCGTATTTTACAAACATTTATTTAACTTCACCTGTTACTATAAAGACTCGAATATCGCTACTAAATGTTGAACCAGTTCCCATGCGATTGAACTGAAATTTTATATCCTTTTTTGCTGGTTTTAATACAAAAATATTTTAAAATTGTTTCTATCCTAAGGGCTGTACGACAGAATATATTTATTGCATTACGACACATGATAAACCATATAAGCCATTCGTCTGGGCAAGATGATATACTATCAGCTGTCTTCTAAATATCACGTCTGTCTTTGTCTTTACATAATGTTATGTTATATATGTCTTTACATAAAATTAAAATTATTCGTTAGTTGTCTAGTAATTAGATGGCTATTTTGAATAGTTTGTAGATAAGAAAGTTATTAAATATTAACTGGTTTGGTAATTTTCAGAGCGGGTAATACTTTTGTAATTGGTATTTCGTCTTTAAGCTTATTTTTTATTATTTGATGCTCCTGATTTGTTTTAGTTTTTCAAAGAAAGATACTAAGCCGCAGCTCGGTGTTCTTTATTATCTTTGAAAAATATTTTAATGGAAACATTCGTGTTGTGATGAAGAATGCAATACAGTTTTTGTATTCGTGACAATTGACATCATTTCGAGGAACTGAAATAAACACAGAAAACTCTGAAGATTTTCGTCATTTAAAAACTGCACGATGTTCATTAATTGGTTTGTATACCATTTTTCAGAAACTATGCAGAAAATAATTTACCGAATATAAAAATTCTGACTGAATACTTCAGTCGTGAGTGTGACGGATTGTGTCTCTGGCGAGTTTAGTTTGAACATTTTATTTTTATCGTTCTTTTTTTGTTTTAATAAAAATAAAAGTGCAAACTAAATAAAAATCCTTATAAACTGTATAACACGATAAAATGTAATGGTTTGTATTTATAACAATTAATGATTTAATGGAATTTCTAATAGGAACTGAGATCTTATGTCCCTTGTGCCTGTAGTTATACTGGCTCACTCACCCGTCAAACTGGACCACAACAATACTAAGTATTGCTGTTTGTCGACGGAATATCTGATGAGCAGGTGGTCTCAATCCAGACTGGCTTGCACGAATCCCTACCACCAAATAAAACCTTAAACAAGAACTTCGAAGATATTATGTTTATGGAAACTCTTAATTAAATTTATTCGGTTGATATTCAATTAAGTATTTTAATTAATAGCCAGCTTGTATATTATAAATGTGTGTTTTATAATATTGTTGTTCTATGATTCAGAGTTTCCCTGAACTGCGAATAATTTTGTTAATAAGGGTTGTTTAATTAGCTTTGTATAAAATGTACAACGTGTTAAATACCTTATGTACTTAATTTTGGTAGCTCATTACGTAACTTGCTTACATAATAACGTCCCCCACTGAAGTATTCATAGATTGTATAAATTCTAATCTAATAGATATTTTATACTTTGACTAACAATGAGTTAGTGTCATGCTTCTACATTGAATAAATGAATTTGAATTTGAATAAAATCTTATCTACAAAACAAAGCTAGCGTTAATACAATAAGGTAATAATAACACGTACTTTAATGCCTCGATGGTCTACTGGCTAGAATGAGGCTGCAGATTCCGAGGTCCTGGGTTCAAACCTCAGATCGGGCTGATAAAAAGTTTTCGGGTTTTCTATAAAAGAGTGTAGGTACACTCCCGTGCAAGCCGTTGGTCCTGCACCTGAACTCTTTCCGGTCGTGACGGATTGAACGTTCCATCTGATACTGAGAGTATGCGCGCACACTTGTGCACTATATTATGACCTTCGTAGTCGGCTGAGAGAGACCTCTTGATATCGGTCGCTGTGGCCGGAATCGGTCAGGACGACATTATGTTGTATTTTAGTTCCGATTTAAAACTGAAGAAGGCGTGGCCTGTGTACTTGATTTTGAAGGTGGCGTTATATAATATTTACATACATACATCGGTTACCATAGAAACCACGAGGGTAAATCATATTATGATCCATACACTAATAAAGGATTATTTCAATAAATTTTGTATATTAATAGCGTAAGGCGATTTTGTCTCAGTGACTATAGGATCGATTGTGGTCTTATTTTGAAGAGCTCCAGCCGTAGATGTGCAGAAAACAGGGGATTCTGAATTGCAATTTACTAAATTGTTACAAATGAACAAAGAATAAAGCGAAAAAATGATACTGGCCGGTTAGAGAGCGGTGCTACGTTGCTAAATTGGTGGAAAAGGATTTTTTTTTATGTAATAGGTGGGCGGACCCGCGAACGGGCCACCTAATGGTAAGCGCTCACCACCGCCCATAGATATTGACGCTGTGAGAAAAAATAACCAGTATCAAGAGCTAAGAAGTTATGTCCCTTGTGTCTGTAGTTACACTGGCTCACTCACCCGTCAAACTGGAACACAACAATACTATTAATAATAGTATTACTGTTTGGCGATAGAATATCTGATGAGTGGGTGGTACCCAAGCGGGCTTGCACAAAGTCGTGCCACCAAGTATCCCACTGAATTTCTTTCGATAGAACTTTTATTCCGAAACGCGATGGTAACTTTCTCATTTTAATTTATTTGAAAAGTGCGATTCAAAAATGCTCATTAAAACCTTGAAAAAGATAAGTTCATTTTAATTTGGTCTTCTGTAAGTAACAATAAGTTTTGTGTTCTCCCGTATTAAAATACACAACTTAAACATACGACATTCTGTACTCACAGGAGCGATCTCACAAATGAATAGAAGAAAGGAAAACCCTATTTTCAGCGTCATAAAATTTAGAGCAGGTAATTTAAAGTTGGAGCGGTCGTTGTGTGTTTCGGTGACGTGTACAATGGGCGGCTAATCAGCTGTAGCGGCGGACCCGCGCCGGTGGACACAATGCCGCAGCGCGCTCCGGGGAGCCACTCGCGGACCAGTTCCCTGTGACATTTTTTTGACAGGTTAAATAGAAGAGGTACTAAATTTAAGCTTCGTAATATTTAAAAAAATAATACACTACTATATGTGCTAAAAAGTAAGTATTTTTTTAATAAAACGCTAGTATCTGTCACTTGTATACGATCAAATATATTTTATTCATTGCCCACTGATCCGTAAGTAAATAGCAAGACAATGGTAGCTGAGTTACGCCTCGTAAACAATTCAGTAACAGGGAATTAGACACTTTAGTTCCCTCGTTTTATTATGAACTGAAGTATGATGTAAATGAACTTTAACGAGATTAAATCACATTTAAATCATAATAACCGGTTTTTACCGGATTCACGGGAAAGCTACGAATATTAGTGACATGGAATTTCATAATATTGTGGAAGCATACTATTCACGTCAGGATAGAATTGTATGCTATGTACGGTTTCGGATATAGCTGAATAATATGTCAACGCTGGTTCGAGGTGAAAACGGTTCGGGGCCCGGGCACTTTCGAAGCGCTGTACATTAACTTAACATAAAATAATTTTAAAACTATATAATCTGTACAACAAAACGTATAATGTAAAATATGATGTTCAAATATTATCCCTACGTTCGGCCCGATTCTGATTGAATTATATTATATTAGAGACCAATATTTGGTAACCCCTGCAACGTTGTTGGGACGATTAGCCAGCGTAGTATAACAGATATAACTGTATATATTTAAAAAAAAAACTGCTTAATTTGTGCTTTGTACTATATATTATTTATAAATAAGTTAGATGTTATGTTTAAATTAATGATCTATAAAAATATAAATTAATTAAGAAAAAATAAAACTACATTTTATTAGTTCCAAATGAATTACACACAACTGACGCAATCATTTACGAGCGCCGCCATTTGCCGCAGCGAGAGCGCTGACGTCACACGCCTCAATACAAACGCCCATCCTCGTCGCGCATCTCGCCGTCTCCCTCGCACCCGCTGGCCTGTCGCCGTTTACTTTGACAAGCGCATTCGCGTCGAGCTGTGTAGAACGTGTTTTGCTAATGTTTTTGTTGCTTTGTTATAATGTGGCCGAAAAAATCTATGTATAGATATTGTGTCGTGCCCGAATGTAAGAATACCACAATTAAAACACCAGACAAGCTATTCTTCAGTATTCCTACCGGCGCTCAGAAGCGAAGAGATTGGTGTACCGCGATGGGCCGAACGCGACTTCTGCGGCCATATACAAATTATTTTTGTTGCGAAGATCACTTCGATGTAAGCGAAATATTTACTTAAGCGCCAATTTTCAAACCGTAGATAAGCGGTCAGGTATATACTATCACTGATGAGTTCAAAACATTGTTATTTTTACGTGAATTAGACGATTGATTGTCACATCATTAGTGACGTTATGACAAATATATAAATATATATGATTGTAATAAAATAAACGTTATTTATAATGATTCAATATTAAACATTCATAATTTAAGCAATTAATAATAATTCTTAAATATTATTAATTGCTTAAATACTTTTTCTTTATATTACGAATCAATAATAACAATTACACTTATACAGTGTACTGAAATCGAATATTCATTATGTTAATCGACCTAAGACCGAATTTAAGATTTTATTATCTGTGGGATGTAGGACGGGTTCTTGGCGGGCTAATCTATCTAATACGTATAATGGATACGAAATATTTGTGATTTCAGAGCAATTTTTTTCGCAATTTATTTGCAACTTAAATTTTAATGTACGAATCCGAAATGAACATCTAGTGATTATTATTATGATTACATTGATATTCGATTGATCGACCTGTGCGAAGTCGGGACGGGTAGTTAGTTAATATAAACAAGTTTGTTTGGATGTTTGTCCTTGAACTCAGCTCCTAACGATTTACAATTTGAAGTTGTATAAGTGAACACAAACAATTTTGACCTTGAATTGACGCGATATCATTGGTCGAAATGCAATAATTTGTTGTGTGTACTTATTATTTAGATTTTATGAATTCGTGAAAGAATTACGTGTTGCATGCTGGCGGAGTCGTTATCGGACCTTCGAACGTAAAATGAGAGTAGATATATGTATAAGTAATTAATTAATTAGAAGAGTGTTTGTTGTCACTTATTACAGTCAGATAATGTAAGCTATAATAAGTTGGCTAAAACGTTATTAGGGTTTCGTATAAATTGGCTATGACATATGTATGATATGAATAGAGTATCTATGTATTACAATAGCAAATTTTTATGTATACTCTATTCCAACCATAATAGGAAAAAAGCCAAATAAACAACATTTGACAGTTAATTGACGCGATATCATTGGTCGAGAGCTTGATTAATCTGTGATATTCACTATGGATTTGCGAAACACTATGGATTTTTAACGACGTTAACTGTTATCGGAATTTTGGAAATAAAATTACAGTGGAAATAAATAGTTGTATTATAAATAAAGAGATATTAATCATAAGCCCTTAGTAATGAACCATGTAACTGAGTTGTTAGTCAATCGCAAGAAATACGTAAATGTATGGTTTGTTTATCTTTTTTCCTACTTCCATTGGAATAGGCTATAGACCCTTATTCGACCAGTGTGAAACCAGGACGGGTATATCGTTATAAAATAAATATACATTAAAAACATTTAAGAGACAAAATAACACTTTAAATATTATTTGTTTTATTAGTTATATATTGATTTTCATCCATTTCAGTATAAATTAAATATTGAGTCTCTCTAGCGACCAGTTCTTCTCAATGGAATTAACATTTACCCAATCTTGTAAAATTACTTTTTAGAAGTGCGTCTCAGATCCTACTTGGCTAAAGTGTATTATAATTGATTTTGATTTTTAAATAAATACTGATATGACATTCAAATAACTATTTTCATAATAATAAATATAAGTTCGTTCATTTATATTACTAGTATTCTTGGTCAAGATTAAATTATATAATCTCCAATTAATTATCATTTCGTGAACAAAATGGCGTCTTAAAGAACGGCGAAGTTGCTTAGGAACTTTAGAAGTTAAATTAAAGTGGATTTATGACGTTAATTTAAACTTTTTAAATCATTATAGATAAATATGTATTCCTAGTTGTTAATACTTATTATTCCTCCTTCAGGAACAACTCATAAAGCATCTAAACCTTTATACATTGCATATTCCGAACCGGATTAACATTATCTTGTAATGACGATTCAAAAGTGCCAACTTGAATAATTTAAATTACTGATTCTCAACATATGCTCATTCGCGTAATATTTTAAGTACAAGATAAACACAAAAAATATTTACTTTTAGATTGAAAATGACATGGAGAACTACATGAAATTCAAGTTGTACGGAGTATCGAAATTAGTATTAAAAAAAGGGATTATTCCGCACAAATTTGCTTGCCAGAATTATATGACCGTCACGGATATACCGCGAGAACAATTAAATAGCAGTTCTTTGCACATCAAGGAGGAGGTGGTGTCAGATAGCGACAGTGCAACCCTCAGCTGCAACAGCGACACAATCAGTTGCGCGAGTGACTTGGATAACTGGCTCCGAGAGGTTCCTGAGGTCCAGGTTAAAGTAGAATTAGTAGGTGAGCCTATACCTGAAACCCAACACATCGAGATGACAGACCCTCTCGCAGTTGAGGGCCCGAGTAAAGACCCCCCAAAGAACAAAACGAAACCTTATATCGTAAGCATGGTCTACGTGGGAAAAGTTAAGAAACATCGGAAGAAAAAGTGACTTGTACTGAATAAACAAATAATATATTATTAAGAAAAGTGATACGTTTCATTGTTTAAAGACTTGTTAAAATTTATGTTATTAGAATAATACATTAAAATATATTTAGTTATTATAAGATATTGGAGTTTCATTCGGTTCAATAATATTTATCATTGTAAACCTTTGGTCTTCGTCACATACTACAATGATTCTGTTAGAATTACACGTCGAGGGCTTAAAAACTCGATTGTCACAAATCGGAATCGTCACTACTTTAAAATGAGAAGTTATTAATAATTTTAAGCATCATACATGACGGCGGGGTAATATATATAACAGTACGAGTAAATAGCTCACTGAATCCTGAAAAGTATACTATGTCGTCGTTTACGTGTAAGCAGGTTCACATGCAATCGGACCGACCTATTTATCATCTCATATATTGGCGTATGCATTTCTAGCACTATTTACTTTAACGGGATACGATAAAACTATTAGTCACAATACATTTACCAGACGGTCTGCTACGATTTATCTGTCAGATATTTTATCATATATGGTAGAGCTGTGTAAGCCGCTCTAGGTACCACCAGCTGACTAATTTATCCACCACCTAACTTTTCGTATGATATGTAATTACAGGCAAAAGAGACATAACATGTTAGATCACGTATTTGGCAGCTTAAACCTAAAATAATTATTAGTATCTTTGGGCTATATTCGCCACCCTTAATCAGATATAAATGTTAATATACTCAAAATTTGCTTTACTACAAACCTACCATGAATAAACGTGTGCATGAAATATAATATTAGCAGTAGGAGGCAACAGCTGGCGAGCGACTAAACTATCGGTCCGACCGAATGAAAACTAGTTTCACGTAGGAAATGTGGTATCGGTAATTAATTTATTAATGACGGTAACTTTAATATTACGTTAACAAATGTCATTATGCGAGAGGAGACACACGCGTGATGAATCATTGTGATAATTACTTTGAAAGTTAATTTCGACGAACTTCAGAATTTAGGACAAGGAAGGATTATTTTTTATGAAAAATTGTATTCAAATATTTTTAGGCATGTAAGAGTAATGACGCTGAGGGTTTATACCTGGAGACTTTATCTTTTCTAATAGCGTAGTGAAATAAGATCCATACTTTTTCTCAAGAGGAGAGCTTTTGCTAAACGCTTTTTGGGACTAAAATGAAACGTGCCAATTAATAAATCTTATAATAAGATTATTTACTCAATACGAGACTGTGTAGGTGATTGTTATCAAATAGGTCGATTAACTAATGCTAACAGTTGATTTCAAGCAGAATAGATAATAATATATTTATTATTTAACATAATTATCAATATTGATCACCGATTATAGTTTTTTAAATCAAAGATTCGAAAGTGATTGTACGTATTGTCTTTTGTTTTTTATACTTTTGCTGGTGACAATATCATCTACTACGAATCGTTTTATTTAACTTTGCTGTAATTAAACTAATTCCTCATTAATCTTTGTTTTAATTCTAAAATTTAACTTTAACCGTTCTTCATACTTTCTAAAAACAATAAAAAGTCTTCGTCATAAAGGCAGCTCCCCACAACGCCGTGTTCGCGGCGTCGTCATAATTTAATTTGCAACTTTAATTAATTCCAACCTCACTGAGCCTGCGAGGTGACTCGAAGCGCCTTATTCTGATGTTTTTCGCATATCGTAGAATACGCTGAGCGTGACTGCTTTATTGAATAAAGCGCGTGTAATCCGGCAGCTACAGGCGCCGCGCTCCTCGCTCTGGTCTACATGGTGCTTGGTAATTCGTTTATACAGTAACAAGTTCACACATTATATTAAGTTAGGAGCGAGTTATTTAATAAAAGAATGAACGTTGTTAAGTTATTTGTATTGTTGGTAGCGGTGGTCGTATAGAGTTTGTAAAAAGTGATTTAGAGTGAAAATACATTTATGTACCACTATATACTAACTGGGCCAATGCTTCTTCTTCTTTGATGAAGTAAGTTTTGGACGACTGTCACTGTTACACACGTTTGGCATATGGCGGCCCTCATCGAGATCGAGCTTCGGGGTCGAAAGATTTGTTGATTTTGTCATAATTGACGTATATTTTATACAAGAGCCAAATGGCCCAGTGGTTAGAACGCGTGCATCTTAACCGATGATTTCGGGTTCAAACCCAGGCAGGCACCACTGAATTTTAATGTGCTTAATTTGTGTTTATAATTCATCTCGTGCTCGGCGGTGAAGGAAAACATCGTGAGGAAACCTTCATGTGTCTAATTTCAACGAGATTCTGCCACATGTCTATTCCGCCAACCCGCATTGGAGCAGCGTGGTGGAATATGCTCCAAACCTTCTCCTCAAAGGGAGAGGAGGCCTTTAGCCCAGCAGTGGGAAAATTTACAGGCTACTAATGTATATTTTATTTAGAGGTTCGAGGAAATACTGTTTAGTGTCAGTTATAGCTGTATATCAATTAAGGAGGTGAAATATTATTTTTGTTTTTAATTTCACCTAATAGTAAAATAATAGTCAGCAAAGATAATTGAGAGTATAATTTGCTCATCCTAGCGAGATTTTATCATTATATATAATAATAACGGCATTAATGAAGTCAATTTCAATTTTTAATAGTGCGTGAGACAGATGAGGTTGTCCGAACGGCAGCCACAATCCTTTAAAAAAAGATCTTATAGACGTAAAAACAGAATGCCACGATGTTTAAAACAATACTGAGTTTTGCGCCTGGAAATGGTTTCCATTAATTTTATCCACTAATAATAGTACAATAGAAAGATTACCGAGGCCGATGCAAACGACACTACAATAAGTCCAGTCACTCACAAATCGGTCAACTGACAAAAACACGCTTTTTTTCATTTGAAGAGTATATTTCATTGTGCTTGAATATCTACAATACGGTACCATTATTTCGAGTACAATGGAAGGAGATATCGTTGAAAGAACTACAGCGGTATCTGTACAATATTCCAATGGCACTTACATTAAATGAAGTACGAACATAAGCGGTGTAGTCGCTGAATAGGCTGAGCACTCACGGCGCTGTCTTCTCACGCAAACGCTACGTCTTATAAAACGCGACTTCGCCGCTGTACGGATATAAGGGCTTCTTATAAATTCTTGGTAACAGTACCTGAATGTTAAAAAAAGGTTACATGTAGTATCTATGTTAAATCCATAGTCTTACCATTTATTATTACAGAGTGTTTAATTTATATACAAATAAGACAAGGTGAAGTAAATCTCAGTCATGTTATATTTATAAATAAGTTTAGTTGCAACGACATGCTTAACATTATAATATTTTAGAAATAACACAACGAGAATGAACGCGCTGATTGTCCAACTGACATTGTTGATCGAGTTGGATCGGTAACGAGTCTGAGAATTGATCGGCAATAAATAAATAAATACGCTTTTTAACATATTAACACGGGCGTTTAACAGAGAGGCTCGTTATACAAAAATAGGCCGTATAAGTTAGGGCTAGCCAGCGATCGCGGCGGCTGCGAACAAAGTGGTCACCGATGGTTCTCACGGTAAGCCGGTGAGCGCCGCGAGCCTTCACTCGTAACAATACTGAAGACTTGAATCGCTTCATTGTTACATTGTTCCATAAAACACTTATGATCGACCGGAAATAGAAATATATGTTCTATCTAGGATTATCGAGAAGTTATTTATTAAATTTGTCATGGTACTTGGCGGTAGGGCTTTGTAATCTTGTTGAATAGAGATGAAGTATGGATTTAACTTACTAATGATATGTTCAACTCACTGTATCGTGTATCCCATTCTTATTACTATCTATAATTTTGAATGCCAATATACGTTAAAGAGGGGGCGAGGGCCCGATTCTTTTTCTATGCACCGGGGCCCTTACCCAGCTAGCTACGCCACTGTGTACATATACATACGTTCTACAGCCAAGCCGTAATACTTAGTATTGTTATGCTTCGGCCTGAGCCAGTGTAACTAACAAAGGACAATGTCAATTTTTTTTTAAATGGTGATGAAGATATCCTGCCGACCAATTTCGAGCTCGGAGGCCTCTAGTATCAGAAATGAACCAACTGCGCGGAAAATACCATACTGCGCAAGAATATACGCAGATACATGTGCAGGTTCTATTCCGTCACTATCGATGTCCGGCAAGTCTGACGGTAACCTAATGAACCTGGACAGACCCCGCTGGCTCGATAGCATCACGTGCTTTTCGTGTCAGAATGATAGCACCGATGGAAGTTAGTTATAGTCAGAAATACCTAACAACTCAATCAGGCCGAAAAAGGTCTCAAAGTCGGTACGACAAGCTAAGCCTGCAATAGTTTAAAAAATAATAAAATTACCGTATTTAAATACTCTCGTATTCCGTATTATAATAAAAATAAGTTCTCCAATAATAATAGTAAACTCCTATCGGCATAATAACTGTAAATGTAAAATCTGGCTGATTAAACTAGTCGTTAAACGTCGAATGAGAGCGATGCCGCTAAAGGCACAATAGTATTTTATTTATTTCGGAGCGAATACAGCCCGAGCGCCGATCTCGCGGGAGCACACGCAGCGTCGGTGTGAGCAACGAGTGAGTGCACAATATTGCACCTCGCAGCTTCACGCCGTATTATCCACAATAGACATAATTCTATATTTTGTCCAAACAGGCTGACACTTTTAATCGATCAAGCTGCCCCGTAGACTCGCGCTGTTTATTAGTTTTCATTTAAATTTTCAGTGACATTGTCCAGTCGATTGAAACATTCTTTATAGTTTTTCATGTGATACATTAAAAAAACTGTATATAGTACAGATATTTGAAGTATATTTTGATTTTGACTTAAAAAACAATTCTGCAAAAAGATTTAAGACATGTATGTTTACCGCTAAAGCATAACGAGAGGTTCAGATTAAGCTCTGTACTTGTCCACCGGAGGAGATAATATATTAACGTATTGCCTCTTTTTTGTATTCATCCGAAAATTTTTCATCCTCCACAACTCGGTACAAGTACGAAGCTCTTTGATATATTAAGGTATAACATCAAATAGACGTTCATTTATTTGACGCGTGCTACGCATTTTTAGGGTTCCGTTAATAATATTTAAAACAATTTTATTAAAAAAATTATTTTATCGATGTGAAATTGTATCATCCGATACTTAAAATACGTATACAACCACTCATATGTACGTTTTAAGTAATACTTCAGCTTTTTGATTATTATATTATATGTTTACCAGTCGAAAAAAATAATGACGTTGAGTGTGTGTCTAGCGTAGCTGGCACGCACACTAAGACAATAAAGTTACTTTGTAGTGTGACTCTCTATTCAGATATATAAATATAATCTAAGGTCTAACTACTACCTAGCACCCTTTGCCTTCCATCCCACAATGCTATATCACTAATTATTAGTATCTACAAGTTATTGAAATAACATATACGCTAAGCCGATTTCAAAGCACACATTTACAGACACCAGTTTTATAATATTACTTGATTATCTAGAAAGGAAAAAGGACATATAATCTCATACTCAATCATTCCTTACAAAATAAATTGTATTCCTCGCTCACGCGTCTCCTCCACCCAAAATATAAAAGACGCGCTACGAATCGTAAGCCAACGTCACTCGTGTTTCAATGTATGGCAGTATCGGTTATTTGCTACACATTGCTAGTTTTCTTACTCGCTGACTCCACTGGTGTCAAGGTAATGAATTCGTGGACGTCTTCGTTAGTGTTAAGAGACGTCTATAGTTAAGAGTACGTGTAGATCGAATGCGGAAGTAGTGCAAATACTGAATGATTTGTAGCAGTCGAAAATTTTGTACTTGTTCTGGAATTCGAGTGACGTCGCTCTTGAAATATTTACAAAAAAAAGTCCAAATAGTAAGAAGTTTAAGTATGCCACTGTTTGCCAATTTTGTTACAGATTTTAAAGTCGAATGAAGCCACTATGGGTTATTGGAAATACTGAAGATAACGAGTTGCAAACGAGACCACTCAGCGGCGAAGGATTTCGCTCTTTAATTATCCATAACCTACCTCACTTGAACGGCGTTGTGGATTAACACTTTAAACCTAATATGTAAGAGGGCAGGAAAGTATCGAATCTATGGTTTAGTACAAATAGAGAAAAAAAATAGAAATATTATTTTTTATTTGTCTATTGCCATTTATTTCATAAAATAAATACTCAATACTTTAACCAATGTGTATGAACGTAGAGCAACTTCACATCAAACAATCAAATATAACGTTCACATAAAATAATTCTAACCATTAAAATAATGCAAAACGATTCCGAATGAACACAATTACAAACAATAAAATATAAATTGAGTTTGTCACCGATTGGACCGTTGTACAAAAGGCCTGGACTCTCGTTTTCAATTCGCCACTCGCCGCCGATCGACAACCGATAACTACGATCGTCCGCTCGGCCGCGCGGCCGGTGCGCTGTTATTTATCGTCATTGCTTAGGATATATAAAATAATGTTCCTTCATAATATTTTATACTCTCGGCCATTGGCTTACAATAGCTATTTATTATGCGCCAACGCGACCGACGCGTTTGTTGCCAATCTTGTATATAAAAATTGATGTCTGTTTCGGATTAATAGACTTCGACACAGTTTTACCGATCTCTACGAAATTTATCACACGTATAATTTTTCTCATGGTTTTAATTTTTTATATACATATTAGGCAGTGGTTAGTTTGGTTATACTTAGCGGTTAGGTTAGCAACGCTTAGTATCGTTCTGGTCCTGTTTGAAGACGCCTAACGTCTTAATTCCCGAGATTGTTAGCGAATTGACAACGTAAAGAATGACTAAATTTGATACGT
Source organism: Vanessa atalanta (assembly GCF_905147765.1). Lineage (NCBI taxonomy): Eukaryota > Metazoa > Arthropoda > Insecta > Lepidoptera > Nymphalidae > Vanessa > Vanessa atalanta. The sequence goes on from NC_061885.1 coordinate 152,202, forward strand.
CTATGGGCAACCATTTACCTTCGGGTAAAACTTGCCAGTCTGCCTAATAATTAAAAAAAAATCTACTTTGTTGTAACTTGCCAACGGATAGCGCTTCAGAAGTACAACTTTTATTCTGATATTTTATACTTATAGCGATTTTTATGTACTATTGACCCACCCTGGATTCACATGGGTGCAATTTATTAATAAAGAAAATGGTATAGTATATCCTCGATAGATATAAGTATAATATATCCTCAGGAATACTCTAGCTTTCTAATAGTGAAATAATTTGAATTGGATCTGTAGTTCCGGATATTACCCCTTACATACAAACAAACATATTTTACCTGTTTATAATATTAGTATAGACAATTCTAAGTATTGCTGTTTGGTGGTAGAATATATGATGAGGGGGTGGCATCCAACCAGAAAGCCCAAACATCAAGTACGATTGATTCAATTATATAAATTATTTAACTGTGTTTAGAACTTCCGCGAGCTCACATTGAGAGCAGGTAAATACTTTACAAAGCGATTGCGAAGTTATAACGATAAAATGAAATACCTTTGAAATTTCAAGGAACCAGTGAACCGGTGGCACGAATACTTCATTATGTATTACGATGTACAGCCTCATAGCGTATTGTATCGCTTTCGTTTGTTTTACACGAATCTACATTCCAATGTTTTAGTATTATATACTTATCAGCGATCCTATTAGATAGATGAATGTAATCTTCCCAGGCTTTTGTATAGAACATTTTGGATCAATCTGTCTATTAGTAATATTATGCCGTATCTGGGCATCAAAAAAATCTTTTATTATTTTACGTGCATTAAATAACTTGAAGAATTGCACAGGAAAGTCCTTTCAAGTATTAAGGAAGTCACAAGTCACTCCGTGCCAACATGGACACAAATACTAATGAAGACATTATCAAGACGTGGCTTTTTCCCCGAAAGTCGTATTTATTATTAAGACTCGAGTCGTAGTTTAGATGCAGAAGTCTCAAGTATATAAGTAATCAAAATATACGTTAAAAGAATAATATTTATGTCGAAACCATCGACGTCTTGGTTTGCAGGTAGACAATATCACAGAGCTTACTGTACATCAATGAAATGCAAAGAACATTTTTCGAAATTACATACCAATGCTAATGAAACATTTTTGATGCACTCTCTGTCAACCTTCACTTACAAAAAACGGACCAGCCCTGTAGCTGCCAGTTGAACTAATAATATTGTGTGCTGTAATTATTATGTTTCAATAATGTAGATGATTAGAGGAATAGTGCAGATTTTATTTTTCATTAGCAGATGGGCGGGCAAATGGGCCACCTTGTGGTTATTAATCACCACCACCCATGGACTTTGGGACGATAAACAATATGAACTAAGATGTTACGAATATGTCCCTCGTAGTTACTGGATAACTTGGCCCTTTAAACCAAAACACAAATACTGAGTATTGCTGTTTGACGGTAGAATATATGATGAGTGGGTGGTACCAGAAGGGCTGGCACCAAGTTTATGTACAACAAAAACAAGTGCTATCTGTATTACCTTACTCTCATAGTCCGTTGGATCTTTAATCTGACACAAATAGAGAGAGAGACCAGTGATCCAGAACGCAATTACGACTTTTACGCTAGCCACTTGACCATCGTCAAAATAATAATAAAAACAAAACTACTAAAGTTTGATCCATGTTTATATTTGTTTACTTGAATTTTAATAAAACTCAGAATAGTGCTCACTTCCTTGTATTCTCTGTAAACATTTATGAGCTTTTTTATCACAAGAAATAAAATGTTACAAAGAGGAGAATCAAAAACTGTGCATTCATGTACGAAGTTGAAATATTACAACTAATTTTATGGCCACAAGGAAGAGGAAGGTTTTTCATTTCTATTGAACATAAAACGTCTTCGAGGCTATAGAGCTATGGATTTATTGAGAAGCTTATTATTTATAACGTTGCTGCGTTTATTTTACTTTACAATACTCATGAGTACTTAATATGTCATAAGGAATGGTAACGCTACCTATAACTCGTAACGTAGAACATACTTCGTTTCGGTACGAGGCGGTGTTATTGCGTTATTTCCTGATATGGCTCATCTAAACGAGCAAAGGATTGTGGTGTTTTTATAAGCGACAGCGGTAAGCAATGATTTTATTTGTGCTAAATTACCCACTATTATGCTATAGCCCTTTTCTTTTTGAAAAGGTTTGGAGCTTAAAATATCATCACGTTGAATTTACAGATTTTCATAGAATCTTGCTCAACCTTGTTAGAACACGTGAACTACACCCAAAGATTATTTGCGTTTATCTCATGTTTAGCGGCAAAGGACCATTGTGACGAAACCTACGTATTTTCAATGAAAATCTCCCCCATAGCCATAAATCTGCCCTATAGTTCGTATTTGAACAGCGTGGAGAAATAACCTCCAAATCATCTCCTCATAAGTAGAGCAAGTCTTAGCCCAGCAGTGGAATATTTACGGGTTTTTATTTTATTTCCAATCACGGGATTAAGATACAATTTAAGTCGTAACACGAAATCGTGCAAACACTTTTCTAGGACATAATTAATATTACCTCAAATATTGAAACACTTAACAAACATTAGTCAAATGTATGTACATTGAGAAGAATACTTTTATCTATTTATAATAGTACTTTTAATCCCACGTTAGCAAAACAGACACATTAGAGAAGAAAAAAATCGCTATTTACTAGATCTTAAGCCGCTCCCCGCTGGGCTCTAAAACATTCAGGCTCTGCTGGGAGACGAAGGCGAAGCGCGCTTAAGTTTTCATAATGCAAGTATTTAAAAAAAATATTCAACGTCGACTTGATCGTTGAAACGATCCTTAAATGTCGACATAAACTTTATCGTGAAGCATTTTTCTTCGAAATAAAACCCAAAACGTTTAAATATTTGAAATTATTATATGTAAGTACTATTCATTTTTTTATTGGTGGAAGAAATCCATATATACACACATTATATCCTATAAGTGAAAAAATCAATAGTTCTTCAGGATAATTTCACTTTTTCCCTAAAAGTGGATTTATCACGTCAAGGTGACGAATAAGTTTGCGCCAAGCGAAGTATAAAATAATAACTCTCTGTGAGTTTGGAACAGCGTCGAGAACTATTCATCTCACGCAGATACACGAAGATCCGTTTTTATGTACAAGAGTTTACTTTTTATTATGTAATGATAATCTTTGTAATACTATTCTCATATCGGATGGTGATTTTATGAATGAATAAATAAATATTCAATTAATTTTACTTGATGTAGACATATATAGACTGAGTAACCCCTTCTGGACGGATACCGCCATCTGATATTCTACCGCCAAACGATAGCTCAGATTATAAAACAAAAGGCAAATGGAGTGCGCGGAATATTATAATAAGACAATAAAAGCGAATACAAATCGTCCAATTTTAAATCAGCTAAAATTTTAAATACACTTTTGATTGCAACTATTTCAGCGACAAAGCCAGATTTAATGAATTAATTATTATCTATCGAACAGAGGGAGTTGAATTCCTCGACCGATACTTACTATGTTGTGGACTGGGATCGTCTGTATATTTTATTTTAACTTTCTTGTTTCCACAAATTTGTTGTCGAGGCGAAATAGGATTAATTAATCTTTTAAGGGATATTTTATTTTTTTATTTTAGTGGTTTTCTGACTCCCATGCGTGTCTGGAGGATATTCAGCCAACATGTCCATGATGGTTGTAGTCCAGCATCGCATTAGGTATTCATACTGACTTACTTTTAACTCTTACGTACACGCTAATATAATATGTTGTTTTTATTTATTAAAATCAGACAATTTAACACAAAATTATGAAATCTACGGACAAACTACTTCTTATTCTGTGCTTTTGGAGGTATTACAATAGAGTCGTTTCATTATTTGTTAAACGTATTAAATCTTACCGTTTAATATTTTCGTAACATAATGGCAAATATTACCTGCTCTTTATAAATAAATAATTTGTGTGACGATCAGCTGAACGGTTTAAATGTGATTGATGTTAAAACGCTATATAGTAGCGGGTAACACCAAAGAGGCTATATGCAGTATAAAATCCTGATGTGTAGGCAAAAACGCCATATGTGTGGCAACTGTCGCGGTAATCGGTCAAACAGTGTCAAGCTCTATTAATCTTAAATAGATATATCGACATCCATTTTAATATACAAGTTTTTCAGGTTTTAACCGCGATTGTGCACTTTTTTCAGCTGACTGATGGATTGTGAACACGACGGACACGACTTAATCAAAGCGTCGCTTGGAATAATAAATATACCGATTTAAAACAGCAATCGCGAGAATTTAAAGCGTGCGTATGAATTATACCTCTTGACAAGACGTTTTAAAGCGATCTATGTTAAAGCCCAAAACGTAATCAAAATAAATGAAATCGTAAATCTTGAATTGTTCAGAAAGCAACGTCTCCGAGTGGGGAAAGAGTAAATAGCTTTAGAGATGAAGTCGACAGCGCCCCCGGGACCCGAGCGGATATATAACCCTGTGACAGTTGCCTCGATGTCTTCAAACGAAGATGTCTCTTATCTTACAGATTTAGATAGCCCATTTCAATATTATTTTGTTAATTTAAATAGAAACCTTAATTAAGCAAATACGATTGCCATCGAAAATAAAATTAGATTTAAAGGCATTATTTTTAAAATCAGTTATTAAAATTGTTAGAAGTTCTTCATAACAAAGTCTATTTGAAATGCGAAGTTTACCAGGAATTTATTAATTTATTGGATTCATATTTCTGTTTAAATTATTTACCTCGTTGTTAACATTTTGCGAGAAAATACGGCTTTCACGAATATCTCGAGAACTTAATGTCTTTGCAATCTTATGATTAATACATTTTTAATGTTATTCTGGAAACAGTATTATTTTACCTAATTTATATATAGTCTGCCTGTACCCTGCCCTAATAATATACAGCTCGGGTAGGGCTGAACAAAATATTGCGAATTATCAGTGGCAGCTCTACTCGTAAGTTTACATTGTTTATATTGCCGTGCCTGGCAAAGTACGTAAGGTTGTTGGTCCTGCACCTGAACTGTCTCCGGTCGTATCAGATTGGAGTATTATGTTACTCCCACAGAGTGTTATATGATATTGTCTGCGTAGTTAGCTATTCTTCTCAAAAATGGCTACCACAGTGCATGTGACGCTTAAATATGACATTTAGAGGTTCACTTGTCACCCCAGGGCCTTTTATAGACGTACCCACTCCGACACTCTTATACGAGTTACTAAAGTACATGTACCTATATGTTGTTATGTGTACTACTAATATAACGACTCGGAAAAAGCTTGGAGCTCATGAAAGTTGCTGCAACGTGGGTTAATACACCATGTAGCATACCATCTGACTCCGGTATGCTTTATTCATAATTTAATGGTGTTCGCTTCAGTTTGAATCCCCAATCTTCTATTACGATTCTCGTGTCTTAACCACTGGGTCATCTCGAATAAACTATAAGAAAAAAATATAAAAAAAAACAATCTGTATGTATTCTGTTAACATTTTTGCCGTCAGCCAGGCCTGTAGTCGACTCTGTTAGAATTTATTACACTTTATATCCGCGCTCGACCTTAAGCCGATGGTTTCTGCGACGACCGTGAATTCATAGATCAGTAAGTTGGATTACGAAGCCATAAAGGAGAATAACGGGCAGTTAAGACAATCCGATAGGAATATGCTGTATGGGCGGTTCCATACTAAAATATATTCCTATATAAATGCACCGATGTGATATAACAGCAACGTATTTGTATAGCCGTTTGCTGTATCTCTACAATTTATATACATATTTTTATGTTCATTATTTAACGAATTGATTAAGTTATCTCGCGTTTTGTAGTACTCTTTAACTTAAATAGTCTTTGCACTATGTTATGGCAGGCTTAGTTCTGATTGTTACCAAGACTATCGTCATTCTTAACGCTTTATTTATATGTAATTGGAAGTAAAGAAATCTTGTAAGCACGATCCAAATACTGATGCACTCTGATCACTTATTTCGTCGAATCGTTTTTTGAATATAATATAGTAACCAGGCTTACCATCCTTTTGTCTTGATGAGTGAGCGGAGCACCCACTAAAAAGTGCATACTTTTTGTTGAAATATCCTAATTACCATTCGTGTTATTTCTTTTAAAGCTCCTGATTATTGGTAGTTACGAGCCTGTGAGTGGACGATACCCACCCAGACATAAACATATGAACAAAGCCAAACCACCCGTAAATATATATCACACATAATACTTCATACTAAACACATCATAGTATTATGGTAAGTGTATCGGTTGGTTTGCGTTCCACATATTAGGTTGAAGTCATTGTAGTCGTACAAAACCGCGCCGGCCAAAAGGCGAAAGCTCTGGTGTTGACAATTTCATTCCCTTTATTGCCGGCGACTTCGGAGTCTGTGCGAATATTCGGAGATCATACATTACTCGACCGGCGGCGACTACGGTCATTACGGCGTTCGGAATGGCCCATCAGAGCACGACTTGAGCTCATCGGTCTAAAAAGCTTTCCAGAAAGACAAATGTTTTAATGACATTATTGAGAGAACATTCTGGATGTCTTTATTTTTAAAATATATTGAATGGTAGCAGTCACGAGCTCGAACCATTTACGAAGCTCTTTTGCTAAAACGTGAGTCAGGGATTTTATTTTTGTAAATTCCACGGTTCAAATAATTTCTAACAATACTGTAATTTTACACCAAACAATTTACGATATCGTAGAACTTATGTTGCCGGTATACGTTTAGATAAACGATAGTGGTGAGTGCAATGCTATCGTTTGTTTTCGTGGAATATAGGCCATAGCCAAACAAATACACAAGTGAATAAAATAGCTGAGAGAAATCGAAAATACCGGTTTTCTGATCATGTATGAGCTCGCGTGTCCCGTATGTCCAAGAAACGAGGCAGACGATTCAAGAAGGTGGCAGGAGACCTCACACACCTTACATTAATCTCATCTTTGGCAATGCACTACTAAGAAATAAATACATATATGTTTTAACTTTGACAGATAATTTAATATATAATAGGATAATGTATGCCCCTCTCATTTCTTTCTATCCTACCTTTTAACATAACCGTAAAAGTGAACTGCCACAGAAATCCAGTTAATGTAAAGACTTATGTGCTTCGGTTGGCCGTTCGTGCGTTAAAACGTCGTTTTATTGCACAATATAAACGTGTATACCGTCTACATGTCCAGTGTCCTTCGTTTGTTCGTCCGAGTAAGATTACACAAGATGGAGGCGGTCTCGAGGGGCGCCGGGCTCTGATACACATCTCGTTGAGTAAACTCGGTCGTAACGTAAATATTATACTTCTTACCTTTCCGATATCTGAGTGCCTCTACATTTAGCTACTTTGATTTTGTAAACTCTATTTTTATTTAATATTACCTATATTAAGCGAGCTGTTCTAAGCTGAGCGAAATGATTGAATGAACCATTGCCACACATTGTCAATGCGCCACTGACCTTGAAAACTAAAATTTTATATCCATTGTGGCTGTAATTACACTGGCTCACTCACCCTTTAAACACAATCATACTTTGTCATGCTCTTAATCAGGAAAAAAATGGACTCTGAAAATAAGCCGTAGCCTTATTAGTTAAGCTGAGATTGGCAATTCTATTGCCAATCTCAGCTTAACTGGCTACGTATCAGACAAGATTAGAATCTTAGAAACCCTAAACTCTATTCAAGATGGTCCACCCTTGAATACCATAATATTATAATAAATGAACACGGTTATTTTATTTTATTTAGTCCGTCTCATAGAAACATAACGTTTAAGTGTAATAAGTTTGTCTCTTTACTATTAGGAGTGCCATAAAGTTGAATGGTGAGACCGTGAGGCGTGACGTCCGCCTCTTAACCAACGGTGTTGTACGATGAAGAATTTTCTAATAAATAAAATATCAACGTGAATTAAATAACAGAATTGTTGAGATATATGAATATATCCCTACATACCTAATCACCAAATATGCGATCAGTATTTCAGCTCTACTGCTGGTTGAGTGGATTTGGGATCGATTCGTAACACATACACCAATAGGTCAGGAATAAAAAATTAAAGAAAAACTAGTAAAAATATTAACAAAATCGAATATTCTTTATTAAAGGATAAGCACACTTGTATCAGTATTACTACCACTACCACTACCACTGCTGCTACTACCACGGGTTCAGTGTGTTATGTCGAGAGGAACGGGTAACCTTTTCAACCATTTAAAATGGAAACCTGAATCATCAAATACTAAGTCAACGCAATTTTAACATTAATATAACCTTGTATTGGCTAATATGTTTTGTTTATCAATGTATTGTGACACGAGATTTGAATTCATCAATAGACAAGATAAAAATAATTAGTATTATAATTTCTCTTAATTATAATCTTGACACACAAATAGCACTATGTTTGAAAACGTTCTGTGTACCCGCGCTTTCATCGCGTGAAAGCTATTAATTAGACTTGAGGAAAACCCGACGTAATTATATCTAATTCTCTTTATACGGTTTAAACTCTCAAATGTGTAACGATTGATTACATCTTGTTATTTCAGTCTGTATTCAATATAGAAGTGAAACACTTACATATTTATCAACAAAAATCTTCTATTGATTCGAAAAAAAATACTCCAAACTGAAAAACTAGCAAAAATTCAGCGAGTTTTCAGCAAAAGTTGATTTAAATTAAATAAATAAGATAATACTGAAGTCTATATTATTACCAACGTATGATGTCGTATAAAATTGCTTCTTTTGTAATATTCTTTTCCTTTCTGCTCATAAATGACATTAATCAAAAAAACATCTTTACTTAACACAAATTATAAGATCGTAGCGATGGCTCGGACACACAATCACGAACACAAAGTCCCATGAGACAACGTTCATACTAAGCTGATACGTATAACATTCTTAGTATTGCACGAATAAAGGAAGAACTTATTCATCAGTGCTGTTAGACGTACTCGTATAACTTAAACTTGTTTGAAGCTCGTTCCTCATTCGTTCTGCGAAGTTGTTGTTTATGCATAAAGATAAACATACTTGCGAAGTTGGCAACGCGTGTGAGCGGCGTTTAATGACTGCTGTCGCGAGACTTAATTAGACCGGATTATGCTACGATATCTTCCATATCGGTAAAGACTTAGTAGACTGAAGATTGATAATCCCGGCTTCGAATCGATGTTCGGGTCGAAAAGTAATGGGGTTTCCTTACAATAAACTCTCAAGAGCAGTTCGGAGTTAGAAAGTTGTTACGCATATATGTTTGATAAGATAGCAGAGAACATATTTAATGTACACTTTAACAAAACAAAAAAAAATACAATTGGACGCAATTAATTAATACACCATATTACTTGCTAAAATAGAAAAAGATGCTTAGATATAGGGGCTTGAACCGCGAGCTTAAATAACTCTAATTCCAATTCAGGAATGATCAAGAAAAATAATTGTGAAAACTAACCTGAATCTCTGATTTATTTTAAAAGTGGGTGACGATTCAAAAACACTTCATTGTAACCAATAAAATACATTTGATTTAAATTCATTTTTTACACTCCCGTGCCTCTGACACCACGTAACTCCGTCAGTCTAGAGTTTAATACATCTTCGGTTACGTCGGATTGCTCTCCCATCGGATAATGAGCGTTAGGGAACGCAGAGTGCGTCTTTGTTTAAGCAAACACGCCGCTTATCTCCTACGCAAATAACTAGTTCTTGAAATTGAGCACTGTGACTGATATCCAATCCAGATAATTTATACACCTTATCTCCTTAAAAAAGATTAAACCGATCCAATTATTTACAAAACCACAGTCCTCCACCAGGAGAAAATAATTTCAATCGTCACTTTTAAAATATGTTCAAAAGTCTATTCATACGAAAAGGATTACGCACGATATAAACCAAAATTTATGTACAGCCAAATAAAAACCTTTTATGCCTTTAATTTCCGCTGTCAGTAAGTCCACGTCTGATCATAAGGGCGGACGCCACGGCGCCGGTGCGCGGTGATAATTAGACCAACAGAATATGAAAAGGATCGTAATTTAATTAAAAGCCTGAGCTAGGCCGGCCTAATCTCGTTACGAATTTGTCGTTTTTGAAATTCGCGTAATGAAATTAGGATGACCTTAAAACTGTATTTTCTTACGTCTGCGTTTTCGTTATGCTAAAAATATTTATTTAATAAACGTTAAATCAAACTCATTTAGAGTTTTACTTTAAAGATTATTTTCTAGTTAACTAATTTAAGGAAAGAAATAAGGTAATTTTGCCGATATTAAAAATGGAACATTTTTGTGGTAAATGGTTCATTTTTCTATGCAGTTAATAGAATAATGACTATAAAGTCTTTGACCCCAGAAAGTTCCGTCAATATATCTATATCGAATGCTCAGGCGAAGATACTTCAAGCACATCAGCTTCTTGTACCTAATGTATTCACGTCAGCAGTGCACTGGCGTCTGAGAAGCGAGCGCGAATAAATCCTCCGACGAGCGCTGTCCGCGCGGAACATCTATCACGGCGAGCACAATTACTCACGAACAGCGCACCGTGTCCGCTGACACTAGAGCTCCACCGCAATTTTTCCTCTTATATATTATATATAATTTTATTTATTGCACGAGCAAAATTTACTTCTAGTTCACTCCTCAAAGTTTCCGACTTATTTATTACTGATGATATGAAAATATATTAAAAATAAGACATGCATTTTACTCAATCGGTTAGATTAGGATAGGTCGTGAAGTCAAACAATCACTTCGAATTAAGTCATATAAGTCAAGAGCACTACCTGCCTCTACTGGAAATGTTCTGATTAAAACAATATTTTCCGTCCCGCATCCAATAATAAACAAGTGAGCGAGTTAAAGTAATTGACCGTTAAAAGTTTTCCCGCGACCATTCTCCGATTTCCTCACAAATTCCAACGCAATTTCGCAAATACCACGACCGGCGCAAGTTAGGCCGTTCAATTAATTTGATTGGGAGACGATGTGGAACGCGGCCACGACGATATGTATCACGAGTGATCGTAAAGTGGCAAGAGATAAAAGTTTTGACATTCAATTGCGTCGAATTATTCAAATGTAAGGCATAAAAACTTCATATTTATATACGGACAAATATAATATCACATAATATAATATGGAAATTTTTAAGGATACAGATTCCGAGGTTCGTATCCGGAACCTGGTCAGCCAAAAAATTGAGCGGCAACTAGAATTAAGAAAGTTGAGAGTAAAGTTGTGTTATCGATACCGTGTTGTCATATATTTTTCTCGTGGAATTATTAATATTTTAAACAATCGGTCGTTTGGCTCAATATAATTATGGTAACTGTCATTCTTATTTTCCAATTCAAACCTTTCTCTTCTAATACTCAGGTGGGTTTTCATATATTTATTAGAATATGAAACCAAAATATAACAAATGAATACAGTGGATTTAATATATTGTTGATGTGATAATGCAAGCGAATTTAAAAAGATTTAGGTCCGTTTCAAAGCTTCGCTTTTGACGGAGGCCTCGCTCATTTTTCGCCAAATAGATATAATCAGAGCTGAAATTCAAAAGAGAAATGCTAATGTTAAAATTCTTGCTACCGTTCGACGCGGTCGTGATTTGTGCGATCATTATTTTTATATTTCGAAATGTGTTTTTCTAATAGTTCAATAGGTGACAAACAACATCTAAACCAATAATAATACCTCTTTAAAGAAGACTACTAGCACATAGCATTTTCAGTCAAAGATATATAAAACAATAACACCTGAAGGCAATGTACAGACAGAAAAATCTCACAAGATTAGTTTGTTAAGGGATAAATAAAATAGAATCGATTTGATAACAACAGAAAACGCGTTTTTTTAGTAACAGGTATTAAAGATATATCACAATTTCCTAAAGTCTCGAGCAATTAACTATTATATTTCACAACACAAGCTGCATTTGATAAATAAAGCAGGTCAGCTTGGTTGTAGATGAACAAAAAAAGGGCTTTGATTCCATCACGGTTTTTGTTAAAGGAAATTCAATGGTATTAAAATCTCTCTGACACAGTCGTTCCATGTATTTGTTTGGTGTATCAATAAATTCATACGTGACATCACAACTCGCACACAGCGAGCAAGGTAAAGTAATATAAAGTTGTTAAGTGTTCCCAATGTCTATAATAAAATCGTTGTGCGGGTTAGTTTCGAGCGTTCTTAGCTGCCAGTGGCGCTCAAACTTTCAGTATCTAGCTACATTTGCGTTTCAATAGTGCTTGTAAAAGTTTATTAGAATACAAAACATTTTGACTTTTTATTTGTAATAGAAGTTTTAAAACTTAAAACAAGTTCTTTCTCGTTTTATGAAAGAAAAGTTTCCTTTACATCAGAACGTTTTCGAAATCGCTTTACGAGTTGCAAAATGTCGACGGTCGCTGAATTTTGTTTGCAATTTTACTGCTAACATGTCATTATAATCGTTTTAGGCCCGAGATGATAGACTTAACTTTGTGAATTGTTTTGGGCGAGGCCTCTCGAGGTACTGTGAATCTATCAGTATGCCTCCCGCATATTTTTGTTTTCGTCACCTTCTTCAGCGGTATCAGCTAATGGTGTCGGGCGAACTAACGAATGCGTTATCCCAGCAAGGATTTATTGGCTTTGATGCAGTATTCAATATCATGGTCCAAATTAATGCACCATCACCGAAGTATCGAAGTACCGAAGTAATCGAGCAGTATCGATATCAATTAGTTGACTAACTCTGTAAACACTTTTATCGTATCTAACATGGTGTCATATATTTAAAAAAGAATCAGCTATTTTTGGTATGTTTGTTTATATGATATTAAAATCTACGCCATTTTTTGTAAACTAATTGTATTTTGTTGATAATGATTTTTCGTATCTTTACAATTTGCAATTTCTTTAATTTAGTATAATATAGGCAAGAGCTGAAGTGTGGAATTTATACTCTGAAAAAGATGAAAGTGAAATCTTCTGACTGGCTGTCACTTTGTTCGAGGCCCCGATTTTTTAATTCAATAGACTTGTTCTCTTATCGTCACTTTCATGACGTTAACAATGCTGATTCAACAAAATTTCCGCCTATTTACATCAAAGTGGCGGCTTATTATCTTGTTATTTATCTATAAGCACAGAAAAAACAAAACGATAATTTTAATTAAAATTGCTTTAAAACCTAAATGTAATACTAGGTTCACCATCAATTGTAACAATTAATAGCCCCGTTTTGTTAATTAAAAAAAAAACTTTAACATCTGTCTTTAACTCAATAAAATTAAGTATCTATTTGTAGCATTCAGATGTTAAAGGACTATTTTTTATACAAAATATATACTCTATTCAATCCTTAAAAGACAAATTGTAAGAAATCCCCTCTCAGTGCTCCATTAGACGTAAGTTTCATAAAGCATTCTTGTGCAAAAATTCATCCTGTTAGCGCCATTGCATTGAATCGTGAGTTGTTGTGAGTTGTGTGGCACAATGTGAATAATAAATTGACACCATAAAGCACTATATACGAACATATTATGTATTATATATCTTATCGTTTACACAGAGTGCGCGGCGAAGTTGTGAGACGGACTGCAAGTCTAATAAAATCTAATATCTTCAATGCTTCGTCATTCGAATAAAAGTGAATATTTTTTACAATTCTTACGTTGTTCTTAAAATATCAACTATTGAATTTCTTTGAAAAACCATCCCTCCTTTTATGAAATAGTGGGAAGAAGCTTAAAATATTCCAGTTTTCGAAGTAACGTTGCGATGAATATGGATGAAATTCAAATGAATGTCTCAAAGTATAAAAAGAGTGCCATGAAAATGTCGTAAATATTCTTCTACGATAGCAAACGAAACTGGAATGAATCGATTGCTCGGAGTTAAGACTGCCCGTCGTGTAAGGCATACAAATCCACGTGAACTGACGTCGGCGACTTTGTTTGGGTGCTATTGCTATGAGAATATTATGTAATAGGGCAGGAGCAACGACTTAACGTGCTTTCCGAATCACACGCACTACACGGATACGATTTATGCTCACTAATATTACGCATATCTGAGGTTCTCAGGCAGACAATCTGCCAACTGCTTACCGCATTTTATTGTCTATGCTTCGGTTTATTCATCTCATTAAGTTAGATACTTGAAAGTTATATTTAAAATCTTTACTCGCTTATAAATGATTTAATCGGAATACAGACTATATGTTTAAATGTTTTATTCTTGACAACAACATCAGTGACAATTTACAATATCAACAAAAGCCCATGAATAGACAAGGACTCGTAATATTTTTATTACAGAGATAGGTTGTTTTCAGCGGGTCCGGTCGCGTCGCTTGCCAAACGACAGCGCTTTGGCACCGAGCGAGGCTGGCACGAAGAAATTAAGATGTTCTTGTATTGCAGCACTAAAAGAAATGAAAATCTTTATTGCTTCCGATTGCACTCGGTAAATTAAAACCCGGTACACACGTATGTGTTTAGTTCAAGTATCTTAATTTATAAGTTTACTACACAGCTTTATAGAGCAACTAACGCAACAGGCTTTTATCACAAATCACAATATTATAATCAAAGAAAAAGTGACTTTAAAATTATTGTATTTAAACCTTCGTTTTTTTTTTATTATTTATGTAGACGGACAGGCTTGATGACACTGATGGTTAGTGGTCACCACTGCCTATAGACATTGGAAATGTAAAAAAAAAAAAATCATTCCTTATATCTCCAATGTGCGACCACACTCGGAAATTAACTTATATGGTAGAATTTATTATGTTGAGTGAGTGGCACCTACCCAGACGGTTTTACACAAAGTCATACCACCAAGTAATCGATTTTTAAATGTGTATAAGAATTTAATTTGATGTTTGAAGCAATCATTTGATTTAAATACTATACAATTACATAGAGAGACAGATATATCAAGTCTGTTTAAAGTAAATAAGAGTAATTGTTTACTTCTTACTTATTTTCAAAGCACTGGCCTCTTCTCAAAATCTCTATATATTTAAGTTGATGCCCTGGGTTTATATTATATGTATTGTAGACGAACTATTGCCGATAGGTATTACAAATATGTGATGCCATATACATCCTTATATAATTATCTAATACACACCATAGAAATGGCAGCCGTGGATCGCACGCCGTCGAGTTTGCAGCGGAGTGAGATTAAATTAAGCAACGCAGCCCCCGGCTTTAGTTAACTTATATGACTTTAATAGATTAAGTGAATGTGTTAGATTAAGTAAATTAACCATCATTATCCCATAATAGTATCGTGTGCGTTCCATTAGAGTATTTTCACCATACAGAGAGATATCATATACATGGCGACTATATATATGTATAGGCGGCACACACAATAGAGAGCGGCGACAGACAGGGGGCGTGACAGCATTAGAGAGCATCAAGCCGAATCAGAAGAGTCAGCCTCACCCCCAAAAATTGTTTTATAGTTATAATTACAACATATATAACACGTTATATTAATATATTTAATATAGTTTATATCTATATATCGGAATGTACTAATATAGTTACACAACGAAATCAAAATAGCGGAAACGTATAGTCCTATCATTAAGTCCTATTAGTAAGATCTGCCCCGGGAATCTCTGCCGTGGAGATAAATGTCACTTTTAAGGAATTCTTCCCGGAGATTAGCGAAGGTGCGCCGGCAGCCGGAACCGGCATCATCAAGGATTTGCACTTATTAGCCTCATTAATAATTGTGGATTATTTGTGAGCGCGTACTTTCATCACAATTGTACATTTTGTTAATATTTTATTTAGTTTAGGAAAGTAAGATAAGCAAATGTCCTCCTGGTAGATATTCTACCTACCGCTCATAGTCGTTGGCTAACTTAACCATTCAAACGGTATAACAACGATATTGCTGGTTTCTGAACACAATTTTATCATTTTAATATCTGTACAATTAATTCAAATAAATACACACATACTTATTAAAAAAAAAACACAAGTTTTACTCAACATTTACTAGTTTGCGAAGCCTGAAGACAACGTACTACAATCTATGAGTTACAGACTGTAAAAGGCCATACAAATAGTGAGATTATTAAACTGTTTATAATTCGTATTCTTTTAATTTGGTGTTATAAGAGTAAATAATAATATATACTCACGTTTTTTTTGATGTTTGAAGGCATTTTAGTACACAGGGTAACTTGTAACTGGTTGAGTCCGTTACGGTAAATAGATTGATATGTTTTTACTATCATACCTCATTTATATGCTAGATAATGATTTATCATTTTTAACTATTTAAAATATACTTATTGTCAAATGGCAGATCTATATAGAGCGCAATACATGTGGGCAATAATATCTCAAACCGAAAATGATGAAATCCAAGCCGTATTCAATCCTCCGAGGGATAATTTGTGACGCGCCGCGCCGCTGCGAACTGTGTAAATATGGGATATGGTCTGATTCCCGACTCCCGGGAGAAACATGCAAACGAGGTCGAGCGAGGGCCGAGGGAGAGGCAGTATAATGTGACGTACGACAAAAACTTGGACACGGCTTCTAAAGGGATGCTATGTTGGTGAAATTGCTGATACACGAAAAACTTTTTCTTTTAGAAGGTCTTTGTATAATATTAAATATCATTTTGAAGTGAATGGAAGCACTTTAATAGATTCCTCGTGATTATTACTACGGCTATTAATTTAAATAGAGTTATGGGCTAAGTTGGCACAAAATATTACGATATTATCAGTATGACTATATTAAATTACCACGCAATCATCATCTAACAATATGTTTACGGCGCGACTGGCAGTATAGTTACTGTTTACCGTATAACCTCTCACGGGGTGAGTGATACTTTGCAGATGCAGCAGATATAAATACAATATAACTTTATAATCTGGACTCTAAAGCTTTTCTTCTTCTATTGACTATCACTTCTCAAGACATATCATATGATGTAATGTATTTTCCTAAAAATATAAATTAATATTCTAGAAATAAAGATGTGCACGTATTTAATACAAGGAAACCTAAATTTGTTACTCCTGTTACCCGACTATACAGGGTTAATATTGGACAACATCACATACATTACTCTGATCCCAATGTAAGTAGCTAAAACACTTGTGTTATGAAAAATCAGAAGTAACGTACCACAAATACAACATAGAAAACTAATAAACTTTTTCTACATCGACTCGGCCGGGAATCGAATCCGGGACCTCGGATAGGCGTACCCATAAAAACCGGTGTACACACTACTCGACAACTCGACAACGGTTAGTAATTATTCTGTGGGGTAATGTATACGCTTATACAACCGGATCCCATAAAACGTTTAAATGTTTTCTATTGTAATGTTAAAAAAAAACCTTTAAAGAACGTTTGCGAGCTAAAGGTTATTATAACATTAACGATTTCACAGATGATATCACGCCTCGGGAATGAAACGATCGCCTCCGGACCGCTTCAAAAATAAATCATTGCAATCATGAATATCAGCCAAAAAATAAAATATTATCCCGCTGAGTTTCTTTTGACGGTTGTTCTCGAGTCTGAGACGTTTCAATTTGAGTCGGTGATAGAATTTTGACAATCAATAAGAAACTTCTATGTAGAATAAAGATATTCGATATCGAGTGTTGAATTTATTTTCTTCAAGTTCGATTTCACTTGCATTATTTTCAAGTTATATTAAAGTGAAAGTTACCACCGGCCTCTGCGGACCCCAAAAGAAGTTTCTAGTTAACAGTACCCTGCCCACTGCCACATAAGTATGGCAATTCTTCGGGCTATATCGGTGACCTCACTTCTTATGTATATATATTGTATATAATATCAAATATACATTGTTGAGTAATTAGAACGCAAAACAGTACTAGGCGAACAATAGACATGCTCGTAAAATGAAAGCTCTTCGTAAAGCATAATTGATGGTATCGCTCCTCGAGATGCTAACATTCCTAACGTCTATCAATCCTCACATTTCCCTTCGACTCAACCGCCGGAACGCTTTTATATGCATAAAAGATAATACATTCACGAGTCATTTTTCAAGGCGATGGTGTCCGATAGAGCCCTCACTCGCTACCCCCCGTCCCCCATCCCCGCCATCAATCTTACCCGAGAGGCGGAGCCACATTATAAATCCCTGTCAAAAATTACTACTCGAAGAAACGTATTTAAAGTTTATTATATAGTTAGCTTTTAATGAGGTACTAACAACATAAACACCTAATTACGATATTTCTAGACATTCAGCACAATCTTGTTCTTTTCGTCATACCTACTAATTATATGTTTAAACTATAATAATGAAGATATAAATATTATTACAGATGATATCTTGAATATTTTTCTGTGACTACTGTTACTAAATGTAGATTTATTTGTTTGCTATTATGCATTTTGATTTATCTTTTTGCTTGTCTCGAACGCGAAGCGCCGCAGTACTGGTCGCGTTGCTCTGTTATTGTTAGATAATATAAAACACGATTCAATCAGCGTTAACCTTTTATTTTCTATTGTGGCGTGTATTTTATTGCAAGATATTAATTAAATTATAATAAATAATACTGAAATGCTTACATTGAGCGCTTAAAGTATTATACATACATATATTAAAAATTACAACTGCACAAATCATGATCACGTGGAATGGAGGGAAGAAGGCAGAATATCCTCTTTAAGTAGCTATTCCTATTTCCTGGGCGAAAAATTTATCAGTTATCTGTTACTTGTAGAGGCAATACAACGAGGTGCGATGTAATTTATATTTCAGACAGCCTTGAGGAGGACGACAGCTGGGGTCGCCTCGTGCTGCCGTACGCACTCTCAAGAAGTACTGGCGACGAGATCACCTTCGCCTCTTAAAGTACTGCAAGACAGAGGCCGCGGATGTGATATATCGACATGATCCCACAGCCTCTCCGATCCGTACCGAGGAGGGCCATCGCAGTGGTTTTAGTGTGTTGGACCCGGGTAACTTTTGAAGGATTTTTACTATCCATCTAATTAATTTTGAATAGAACCTCAATTATATATTTTTTGGAAGTCTATTTAAGGCTTAAATTTGCCGCTTGAATAAAAATTTCGTTACGAAACCAAAAACTGGGAGCCAATATAAATTACAACTAAGCCTCTAACTGATTTATTGGGAGCTACTTTTCACTTATTCCGATACTTGTTAATTCCTGCCAACCCGTTATTTTTGGCGTTTCAAAGTTTTTATATCCCTAAATAAGATTACTTTGTCGCCGCACTAATCAATACGGCATGTATTTGAAATTAATTGATCTCCGTTACTCAACTAATTACCTGATTTTGAAACTTAACTATTTGATTTTAACAACCATCAAGTCAATGGTATAGTAAAGTAATATAAGCAACTAATTTACAACAATTAAATTTATTTTCGTAATAAATGTAATAATAAACTATGAGGAGTGCACACACATTTGTGGAGCTAATTCATGTTTACTGTAGATTGCACGTTGATTCCCTCCAATGATATTATAACAAAACTTCGTGTTAAGAATATTAAAAGACACCTAATTTAATGGATTTTTAGTTTATGTTTGTTTCGACTGTTTTAACTAAATAATATTTATGGAAACTTTTTCTGTATTGTGGTGGTGTTTATCTATACATCTAAAATATAAATCTTTAAAATAAAATGTAAGAAAAACGTAAATGTTCAGCAGGCAGTTTAAGCCAGGGATTGAGTCTGTTTACGAGGAAGCATGTATTTCTTAATCCCAAGAGGAACCCTTTCTCAAATCCGCTGTCTCACAATTTACGGAGTATCAAGGACACCTCTAGCTGTTATTATGATACGTGATGACGTCACTTGTAGAAGAACGGAGAACTTCATTAACGTGGCGATTGATCGCTCAGTCATATTTAGTACAACGCTGCTTGCAAGCTTTAGGTTAATTAAATTATTTGGAATATTAATAAACTCCTCCATACCTGAGAGACCTGGAGTCCACTGAACTTATCATAGCTATGACCTAATCAAAGTTTTGTTATTAGTAACTATCACTACATATTTTAAAACATAATCCTCCTCCGTCCCGTCTGCCTGCCCTTAAGTCTGTTTTTTTGACCGCGATAAACTCTAAAAGTTCCAAACGGATTCTCGTACGTTCCCATACGTTCAGCGTAGGCTTTATGACATTTTCTTCTCATGAAAGGTGAATAATTAATTAACTTTAAAATTGCTGCAGAACGATGATTGCTTAAGATGTCATAAAACATCACGTCAGCAGCGAGCTTTGCTTACTACAATTCAAACGTTTTATGTAGACCCATACTCGACCCGTGCAATGTCACGACGATAGTAGAGTATAATAAAACCGACCTCAATAAAAAAGAAAACAGAAATCCTTATGAACTTTATTCAAGTGTAAATAAACTACGTTTTGAAATGTAAATTCCGTCGTAAGAAATGAGTGAAATGAAACGAAACCGATAAGAAACAAAGTAGGTAGTTTCTCTTTTTCCTAAATTGAATTATATTATTAGAATATATCAATTATATTTATGTCTTGATTATATTTATGGGTTGATTTTAATCAAAAATATCGAACATTTTCTGCGCTACAGATCCGCTCCTGCACGAGCCATCTAATACAAAAATATTTTTTACGAATAGGAATAGAAGATCCCGAGATTAGCGCGTTAAGACCAAACTTAAACGTTTCAACTCTATACAATAGCTTAGATACGAGTACACTGCCACAGGAAGAATGTTTTGACTCGGCGGAAAAAGCATAGTTTTCCTCCTCTGTTAAGATTCTAAGTCAGTCTCTGTATATGTTTGTTTATCTTTTAAATAATCAGCACCAGATCGATTTAAGCGATAAAAAAACCACTTGAAATAAACGAGTGATTAGAAAATGATGAATGGTTATTAAAACTTAGTTAGGTAACTATGACGCAGGAAATGTCGTAAGCGTTCAAGTGCCATTTAAGAGCAATTAATCGTCCTCTAATGAAAGTCACAAGGCGCTGATTACTCTATTCATATAAGTCTTAATCAACGCCGACGTCACCGCTTGCCACGTTCCCGCCATAACTTTGACCAACGCCTATTCATCTATTATCCATTGCTTTCAATCTTATTAAATTCTGAATATTCCGTAAAATAAATAATCTAAATGATAATTCATTATTATCATAAAATTTAACAGACCAATTACTGTTAGGCCCTAAACAGTATTTTCCGTTTGAGGAGATTTGTGGCTCATCCATCATCCAAAACACACGTGGCAGATTTTCATCTAACACATTATGCAGGTCTCCTCCCGATGTTTTCTTCACCACACAAAACGAGATGAATTATAAACATAAATTAGGGATGAGACATTAAAATGTAATTGTTCTTGCACGACTTCCTAAGTCAAATAATCGGTTATCTTTTGAAATTTGTATTTGTATCACGATTGCCTATCAATTCGAAAACAAGAACGAAATACTTTATGAAAAGT
Organism: Vanessa atalanta; assembly: GCF_905147765.1. Taxonomy (NCBI): domain Eukaryota; kingdom Metazoa; phylum Arthropoda; class Insecta; order Lepidoptera; family Nymphalidae; genus Vanessa; species Vanessa atalanta. The sequence continues at coordinate 173,828 of NC_061885.1, forward strand.
TTTATAAGATAAACGCCATGAATTGTTGTTATTTAGTTTTAACTGAGAAAAACAAAGATAAATCTTTGATGAAAATTAAATCAACAATTTCAAATCCGAAATAATAAACTCAAATAATGATAATACATTTTTCCAACCCCTTATAATTAAATTCAAAGATTGTATGATTAACATAGTCATACATTAACATAAATTAATTACCATTGTAAAATATTAACATGAAATCATTCAAATTTACAAGATCTTTGTCCCCCAATATGTAAAGCGACCAGGAACCGTCTAAGCACGATTTAATCACATTCTCGAACTTGCAAAAGAGACAAACAAACTTAGGAGGTAAAGCTCTGGCCATAAATTTGTACCAGGAGATCAGCCAGCGGGGGAGGTGACATTTTGGTGCGTAATCTACATCAAAATATCTTGTCACGGAGCCTCCCCGTGCCCGTGATATATAGGTTACATTTGCTTACGTGTTAGGTTTATACATATATTATAATATGTAATATGTTTTACAATTCAAGTTTCATGTTCGTTTTTCTTTGTGAACACCACCAAGAGATTGTACTTAACTTTGTAAGTAGAGAACTCAAAATAACCAATAACTTAATGTTTCGAACATTGTATAATGTCTCGTAATTATTACAATGCTGAATAAACAGTAATATAATTAAATTGTTTTGAGTTTACTTCTGTATATTGGTGGGAAAATGTAACTGAGTTTCTTGTCGGTTCTTCTCGATAGAAAGCGGTGCTTCACATTAAATTCAATACATGTCTATTCTATTAGCCGTCTTGAATAAATAATACTTAGATTTGATTAAAATAATTAATTAATCAGTTGATTCGTGTTACTTGTACTCGAGAATTATGAAGCTTTGTATCGTGAAACGGATTTGTTCCCGCTTCTCGTATAAGAGCAAATTACATAAGTCCACAAAGCAATTATGACGTCTTATATAAAATATTTATAATGTAATTATCTTATCTAATCCGATACATAAATGTACGAACTACAAATGACCAAAACTACTTTCACTAACACATGATGCCGAACTGATATTAATAATTTATACATTCATATATCTGGTTCCGTGGTGTAGTGGTTATCACATCTGCTTTACACGCAGAAGGCCGCCAGTTCGATCCTGGCCGGAATCATAATTTTTATTTTTATCTTAATTTAAATAATACAGTAGCGTAAATGAAGACACAGAATTTATTCACTTTATATATAAAATATAATATGTAGCAATTATTATTATTAGACTTTTTATTTTATTCGACTAAGTTTTACTATTATTAAATTTGAGGTAGGTAGGTAGGTCCGTAAGTTGACAATGATTACTCTCACATCTGATAACTTGAGTGAGGGAGTAGTACACCTGTCTCTCATAAAGCACATGTAGACCTCTTGCGCAGAGGGCTCGCACGAAATTCGTTACGATGTTAAATAATTATACTAATACGTTTCGGTCCAATTTATTTGAAAGCCTAACTAGTAGGTACACTTTATCATGTACATAACAATATCGGCGTTCGAAGTCGGTGAATGAACTCGTGAACATAATATATCTACATATAAACATAATATTTATAAAACAGAAATACATACGTTGTATAATCATAGGTAAGTTTCAGCTCAAACACCGACAGCTCGGGAGCGTCAGCCGTCGAACTACAAAACTAATGCCATTAAAACTTATTCGGAACTCAAACGTGACATGAGTTCCTGAATACACGTGTTCATTTCTAATATTCGAAGTTTTAAAATAGATTTTGAAAAAAAGAAATCTTTAGAAACGATTATTTGCGTAAGAAAAATTTTACTCGAGCGCTTTATATGGAAATGATACGATTAAATTGGTTCTTTAACAACAATGCATCGATTTAAAAAAATATACACGCCTTTAAAGTTATACTGCCAACCGATATTGCCTTAACATCTTTCTGATTTAACATGTTAGTTCCCACGGTTGGTGTCACATTGGCGATGTAAGGAATCGTGAATATTTCTTACAGCGTCAATGTCTATGGGTGTGGTGTTGAACACATACCATTAGATGGCCCAAACTATTAAAATTACACGTGAGAATTACCATTATTTGGTCAATCTGCTGGAGTTCTGTCCTTAAATTAATAAAGCTTTTTATTAATGTCAGATTCAACTAAATTCTCAATGTACAGATATTTCAATTACTAAAAACATATAATCTCCTTAAAATAGTTGAGTTACTAAGAGTTAGTAAAATAGTTATAGTTAGTAGTTAGAAGTCATAAATCATTAAAACCATTTAAAATATTCATTATTTTCTTGTCCGTCCATACAATCTATTATTATTATGTTGAAGGGGATGTTTAAAATTTTAGATTTTTTAAGCTTGTGTTTAATATTCATCACATTCTCCATCTAAGAAATCATCGCTACGAAACCTGCTCGAGTCGTCTGATATTCTAAAACATATGTATATATATTTAATCTCTAGTATAGTATCGTTGTCCATTGAACTCAACATTGATCTCCTTGAAACATACGACGACGTAGAGTTTTATTTTAACGAGTCATTGTTTACTTTTTTGTTAATTTTCATTATATGTTAATCTTTGACAAACATTTTACTGTGGGCTGATCATGTATGTCGCAGAACCGTTGACCGTTGAAGCAGCGAAGAGCCAAGCAAGTTCCATCCAAGTGCGCCGATGACCTGGAGATGGTGTGACTCGACCGAATGGCCGATTGAATACCCAACGGGTAAATGCAGGCATTTCCATAACAGATGGGTGACACACGTGGCAGTTTTTCATCCAACACGTGAGATGAAAAATAATCGAAAATTTAGTGGCGTTTGCCCGAGCTTAAGCCCGATCTTCGGTTAAGACGCACGTATTCTAACCAATGAGCCTCCTCGTCTCCCACAATGGCTATAGAGCGGAACTGCAATTAGAGCACTAGTGATCCTATAATACGGTTAATTACAGCACGCGAATGGCATTATCATAGGTAGTAATCACGTTAGACTTACTTAGCCACCGGCTATATCAATACAGCACAGGAGATCATTTTGAACCATGAACCATGATTTTGAGCTATGTTTAACTTCATTGGTTAAAAATATTACGTTTAAATACAAATATACAAAATAAACAGACGCAAATTTCCGCCAATACTAAGAAATGAAAGTTTCTTTGTATGTTTGTCTTGAAATTTTGGAGAGTTGTTTTGCTTCAGCGAAGGTTTCTGTTTCAATCAATATAAACTTAATAATTTTAATATTTTTCTTTATATAATGTATATGTATATTAAGACTTTATAGTCATAATATACAATTGTTACATATAATGTAATATAAACAATTCTAAAAACTGGGATGTGAGCCACGAAAATGTCGTTTACATCGACGTAACTGTAATCCGATGTAGTAAGTAAAGTGTAAACGTAGATTTATTGATCATATCCTGCCCCGTACTACTGTAAACGTCTCCCCTCCATCGCCGGACTCTCGAAGGACTAATTCATTGCAAACTTTTCATGTTGAGAATAGACTTGGCAAACAAGTGGCGCCTTTCCACGGGATCCTTGATTAATTACACAAAGTTTTTTTTTTAATCTTGTAAATAAAGGGAAGATTATTTTTAATTAGAAAATTAGATAGGTCGACGAAATTGTTAGCACAACAATGTTCTTGGAGTGGACTGATGGTGTTTTTTATTACTTTAGCTCCGTAGTTGAAGTTTTACGATCTTCTTTTATTGAGTTGAAGCTATCTTTACAATATATATTTATAACATCTAAGCATAACGAAGTGTTCATCAGGCTTTTTACTACGCTAGTGATGTTTATGTTGTTTTCAATTATTGTTATTAGTAACAATTTTTTTCGCTAAATCTGAAGCGATAATTATCGCGAAATATTACAATGCACAAACGTGAGCACATCACAGATGTACTGTATATTTCGTTTAAAAAATAAAGATTACGAGTATCGTGTGTCCGGGCTGCAGCAGATAATATCTAGATTCTAAAACTCAATTACAAAAATACAGAAATGTTTGTCTAGAAAACCAAGAAAGAACCCATAGTCCTTAGCGTTTGCCCGCGCCGACCACTCTGCTAATCACAAGTTTTTCACTCAATATTAAAGCATATTCATAGCGATTGTACGTTTGTGACTGTTTTCGACTCTTTATAAAGTAACCAATTATTGGAAAACATTTTATCATTTTTTAAAACATAAGATAATTCCAGAAAATTGTTTACTAACTCGTGTTGACAACACAAAAGTTGGTAACTTTCCCTTCAGGGCGACATAGCCTTAGTGCAGAAGCATTGTTTGCGGAGAGGGCTCCGCAGGTTAAGTGGATGCGACGAGGCGCGTGATTGAGACTTGTCTCGCATTGTCTCGCGCAGGAAGTGATACCATAGCTTCTCAAATATTATCTTAGCCTTTTGTATGTGTGTGTGACACACTACAAGCTTATATGAATACAGATCTAACTTTGATAAGAAGGGCATATAGTTCTCTTTTGATTGTGTTGTTTGGCGGTAGAATATCTGATGCGTGGATGGTACCTACCCGGTGAGGAAGCACGAAGCCCTACCAACAAGTTAAAAATTAAAGTTTCTTAAAGATGAGCAACGTCTGTTATTAATAAGTTACTAATATTGCTATTTACAAGTTTAATTAAAGGTTTTATTAAAGGCTAATGCTCACACTAACGCTACGAGCAGCTACGAACGACGTTTTGTCGTATATTGACATTAGTGTTTATAAATAAATATGGTTGGTTATCGTTATATAGATATATGTATGACGGGCCACTGTGTTTTGAGAGTGTCATGAAACGAAAAAAAGTAAAAATGACATTTTTGACAGAAACATTGGATATAGTGCGGTAGGACACTTTTTTCACTCTGACGCAACTTCAGGCTCTTTTGTGTAATGCATGGGCATTTTTCGTAAGCAAGACGAGCCTGATGGAGCGTCGTTACTTTATTATAATAAATCGAAAGTGCTGGTTGTATTACTGTTATATTGTAAAACCTTCAAACATGTGGTCTTAATTCTCCTCGCCCGCCTACCCACGATCGCTCGGTAGCCACAGTTGTATACAGAAAATAATGATAATGGCAATGTGTCGTTATGTATATAATATCAAAATGGTTAAAAACTATATTTATTTGAAAGTAGTGTAGTTTGAATATTTAACAAAGTGACTACTCATGATTTTTTTTCAGCTTCAATGGAATTATTGTTGAAGTACAAGCTATTCATACAAAAAATAATCAACAGAATTGGTTATAAATCGGCGTCACCGTGTCGCACGCCAAAAAATAATAACGATAAAAAGCAACGTTCATAGAATCTATCCGCGGCAGTTAGCAAACTTATCTCGACTAAAATACTATAAAACATGTCTTCCATATGATAATAACATTGAAGACGTCAAAAATGATGCATAATGTATACTTTAGCAAATAACATTCGAGACGAGAACTCGAATACTATTTTGTTGTTTACTTAGTTTTCCCATCAGCGGAATGCGTGGCGTTTTCATATTGTCATTTCTGTACGAATTCAACTTGTATAAAAGCCACGGCAAGAATGACGAAATGAAAGATAAAGGTACACTAAAGTACGGAGGGACGTAATATTGTTACCGACGAAAGTTCTAAATTAAAACATTTAAAAGTAAAGTAAATGTCGAAAGCTCCCCCTCGTCGCTCCAATGCGGTTGGTGGATGATGACATACGTACTCTGTCTAGTGCCTCACTGTCATAAGATAATGGGATGTCATAACCCGACACGACCGAAGATTCAGGGGAAAGACCAATGGCTTCACGTGCTTTCCAAGGCAAAGCAAGGGAAGTAAACATAATTCTATCTTCTAGACTCCGGGCTACTACTAAAAATTTTTCGACAGAAAAACCCAATAGCCCTTTTTATCAGACCAACTGTTAGAACTGACGGCTTTGGGATCTGCATCCTTACATCTAGCCACTACACCAACGAGGCAGTCTTCGGACAGTTAATGGATACACTATACAGTAATTAAAATTATAATTTAATAGTAGTCTTAAAATTAAAAGTTTTTTGCAGATTACACATCACGTATTTATCGCCAAACAGAAATATTATTATTTCTATTGTTGTATTGTTGTATTCCAGTCCGATGAGACGGCCATCAATTACAACTTACCGAAAAATCTGTTAATTTAAATTAAATTAGACAATCTACAACACTTACAATAAACAGACTCCTAACTAATTCCTAGAAACGAAACATTTAACTGAATAATTTCGTAATGTAACGAGCCTGATATTCAAATTTAATTTGAAAATTTCATACTTTATTCAAGTCGGCTTTGCGAGTACTTTCGAATCATCGTAATTTAGAATTCATTTGCATTTATTTGACCGAAAGTTTGAAGCAGAAAAGAAAATTCACTCGCTTAATAATTTGTCTGGCGGTGTACTCGTTTGCAAGTCGTTGACGTAAGTGGAGATTTTATCTCGGAAATTAATGGAAGTTACTTTATGTATGAACCAGATAACTGATCCTACACTAGCGACCCAATTGGCTTTTAGTGCCTCACCATTTAGTGTCGGAAGTATATAATTATTTAAGATAAGCAATACGCCATACATTTAGTTTATTTCTCTCTATAGATGAACACCACACACGTCATGAAAGATTTTGAACATTTCGACGAAACGTTTGGCTAACTTTTACAAAATAATATATATATAATTAAAGTCAATGTAACTTCATGCATATGGTCATAACATCTTAGTTCCCAAGGTTGGTGGCGCATCGGCGATATGAAGAATGGTTAATATTTCTTACACCGCTAATGTCTCGGTGACCGAAGGCCCATTTTCTAATCGTCCTACCTAAATCAAAAACAAACAAAAAAAATTTTTTGACCACTTGGTTAATTAGATATAAGGCTGCAGATCCTGGTTACAAACTTCAGGTCGGGCTTGAAAAATTGGATTTGTCTGACGAACAATTCTAATAGCGACCCAATCCCTTTGGATTATAAAAGTGAGGGAGTGGGTTAGCCCAGACTGGTAGACTATATAATGTTCTGCGTTGTTGGCTGGTCTCAACTTGTGGTCGGCCGCCGTGGCCGAATTCAATTAGAACAATGTCAGTTACAAAAAAATGTTGGTTTGTAAACTGTGACGCAGCTATTAATATACCTACTTTGTTTATATATACACCCCGAAGGTATTCCCCAACATTATTAATACTGCAATTCCAATAATGCCGCCTTTGCCCACTCTTATTTATGAATTAATTACTTTTTATTATTATAAGAGAAGAAGTCTCTTTTTGTAGAATGAAAACAATTTTAATATTGGTGACCTTACATGAATCGTCCACGGGTCCGAACACGGGTTGTTTAATTTATAATATTTATAGATAAATACTCATAAATTTTAGGATTTACTTTCAATTAAAATGTTTGGCAGAGACATTGATTTCGAGCGTTATTATTATTATCGACTGTGGACCTTCCAGTCGAAAGCACTCCGTCACCGCTCGACTCGTACCAGACAATTAGCTCGGCAAACATGACCTGACATGAGCCTGCCCTCCGCCCTTCCACCCACTGTTATCCCAGTCCCCGGCGACGCCTGCTCTTGCTAATTCATAATTCATCTCCCTGGCGAGCATCACTCGGTTGGCGACTGTCGCTCGCACCGATATCTGTAACGAGCGTAGACATGTTTCGAAAGCATGTGAAATCACGTACGTTACACCTAACTGTGTAAATGTTATAAAAAATATATTGTTAATGCAAAAGTAGCTTTGTTTGCTACGTCTTAAAATCAAAACTACTTAACTGATTTTTTTAATGATATTTTGCATGTTGTCAGACGTTCATAAATGGACGGAGTCTTAAGTAAGCTCTATTTAATAAATCACAATTATAATTGATAAAAATAGATATTGTTAACAGTAAGCTGATTACAATTTAATCTTTTTAACTATTTAACACTTTATGAGTCGGATGTATCACAAAACAACGACGACAATAAATTTGGTAAAAAATCACAATATACTTTATTTTTATATGAAAAGTCATGACATATTTTATTCGAGCACTTTTGTTTCGCATTTGAATCGTTTTACAAGATGTAAAGCTACCCCCGGAATGTTGATTCTCCCGAGAACATTTTCCATAAATAAAATTACTTGAATACGTGAGTAACATACTATTAACTTTGTATATCCTGCACGAAATCAACAAATAATTTAACTCCGCGCTTTTTTAATGATCTTGTATTGAGTAATGTTATACCTTATTTCTTAAGTTTCGTTCAGCATTGCATTTCAATTTATTAATTGGCAGAAAAAAAACTGCGGAATTCTTTACAGAAAATAACACCTTTTTCCAGTACAGATTTATTAACTGTGCCGAAAGACAAGCTTGGTTTTATTATCATTATTGTTTTTATAATAGGGAGGCGGGTGGGTGTGCCATCTGATGGTATGTGGTCACCAAAACCCAGAAATGCGAAATTACACGCCTTAAGAAATTTTAACCATCGCTTATATCGCTAATGCCCCACCAACCTTGGCAACATAGGCATAACAACTAAGTACTGCTGTTTGCCGATAGAATATGCGATGAGGGGGTGGTACATACCGAAACGGGCTCATACAAAGCCCTAGCACCCAGTAAAACAAGTTCATCTTTATTTAAAAAAAAAAAATTGTTAGTAAAAAAACTGCTCTAGATATTTATAGTCTTCACAACAAAATTTGCTCAAACAAAACCTTCTCCAAATAATATAATTGTTTTCGACGAATCCCGATTCGAGATTGAGAAATTGTCCAAAAGCAAAATAACTCTCTATTCCTTCTCGTCTTGACGTTTATGTGCTTCGTTAGACACATAGGAATACAATACATAAACTTGGAACGAATGCGACACGCTCGTGTCGTTGATGCAGAATTCTCATCCATAGGCCTGTAGTTATAAGGGCTATAATATATTATCGTGGTTTATTTATCTCGTGTTTTGCTGATTTTTCTGTATGTGAAGTGAATTAGTGATGAGCATTATTTGTAGCTGCATGTCCGGGACGTAAAATATGTCTATTTTAGGGATAGCACAAGAGACGTTTACCGCTCTTTGATAGATGATCAAAGATCGGATGATTTAATAAGTTACATGAATTATTTTGGTGCATAATAAATACTATATAACGAATAAGAAAATAATCAGAATAGGCCACTACTTAAGTTTTTGAATTGAATGTTCACTGCTGGGCAAATGCTTTCTCTCGCCTTGAGGAGAAGATTTAGAGCTTATCTACATTACCGACAAGAAAATTCTTAACACAAATTAAGCAGTTAGCAAAGTAACTCAGCAATCTCAATTGAACTCGCAAGCCTCGGTTAAGAATCACATGTCCTAGCCACTGGACCCTCGTTATTCTTTCGATACTATTATTTAATTTATTATTTATATCTTTTAACTGATATCATTAATTATTTATATTTTATAGCGTTTCGTTGTATCGTAAACGTATATAGAATCATAGATTACATTTAAAATGGATTCGTCTTACAATGTATTTCATAACTTTTATTTTAATGAAATTATAACCGCATTCATGTATTCCGGAATTTCGGTTAAGAAAAATTTCGTCTGAAAGTGCTTTAACAATGTTAGAGTTCTATCAGCGTGACACGCGTAGTACAAAACGGATTATCTAGCTCAGCCCAGAGCTAGGGCGGCCTACACGTGCGAACACGAGCGAACAACTGCATCTACGCTATTATATAAAAATAATGTATCCATTATTCTAATCTATACAAGAGATAAGATTATCTATTTAGATAAATAAGAGAAGAAAATATTTCTATGGCTGTGTTTGTTGTCGTCCTATATTGTGTCTATTAAAATATTATACTTTAAAACTGTCGTTTCTCCATTTGTTTTTTTTAATAATGTTATGTATGTACACCATTTCTGACGTACATACTATTAATACTAGGAACAAACATAAAGATGTTACTCCAAGTACCCGATTACACAGGGTTAGTAACTCTTTTGTGGAGCAATGTATACGTTTTTACAACAGGATCCCAGAAAACGTTCAAAAATATTCAATTCAATTCAAAGATAATTTTTGTGTAAGAGAATATTATAAAACTATTGACTTCTTAGTTGATTGCACACATTGGGAATAGATGATCGTGTAGAATCTTTTTGAAATATCGTAAATATATTTATTGTTATTGTATAAAAACAATAATTGCAAAATATGACATTGAAAAAAAAAACCAGCCGAGTTTCGTTCACCGGTTCTTCTCAGGTCAGAGGTGTTTCGTTCCCAAATCGGTGGTAGATTTTTGACTATCAATAAGCAAGTGTAACACCTCTATATATTGAATAAAGATTTTTGTCTTTGACTTTGAATAAAAAGACCGATAATATTAAAAATAAATATAACTGTAATTTATTTTTAGTTAAAAATTAAAAAAAAAAAACAATAACACACATACAACAAAAATAGCCAGTTATTTCTAGTTTAGTTAATTGTTATTTGATATAATGGCGGATGTAGTCAATTCAAATCTAATCTAATTACTTTATTCAGTAAATAAGCATTACAATTACTTAATGATCATAAAATCAAACCGGTTACTAACTTTTTATTATTTTTTACTTTTTTTATGTTATTAACTTTTTGCTAAATTGAGAGTTATACCTTTAAATACACGTATTCTTTTTATCTAGCGTCAATTAAAGCAAATTCATAAGCTATTAATTTTATTATGGAACAATAACTACTTTAAAATAGACCATAAACATTCCACTATTTGTTGCAAATGAAACAGTTATACTCGTACCGTTAAACACGTGTGACCACAGACACGGCGAGCGCGGTTCGACTGTCACTTTCACGAGCCTGCGCCCGCTCTCTGTACGTAAATACATTTAAATATGCGTAAACAAAGTTGGGAAATATGCATGACATACATCGGACCCATAAAAGAAACCAACCTAAAACCTTTATGACAGTCCACGAAAAATACATTCTGAAATATAATTGGACATGCTACGCCAACTGCGGCTTCACTCGCATTTTAGAGGTTAGTCGTTGTTCATTGGGATTCAAGGATTCAATACCAAATTTCATCGAATTCGTTTTAGTTGTTTGGCCGTAAAAGAGTAACAGACAGACAGAGCTACGTTCACAGTTAATAATATTAGTACCGATTATTACTAAGTATTCGGGTCTTTGGTATAAACTTGTCTGATTATATATTCCAGTTCGGGTCACTTGCGCCTAAATAGCACTGGGACATTACTTGAGATAGTTATTTTCCTAGTAATAGAAAAAAAAAACTGATGAACGGTACACATCTAGAGCTGCCAGGCGTCTGGATAAAGCCAGACATAGTAAAGCTTTTTGGGTACGTGTCCAGCCAAATTAGTCGATGTCCGACCTGACCGGCTCAAATGGTTCTGACAAAATTAATAATGGCTAATGAGTTTCAAAATAAAATTTTGAATAAACATGAACTTTTAATTATCTGGTATGGGATAAAAAATCTTGGTTATGCGTTAAAAAAAATGGCGGTCTTAAAAGTTCCCCTATTTAGTCAAATGTTAGCTTATGGCCTTAAGTCGGTTTTAAGACTTTGCCCACCAATAAACTCACTCACATATGCGATAACTCCTACAAAGCATTTTACTAAACAAAGGAAATAAACTCATAAATAAGTATATTGATAAGAATCGCATACAATTCTCCTCAAGCTGAGCACGAGCCATAAATCAGTTCAGAGCGAACAACAGACAGGGCGACGACTAGTGATGTATGTATCTGAAACCCCTGAATCATGAGATAAGGTCGGCTCTTTGTGTATTTGTATGTAAAACAATCGTCTTCCGTAAATATATTACCCAAAACACCGAAAATGTTTTTTTTATAAAGTAAGGTAAACATATCTACAACTTTTCCATATAAAACCACATACAGCTTATCAAACAAATAATAGGTACGGCTCCGAATACAATTTTTCGTTTAAACCTCTGTAAATCACAAAATAATGTACAGAATTCGTAGAGTATTTTCGTGGCAAACGTTTTACGCTGGCTTAACAATACATCATAATATTATAAATGCCCTTCATTTAATCAAACGTTTGATAATATAATGTACTGCGACGTATTATTGATTTACTGAACCATTTTATTGACTCGCCCCGGCTTCGGCTTCGCACGGATGCAATGCTGATATCAAATATACTTCAGAATGTCTTACAGCGTTCACAGTTTTTCAGCCATTCGACAATACAAACCGCTATGTCTCTGCATTTTAAATCTGTTATATCTTCGAAAATATTCATTAAAATTACATGCTGTAAAGGGCAACATTGATAGACAAATACCATTGCGAAATTTCTTGAAGACCTCTATACGCTGTACAAGTACAATACTGTAGTATATTATTTTAATCTATCTCGTAGGGTTCAGCCAACGTTTGCAATGTAAACGCAAAAAAAAGTTTATTTGCGACATCACTTTACTACTATATTGTGCATGTATTGTAATTATAAACCTTCCTCTTGAATGAATCTATCAATTATAGAAAACCGCATCAAAATCAGTTGTGTAATTTTAAAGCTCTAAGCACACATAGGGACAGACAGCGGTAAGCGACTTTGTTTTATACTATGTAATGGTTAGCATAACTATCGAATACTACCATTCGAACTTTCTCGAACAATAACTCATATTTATGACAAGAGCTTACTTTTGCCGCTACGGTGAACCATCGTTACAATATAAATACAAGCTTTAGAGGAACGACGACTTCGCTCTGCCGATTAAGCTTAGAGCATATTCCATTCCTCAGTCAGGAATGCAGTTAACGCGGGCGAGGCATTGTAGTCGCGAGTGAGCAGCGAGCTAATGAGCTCGTAATCAAGCACTCGCTGAAACTTAATAACTCGCAGACGTCACGACCGCCTTCATAATGACATTAATATGAGAATAATAATTCTGCAATTACGATTTTTCTTGTTATTTTTTTAATCAAACCCTTGCGGTTGCTTCTATGTCAAATTGAAATATTAACCTATTTGAAAATGGAACTACTGAGGTGAAAACATTATAAAATGTGTATTTCGTGAAATGATTCTTGTTCGCCTACTACTTTAGATTCACAGAGAAGTGCATAGCAACCTACTCTCAAAGATTAACAGATTATCAAATGTGTACGTTTGTATTTTATTTTAAATGAAATAACGATGTTAAAGAGCGATGTGGTCTGCGAGTATAAAAACAATTGCGCCATACGAGCCGACCTCGCTGACAGGACTGTCGCAATAAACAATAATTCCTTGTCCAATGCAAACAACTTGCCTGCGACCCACGGCTGCTTCGGCAGTTAATTAAAACTTGCTCATTGGCCGCCCCCCGTTGTCACTAATATTGCGGTTTGTTGGTTTTTTAGTGTTTCATGGACGCGATAATTTTTAGATCTTATCGTATTATCAACATGATGTGATATTTATATGCGGCAAAGTTTATTCGTTAACAGTCTGGTGCGCTCTTGTAAAGTTAACTTAATACAAATACATATTTGTGTACGCTGTAGACTATGAATATATAATTATGTAAGGAACTTCAACGGTCTGTAAATATGTTGCTTCTGAACTTAGTGAGAACTTTGCAGGATTTGGAACTTATTCTATCACGCTAAACAAAGAGACAGAGAGGGGAGTGCTCGTTAATTGCTAGTTAGTATTCCAGTGCATTCGATACCAGTGAGTTCCAAATACGCTCGCTTCACGGGGGAAAGTATTGTTCTGGTTTTTCAGTGAGACCAAAAAAAGGGTTCAATAATTGCAAACTATACCGTCAAACGGCAATATTTTCGACGTATTTTCTAAATCACTGTGATATTTCTTTCGGTGGGAGTGTCAATGGGGGAAGGTGAAAGGTTACTTTAATAGCTTATATGCTCATCCTCGTCGTGAACTCCTAACATAAATAAACTAGAAATTAATCCAATCCTGTTACATTGATCAGGGTCACCGTGCTGTGCAGTCATTCGTGAGGCGGTCTCTAAACAAGATTACTAACTCGGTTGACGATAATCGTCTTACACTACATCGATACATGCGAGCTATATATCGACCATTGACCTGCGACTCATTGATCTGTATGATACATAACATAAGGCTTACATTAGAACAGTGTTGATTGTCTGCATGTCACCTGTGAACGCCTCACTGCGTCCACTTACCCCAACTGTCACTCAGCGACTGCAATATACGCTGAAGGTAATGGAATAGATTTTATACACGAGTACGTGTTAATATCATAATAATGTGATACACTTTATTCAAGTTTTTTTTTTAAATCGTCTTTTTCTTTTATTTCTTCGAATGTAACTTTATAAAATATTCACTCAGCTGTTTGAAACTCTTATTCTTCTTATTCTTATTTATCAAAATGTCAGTGTCAACATGAACACATTACATGTACTTACTAAAACATATTATAAAGCGGATGAATACACTCATCTATCTCTTTCTGTCATCTGTAATCAGACATTTGAAAGAAGAAGACAAAGCCTTGTATTATTTATTATAAACCATAGAGATCTAAGTCCATTTTTGAATAAATGTTTTTTTTAGTAAACAGTTTAACATCCTTTTTTAAATTGTGTAGATCTGTCTTAGAAGACATATGGAAAAGGTGCTGTTAAGAATATGTTTAACTGGTTGAAACCTTTTTATAAGATCATCGATTAGTGATTTTACAGTAGGTACGCCAGAAGGCTATCTATATACGTGTAGAGTTTGTGTTGGATAGCTTTAAATTATAGAATATTAAGAGACATAGGATACGAGACCAAAGACAAACTCTGATAATAATACAGGCAACACCTACATAGTGGTCATCTCATTCCATCATTTAGTTGAATAAATAATTTTGATGTGTGTTGACATGTACATTATTAAAATATTGAACATTTTCACATTTCAGAAAGTAAATACCACTGAGTATATATATATGTATGTAATAATACGCACTAAACATTGAATAGAATCAAAACAAAAGGAAAAATAAAAAATAGTATTTATTTTGAAAAAAATCAAACAAGTACTACATACAACTGTGATACGAATAGTGTGCACGTGCGTGCGTAGTGTAGGACGTCCTCAGGCAGGGTGGAGTGACGATTTGCGCAAGACGGCTGGCAGGAGCTGGATGCGAGTTGCCGAAGAAAGACCATAGTGGCGTGCATTTGGAGAGGCCTATGTCCAGCAGTGGACGAATGATGTGTGTGTGTTTTTTGTGCGTGAACATTACATTATATAATTATAAATATTTTCGATATTTCTTAGTATAAAATAATGAAGTATTATTTCATTTACCCGGTTATAACTTTATCGATAAATATGTCCAGCTCGGATTGGCAACGGAGTCAAATGTATTTGAAATTGTAAGTACAATACAAACCGACGGTATTGTTAGAGGAAATAAAGGAATGCATACAATATTTCTATTGTGCCTCACCAAATGAAGAGCAGAGTACTGCAATTCAATACTTAATATAAACGAAGCCGAATGTCGATCACGACCGAGGCTTGCTCTACAACGACGATGATTTTACTTCTAAATATATGATATCCAAACAAAAAAGCAACTTCGGACAACAAAGATATTCAATAGAAATTCCATAAGAATTAGTTTTAATACATTACAAACACATTGACAAATTGAAATATAACGATTAATTTTCGAGCATTTCTCGATAATTATACAACATCATAAGTAAATCATGGATACGTTATAAAAATTTGAATTTTTATTTTACAATCTTATGAACTAGCTTATTCTTCCACAAATAATTAACTATTATTATTGGTAATATTTTTTAAATTATTCACATAAGAATTATATACATTAAGGCCTTAATCATATTAAAAAATATATATACTGTACAAATCTCTTCTCCTCTAAAGAAAAAGTAATAAAGCTTACTCCTCTACGCTGCTCCAGTGTGAATATCAAACTATTTTGCTATGGCTACCGATTTATTTTTGTAAAATGTGTTTGTGAGGTTTTGTTTATTGCTAATAAAATTTGGTCACTTTTAACAAATAGCGGAATAATTGCCTATATAAACAATGCATTATTTTATTTATTATTTTGTAAATATCATCGCTCATTTATTCAACAGTGTCTTTTGTTATTTTTCAACTTTCCAAGACAACAACTTCTTATAACTAATTTGAAATGTGTAACAAATTCGATATAAAATAACGAATATAAATAACATTTCTTATAATCGCATAATCAGTTATTATAAGTTACCTGTTATGCCTTAATTTATATCATGTAAGTCCGCGAGTGGCTCCCCGGAGCGCGCTACGGCATTGTGTCCGCCGGCGCGGGTCCGCCGCTACAGCTGATTAGCCGCCCATTGTACACGTCACCGAAACACACAACGACCGCTCCAACTTTAAATTACCTGCTCTAAATTTTATGACGCTGAAAATAGGGTTTCTTTCATTATAAAAGCAAATGGTAAAGAGTTCTCTGTATATGTTTATTTGTACACTAATATGGAGTAGATTCGTTCTGATTACTTCTGTTCACGATATGGGTTTTTGCGTGAGTTTTAACACGCAGTATATTTTAAGTACATCCAACAATGACCAGACCAAGAAATGCCATTTCGTTCTACGTTTGTTAGCTTGAAACAACAACTGATACATAATCATTAGGTATTTATAAAATGTTTGGCATAAAATCACAATCGGCTTAACGTTGCTGCCGCGCTCAGATTTGTATATTCACATTAATATATCTTAAAGTACACAACTTAAGATTTAAGAAAATGTAATGAAAATTCTCGTAACCAAAAGCTCTTATTTGGTAAGTCACGTTGATGATAAGTCTTTTTTAAATGACTCCTCAAAATCAAACACAAGGTCAAAATTCGCTTATATTCCGTAATTAGGCTACCATATTCGGAAAATAAGATCCAAACTCCAACTCTAAAATTCGTCTAATAGTTTAAAAGAAATTCAGCATAGACAATTAAACAGATAGACACTAGATAATCTCTCATAAGTTCACTATTCATATATTCTTTGTTTGAATTAATGTATGAAAACATAAAATACTGAAATAACGAGAAGAGTATTATGTAAATGAAAACATTCGAGGTCAAGTTTAATGAATAGTCGATGCGGCGCAGGGCGGAGGTGCAGAAGATATCGTGCCGACGCCGAGGCGGCGACCGTGCGCCCCGTGACACGATAACCTTGATACTGCAATCTGTGCCTTCTATACGATGCCAATGATTAAAATCTTGTGAACGCTTAATGGTATCCATACATTATATATAATAGCTTAATCCAACTAATTAATTCTTAGTAATTTAACTCAAATTAATTTGTACAGTTAAATATAACAAAAAAAAAAATATTTATGTAATACTTTTAAAAAAAAATTGTACCACAGAATATTTACTATTTCTTGCAACGTCAGTGCGTCGCAAACCATAGGAAGTAATATATTATACCCCTTGTGCCGTTGACATACGCGACCCTCAAATGGAATCCAGCAAAGAAGAGTATTGGCGAGAAAATAAAAGCAAAGTAGGTACTAATTTTGCACAGAGGCCTACAACGACAACCGAGCAAAATTCTCGTAAAACCTAAACCTGACCAAATTGAATCTCGAACGCAATAAGGTACCACGGATCACAGATCCATAAAGATACATAACGCGGCACTAAACACGATCCCGCGACGAGCCGATATCAACTCTCGCTTCGGATACGTTTGTGCCGTAAATACACGTGACCGAGAGAACATAACAAGCGCGGTATTGATTCCGTCTCTCGCAATAATTAGAGCGTTAGCTCATATTTATGCATCATCTTTGGCAGGTTTTTCTCGTTGCTGTAGTGGTCTCAGTGCTGATACTAAATTGCGAAAGGTAAACGTATCAAGCTTTCATCAATATTAACTACTAGATAGAAGTGAAGTGAAGTGTAGTGAGAGATTTATTTGGGTGAGACAGAAACATGATTTTTTAGCCTCGACCCGCGCCTGTATTTACTCGCCGCTCGGAGCAGCGCCATGAAAGCCCACAATGGAACGACTGCCGCGTCACACGATGTTTCCGCTCGTTACGGCTTCTCGGACGCAAACACCGAGATAAATCTTCTTTATTGCGAACTCAGCCTCACTCGCTACCAAAATATGGTTGTATTGCGCGCCCCTCGCTGACGAGCGACTGAGGAAAATGTGTATAAACTTCGAAACATTGATGATATTTCATATATTTAGACTAACAAATGATCAAAACTGTGAACCTTGAAAATAAATATAAGGGCTATAATAACAATAATACCTTAACAATGTACGAATGCTTTGTATGTGCATTCCTAGTCGAGCTTGTACGGGCCGGTAGTACATCTCCTTAAAAGTAATTTCAAATATAATACATCAACTTAAACATAACTTATTACCTATTTGTCCAAATGTATGGTTGTCTTGATACCTTCCTCGATGATTAACAATATTTTGTTTGTGAAAAAAAAATATCTGAAAGTCACATGAAAATTAACAAATCTTTGGAGCTGCTGTTGATAAATATTTGCCAAATGTTTCTGTTGCTAAACTAATGCAAAGTTACTTCTAACGTCCATGCCCTACTGCAACACTAGGGAGGCTTGCATTCAAATACTGATAACAAATTGTTCTTATAAAAAGACGATACAAAACTGCTTGATATCCTACTTAAATAAATAGTATTTTGACTGTAACTTGTCCAACGCAGTATCCGAACTCGCAGCCCACAATAATATGCTTATAAGCTAACCACGAAAACAACGAGGTAGCTTAGCAAACGTATGTTATAACGTAACATTTGTACGTTTACTTGTGCAAATGTAATGTATTCCGTAGCCGCACTAGTTTTGTAAATACTTTTCCA
Source organism: Vanessa atalanta (assembly GCF_905147765.1). Lineage (NCBI taxonomy): Eukaryota > Metazoa > Arthropoda > Insecta > Lepidoptera > Nymphalidae > Vanessa > Vanessa atalanta. Next base: position 192,828 of record NC_061885.1, read on the forward strand.
AACTCTTCAGTATATTGGAAATCGACGAAAAATCGTATATTTATACTGACGCTCGACTTCCACTGGCTTACTCGATGTTTTTTTTTCGAGCGGAGCTGGTATCGTTCGTGAAATTGGTTTGAATCCGTACATAACAACACCTAGCTCTCAGCGAGTTACGAGTACATTTTGACGACTGCCAAACTACCCGTTTGGCATCAACCACCACGCCGCCGGCCGCATGCACCGTGAAATTAATCTCTGTGAGTATCTGTGTATATCAGAGCCGAATCAAAACAGGGGATTATTTATGAAAATCTACTGCAAAGTTTATTTTGTACATATATTTTTTTCTACTGCAATGTTTATTGTTAATGTTGGACGGATTACTATTAATCTGTACTAATATTATAAATTCGAAAGTAACTCTGTCTGTAACCTCTTTACACTTAAACCGCTGCACCGACTTAGATGAAATTTCGAATGGAGATAGGCTACTTTTTTGCTAATTCTAATAGTGGGTGGCGGTTTGTGTGTTTTTTGTAAAGGTTTATAAATTTTGAGCGAATAAAGCCGCAGTTTCAGCTTAATAAAATGAACTTTAATAAATTTTAAAAACACGAATGGCAGTGTAGTGTACAGTATTCGTGAGAACAAATAGACGAGCACAAACATTTGGGTTTTACGAGAATTTGTTGTAGATTTCCACTACGCATCAGTTGGCTCTTTGATCTGGCAACAAGTAATTGTATTCTCGTCCGAATTACAGGTTTTACGTACATGCACAGTTAAAAGCAAGGCAGAACGATCCACCTCACAAATGAGATTATACGTCTCAACATACAGTCACAACTAAATTTCATGATGGGAATTATTATTCCAAATTTGTGAAAATCATCTGACCTACTTGTGGCACAATTTTTATTTGTACATATATTTTAACTGTTTGTTTTCGCTTGTAGTCGATAGATTCCCGTCGCTTATGAAGCCTTACCGCGATCACGTGTTCTTAACCCTTAACCCTTCACTGGGGCTATATAAGCGAATAATCAGATACAATCCGAGCTGTATTGTTTGCAGAATAATGCAACAAACACCTTCGGTTGAGTGAACAGAGCTACGTATAATGTGTTCTGAGAACAATGTCGACATTACCCTCAATCACTGGGCTTAGTGCGCCTCGTGTCGAACAATGACTTATTACATGGGATGCGTATTTCTCCGTGCCGTATTATCTGTGTACGCATTATAAACTGTTATGAATTGTTGTGAATTTACATACTCAGACACACATTTATTTTAAAAAATTGGTGGTCAGACACATATGTCACCGGTTAGTGGGTGATCGCCACACATCACAGATCATAGTATTGGCAATGTAAAAAATATTAACAATTTATTATATCGCTAATGCGCCACCAACCTTAAAATTTAATTTCATAGGGCTTGTAGTTATACTGGCTCATTAACAACCTGTAAATTTCCCACTGCTGGGCTAAGGCCTCCTCTCGCTTTGAGTAGAATGTGTGGAGCATCTTCCACCAAGCTGCTCTAATGCGGGTTAGTGGATCCACATGTGACAAAAATTCGTTGAAATTAGACAGATGCAGGTTTCCTCACGATGTTTTTCTATCTCCCATGGAAAACGAGATGAATTATGAACACAAATTTAGCATATGTAAATTCAGTGATGCTTGATGGGTTTGAACCCGCAATCATCGGTTAAGATGCACGCGCCTTAACCTAAACACTGGGCCATCTCGGCCCTCTCGGTACTAGGCTCACTCAACCTTATAACCAGATCATAATAATACTAAATATTGCTATTAGCATTAGCATTAGCATTAGCAGCCTGTAAATTTTCCCACTGCTGGGCTAAAGGCCTCCTCTCCCTTTGAGGAGAAGGTTTGGAGCATATTTCACCACGCTGCTCCAATACGGGTTGACGGAATACACATGTGGCAGAATTTCGTTGAAATTAGACACATGCTGGTTTCCTTACGATGTTTTCCTTCACCGCCGAGCTCGAGATGAATTATAAACACAAATTAAGCACATGAAAATTCAGTGGTGCCTGCCTGGGTTTGAACCCGAAATCATCGGTTAAGATGCACGCGTTCTAACCACTGGGCCATCTCGGCTCATTGCTATTAGGCAGCTGAATATTAGAGGAGTGGGTAAGAACCTAGACGGGCTTGTACAAAGCCCTTCCACCAAGTACATAACCAAACTATAAAATACAACACAAATGTACAATACAAAGATAAAAAACTAGCATTTATGGATCCGAGACGGCAGGACCAGCTAAAGAGTGCTGACACACATGTGTTTGCCGACGAAGACCAACGAGGCAGGCAATCGTTCGTGCGGGAACATTCGTATTACGAATCACGGTGATTCAGTTTCTGTACATGAAGCGCCTGGCGGTGTGAAGTGTTACATTCCTAATGTTGAGCATGACCGACCGCTGCAATATTCGTTTTAACTCAGTCCATGATGACACATTCGTTTAAGAGCTAATAGAGCTTGTACACAATGTGCAAGCGACTCTTATATGACCATATAAGTATACCCAGTTGTCAGTGTTCGTTTTTTGCGTATCGATTCTTAAAATCGACTCACCTCAATGAATAGTTTTTACTTAGACTTTCGATAAGTAAGTAATTTGTAATGCTTCTATATTTGAAATGTTTTTGAATTTGGAATTGATGAAAAAGGATTTGCTCTCTTCACCAATCAATTAATACGCACTATTCTAATAGTAGTAGTAGTTATTTTTTTTTTATTAGCAATTACAAAAAAATTAGATTTGAACCATGCTCAAAATAAAAATCAATTTAATAAAAATAATAATGAAAGTGAATTTACCTTTTGACAATTTTTGGTAAAATGAAAAAAAATCTTTGTCTCTTGCCCGTTTTTCTCGGCATTTACATACATTCCGAACCGTCATATTAAGTTCGTACTCGTAATCGTACATGATCATTCAAAAAATCTCAAAACAATCTCAAACCAAAATGTTTTCATTTTATACCAACTTTAATTATATTCAAAGCTTCATTTTCTTTAATGACAATAATCTTTTAAAATTTTTGTTATTTAAAAAATTGTCAATCCGCCAACAGAAACTCATAAACACGAACACATCAATGAATGCCATCTGCGGCACGTAATGCCTGAATTTGCGTATCGTCAGAGCATATTCTGGTTCGCCTAATTTTACAATAGAAATGTCCTCGTTTCAGATCGCTGATTTGACTTGTCCGGTTGAAACAAATATTTGTTTAGGCCGTGCGGTGTATTTCTCGGAGTCTGATTGTGTCGTTTATTCCTTGACACAGGGCGAGCCCCAAGTTTGAAGAGGCCGTTGAATATAAATTAAGTAATACGCAATAGCTTAAGCCTTACGTATTATAAATTAATCAAACTAATTATATTATAAGGAGGTTAGTTTAGGCTGTTACACGTCATCATTGCGTTTAAAATGAGACAAACAACATGTTACTTTCACCAGCTCTTCTCTAGTTAGGGTATTTTAGTAGCCTGTGGTAGTTTTGACAATATACATTTTGATATTGGTAGGCTATAGGACAAATAGACCAACTGATGGTGATTGATCTCCACCGTACTTACATATTGGCGCTGTAAAGAATATTGTCAATTTTTAGCTTTGCCAATGCGCAGAGCAACTTGGGGAGCTAAGACGTTATGTGTCCTCTACTTGTAATGACCTGAGCCACTGACACTGATATGAGCAACGAATGATAAGTATTGCAGTTTGGCGACAAAATATCCAATTATTTGTGCATAGCGTTATCACTTTATATAAATACATATTATTTTAAACGCTTTTTAGATAAATATTTAATTAAAATTAATGCAATTTGATTTTTATTGAATACAAAAAATTGGAAAAAATTCAATCCTAGTAATATGTACGAAAACACCACCGCCCGCCCCCCCTCTCCCCTTCTAATGTGGGCGAAACCATGACCAGGAACTAATTTAACAAAATCTTCAATTCACGATTCCAAAGCTAGTAAGTGCCTACTTGAACTAAGTATATTTTGTTTTTAATATTGCAGGTCACAGGCACAAAGTACGCTCTCAATTGAGCTGGACTAACTAATGTGGACGGTAAGTGCTGGTGACCTCAACTAAAGCGCCGTCATATCTCACCCCCCTATTCCTTATTCTCGCGGGAGTTCTTAAAAGGTTTCGCTACTTAAAAACTTAGTTCAATCATTTACCTTGCATAATTTGTATAGGGCACTTTTACTAAATTGTTTTTGACATGTTCGTGTGGTCATGAGGAAAATTCTAAAATACTGAAAGTAAATATTGAAAATTTATTCCCACGTTATTATATGTTATGTCATTATCAAGTGCGTTACTTAAAGTTTCGGTGAATATTAGTAATCAAAATCAAAATGTAAAAGCCTACTTGAATAAAGTATTTATTAATAATATAAAGTTATTATTAATAAAGTATTTATTCAAGTAGGCTTTTACAAGCACTTTTGAATCGTCATTTTAAAAACTATTCTTAGAAATAAGACCAGAAGTTATTTTTTTAAATACAAATTTATTTACTCTACCCTCAAGAAAACAATTTACAAAACAAATCTACTTTGAAAGCAATTAAATTTAACAAACCAAAATTAATTTAAACGAAAACTAATAATGAAACACCTCTGAAGCTATTACAAAAATTACGGAACAATCTAACAAAAAAACCCAACGGACAGAATGACGTCGCCGAGATGTTGACCCGATAACAGCCGAACAGCCAAGAGAGCCAGCCAGAGTCTCGCCTCAGCGCCGATGCAAAAGTAAAGCGCCGCACGGTATTGCTCCGTTCTCGTGTTGCTATCCCTTCCACCTGACGTCATCGCGCCGATGTACTAGGTTGAGAGGGATTTTCCTCTAAGACTATATTAATTAAAGTTCGGAACACCGGTTAAAGTTCGGAGCACCGAAGTAGAACACCGGTTCGGAATGTAGATTTTACCGAGAAGAACCGGCAAGAAACTCAGTAGTTAATCTTTTTCAACATCTGAAATATATCACGTTGGTTAAATACAATTATATATGTAATTATCATCTATATAATCTTGTATCGAATAATATGCCTTCTTTACCAATGTTTTTTTACAAATGATTTGAATTTATAAAACGGCATAAAGCATTATAAAATATACTAGAAATTTCCTCGTCTACACACACCGGCAGCGTAACTGCAAGCCCCCCGTTGTTGCACATATCCATGAGCGGTGGTAGTCACTTTCCATGAAGTTGAGGCAACTTGACAAATTGACACTTTACTGCGAGCTGCTAGTAATAAGCATTTTATCAGCATTCGAAACTGCAGTCTTGAAACACCAACGAGACAGTTAGTCTCTCACGCTAGAACAATTCATATTTTCAATCAAAATTAAATGCTTTATTCAAGTAATGACTAGTTCGGAATATAGATTCTACGAAGAAAGGACAAAAAATAGAATTTACAGATTAATTATATCATTAACAAAAAAAAAAAACTGAAATAAAATAAACAAACGAACAGTTCAGAAGCCGATTTGAAAAAGTTAAACGAAGTGATAAAACTGTACCCTCAGTAATGAATCACCGACGAAGCAGAACAGTGCCACTCATTTAACGAGTTGATGTTAAATGTGTAAAGTTTGCAATTAATCGATCCTTTGAGACGTCCGCGGAGAGCTGGCGAACATCGTCCCGAAAGTTCGCGTAATGGAAGGAGGATCAATCAACCGCGCGATCACTTCACGAACTACTTTGCTTAACTTGACTTAATCGTTTGTATGTACATAATTAGACGCTTAAGATCAACTAACTCAAGTTAATACGGGACACCTCGGACAGATTCTGAATCGGGTTACGCTAAGCCAACTAGTAGTTTTGAATGCAAGTAGGTTTCTTAAAGGCACTTTTGATTCGACATTACATGAGATAATCAATAAAATTAAAGGTAGCACTGGTTCGAAATATAGATTGTACTGCGAACAAACTGGCCGGCACGCAAAAAAATCTTGAGTGAACTTGATGACATAAAATATACTTGGTTGTAAAGCTGTCTGCAAGCCCGTCTGAGTAGGTATCGCCCACTCATCACATAATCTTACAACAAAAAGCAATACTAAGTATTGTTGTGTTATGGTTGCAAGGGGAAATGTGCCTCGCTACTCGAGCCTCCCAGGTGTTTTATGCCGGCGGTCAGCAGCGGAGCCTACATCTTATCCGCCGCAGCATCAGCTTCGTTGACGCCCAGCCTCCAGTGGCGGACTCGGGGGAGTTCGCCACATTCCCACGTGGAGGATGAGGGATAAGGCGCGCGTGGAGGATGAGGGTAAGGCGTAGGGTTTACAATATTTCGATAGTTAACAATCTCGCGAGATAGATTATAATCTAACGGTATTTACAATTTCACCGTGGCATATACACAAATTATTTAAATTGTAGTAATTGTTCGACAAAAATTCACTACACTAGAGTTTTTTATGGCACATTTATCAGCGATAGTCATTTAACAAGCAATAAAAGTAACTCTCAGTCCGATCACGTTTCGTTATCTCGTCGATGTTTGATAGTTATAACGGCTAATGTCACTTAGTACGAGTAGGTAGGCGAGCAGCAGGTGCCGCTATCCGCAGCTCGACCCAACTTATAACGAAGTTTCAAATCTTAAATCTCTTTCTAACGCTACGTGCATACATAACCACAAACTTAAGTTTTGAATTCGATTTTTAATATTTATTATATCATATATCTACCATTCATATATTGTATAATGATTTTTGCATTTGTGTGTCAATCACGTATATGGCTATATCCTATTATTTTTATTAGTTCCATCGATCCCTCCCCCATTTTCTTATTTAATGCCTAACAAGCGGGAAATATCTAGTTAAATACATATCATTTTAATATACTTTATCTGTACTAATATATGAGTACAGTTATTTTCTAATGCCTCAATGAAAAACAAGCTAAGCCAGTACTGATAAATCGTATTCCAAAGAGTCAGCATGTTTCATATATATTATTATCATAGCAGTGCCTGCACTTCGCAGTTTCACACATACACAAAATAATAGCAATATTTAATTTATAAAAAGCTATGATTCCGGCCAGGATCGAACTGGCGGCCTTCTGCGTGTAAAGCAGATGTGATAACCACTACACCACGGAACCAGATGATAAGATTACTAATTTTGCGTACTTCAACATAATATTAAACGCGTAATACATGAGACAACATAATCCTCAACAAATAATTAAAATCAATTAAACAAATTCTTGTTAAATAAATAATACTTTGTATACCAAGTTAAGAACTCTGAAAACATTAAATTACAAGGTGTACCATTATAAAGCACACCGATGGCAAATCCAGTTCTGGGTAGGATACTAAGGATGTGGTAATATTTTATATCTCAACAAAGTTTTGGAAAAGCAATCGAACCTTTATCCGACACGTCATATCTAATTCTTAACCTGGTGACACGGCTCCGGGCAGACCCGTCTGGGTGAGAGTCACTTCTTAAGTAAAAGGAACGGATTTTTTGAAGAGATCACGCAATTTTTGAAAGAAGCTTTGTTTCAACTTCGACATTACTATTGACGATTGACGAATGATGATTATTTTCATTGTCAAACGGTCCACCGTCAAGTGGTCACCATTGCCCATAGACATTGCCACTGTAAGGAATATTAACCAATCCGTAAATTACTAATGCGCCATCAACCTTGGTAACTGAGATGTTACGCCCCTCTTACCTGAGGTAACACTAGCTCACTCACCCTTTAAATCGGAACACAAAAATACGTAGTATTGCTGCTTGGTGGAACAATAACTGATGAGTGGTACATAGTGGTACATACCCAAAAGGACATGCACAAAGCCACCAAGTAGATAACTACTCGATTTTAACAAATTACATTAAATCATCAAATAAATTAATCAGTTTCAATTATATGGAATGAACTACTGTGGTTATATCCGAATTAAATTGATGGCAGCCCAACTTTGCTGATAATCCCAAAATAAATGAAATTGTTTCCATATCGACCGCCGTATTATGATCTCGAACACAACGCGAGACCGAAATTCCACATTGATGCGATACAGTGTGATAATTATGCCCAGATATATTGAGCCGGTATTTAGAGCTGATAGCTTGGAAACTACGCGCCGACATCACATAACCTCTCCCTGTCGCCCGCTGCGGTACAAGTTGATTTACGAAGTTTCGAAGTTAGTATAGCGAGTGGAACGTGTTCGACAACAAATATTATGAAAATATATAATTATAACGTCAATATTGTACATTTAACAGGTTTCTCGTTAAACTTTTTTAACTTTATCTTATATTAAATGTATATAAATTAATATTTTGCAATAAATTTTAACAATTTCGATTCAAACGATTCGGGTCTTTTTTCTCTATTGATATAATACTAAAATATTAAATAATCGTTTATTTTTGAAAAGGTTCTTATCTTAACTAATATTATAACTACGAAAATGACTTATTAACACATTATGTTATTTTCGACACACTTTGTTAGGAAAAAGAACATACTAAACTGACAAATACGCCGATGATGCCGGCAGTGAGAACTGGTATTATAAATTTTATTCGTGTTTCAACGGTCATACCCATTCATTTTACCCGTTACGAGAACGCACTACCGGGAATTTGCATTCGCTTTTGATTTGCATTCACTTTTGTCGCTCTACTAAACTATAATAAACGTTCCGCTGGCTCCATCTGTATTTTCTATAATGCTCAATAATCATTATCGGTTTTCAAACTGATCTGCGATTTATTTCGCTTGTACTCAAAGGTGAATTTTCATTTCATTCAAAGAGCAAAGGTCTACTCTCCTGATAGGCAGAAGGTTAAATTTTAAGATTGCCGGCAAAATTTAATCCGATTCAGGGTCTATCAAGCACGACAAATTAACAGTAAATATTAAATACATGAAAACTGTATGGTGTTCGCCCGGAATCGAGCTGATAATCATCTAACCGGTGCTTTCTCCTCACTAGACTATGTAGGCTCATGAGAGCTTTTGTATGAACAAAACAAATCTGTTGGTTCTGTCAGCTAACTTTAGGTTTGTTTTTATTCAGCGGGAGCGTTCTAAGTATTAAGGGATAGATATCAAAGTTATCTAATTTATATCTTCACACTTCGAAACGAAAAAGTATAAAATTTATAAGAATGTTTACTAACTAAATACATATATATCGTATCCAGACAGATATATATAGATATGACAGATCCGTCAGATACCACCAAGCATGCTAAAAGACAAGATCAAAGGAGATAAACAAATAATTATTACCAAAATAAACACTACTTACATTCTGTCCAACTTAAAGGTCAACGTTTACTGAATTAATTCAAAACGAAGTAATGTAGTGTGATTAAAAGCAATCTTCAAATTGAGGCTCTGGTCCTTTGGTCAAAGCTTCTAATGGATTATCATTAGTTAATATAGCCGTTGATTGGGCCGTAGTGATGTGACAGGCTTCAATCAGATGTGGTCTGATCAACTGATTGATTGCCCCGACGTCCTCAAACATTACAACCTCTCCTGCTCCTTTCAAGGCAAAACCTTTACACATTCAACTGATGAGTTGAACCTGATGATAGATTTTTGGTCACAATTATTGACTTTGATTTTGAAACTTTTTCAATCAAACAAAAATATACCAAAACTATATACTTTCTAGAACTGCGTAATATAAGCAGACAATGAAAAAGAAATTATCTTACATACAAAGAATGTAATCAAGGTAACCTATGTTGACATTTTTTTCCTACCTAATAACATCGACTTGAATCTCACCTGGCTCTCTATAAATTAGGAGACGACGCGACGGGTGAAAGGGGTTTTCCTTCGGGATTAAGTAATATGGTCCTTTTCCCTCGTCCTCGTTCATAATCTCAATCCTTTTGGCTTAAACCTTCATATTCCAATTTGGATTTGAATTTAATATTATCTTAAGTCCATTGTTGCTTTCATATAAGTCACTATGAAAACTCTTGTATTTTATTTATGTATGACATAATGTGGGATACATTATGATATCCAGAAAAAATATTTACTGTTCATATATGAGGTATACATCATGTTCGGAATTAATTAGAAGATTATAATTTAAAAAATATATACTCTATTTACAAACACTTCACACGTTACAAATAGTTAAACTAACGATAGATTTAAGATATTTTACCTTTATGGGTTAATTATATAACCTGTGTCAAGGGCAATTAGCTCATTCCCTAATGGAAAATAAAAAACATAATTAGATTCGATCCACGTTCGATTGCTTGATATTATTAAAATCAATCATTATAATTTCAATAAAGCCTTAAGCTACAGAGTGCAATTCATAAAATGGTGCCCTTTTATTGAATTTAAAAATAAAAAGCGGACGGCAGACCGAGTGAATTAGAACAAGGAGCGCGTCCCGTGCAATAATCGCGTTGCAATTGAATTATCTAACACTAGACTGCTCTACGTTCAGGTCAGATGCGCATCAATTAAGCCAAAGGTCTGGAGTTCATAGAAAACCACCGGTGAAAGTTTCAAACCAATGTTCCGTTAACAGAAACGATATAAATAAACAAAAACATAATGTTAATTTCATGTTTCAGCGATGTTGTGGATTTGTAATTTTGTATTTGGATATGGGTACGTATACTTATGTGAAAATAATTGTACCGGTTCGGTTTCAGATACGTGTACGGACGAATTTATTTCGTGTTATCCGATTGTTTCGGATAGTTTCAGTTATTGTTGTGGGATTATTTAGATAAATTTTCTAAAAAAAATTCGATCTAGAAAGATTCGATATATGAATTTGACTTTATTTGTATGCCATTTTTTACAAAATAAAACGAATAGTTTCAAATACAATTAGCTACTCTCTTTAAGTATAACACTAAGCGAAAAAAAAAAATATAATAACCATTTTTTATCGGTTTTTTCCATACGGTTACGGCTAGAATTTTATTTAAGATATCCGACAGTTTCGGTTACGGTTACGGTAACGGGGCTCCATAACATCCCTAATGCTTGTAACTAATGGTCAATATTATTTATGATACCAATCTGAAACGATGCATTTACTTCAACATCTTGTGACCCTTGCATGCTTTCCACTTACGAATAAAAAAATCAGTTTTGTATCTGCTGTTCATCATCATCCGTATTAATATGATCATCGAAAGAACAGCTAACCCTGGACAAACCCATCGGCTCTCATTGCTGTATAATGTAACAAGAACGATCCTAAACGAATATATCATTTTAAAACTTATAGAAATGGTATGTTGGATTATGTATACACAGACAACTCCGAGTGGATTTGTTTTTGTAACAAATTATAAATCGTACCTAAAAAACGTTAGTTTACCATTAAAATAAATGATTAATACTCCATTATTTTGTTACTGGCCGTGTACCCGATGGTATATTTTATCGGAATCGGTTTCCAAAAGTATTAACTGATCAAAAGTGTTGATAATTCCCATACAAATTTGAATACCCCCACATAACTTTAGGATTAGAATTTTTAGAAATATTTCCATAGTGCTCTTTTCATAAATAATTTCTGTGCAAAATTACACCCTGTTTGACCAACCGATTGTGGCGGTGCGTTGTAAGTCAGTCAGTAATTTTAAAATTCTAATCTTATTGTTATTTGTCAGTCATCTATAAGTTTACAAATATGTCCTTGGTTCGAGTCCTAAGTCGGATAGTATTTATGCAAATTTTTTTTTTTTTATGGTATTGGTTGGCGGACGAGCATATGGGCCACCTGATGGTAAGTGGTCACCACCGCCCATAGACAAAGGTACTGTAAGAAATATTAACCATTCCTTACATCACCTATGCGCCACCAACCTTGGGAACTAAGATGTTATGTCCTTTGTGCCTGATTACACTGGCTCATTCACCCTTCTAACCGGAACACAACAATACAGTGTACTGTTATGTTAGAGTTAAAATTCTCTTTTAATTTAGATTTTACGAGGACTTTAGAATCGTCACACATGTCATATCTGACATAAACTCTCTTCCTTGGTCTCGAATGTGCAGTATCATACTATTCGATCAACATTTACGACGCGATCTCATCCCGGCTCGGCTGACTCAAGTCTTGTGTAATCGAATAGAAGAAATTACCGATTGTTTTCTATTTTCTCGTACTCTGCGGAATACATACATACGTATGACATTACTTATCCTATTGCTTTGAAAAGTATTGCTTTAAAAATACTAAAATACACGAAATTTAGAAGATATGACAAAATTGGAATTTGCAGTTTCAGAAAGTTTTTAGGGTTAGAGAAAGTTTTAGATCAAACGTTACATTCGGAAATGTTGCACTTCGATCTTGAAATTTTTCACTAATTGTCCCCAAAATTAGTTCACTAAAACAATCGTATTGATATTTAAATAAATAGTTATATATATTTCTAAAAGTGGACAAGATCTCTCAGTGCGAGCAAACATGTTAGCGATGGTCCGCAGGGAATTGGATTACAGGCCCATTGTTTCTTCTGAGACGTTGGTCCGTATGCAGTATAAAGAGGGACTGCGAGAATCCCACAAAAAAGTCTTTGGGATTAGCCCCAAATTAATCAAAACATTATCTATTCATATTAATGGACATGGTGGTCAAATATCAGCCACCTTCCACCTCCCTCATAACATCGTATTTATTTGTAATATAAACAATGAATCTTTTCCAATATGATTTATTTTACAAACAAAAGTCTGTTATTATTGCTTCGGTTTTATCCGACGTACAGTTGCGAGTACAAAGTCAATGTTGACGCGTTACAGACAAACATCGGCATGTTGGTATTAAAATCTTGTTCCGAGTAACTCGATGTCCAAATAGGTTTTCATCGCTCCAGAGCTGAGCTTAAAATAAATAATATTTTTTTATTTTTTCAGCATTTACAATGTACACCTACGAGTATACGGTATCTATGCTATTATTTTTGTAAAGTTATAATATTATGATCCTTACTTAATAGACCTTATTTAAATTATTTGGATTTGTTCTACTCACTTTATCGTGTTAAATCAATTTTCGAAAAGTACAGATTTGATCACCTTTAAATTATCTTTACAACGGTAATACTATCTTAATCGTGAACTAACAATAATATAATAGAAAAAAACATAGCTGAAAAGAGGCAACAAAAAAACAATCGCTAAGCACTCTGATGCTCCGCACCAGTCGTGCAAAAACGTTTGACAAACGGAAGAGAAAAAGGTACAGAACTAATTCGTTATTTTTGATTCACTTCTTTTCTGTTAAATAGAGGTCGCTAGCAGATGCAAATTAGGTACGAGTATAATAACATATTTAGACTTATAATGAAACCTCAATAGCACTTCAGTAATATTTAATAGCACATCGAGTGAGGCACGTCCAAAACTAATTAATAATGATGTAACTTGTAAATTCGTAGTGTACAAGTAAACGAACTTACTGACGGTCGTTGTTTGCCTTTCGAGTTCGAGGGAAAATTCTGTGTAACTAACCGAAATATTGTCCACATCAACAATAATGACTTAGGAAGAATATTAATTGCATATCAAATTACTTCTAGTTGAGGTCCTAATGTTGTTATGCTACTTGAATTTTTGGAGCACTTAAATTGGGTAAGACGTCTAAAATAAAATGGTATTATTTTTATTTAAAATACGTAAGTAATTTCCTATACGTCTGTTTTTACACTGGTTCACTCACCCGTCAAAACGGAACACCACAATGAATGAAGACTATTGTTGTTTGGCGGTAGCAGGCGGGCTGGCACAAAACGCTTCATAGCTCAAAAATCTTATCATTTACCCAATAATAAGATTTTTACTTAACCACAATCAGAACAATTCTAAATACATATGAAAATTAATAAATAATAAATATTTCAAACACGTCAAGTAAAACTATTACGTGAAATACAGTTAATCTTGTTATTCGTGTAGACAATTTTTTTTTTTATTGAACAAACACCTAAGCCAAATCTAAGCGTTGTGATATAGTAGTACGTCACAATATATTTTCTTATCTTAATCTTCTGCAGCTCAAATAAAACAATGAGCGATTCTTAAAAGGCGTAATACATCTAAATCCATTACTTATCGTTATATAAATGATATACGTCATTGTGGATAAGTATATGGTTACTCCGGGAGACCACACGTCTCGGGGACGGCGGTGATCGATGAGCCCGCGATGAAACGCGTGAATGTTAGACGAATCACTCGTCAGAGTTGTCAAGTTTATTATATCTTACGGATACACACGGCAATGTAATAACATGGAATATGGAAAAATATATTGAATACCAGCTGAGAGCCACCGGCTGAGTACTTTCGTCGCCAGCAACATTTTTGTAGTTATAACAAATGCTGGCATCTAGGATAAAAAAACGAGCAGTGTGGTTACTGGATTCCCATACAGGATATAATGTAAATTGAATTGTACATAGAATTTAATACCATTTGAGCAAAAAGGTGGCTCTTGAGTGGCTGTTCTCGGTTGAATCTCCATTCTAAACTGGTGATAACTATCGTTTTTTACTTGTAATAATTACTTAAAATTACCATTAGGAACCTACTTGAATAAAAGAAGTTTCAGGTGAAACTTTGCATCAAAAAATAGTTTATTCAAATAGTTAGTACAAATTATGCCACGATTTTTAATTTTTTTTAATTCAAAATCAAAGCAAAGACGAATTTTCACTGGAGGGAATCAACAAAAGTTAAATAAAAATAATTTGAAACGAATATGTGTTTTTTATCGCTAGGAATAAGAACTGGAACGATCAAACTCGGAATAGGAGTTACGCGTTCCTTTGATGTCTGTACGAAACATGTTTCTTAAGAACATGCAGAACTTTCAGCCGTACTACGCTATGAACTTCGTAACTGACGTTGATGCCGCCTGCGGGCCTCGTTACAGGCGTATCTTCATACAGTGGGTTCCAAATGATTTTATGGGCCGCTAGCAATATTAAAATACACGATTACATTTATCAATAAATAAATGTAAAGCTCAAGTAAAAAATTATATTTGCGTATGAATTCATTTAATTGTATATGATTACTGAGCAAGAGTAACTAAGCTAGCAGAGAGCCCAGTCTCTGCTTGCTTCCTCTCGGTTGTGTCAACATTACTACCAGTAGAAGTAGTATTGTACGATTTGTAGAAAAATATATAAAATTATTTATCAGCTAACAAGAAATATATGAAAGAGAAACTAAACTTTTAATACAGCCTGTCGTGATAAGGCCATGTGTTGTGGAAAAAAACACCAACACTGGTCAGTAATAATAGATATTATGATTTATTTTTCTGATGACCATTATCATCTAAGCTTCACCTGTGTTCCAGGCTCCACATAATCTATATAAGCGATAGATACAACGTAATAACTACTGTGTCAAGAATAATTAACTATGACATTTAAATAAAAATTACGTCTGAATTTAAATTAAAAACTAAGCTTATTTAAAATGTAGATTAAGAGCCGCCACACGGTCGTAATCGCGGCTCTTCGCCATCGCCTGAGTGGTCACAATATAAGGATGTACTTATTTTAAGCGAGCGATGTCCACAATTTTGTTAATATAGGACATAGAAGTTTTCGTCGCTTGAAAACTCTTTAATGTGTACTGGTACGGATACTTTTATTAAGCTGTTACAGACTGTGTAGTAAACAGGAATGATTCTAAAGAAACCGTTTGTGGTTAGAGTGTACATTAGCTGTTATTTATATATTGATTAGTGCCTCATTTATTAACTGTAAATTCCAAGACCCCGACTTCCGAAAAATTAGTAATGAGTATTTCTGTCCACGAACTATCATTAGCAGTCGGGAGTTAGGAAATAAAGAGTTTAACACCGAGCCTCGGGAAGCTTTTTGTTTATGTAAATATAAACTAATAATATTGTGGATAATATACCTATTATATATATATAATAGGTATATAAATACTTTATAATATTAAGATGTTAGTTTTATTCTCAAATGATTTCATTCTACCTGAACCTGCGACTTTACCCGCGCGAATTTACAAAACTTTACTTATAGCAAAAAACCGTCATATTACCCTTCGAAGGGTGAATTAAAAAAAGTAAGGTAAATTCGGTTCGGCGTTAAAGCGTGATCAACTTGTGAACTTGACAGTTGAAGAGTTACTTTCGCTTTTATATGATATTTAGATTATATAATAATATAAAGATTATATATAATCGTCACATTTTTAACAAATTATTAAACAAATAAAGAAACATACAGAACAAGAAATTGTTCAAAAATAAATATACAATACATTTAGTAAAAACTCATGGATTTATCGAAGATTGTTGTTTACTTGAAATGATTGTAACGAATGTAATAAAAGAGAATAATGAGCAAAAACAAGAGAGGAGATAAACACGTGAGGAGTTATGAGGATGTTTACTGCGGGATGTGTCCTCGACGAACTTGACGGATAAAAATTATAGCAAACGTTGGAGCGAGGATAATGTGAAAAACATTATCCGATCCGATATCGGAGCCCACGCCGATGTGTAGGAAGCGCCATCGGGTGCCCGTTAGCCGTCGGACGATATTGTTTGTAAGTGTCCTTTACGTGCATTTAAATTGTCTCTGTGTGCGCAGCCCTATGTTTGGCGGCTGTTTTTGTAGTTTGCTAAAAACCTATATAAAGAATATCTAGCTTCCACAATGGGATGTATCCAAATCGGATCGACTTTGTCGGAAATATGTGAAAATAGCACATGGTGTCGACTGTCAGCCGTCAGCTATCGTCGTCCGACGCCGACATCGTATCGGATAATGTGAAAACGCTCTTAGTCACTCTTGATTCAAAACGACATAACTTTTTTTGATGTTTGTATTTAAGTAGTTTAATCGCAAGGTATTTTAATTACAGACCCACTAAAATATTATAACAAAATGGCTATAAGGTCCTATCAGGGTGACCAGTCCAACGGTATTCATACATTGTAATCCCGAATAGATATAAAAATATACATTTTTGTTTTTGTATTCAAAAATAATATTGTGTGAACGAGTATATTTATTTACATATTCCGGTATCGCAGGTTAAGGAATACAGTATTTATAGCCTTTTAAAGAAGTATCTCTACCCATCCGCCCTAAAGCATTTATTGAGGGCGGATTGATTTTACACCTTCATGCAATCTGTAGTTCTATAAAACCGCGTATCTGTATATAAACCATAAATGTAAATTTACCAATGAATTCGTTGAATTAATTATTTTATTTAATTACCAATTACTAAGTCTCTCATCCCGCACACTGTATTAAAGGAACTACCTATTGTCAAGAAAACTATGCGCCCGAAACCAGCAGAACTTAAAGTCGTATCGTATTAATAGTCAATATCGTTCCAAATATTTTCTCATAGAGTGAGCTCGGTGCGATCGTCCGGAGCAGGTGAGCCCTTTGTGTGAAATGCCAAGAACAGCTGCTCTTACTTTGTAGTTCGCCGCTCTGCGCCGCTTTCATATATTCTACAAAGTGTTGTTAAATAGGAAATATTTAAGTTCATTATTCGATACATGCTGCATTTATTTCTGATATGCAAATAATAGTTTTTATATACGTGAAAAGTTTTTTTTTAATATTTTTTTCTTTAAAATTAAAAAAGTAATGACCTAAAAATGTCTTTCGGGAATAAGGCTTTGAGATAGAAGGGTGTTGATTATAAGACTTAGCGGATAGAGATTAGAGAGTGCACTTATGTGCGCACACACTTGAGCACTATAAAACGTCCTGCCTAGTAGTCTCGCTAAAGAATGGCCAGGAGTATTACTTTATAATACAATTTTTATTAAAGACAGTAACAGAAAAAGTTTTGTTTACACATTTATTTTTAATATTCCCGTTTGTTAAATACAAAGTATTTGTTTAAACAAACCATTTGGTTCACTAGTCACCTAAAAGTAAAAACATAAATAAATAATAATTAACACCGCGCTCTGAAATTGATTAATTTAAAGTAAAAGTATTAAATTCTCCGCGTCGAGTGTAGTATTGCGTTGTATTTTACAGAAATTTCACTGGTAAATGCAGATTTATCTGAAGATTTAAAGTATTTTAAAAGCTTTTAACGTGATAAAATTAAAATAAGAATTTATTGCATTTATATTTTAAAACATTGCACTATTTTCAGTGGTGTGGGTGTGTTTACGTAACTACATGTGTGCAGTTCGTCTTAAGAGCTCGGCAGATTTTCCGAGTAACTACTTTTGCTCTCCGCTTAAAGTTGTTTGAGCTTAGATATTTTTAGCAAGAAATTCTTTATTCAAGTAGGCTTTAGGAGAACTTTTGAATCATCTGTTTATAATATAAATTAAATACGAATGTTTAGTTCGAAACGAGTAAGAAGAGTCGACAAATAAGTCAGTAATTACTTTTCTTCATCGACCATTTTATATATATACTATATAGTATTCAAAATCATATATTCGTGCAATTAAATTAATATATCCGCTACGAACAACTTATGCTAACTCAAAGCGTATATATGTATATAATCGTTAACGTAATAATAAACATATATAATTGATAGATATGTTAAAGTGAGATTTTAATTTATTTATTGTTAAATAAATATTTTTCTACAGACTTTCCATGAAAAATGCATTTAGTTCGCAAAGTCGGAAACTTTTGTGTTCAAGTTTACTTTAAAAACTCGTGTTTTTATAAAGTTTTTCAGTTTCTAGCAAAATAATTGGTTTTGCTGCGGATAATATGATTAGTATTTTATCTGACAACTTTAAAAAAAGTGAAATATATTATCCGCAAACAATACAATCATCAAATAAGATAAATGAATCATTTATATCGTGTTTATTTTCTTTCAATTTGGTAATTATAATACGTATAATCTTAATGTACTCATACATCATTACATAGTATAAAACAAAGTCGCTTACCGCTGTCTATCCCTATGTATGCTATATAAAACTGTGTGAACGTTGTAAGACATTCTGTAGTATGTTTCGTGGCAGCATTACACCCGTGCAAAGCCGGGGCAGGTCGATAATTTTTCTTATAATTTGTAAAAATATAACATTATTAATGAACGATTATTGAAAGAATTTATAAGTATATCTAAGATAAATAAAAACATACATTTTTGATTTTAAAATATGTATAGGTATAAAAATGTATATATAGGGATATATATAAATTATAATAATATATAGGAAGGGGTGCCACTTTAGTCGACGGCAGACGTGTCCGGCCTTAAAAAATATAAGCAATTTTGGTTCATTTGTAAATTTTGGTAAATTTGTAAATAATCGTCAGATAGCGTTTAATATTTCACCGTCTTTTGTACAAAATACGAAACAATTAAAAACATAATTGGTATGTAACCGCCGGCCCTATTTCGCTACTTGTTCGCCGCGCCAGTACTGATTTAATTTACAATTTTAATTAAAATCGCCGGAATGATTTGTACGAATTGTTTTAATTAGATACAGACAGATATACGTATAAAGTATTATCTATAAAATACAATCAAGCGAGTTTGAATCGCCAATATTATAACTCTACCACCATTTTGAGGACGAAAAGGTGCTTGAAACTTGTGTTATGGAATGGCCATCGGTATCAAAGGGTTATAAAGACGTCTCCTAGTTTTCGTCGTGGTTCGGCGCGATCTCAGTGCGAATTGCTTTTCGCGTGACCCAAGTGCATACGCGATGGCGAGTATCTTACTAATATTATAAGAGCGTAAGTTTGGATGGAAATCAAAAAATCAAAACACTCTTTATTGTACACCAGTAAACATAAAGTTGAATCACATTTAAGAAAGATGCACAAGAGGCGGATAATTGTTACTCAATCGCGCCAGTAAAGCTGCAACGGACCTGAGTGAATTTTGGCACTGAGATTATAGCCTGAATTAGCACTAAGATTTTTACCCCTAAAAGTGAACGGTTCCCGTGAATAAGATTGTTTTTTTTTTACAGATCGACATGATTTTTTTTGCATAGTCGTAGTTTAGGGGTATTATTATAATAAATGCAAAAAATATTTTATCTATTTGTTACGTTTTCACGCCTTAACTATCCACCCATTCATCATGAAATTGTGCTTATACGTTGTCAGGGGTACAGAAAAGATATTGGATACCTAACACCTGTTTTTGTTTGAACGTATAAAGCATCTGTAGCTAGAAACAAAAAAAATATCGGACTAACAATTGAAAAAAGATTCAGCGTATACCTAAGACCAGCTTTTCCTTACTTAAAACCTCCTTTATCTCGGAAGATAGAGCAACATCGGAATGTTGCTTTGGCTAAGGCACAGAGAAGTGAACTCAGTATCAGTCAGTCATATGAAATAATCTTGCTAATCGTGTACCAAACTTTCCATCGTAAATAAAAAGGTGACAACAAGTCCATTTCTTGAGCAAGAATAAAGGTTATTTAAAACTAACTCTATTACGAAGATCATAAAATTATATAAATAATCCTTTATCGTCCATAAGTCCCCAAAGACATGTTAATAAGTTGACAACAAAACGAAACTGATACAATCGGTGCGCTCCGGCAGAGTCCAGCCAGATGTTCGGAAAGTCGATACAAAGGGAGATTGCATGTCCTGTAGTTCATTCCATTATCAGACGTCGTGTGGGTGACAAGTGATTATTTTAAATGAAGCAATTAGAATATATTACAGTTAAAAACCATTTTTAAAATATACCTTTATTTGATTATATACGTTAAATTAGTTTGACTTTTGATTGCTATCATATCCATATGCGTGAAAGCCTGTAGCGGCTTGTGGAACTGGTTTAAAATTGAAGCAAAAAATCAAAAGTTTATTGTTTCTTGATCAGTGTGAACCCTCTAAATTATAATACATAATTTTAATATTTTATTTTTATCATAGAACTGAAAGTTAAATTTAAAACCAAGATAAAATTAATTATGAAACTCTGAGTAAAATATATGTAAAAATGATTTAATTTAACGCTACATCACGCATAAGAAATTAAGTTTAATTATATCGGGAATGTTAACTAAACGCCAGCTATGAAGCGAGAGGAAAAAAACCCTCGGGAATATAACTCGAACCGACTACAACTAGTAATTAACTTTAACAGTCATTTTCACTTACTTCTTTCTTAGTTACTTTTAGAATAACCTCACCACTCCCACCAATGAAAAGAAAGTTCTATTTGTAATTTGTGTTCTAAAATCTCCCATTTACATAATACAACTTTTGGTAGTTTTTCCTTTTTATGACGGATAATGGTCACAACTGGCCATAGACATTGGCATAAGCTATAAGGAATATTAACAATTACATCGCCAATGCACTGCAAACCTTGGGAACTAAGATGTAATGACGTCACACTCCCGCTCACTCTTTAAACCGGAACACAACTATTCCAAATATTACTGTTTGGATGACGAGATACGGGGATTGCACAAAGCCCTGCCAACAATAATTAATATAAAAAGATTAAAATTAAAAGAGATAAAGATTGTGACTATTATTATCATTACAGGGTAGTTATATTATTTTTTTACCTCAAGACTACGGCGTAGCAAAAGACTTTTTAGGCACCAACGTCACTGTCAATTTAAAATGAGGATTCTAACAAAAAGAACTTAAATTAAAATTACTAAATCTCATTGGAATCGAACCTTGATGTTCTGTTATGATCTAATAATTATAGTTTTATCTACTGAGAGCCTGTTAACTCTCTAATTCTCGGCTCAACATCTATTCTATCTAATAGTAATAATTTATTATTTAAAACAATAAATTTTAACACCAAAGTAAATAATTCAAATATCAATTCAAAAACGTATTTAATAAAAAACCAAATAACATTAAATACAACAACAAAAATAACGCGGCGCTTGATCAAAAGAAACGTTAAATGAACAATGAACGTAGCAGGCTTATATTTTGTACAGAATTTCATAGCAAAAAAACATGATATTATTATGTGTCCATTGAGATCGCTGAGTTAACGGCAAATGTGTTTGAACGTTATGAATAAATTATGAGCACACCCTTCCCATATTTGTGTGTGTGTGAGAATTATATACACAAGTGTGTGTGTGCCCTACGTCAGTGTATTAAATCCTTACGTTAAGAGGTTATTTAATTCAGTCGTGTGTATTTAAGAAGTGTTATTAGTGATTTTAGATAGTTTAGAGCTTTGTACAACGACATGGGTATATACTACCCACTTATCAAATCTAATCAAAATATTCTTCAATCAAGTGGACTCCTACAAGCACAACTACTCTTGGATTATACTTTTACAATATTCTATTCAATTTAAGGGTTCCGCCGGTGTGATATTTTTTTTTTACTTTTCAATTCTACGATAAAAATGTAAATAAAATTTACTTAAGACTTTTTTAGAAATTTAAGAAATGCATTTATTTGTAACTTTCAAGCCTTAAGTGTAACATTTCATTTGTGAAATTAAAATGATTGAACACGAATAAAATCGATCGATTCGTTGGAGAGACACGTACAGCGTCAATCCTGAAATAGGATATCGTCTTGCAATCTTCCCACATCGATAACCGGAACCCGTTTATTTTTGTGACTCGCATCATACGACGCGGAGTTTTACAGGACGTGAAGCAAAATTCGAAACGAGAATCAGGTTATTTTTTATTCACCGGTAACTCAACGGCTATACTACCCCCTAATGATCCCATGTTGTGTTCTTTGCGTATTATCAGCCCGCCCTAACTTCGTAAGGTTAAATAGTAACCCTTGCTATTTAACCTTACGAAATTAGGAAACTATAATTTATATTAATATTCTTGAAGCTGAATCCATAAAATTCTTACGTCATAAAAACATGATATTACTTTAATCTTTAAAATTAATACTGATATTAATTTGACATAGATCGAGGACACAATCGTCCAATTTCATAATATATATTCGTCTTTGACCTTAACAATAATAACTTCTAATAAGAATATCTTGGAGGCTTTGTGTAAGCCTGTCTGGGTAGTTACTACCCACTAATCAGATATTCTACCGCCGAACAATAGTAAACAGTATTGTTGTATTTCAGTGTGAAGAATGAATGATCCAGTACAACTACAGGCACAATAGATATATCATCTTAGTTACCAAGATTAATATTTCTTCCAGCGCCATCGTCTATTGATGGGAGCAACCACTCAAAACCACCAGATGGTCCATTTGCCCATGTGCCTACCTATTCTCCAAAAATCTACGTTATTTAGAAAGTTGTCCTGAAAAGTGTCGAAAGACCGGATTTCTTTATTTTTACTTATTATTTGAAATGACCTGTTAATTTCAATAAATGCATCGTTGCAGGATCGAGCTTTAAGCTTTGAGCTTTAATAGACAACAATGTCGACAGTTCTATTCAGCATTCCATGTACCGTGCAAGCTCAGCATAATATGATTTGCAACGTTCTATACTATTCTATAACAGTACGTATAACCTGAACACCATCTTAGTCATGCCAATCTTTGGACTGGGCAAAATTATTGAATGCGTAAACAAAATTCTGTGTTTGTGTTGTTGGCAATTATAACGGGCTTTCACGATTGAATGCGTATACAAAAAATCGTGCATGTGCTGTTATCCATTAAGGAGGTAACTCATTGGGAGCCAACCCTGAGTGCAGTTGTGACATAGGGATATAGTGAAATTTATTCTCTATACTGTTAACAGTTAAAGAGTTTTTTTCCTCTGGAGCCAATCCTAGGTATAGTATGAGGTCATGATTACAAGTATGATTAATATGCATTATTATTTTACCTTTAAAATTTCAGATTTGTTAAACAAGGGTTAAATTTAAATTCAAAAACTTAATTACACACATCAGAACAGGTGAAAGCTATAAAAGCTTGTAAATAATTGTGTCTATATGAAATAAAGGTTTTTGATTTGTATATTTAAGAAATTAAATATGTAAAATGCACAGAGGCAGACATGCTCCGAATTCCAGCTCGTTAGATAGTTATCAAATATTCAGTAATTCTCTAAAGACCTAAATTAAAACCTAGCCTCTCCGTGCGCTTCAAAGCGAACAGTTCACGAGCGCTACAAACTTGTGCAAAAAATATCTCGTTCAACTCATTTCATATGTAAGTGTACAATGGCCGGCGGTTAAAGTACTCCAGCTTTCTGTTACATTAGCATACTGGAAGCAAGCCTATACTACAACTAGTTTATGCCAATTATGATGTCCTACTTCAAATAATAATATAAATAATAATCAACCTTAAGGACTTACTCTTAGTACAAGAGATTTTCACGCTCTCATAGTCCAATAGGACGACTAACTCGTCCGGAGAGCGATCAGAGGACCAATTTCTCTAACAAATAGTGAATTTATCGCAATCGAAGCGTATTTATTGCCGTGTAGCCTTTTTCCTATTCTACTAATACAAAGATACAGACGTGGTTCAGTTGAAGTTAAATCGGAATAGAATCAAGAGCGTATCGGAACCAACCAAAAAACAACCACTCTGAGGAACCTGCTTACGCCGGCGGTTTTTCCAAGCCTATGCAACTTGGGTATCTTCAAGAAAAGCCTGGCAGCCTACTGATTCCTTAATGGCCACCAACGCACCTGCAAGCTCCCTGATGTTGC
This sequence comes from Vanessa atalanta, assembly GCF_905147765.1. Taxonomy (NCBI): domain Eukaryota; kingdom Metazoa; phylum Arthropoda; class Insecta; order Lepidoptera; family Nymphalidae; genus Vanessa; species Vanessa atalanta. The sequence continues at coordinate 217,537 of NC_061885.1, forward strand.
AGATAAAAATTAGTGGTGATAGTAACTATGTATCAGATAAGCCTTCTGCTCGTTTGCCACCTGTTTCATAAAATAAATTAAAAGAGAAGGTGCTCTTTGAGGCTCGAATGTGTAACTTTCTAACTCCGATTAGCTGTTGACATTTTTTTACCTAAATATCTTTATATAAACCTATTATAACTAAATTGGTAAGACCGTTGGTGAGTTAAGCGTTCATTGATTTAATAATATTTTAATTTTTTTATATTATCATAATAATTACATTATAGAATTGGTATTCTGTAAGAAAAAACTAGAAACGAACAAGAAATCAGGATCGTGCAATATTAGTTAAAAAAAATTATAGGGAACACTTATTAAAATGACATATCACCTTTTTTGAGTTAGGAAATAATTGAGGCTTGGTAATTCTAGGTTATTGCCACCGTAAGTCTGTTTTCAACATTTTTCGCGATTGTGATAAGGGATGATTTTTTACAGAATTACACTGCTCCGAAAATTGGTTAAAACCATTTCTGGGATGTCTGGATTTGTGTTTGTAAATTAAAAAAAAAAAAAAATACAAAACAAGAAAAACATTTAATATGTTAATGTTTAAAATAATATTACTTATTTGTACAGAAGTAAATAATATTATTTAAGGTCGCCAGCTTTAGAATCACACTCTCGTCAGCTTTAAAGCTCTCAACAAGATAAAAGCTAAATCTATATCAAACTGATCAATCTCCTTCCTATTTCTTTTAAACATAAAATTGCAGAAAGTTTTCTTTATTGACATAACTAAAAGTCGGTAGACAACTCAATCGTGACCGAATTTCTTGTCTTTGTTTTTCTATTAGGCTTCCACCATGAACTTTCGCCCTTATAATAGTCGCCATTATATTAAACGTTATACTTAAACGCACACTCATATCCATACTCTCACATATACAGTTACAGAGACACGCACACAATGTTTGGATTAATTAGATTACTTAAAGATATTTTTGTAGTGCTTAAGTTTTAAAGTTTTGAAGTGTGTGAATGAATGGAATTGAATTATAACTCGCGGTACTCAGTAGATCATCGTTCAGATGTCAGGACTGATATTTAAACATTTAAAAAGGGATCTTTTATTATTAAAATATAAATAGGCAGATGGAATTTTGTAAATTTTATCTACCAAAGAGCTTTCCTGGATAGGAATTGCTTTAATACATTACCTTACAAACTAAACGAAGTTTTGGTGACCAGTTCAGTCCACCTTATAGGAGTGCTAGCCCACGCTGCGTTTTCCGTTTAGTGGTCGCCACTCGAGAACTTTCTGCCCAACGGTCGTCGGTTCTACGCGCTGTATGCCACGTCTACTACCACTTCAGTTCGGCCTGCGGATTTCGTCCTTTCTGATACGGTCTCGTAGGGAAACTCTCATCTTTACCATTATATTATAAATACAAAAGTAACTTTCTGTGTTAAACCACTGAAAGGAATTTGATGAACTTTGGTAAGAAGCAAACTTGAACGCCAAAGAATGACATAGGCCATTTTTTATACCTTAAACCTATGACAAAATACGCGGGTTAAGCCGGATAAAATGGCGATAATTATTATCATATATTTTGTAATGATACAATGCTTATATTTTATTTGAAGTTTAATATTTTACTTACAATATATTACGTTGAAATTCCGAGACGAACCCAAGTTATTAATATAAGTAAACACTGTCGGAGCTCCTGATTCCTCGGTACAGTCTCAGTCGCTCCGCGTGGCCTGCCCCTCCCCTCATAACCACACCCGCCTCACCGCAAACAACCACCAAGTTAAATTAAGCCAGCGAGAACAATTGTTGGCCGGAATTACAATTCGAAAACTGTAATTTTATTATCGTTGAGTGTTAAATTCAATTTAAACGGTTTGTAGAAATGTTTAAATATGTTCCGAGCGTGTGCTGAACTTTTAAAATATTCATACGCTATTTAAAGTTAGACTAACTCGGTCTATGAGTGCGAGGCGACAGCGGTGACTTGTGACTCGCTGCAAGAAACCTACCACAATTATGTGAGGAACTATGATAACTACTTTTAAACTTTGAATACGAATCTTTTGGTTATTATTATGTTTAATCATACATAAATTTGTATTTTTTCCATGTTTCTAATATCGCCAGAGATATCTACTAAAACACAAACAACAAGACAGGTACCTTAATTCCACTCAAAAGGGTGAAACTGTATTTTTATATGTGACCACTGTCGAAGTGATTGTTGACTGTTAGCCATCACAGTCAGTCCACAATCGACGAAGCTATCGAGAAACATTAAATACAAAGTCGAATTGATAGTCTAAAGATAAAACCGTCTTCTAACATTTGATTAAGCTATAACTATTATATAGGCTATTTTCATAGTCCTTAAGGGATAGTTTTAACAAAGTAGGATTACTTACGGAAGCCTTATAATATATTTCCAACGGTATCATATATACCTACAAGAAAACCGATCAGTATGAACTCAACAACTAAAGACAAACTCGTAACAAGTTTCCGACTTCGCAAAGTCAATACATCCTTCCTGGGTCAAGGAATTATATTCTATAACACAGTTTTAAATTAACCAATTTAGAAATCATCAAATTATACAAAAACATAATCTTGTAAGAGTTAATATATAATTCGAAATCAAAATATTCTTTATTACAGTAGGCTCTTAAAAGCACCTTTGAATCGTCGTGATACAGTGTTGAATTATTACTATACCTGAACTAATATGAACACAATACACTGTGACTTTGCTTAAATATAACACAATTATGCTTATAAGGCACTGTATAAGATGTAAGCTAGCTTAGTGCCAGGGAAATGGCTGAATTTCACGTCGCTTTTAGAGATTTCATCGAGATAACCGATCTGATCTAATTAAGCGCAAGTTAAGCGCTTTGCTTGGTTTAATAAAGACAGTGTCGGCGCTCGCTACAATGTCAGCTGCAGCGCTGGACGGAGTGTATTATAATTGTTACTCAAATGAGACTAGGTACTGTATTGCATATTGTATTATATAAATATGGAGATTCCCTTGTATTTAATATAAAGTTCGAAGTGCCGCATCCAAGAGAATAATTTATGATTGTCTAATAAGATTTGCGTTATATTTATTTTTGATTGTCTGGTTAATTGATAATTATTTTAAAAAGTTACTAACTTACAATTGAGCCAATTCCCAACATAAGCTTCTAGTTAATTTAGTTTAATAATTACTTGATAAAAAGATATAACTGAATACAAATAATCCTAATAAAAAAAAAACTCTAATATTGGGCCAAAATTTGGGACAACGTTCCAACACTAACTCTAGTTTACACTTTCTTATCGATTGAATTATATTACCGGTTTATAAGGACAATTTTTTTTAAAGAAACATGAGAAGAACCGGCGTCTGAAACTCTGAGGGATTGTTTTTTTATCAGTCTAAACTAAAATTGTGAATTTGAAAGTAACTCTGAATGTCTGTGTGTCTGTTTATTCACACCCAAACAACTGAACTGAATTTGATGAAAATCAGAATGAAGCAAGCCTGAACCTCAACGAAGTACTTTTTACCCAAAGACCTTACGACCAAACCCTAAAACGCGAGCAAAGCCGCGAGCCACAACTAGACATGACACAAATTCATAATTATAAAGAAACGTAACACACAGAAATGTCGCACTCATTCAACAACACCATTCGTTCTTGAAATACTTCCCGCCCTGAGAAGTTTTACTTCAAATTATTCAAAATATTTAACAAATATTACAAGTATATGTATATTTAACATTTCTTCATAAATATTCGCTAAGTCTCACCCCCATACCTCACAACAAAATAACTCATTAAACATTAGCATTTCGCTCCACAGCCAGCACGTACGGTAAATAGCTTCGTTATATAATATGCCTTATTCATATCGCATTTAGAATGTAAATAGCGTGTACATTTTGTCTAGCTGCAAGCAGGTCTCGCTTCAAATACACGCTACGAGAACGTGACGCGACGTGTTTTATGAGTAACATAAATATTAAGACTGCAGAGCATTGTGTAGACGCTTTTAATAGAATAAAGTATATTAGTAAGAAGGATATATCAGAAGTTAATAAAAGTCGGCGCTAATCAAATTCAGTCGCTTTATATATGTATATAATAATACATAAATATTTTCATTCCAGTCTTATTTTCAACGTTTGCTTGAAAACTTTATGCTCGACACAGTCAAAATTCGGAAATAAAAATATTCTTTATTATATTTTTTTAATATATGGATAATTTTATGGTAACCGGTCACCACCGCCCATAAACATCAGTGCGTAGAAAATTTTAACAATTCCTTGCTTCGCAAAAAGAAAAATCGCCACGGATTTCAACTAGAGATCCGTGGCGATTGTTTGATTTGAGAACTGTTTCAATGGAAAGGGATGGTTAAAGGTTAATGACCTTTGGAATATATTAAAGCATTAAGTTTTAACTGAAACCTGTCATACAAAAGTTTTGCAAATATTCAAAGAGTCAAACAATGGAGATGATGTTATTACCTTCACCAGATGTTAAGGTTGGGCCGTATGTTATAAATTACATTGATCGGAGCGGAGTGAGCGGTGAGGGGTGAGGAGGGTGATCGTGTTTGTAGAGTTAATTATCTTCGATCCAAAGCGAGGCATTTGCATCTAAAGCAAGCGATAATAACAGTTCAATCTCTACTATTAGAAAACGTTTCCGTTATGTGAACACTGAACACGCTAACAGGCTAATCAAAATCAAAATCAGAATCTACTTAAATTCTATCTATACAGGATTAAATTAAACATACCGGTTCGGAATGCAGGCTAGTTTGAGAGCAATCGCTCAGAAATTCGTTAGTTAGACTTGTATACTAATGGAATTACTCAATAAAATACTATAAATGATCAACAAGTACTAACTCCTAGGTTTTCTGCATTGATGTGATCTCGTATTGACTAACAATATAATCGTCCCGTCATCGACATAAATTAGTATTTATTGAAAAAATATATAATGATACAAAAATTGGGAAAATAAAGATATACAATACAAGCCTTGTGGTTTTTTATTAATTATAATTTAAGACATTGAGTAAGATAGGCTTTCGCAAAAGGCCTACAATTACTGAAATGGGTTTACGACTCAATTAGTGAATATTTTCCCGTGTTTACCAAATATTTTGTTGTTGTTGTATGCATATATCACATAAAATAAATTTTTGAAAATTATATAATTTTTTTTCCCTTAAATTGTCTCAACAAAAGTATGCTATCTTATTATGTTACACAAATTAAAAAAAAATAGTTTCATGAGTCGTGCAATATCCAATATAAGCCGAATTATTAAGACTGACTATCCTAATCGCATATAAAGTAATTCTGATTTTTTTTTAATTTTACAGCCATTAGACAACTAACATTTAATTGTATTTATTTGATTAAACCAATCAACAAATACTGTCTTACCTTTATCTTCACTGGAACTCTTAGCAATCAACTCTTAGTTGATAATGTATGGACGCAAAAACATAAATGATTTTCCGAGAAATTGTGACGTAAATTCTATTAACACTAGGAACAAAAATAAAATTGTTACTCCAAGTACCCGATTACACAGGGCTAGTAACTCTTTTTTGGGGCAATGTATACGTTTTTACAACAAGATCCCAGAAAACGTTCAAAATTATTCAATTATAAAATTCAAAAGAATCGTTAAGGAGCGTTTGTGTTCTAAAGGATATTACAACACTAATGACTTTTTAGTTGACTACATACCTTGGGAATGAAACGATCGCCTCCAGGCTGTTTCAAATAACTAAAATATAATTATTATTGTACATGCAAAATGAAACAAAAAAAAACAAAAAAAAAAATATCCCGCTGAGTTTCTTTCGCCGGTTCTTCTCAGGTCCGAGGTGTGGAATTCCGAACCGGTGGTAGATTTTTGACAGTCAATAAGCAAGTGTAAATAAAAACACTTCTATATTGAATAAAGATTTTTGACTTTGACTTTGACTAGTTCATCTGTACTAAACAATAACGGAACTTCGCAGCTTGCAAGTGCATGGTTGATAATATATCCAAAATATTGACTTAGACATTTTTACTGTAATATATATTTTTAAATTCCACCGTGTGTTGTGAATAGTATATAAAGTATTTATATGAATGACTGTTGATGATTGTCAGAGAGGCTTATATTTTTTAAAGTGGATGTAAAATTACCAACTCAGAAATATCGTAAGATTAACGTCAACACACAACACTCGACATGATGCGGTTTTAATCGATAGAGCATTTCAAGAGGAAGGTTTATATGTATAATACATGTATAATATAAAAGAGAAACACTGATCATTTTCAAATCAAAATCAAATCAAATAAATCTTTATTTGGCCATACACGTTGTACAAATCATTAACAAACTTATATAAAGTAACAAAAGACAAAAATAATGTGATGCCCAAATTGGTAAACCACTCAGCTTGTGTTGAAACCATTGTTAAATGAGCTTCAACGCTGGTATTCTGTGGTCGCCATTAGCTACGTACGTCACGTCGTAGGTAGCGATAAAAAAAAAATTAAAAAAAAATATTTTAATGGTTCCTAATTTGATGTGGCGGAATCATACAAGATAGAACAAAATAATGTACTACAGTATTGTAAACCATAAAAAGGTCCACAAAAAAGTCCCGGATAGTTTATGCCTATCTCTTAGGGATAACCTACAATAACCATTTTCTATCCTTTACTTTTACGATAAATAATGGCTTATTGACGAAGCGATTTAAAGCAATACAGCATTAATGCTTATCCAATTAAGTACCTTGAATACATTATACATTTAATATAGATCAATATGGCCTTGAACTGACTGAAAAAGATGTGAACGTCATAAAGACATTCTATGGTATATTTAGTATCAGCATTGCAACAGTGCGAAGCCCGGTCACCGGTCACTAGTATAATATAATTATATAATTAACTGTATGGAGTTTGTACCCAGAAAGTGACCTATTTGAAATGGATTTATTTTGTTACTTAGTTATATCATCTGTATTTACAGAAATCAAAATAGACATTGACACTGGAAAATATAATTTATTAATATAATAAATAATTAAATAAATTTAATAATTTATTTAATTGTCATTCTCAAAGCCATTCCACCACATAGATTATGTTCGTACGAAATAACTTTGGCTTGGTGTGTTCATGCCGACAACTACCAGATCTCTGTTGTATTAATCTCATATTTATGTACATTTGTTTTGCAAATACCTGTAATTGCTAATAATATATTATAAGCATTGGCAACAGCAACAGCGCTCGTTCCGGTGGAAATTACTCAACAATCAATTAAGAAACCGGACATTGTTTCTTCCAGCGAGGAAATATTTCTTATGAGGAAATGAAAATAAAAGAACATTGTACTTAAAACATTTAACCGTAAAATATTATTACATAAAAATGCAAACACTAGCTGACTATCACTAAGCCGGTGACTCTAAGGAGATATCTCACTAACTAAACCACTGAAAAGGATTTGATAAAAGGAGGAGAGCCTTAGGGTACTTTTTATAAGTAAAACCTTCGACCGCCCCCCGTTGTAAGGCACGAATCCGCGGGCTAAAACTAGTTAATCACAATAATAAAAAGTGACGTCATGTGTTTCATTAAACTTTTTGTTATAATTAAGAATGATTGTGCGTGCAGTGGCACGTGACAGGTTTTATATTGTGGAATACTTATTTTAATCGCGTTCGTATTTTTTGCAACGTAGAGCACACCGATACTTTCACATTAGTTGTTGTACTTGTTATTGGGCGATGTGTTCAACCGGTTCCGTGGTGTAGTGGTTATCACATCTGCTTTACACGCAGAAGGCCGCCAGTTCGATCCTGGCCGGAATCATAATTTTTGTATTTAATTTAAATAATATCAAACCAAATAATTTAATTACTGGATTATTTTTTAATTCTTAATAATTTAAAGATATTTATTTTTATTTATTAGATTGTAGTTATGTATATTTTATTTGTTTAATTGTTGACCTGTATTATATATTTACTAATATAAATATATAACGTTGTGTGTGACTATCTAATAATTAATAATTATGGCAAACTTTTTTCTAATTTTCACTAAAAACTTGCACAAATTAAAAAATAAATACGTTTTGTCGAAATACTATTTTCTGACGTTACTCTACTTCATACGACAAAGTATGTGCGTGTTGTATTTATGCACGCACATACTATTTTATGTAATGTACCTACTAGTGGTCTATCATTACTCGAAATGACACGGTCATTCATTGCTAACAAAAACATAAGATACATACGAGTAGATTCAAATAATAAGATAGAAAAAATGAGTCTAAGTTGGACTTGTCATTATTACGCGAAAAAATCCCAAATAAATCTCAAAATACACGTTATTTGTAGTGTAATATGTAATGTTTCTTTATAAATGTGTGTGTCAAGCACATGACATGTATTTTTTTTTAAATATTTTATTTTATTTCTTATATATATTACTTTCTGCCCTCTTACTCAATATAATACAAAATAAACCAATTAAGACAAATACCATATCTCCACCTGAGTAATTTTCCTAAAATGGGATAGAAAGTTTTTGCTCCAAGTTTTAATATATGTACATATAACTTTTATACGTTTAAACGTTTAATGTATCTGAACTCTTCCTATTGAGCCCTGGATGGCTTAGATTGCACCCGGTAGGTGAAAATTGTACTAATCCAAAACTTAATGCAGTTCTCAAAAGAGTAATTCGATATTATTGCAGGTTAAGCATTGATAGATCTCGAGTGAAATTGATGAAAAACGGAGCCGGCAAGAAGATCGGCAACGGATAGCGACTCCATTGAACAGTTTCGCCATGAAAAATGACCACTGAATATATTATCTCGCCTTTTATACGCGTGACGGGTCCATTACCATTTAGATTTGGGAGAAACGAACGTGCGATATTTTATTTTTGAACCATCGATTTCATTCGTCGTAAGTTTTGACTCGAAAGTCGAAATGGCTAGAAGACGAAATGATAATCTAAATATCCTGTATATAAATAGGCTCTTATAAATATAGCTTATTTTATTATAAATAATATTAGGAGTCATAAATTGTCCTAGTGCGTTAGAGATAAAGCCCGTTTATTGACAAAGGTTATAGAATATATAATAGCATATTACGACCCATGGGGTGGGAGCTGTAACACCTCAGACAAGTAAAAGCGTGGGGGGTAGCTGGTAATAAATAATCAGTGTTGAGTGTTTGTCGTACACAATTCATCCAATTGTAATGGCATTTTGGTGAGGTATTCAGCGTAATCCAGAAACGGCCCTGACCCACCTACCGCTGTGAAGCCAGTAATATAATCTTACACTCGTCTTATTTATAAAAGCAAGTCAAGTTACATCCTATAAATGTACCATTACTGGGCTAACGGTGCCTTTCCTTTTTTGAGCCAAGAGCTTACTCCACCAAGCTCCAATGCAGGTTGATAGATTCACATGACAGATTTTCATCCGCATCTCTCTTCTCATCCTTCACCACCAAGCCGAAATGAATGATATTCATTGCTGCTTGCCCGAATTTGAACTCAGAATCATCTCAGTCTTCTAACTACTGGCCAAAAAAACTAAAAGACGAGTCATAATTTTTTCTTTTCATATTCCATTCATCCGTGAAAAATAATATGTAAATGAAATCTCTGTAACAAAGAAAAAGATAAAATATTTCCAGAAATCATATTCGGGATAAGGGTTTCGTCAATTCTTCGTTTATCAAAATTTGTTCATTCAATTACTCTGTTGCTGCGAGGGAATTCGAAACTCGAGAACGATGAACGAATGAACATGAACGAATCAAATTTTTGTGGTAATGAAGCCTTCGAATGTTTTAAATTATATTTACGAGCTGGGCCTGCGATTTCGTTTTCACGAACTTTGGAAATAGTGATTAAATTTGAATTTATCCTTACTTTTTTTAAATAAAATAACGTTTATAAAAAAACCGGGCAAGTGTGAGTCGGACTCGCGCACTGAGGATTCTGTTCCACCACTGAAAGATTTATTCAGTATTCGGATCATTTCCTATACTTGTGCTTCGAGATATTACTTCTTGCCATATTGATGATTCTAGGTCTACGGAAAGTTCCCTGTAGATATTGAGCCATTTTACTATTGTATGGAAAATGCGTTATAAACGGTCATATATTTTGTGATATTATATGATTGTAGACTTAGAGATTTGACTTTTTCACAGCTCTAAGTGACCGCAGACCACAGTATTTGGTATTTCAACTTTATACCTTTACTCGTTTCTAGGGAAACGGACATAACGGACAGACAGACAGACAGATGAACAACAAAGGTTTCCTTTTTCCTCCAAAGGTACAGACCTCAAAGGTATAGCCTTAAAAGTGTACAAAAAATAAATTCAAATATTTTCAGCTATTTACTGGTGATAAATTAACAGACAGACCTACAAATATTCTCAATTTTTTTGCCATTGATGACAATTACTTACTAAGTATAATACTTCAGTTGAATGGCACATCCTTTATTAAGGCATGCGATGCACTGATATAACCAGATAAAGCCAACGATAGTAACATAAAACATATAAGAAAATGTATAGCATATATATGCACTTCGATTACTAATCTTAAACAGTCACTCAAATTAAAAAAAAATCAAAAGATGATTACAACCACTACTGACGTCATAAAATGTTCTCTGTGACCTTGGACCACAGGTGCAAAAACCAACGGAAAATAAAAATAAAACTCTTTTGCATTCAAAATATTTTAGGGAAATGATCACGAGAATAAGTTTCAAAATAAACACCACAGCATTACAAATAACAACTTTGGCATTTAGTTGACATATCGCGTCAAATTGATCGTGATTTTGGATAATCTATGATATTCACTATGGAATCCCGAAACGGAAGTTGTAATGAACTATGGAAGTAAAATATATGTAGATATAAGGTGTTAAGTAGAATAGTGTTGTATTACAGAGAAATAAATATTAATCGAAAAGTATTGGTGTGTAATATAGAAGACCTTTGAGCAAATCGATTCGATTTGAATAAGCTATACATACCATTTCGTTATTAACATCCAATTATAATTGACCTATATGTTGGGGTTCGGTGAGCTCTGACGCAATGATCCAAGTGACCCTGATTCTGTCCACAAGATTATAATGACGAGTATATTAGGCCGATGGGTGGGGTACGACTTGATTGCCTACCTACGTCCCTGTACTATTTAATGTTATCAATAACAACGGTAATCATGAAGATAACCTGCCTTTGTTTTAGGAATTATTAACTTTATAAATAATTTTCAAATCCTGCAGCCTAAGAAATTATGGATGGCTGATGCGAGCCGTTGTATTGTACTACATTATACCAACAAAGCGTTTAATTTATAAACTGAAATTTAGATACTATTATGAAATTTAGATATATTTAATTTAAAACCCGCTCCCTTCTAAAAGTGTCATTTTTATATCACACTCGTCTTTGACAACCATCGATCTATTTACCAAGATAGATGGATGTTCTTTCACGGCAACAGTTTTATAAATATGTTGGACAAAAGTCACGCTGCTCCAATACCTCGTTTGGGCAGATGTTATAAGGCAGATTTCCTTCCAAAACATAGCAGGCTTACTAGCGATATTTTCCTTCAACGCTGAGCACAAGATGAAGCATAAAATTAAAATTAAGGATACCAAACCTCCGTGTTGCCATCTCAGATCTTGTATATCCTACGAAAGCATATTTTTCAGTACATTGCAAATACATAAATTAGACTTTCGAAATATCCCTATAATTGAATATGTATATCGAAAGGTAGGCGTCAGGCAATCTGCCTGCAGGCGATATTCAGAGCCGTGGAATGTAAATAAATTCGTGTCGGAATCAATGATCGCGCTTCGCGGCTGTCTGCGTCTGACAGCGAGCGACAATCACGGCGCTTTACGCTACGATGATATTTAACTTCGCTTTAACTTGACGTTTTCGGTCGAAAAAATAATGTATGCGCCTTAAAAATACTCATTAATATTCACATAATAATACAGAGGCGAAATTACCATTTCATTGCATTCATAGACATAATTTAATTTAATTTGGGTACATATTAGTTGATTTGTTATGACTGCCTGCAAATCCTGAGTATTCCGAGGTTCGTACCTTTGGTCGGACAATAAGAAGATATTGGGGTTTTTCGGTTAATTGACTCTCAGTTGCTAAGTTAATAATAAGTCCAGAAAACACATTAGACTCTTAAAAGTATTTTTGATTCGTCATGTGAGGATGAACATGACGAATAAGATTATGTAAATGTAAAAAAATATTATGCAAAATTTTCGGGAGTTTAGATGTTACCGAGAAGAGCCTGAAAAATGACACATAGTTGTTCTTTATTGCACGTTTTATCATCCATGTATTCTTGTATTTCGTATATTATGGAAACGTATTCCTGACCCTAGCAATGATATTTATTGCGTCGAAAATTGGTGATTACGTATCATGTATTTGACGTGATTATGAGCAATTTTTGGAAATTAATAAATCGTTTGTTGAAATGACATGAGGCCAGTTGTTGGATTCTGATCACAAATAATATAATCGGATTAATTTAGCGTCACCACGAGTAACGGTCGCGCCGTGACGCGTTGTGATGCTGATTCATGTCAAGTGATCTCATTAAAATTCTGGAATATGAAAACGGCTATCAACATAACCTTATTAATAATTTACGCTATTCGTATTGGTCTATTTTTTAACCAAACCTAAGTTCTCATTTCGAGCCAACCAAGGAAATTAAAACGAAACTATCAGCTCATATGAACTAATTTTTGAAGTTCTTGTCATAATTTCATGTGCACGCGTCCTCACGCGTTGCCATCGAAATGAAATCCTTAACCAAATATATTTTAAAAAGCAGACCAGAGTTCCTCAAGCCCTAGGAAATCCGGCTAAAGAAACTTACGAGAAACATAATTATTAAAAAATACATCTCCATTGCCATAACCCGCGCTGATAATATGCTTTGCTTATGTTTTTAGAAAAACATAAATATAGCCATTATTGAGGCATAAATAATGAAAACAAGTGTCTAAATCTCAGTAAAGTAATTCCTTTTTTATAATTTGATTTGGCAACAGTTTGCGGCAGCGAGTGTGTTGTGGAATACTGGGGGTTGGGGATAGTAGGCAGGAGTGAGGGGGGACGAACAGAAACGAGTCCAACGCTAACAAGTAGCGGCGTTAACTCGAGGAACTCGTAACATTGGCGCGTAGCGACCTTCACGAGTGTATACGACGTAAGTGCTCGCGTTGATGACAATGGATTAAACGTTGAAACTTATAAAATAAAAAATAAATAAAAATCAAAATATACTTTATTCAAGTAGGCTTTTACAAGCACTTTTGAATCGTCATTTAACAAATTATTTAAAGTAAAGCTACCACTGGTTCGGAATGCAGATTCTACCGAGAAGAACCGGCAAGAAACTCAGTAGTTAAGTACACTCTTTTCAACATCTAAAAATACAGTCATGTTAGTTAAATACAATTATATATGTATGTTATGTCTCCTGCCTGAAAGTCAACAAGCAACTACACGCTTTTTTATTATCTATATAATCTTGTATCGAATAATATGCCTTCTTTACCAATGTATTTTTTACAAATGACTTGAATCTATGAATCGACCAAGTTAAAAATGTCTGTGGAATTTTATTATAGAAACGGATACCTTGCCCCAAGAATGATTTATTGACTTTGCGGAGTCGAAAGAAACTTGGCGTTATAAGCTTATCCTTACGTCTTGTGCAAATACTTACAATGATTATCACTGATTTTATCAAAGTGATCAATGCTACTGTGAATATACATAATATTGTTGTAAATATATTGTGACGCAACAGTGGGTCTTCCTAGTGGCCCAGTCACTAAACTTCAATTTTGACAATAATAACTTAATTTGAACCAAATTACTTACATACAATAGACATGGGCAAGCGGATACAATGATGTTAATATTAGATAACTTTGTGAGTCAACCTACACGAACTACAACTTACTGCCGATGACTATTTCGTTAACAATTCATTGAACATATTCGTAACTGTGTACTTCTTTTGTTTGAACAATAAATAAATTATTTATTTACTATTATTTATGAAAATCACAATTCTTACTTCTACAGAAGTCATCTTTTTAAAACAATACGCTTTAGACAAAAAATAAGGCGTGTATATTCTCGCGACTAGTTTTTTTTATATTGTATAACAATATAACGGGTTTGATTGACTTCGAAGTCCATTTTCCCCCTATTAGAGATTTTTGCGCTGTTTTTATGAATGCTTTTTTTCCAATTAATTTATATTTTATTATAGCTTTATGTTATTGCAATAGTTTAACTTATGAACAAATTAAGTAAGACAATGAGACTAAACGAAACAACCTTAACGCGAATGGCGTTCGTATATTACAGTGCGGCAAAACAAATGTTCCGAATAGAAACTTATGGGAGCACCTGCGTCACAGCCGGTTTGCTGTTAGTGTGAATCAAGCCTGTAGCCGGTTACTATTAGAAGTTACCGCCTAACTACAGGATATACCTAAAAGTGTTCTGGATGTGTGTCTCACAAATGAATAAAGTCCACCACATCTTTAAATTGCACATTGTTTTAATGTAAAATATTCTCAATCTTTAAATTTCTATTCGAGCTCTAAAAATATTAGGACCATATCAAAATTAGTTTGACTGAATATTTCAATGATGAACGAAATTGCAAAACATAAACGACTACTGTATTAGTAAATAGGAACCAAATTGTTTCAGAAAGGAAAAAGTATAACTAGAGCGTGGTTTGGGTCAGTCAGGAAAATTATCGTATCTGGAAAGCGAAAAAGAGTGTCTAGACACTCTTTTTCGCTTAACTTTAAGTAGACCATTAATATAATCTGCTTTTCAAAAACTTAGCATTAGCATTTTTTTTAGCATTAGCAGCCCGTAAATGTCCCACTGCTGGGATAAAGGCCTCCTCTCCCTTTGAGGAGAAGGTTTGGAGCATATTCCACCACGCTGCTCCAATGCGGGTTGGCGGAATACACATGTGGCAGAATTTCGTTGAAATTAGACACATGCAGGTTTCCTCACGATGTTTTCCTTCACCGCCGAGCACGAGATGAATTATAAATACAAATTAAGCACATGAAATTTCAGTGGTGCCTGCCTGGGTTTGAACCCGAAATCATCGGTTAAGATGCACGCGTTCTAACCACCGGGCCATCTCGGCCTGAAAACATAAACATCAGAAAATATTACACTAATAAAGCCAAAAGTGCATACGCAAACACGAACACTCTTCCGTCCCCCTCTCTGATATCTGGACAGAAAACCCTTTTTTAAATAGGATTTAAAGGCAGCACTTCGAGATCCGTAGTTCCCGAAACTCAAACGACTACACGCTCTCTCGTTAAGTCTATCCCTACTATTTAAATGTAAATATTTCTACGTAGCAAACTCGTAATGGCTTGTTCGCAGCGAAATAGTTGTAAATGTACTCTCAAAGCGGTTTGATAATTTAAGCCAGAATATCATAAAGTAATATAAACAGCATTAACCTGTAAATAAAATAATAAAAATAATAGTAAAGAACTTTGTGCACTTAAAGCACATACAATAAAAACAGACTACACAAAGAATATTCTTTGTGTAGTCTGTTTTTATTGTATGTGGCGTATATACGCTTTGTCGATAAGAGAATAGATTGATTTGGTATCAAGGATGCAGCCTTAAGCTGCTTGTCCACTAATGTCAAATGTCCCACTGTTGGGCTAACGCCTTCTTCATCTTCTCTTCATGTAGTAGATTTCGATTCGACACTTACGTTAGCACACGATCAATTACAAACACAAATGAAGCAAAAGAAAATTTAATGGCCGAGTTTGAACCCGTATATTCGGTTAAGCTTTGACTTCCAACCACTAGACCTCGAGATTTTCAAATAAGAAAATACACCGCATACAAAATTACCATGAAAACATTTTATTGTAAATTAGATTTAAATCTTAAATCAGTAAATGTAAGCCAAAGGCTGTCCTCTGATATCATCGTGCTTAAGAGCAGTCAGAGTAATCCTATTATCAACTTTAATTAATTTAAACCTTTGAACTCGGCTCGCGGTTGCCCCACACGTGTATGTATCACAAGTACTTGCATATTATATTGAATAAAGCGCCTCCATCCATTACCCTTTGGGATGGGAGCTCCTGAAAAAGGTAACGCCAACGCTAGAGACATAAAAAAAATTTTTATAACTTTTTAAAAAACATTTGTTTTTATAACAACGCCAAACTGTATATAACTACATATGACTATATATATTGATTTTAATTGATGTATTGTGACGTATACTTATGGAATTTATATTCGTGACTTAAATGAATAAATAAGGCAATATTTTAAAAGTAAAAAAATACGCTTTTGTTAGTGCACCGTGTGGGGCTTGTCAAAGCAAACTGAATTAGCCCAAACTCGAGAGGCTTGCGAGTAGTCATTAACGAGTTCTACTATTTACTTCCTGACTGTATCGTCAGATTACCTTCGAATTGATGGAACATTTAATTGAGGTGAAAAGCGATTTCTTAGGTGTGTGTACCAACTGACTTTGTTAGTTACATACAAATTAACCTAAATTCTTTTTTTAAAAAAAAAAAACAAGTCCATACATCATAACCTCGTGGAATGATAAACAGCCAACAGTACCCCCTTTTTAATTCTCCATTCTATACTAACATTAAAAATGTGAAGTGAATTTGTTTGTTCGGTTAAAAGCGCTAATCTCAAAAATAAATATTTGTCTTTACCGATGAACGCTAGGACAAAAGGAGAGAAAATTATTGTAAGCGGTTTCGGAATATGTATGACAGAAGTAATATAGCCGAACGAAGTCGGGTCGAACCGTTAGTACATACATACATACGTACATACATATTATACGTACAAGTGGCCACCCGCGTCTTCACACGTTTAAGGTTTCGACGGAATGAATTTATTTACAAAATGTGTCATATACAAAAACTGAAAATTGAATTAACCAATAAAATAATTACGCTACATATTTACAAATTGTTCGTCCAAAGAAAACGCTTACATTACATTTCTTCCAATAAAAACATATACAATATGAATACGAAAAAAATAATATTCAGCCACTTAAAAGTTATACATTAAAGTTGAAAATATTTTAGATATTAATTTACAATTTTTTCTACCAATGACGAAGACTCAGAATTATAGTATTTCTTTGTAAGAGGGGATGATATATATGGAATGCAATTATTTTTTTGACTACCACCGAGCGCGTCATTGGACATCGACGGTCGTATGTAATTATTATGTAAAACCTACAATTTAATAATTCAGATGTAAAAGCGTAACAAACAAACGCATTTTAGCGTCGATTATATTAGTTATGATTACACCAATTGTTGTTCACTTGATCTTTCGATGTAACCACTTTTCAGCTCATGAAAGCTTTTATTTTTATATTCTTTTACAATGAAATTTTCATTGCGTAATTTAATAAAATCATTTTAAGTGATGTAAAAATATTGTCAAAAGAAAAACTTGTTAAAATAAATCATTGAAGGCTTTTAAATCCGTCAGTGCAAAATATGAAAATAATTTATCAACAGTTCCTTTTATTGTAACGCTTCGAGTGATTCCAGTATATTCTGCTGACAAAAGCTGTGCCAAGATGCTCAACCTGCACTCCGGTCATAACTGAGCTGATAACCTTAATTACATTATCCAGGTATGTGGATTCGTTCTTAAGCTTATCCAGAGCAAAGCTTATCTACTTCCTATTCGAACTTACAAAGTCGTTTAGATTCAAAACTTTAAAACGTAATGTACTCTAGAGATTTTTATCCGTTCGACAATGCTTATGTTTCCATTTTAAATTATAATTATTTTAAGTATAAGTACGTCTGAATTAATTACTTATAAACATGATTTTGAATATATATTAGCCTGCTACCATAGTTATCTCTATTTAGTAAATTAATGTTATTAATTGGTAGGGTTTTGAGCACGCCCATCTGGGTACCTGACACTGGGTATTTGAGGGGTGAATGTTCCATTGTAACGACAGGCACAAGGGACATTACATCTTAGCTCCCAAAGATGGTGGCGCATTAGCTATGCAAGGCAGGATTAATATTTCTTACAGTGCCCGTGTTTATGGGCGGTGATGAAAACTTACCATCATTTGGCCCATTTGTTCATCTGCTTACCTATATTGAAAATGTGAAAGCTTAGTGTTAAGTTTTTCATTTGGTAATTTTGTGTTTCTAATTCATCTCCTGATCTGAAGGAGAACATTGCAAGAAAAACTGTCTCCAAGAATATCTAGAACATTATGCATATAACAACGTGCGTGTATAGGCACTAAACCTTCGTCAGAAGTCCTATTTTAAGCGTTACGTATTACGTACATGTAGAATCTTGATAAAACATATTATATATCCATTCAATTGAAACTTGTGTTATTTTTAATGAATGTGAAAATTATACCACTAGCATATACGAGTATATATATATATATATATATATATATATATATATATATATAACTATACTTTTGCATAAATAACTAAGCCATGCAAGGAATGCAAAATAGCGTTACGGTAAATTTTTGTGAAGAATTGAACGAGAAATATTGGTGAAATTTCCATAATTTCATAAATTTCCGCCACAGACGATACAAATTGAATTTATAACGTAAAATGTTTTGTTTTTATTTCCAAATTCGTACCGTGTGAATGTGTTCTCTCGCGACGTGTCACGCTTTCAATACAGTTATTTTCCGATATAGGCCACTTCTTCCAGGTCACCGCTCGGTGATATTTACAGTATATACCAATTGACCTGTTTTATATGAAACGGTAGTCACACATAAAAGCTTGAAATTGAGTTGTCTCAGCTAGAAACAATAATACGGGCGAATGCATAGAATCTAGATGCAATTTTCCGTTGATTTAGTGTCTACAAATCCCAAGACCCTGGGCCCTAATTCTGGTGACAAATTGTCAGTTTATCCCAATCGAAACGAAACGCAATCGTTGCCATTTAACCGCCTACCTATTTTACAATTCAATATTCGGAATAGAATCGGGAACGTATCGTTATAAGGTTATAAGGTACTATTTGGTTCCCTGATTTATGATGCAGAGTTGAGGAAAACAAACGGATTTTTCTGTCATTAATTCTCAGCCTGATTTTTTGTTTATCTCCCGCATAGGGTAGTTCTTTTTGATTACCGGGAATGAAATTCCGTCACAATGTCTTCAATATTAAATTTGCATATTAATACT
This sequence comes from Vanessa atalanta, assembly GCF_905147765.1. NCBI lineage: Eukaryota > Metazoa > Arthropoda > Insecta > Lepidoptera > Nymphalidae > Vanessa > Vanessa atalanta. The sequence goes on from NC_061885.1 coordinate 236,984, forward strand.
GTGTAGATGCAAATATTCGTTAAACTTTTGTCTTTATGGATATCAGTCACCAGCAGACATTTCATTTCTCGTGTATTGTCTTCTGTGGGCTTAATAATCCTTTGATATTAAATGGAATTAATTCTATGCTTGCTATTTTATTGTAAATCAATGGTATATAAAATAAATACACCAATACAGTTTATATTAAATCGGTGTTAGTCATTTAATCTTCTAATTCACGCGGAATAATCTTGTACTAATTCCAAAGCAATACGAAAATCTTTTCGAATTCGATTACACTTACTTTTATGAAATTGGATAAAATAACTAAATAGGTATGTATGTAGGTATGTTACATTAACTTTATACAATAAACATTCACGTAACTGTATGAATAAATATTTCTAGCATACATATATAATATATAATATATTGAGGTTTTATTGAGACAATAAAATTATTTTTTTATGGTAATTGCAACAATTACAATCTTTGAATAATTCTGAGGTAATTATTTCCATATAAACTTGAAGATATTTTTGATTTTCGAGTCCAGTTGATTTTTTTGAGGCTAGATTTTGGATTGGTAATGGATGCGACAAGTATGAGCTTGGGTGCGTACAACGGATAGTAATTTGCATATCAGTATTCCGACTGGAAATGAGTATTAGGAATTGCAATAATTTAAAAAAATTGCAGAGTTATTGTCAGCAGGCAAAGGTGATTGACTCATTATTTGCTCAGTAAATTAAATAATGATACATATACGATAACATTAATATTGTTTGTTTTCTTTATATTAAGGTTAATAATGATTATATTTTACGAAAGGTTAATTGAGATGGATTTGTAAAAAACGTGTTCGAAAAGACTAAATAAAAAGTTGTCAATCAACAAACGATTCATAAATATAAAGAATCAAATATTTCCTATATGAAAAGAAAGTTCTCATTCCTACAAAACCCCCTTAGTCGCCTCTGAAGCGAGCCACCTGGAACACCTACGTCCACTGAGCCCCGAGATATCATATCCGATGAATATGTAATCTTATTTGAATAGTAAATCGCTTTAGGGTGACATTTTAAGTGATTCAATCTACTGAGCTACCGTCCTCGAAGTCTCTTTACTAAAACTGGTCAAGTTTCTGACAATTTGGTCGATGTACGCCTTGTACACATGACGCTTCGACCTCTCTCCCAATACCAGCGTAATTTGAGAGCTGAGTAAATGTAGAGAGATTTTAATCTGTTGAAACCTCAAAAGCGGAACATCGTGTTGAACGTCACTCTATCAACTAAAATACGGAACAAATTTACAGAAAAACAATTCATGATGATAAAAAAATAATAAAAGTTTTTTTTTTTTAATTGTCAATAATCCTAATATCACAATAGTTTAGTAGAACTGAAATGAATTGCGTGATCTAGTCATCTCTGGTATTGGTGCTGAACATCTTGTTGGATAATTTTCTCTGTTATTTTTTTTTTTATTCTTTTAAATAAGAAACAATGCCACATATTAAGGAATTACGAATATTCCTATTTGCCCCTCCGATTAAGCTTGCGCTAGGAATGGGGGACGAGAATGGGTCAGAATCGAACGTTTGACTTATTACATACCTTAACATTACTTATTGCATTGCTAATAAATAAAATAAGGGCACAAGAGGCATAACCTCCTTCATGTATACTTACCAAGCGGCGGTTATTTGACGTTATGCCTTTTTATAATAAAATTAAACAACAAGACGTTGGAATTAAAATATTATTTTCTTGTATCTTCATTTATCTTAGAATAAGAAGACAAGTAATGTGATGTATGTATTAAATTTTTATGATATTTATATAGATATGAGAATAATAAACCCATTTGCAAATAAACGGGCACCCAAGACATTTTTTCACAACTATGAAACTCTTAAACAAAAGAGGTTTTATATGCATTAAATTAATTAGAAATTGTTTCAAATTTGGAAATTTCAAATTTATTTAACAATAGGTACTCTATTCAATTCGAGCATTTTCTCGCAGTTTGTGTTTAGATATACCAGTTTAAGAATACTATTGTTGTTTTAGGTTATAGACTAAAAAGGTATTTACTGATATGTTTATCTGCAAAATTAATTTGAGTCTGCAATCAAACGCATAGATCAATCTTCTTCACGTCTTCTTCATCCGACGTAACTTCGGCGAATCCGCGATCTGTTAGCACAACTAAAATCCATGAAGCATAAGCATAAATAAATAAGAAATTCATAATAATAATTTGTTCAAATAAAATAATTTAAACCTTTAACGACTCGTTACCAAAAGCAACATAAGTAAATGCATTACGCGTTATATATATTTACAATATTTATTTCCTTATGTAATGAATACAAAAAATAAAATAACAATAATTAATAAACATTCGTCATGAGCCAAAAGACACGGGGATGCCTACTGGCTAGAAGATATGAATCTTAACTACAGATCTCGTTCACACCCAGGCGAGCAACACAGAACACCACAACTTATCGTGTACATAATTTGTCTAGATAACATTTTTGGCAAATAGTAATAAAAAAGACACAAAAAAACTGATTAGGAAATCGTCTTAAGGTAACCTAACAAAAACTGTTAAATAAAATTTTGCTAGTTGTGATGCACCATCCACATTGCGTGGTGTAATAAACTCCAAACCTCTTCCATAAGAATAAAGATTTGGATAGCAGTGGCATATTTACGAGCACAATAGAAATAAGATGATTTTTATAGGAATTATTTTGAACGTCCGCTCCAATTAATGGATTAGTTTTGTATACATCTGTATCCAAACTAATCATTCTTAGTACTAATAATTATTTGATTTCGACTAGTGTAATAAATGTAAGTGCGTGCGTAAGTAGTTAATTAAATACTCATGAAATCTGTTAGTACACAAACGCGAAACGGAGAGGTAATGATTATAATAGTAGTGTGTTGTAGCAACAGTACCTATTATTACATAATGAACACTGACGCTAGTTTGATGAATTTTAATGATAAGCAACAGTGCTGGAAACACAACACAAAAACCAACATTATAATATGACGAAATGTTTCTTAGACTAGCTATCAGACCCGGCTTCGCACGGGTTGAATAAGGGTAATAATATATCTCTATTGGTCGGGTTGCTATATTTTTCTCACAAAATTTCAAAAAACATCACCACATATCAGCTAATTCACACAAACATTATGAATTATACATCTACACTTTCTTCATGAATCACTCCACTACGTCCATTAGTAGTAAACTATAAAAAATTGGATGGATGGATGGTGTCGTTATGTATCTCTACATTGCACATTACAGTGATTCCGAATATTTCTATATTCCTCACAGTTTTTGTCAGTAAGGTTCGACCTATATTTTAAAAGTATACAAAACCGAGAAAATATCGCCATTTGTTCTTTCGGTGTTGTAGTCTTTTAATGTCATTGGTAAGCCAGGGAGCTGGCTGATGTTTTATACGTAGAGGAGAAATAAAAGCGTGGGTGTCATATAACTGCGTTAACAAGGAGTCCAAAAATGCAACCCTTTCATCGATTGCATCGTAGCCACTATTACTGACGAAGCGATTTTGGATGCATCTTCACGCAAACGACAGATATCCATATCACGAAAATTATGTAGCATAGTATGTAATTTTTAAGATAGACAATCATGACAGATCATGATAGGAGAATACTGTAGCGTTGCACTGATCATGTATTTCAACATTGTCTGTGTAAGACACAATAATTAAGTCGAGAAATGAGGGGATGGACGGACGGAAAGAAGTGTGTGAGTGTGGCAGAGAGAGGAAGAATATATAAATGTAATAAATATTAAAAACTTTTCAAGAAGGTATTCTAGTGAGGAAAAGTAATCGATTGTTAGGCAAGGAACATAAAAAAACACAATTGACCTTTACAATGGAATAATCATCAAAGCTTCAAATCATCAAATCATTTTCGTCTTGAGCCTTACTATTATCAATAATTATACATGTGTATTAAATAACAATAAATAATTAAGAATATCGTGAATTAAACTATCACTATAAACAATACATAAATATGAAACATTTCATTTTTACCTCTTGCCTGTCAGCTGTTGAAAGACTATGAGCTTAATAAAACATTGTATATACGTATTTTTGTCTGCTTATCAACGACTACAAAAAAATCCATGTATATACATGGCAAAAACATGAGAGTCCAGAGCGTGACAGCTGTCACTAATAGATAATATTGAATAATTTGTATGTATTAGACATCTGTCAAAAGTAATAAGAATTTTAAACTACTTACTTATAAATACAAAAAAAATCAAAGTTAATAAGAGATTATGTAAACTATTAATAATTAAACTAAACAAATACATTATTATAGTAAGCAGATATTAACAAAACCGAGAATACTCGGTTTAATCACTTTTTAATAATTAACTTGGATCGAGGAACTGTAATTTTGCTGTCTGGACCTGTTTGAGCCTTGATTTCTGGAGATTTTAACAGTATAAACATCATCGAGGGGATACAGCATCGAGTTCAGCGAGTGATTTAATCTGATGATCGCGATCCATGTGGAGCTAAAATGAATATCCATCCATCCCGGGTCCAATTCGTTACGCCAGTGCCTTTAAATTTAAACTTGGCAAACCATACCTTATCCTGCACACTAATATCACCGAATTTAACCACAATTGGCCTATTTCGGTTGCCTGTAGACTTACCAAGCTGATAGGAAGATTTGATGCTAGAACTGAACTGAGAAGTTTGTTAAGTCCAAGTGATCGGCAACTAGACTAGTCACTCGAGCACTGGTCTTCTCAGTTTTTTCTTCTGGCACTCCATGAAGAAGTAGTATTTTGAGTCTTCTATGCAGTTCCTACCTGTCCAAATCCCTTCCAAGGATTTCTACTTTACAATCAGGAGTACTGAGAGCAGATATAATAAAGCTTCTACACTTAATGAAATCTGATGAAAGTGATGGTGTAACAACGAATGAAAATGAGTTTTCTAGCTTGTGTTGAAACTCACTCTTTGTGCATTAAATACTTCAGTCGTGGCAGACAACGAATATTTAACTGACTGCATAGTGTTAGCAGTGATTAATTATTATTTGAGTATATTATTTTATTGTAAAGGAGATTGTAAGCTGGTAGGTAATGTTATTTAAATGTACGTTAATATATATTTAAATAAAGAAATAAAAAAAAAACTCAAGAGAGCACTAAAAGCTGCAACTTGTTTGACTCGTACCCGCAGAGAGTATTATTGTTATTTTATTGATATTATAAATGTTGTCCCAAGCAATTCATTGAATTTAGACCTAAATGACATTTCTATGATTGGATGAATGTATGAAATATTGTTGGTCTCTATGATATGCTGAATTTGATAAAATTATTGATGTTAGTTTTAAATTATTGTAATACTCTCATTATTTCATATTGTTGATGACTATACATGTATAGTATATCATGTTTAATGCATATAAACAATTATTATTATTATTATTCATCAGAATGTTTTACTTCTTATATTAATTGATCATAGTATCATATCTGACAACAGTCAATATAATTTAAGCATGTAAATTCAGGGAATGTTATTTAATCTTTGTGTTTGGCTTACCACCATTTTACGTCTTTTATTTTTACTGTTTGCATAAACACAATATGAATTATTCTTCTATGTGGTGGATAAAATAATATGTAGTATGTATGTAGTATAATAAAATAGTATGTGTAAGTTGGCAATTTATAATTACATGGAGCAACAATGCCATATTATACATGCGAGTATAAAAAACAAAATATTATTTACTTAAGTAGAGGTATGCAGAGCAAATTAACCACCTGATAGTAAGTGGTCACCAACGCACATAGACAATGGTGCTGTAAGGAATATCTAATGAATGGATGGTACCTACCTAGATGGATTTGCACAAAGCCCTACCACCAAGAAACTCATTAATTACTTTCTTTCACCATTCCAATTACAGAACACAATTAAATCTATATAAAACAACAAATACTAAGTTCATGATTTTTTATTATTACTATATCTTGTATAGCGCAATATACCTTATATAATCTGATGAGATATGCACAATAATAATTATTAGTTCACTTTATTTTAATTCTATAAAAATGTCATTTTCTTGCAGATTTATTTTCACTACTGGGCAATTTAGGATCAATTCCTTTCTGTCATAATTGATGGTAGGTCTTAGTGCAAGCCCCTCTAGTTAGGTAGCCCAGTCCTCAGATGAAGATGAAAAAATAAGGGTGCATTGTCAAGAGCAATAAAAATTTAAAATTATAAACAGTAAAAAAATATTTATTTATAAAACATATTAACAAAAAAAAATACATCCTAATACAAAAAAGACACAAATGTAAATTGCAAAAATTTTCATTCGTGTCTTTTTTTTTTAATTTGCGTGGCTTCTTTACTTGAAGAAAATCTTTAGACAAAAAAAAATGGTAAATTTCTCGTTCTACTTTCGACGGAATATCTACATCTAAATGCGTCACCGATCTAAAGCATATCGTATGCAAGAACTACCCCAACAGCATTAAAACTATAACGAATCCTTGTTACCAGACAGCCAATAAAGTCTGTCAAAAACTTCCCGCACACACTAGCACGCCACAAACAAACGGATTAAGGAAAGCGAATGTTAATCTTAATCTGCACTAGCTTGTGATAAATTTCACAAGTATAAGTCACCTACATAAATTGCTAAATGGTTAAGCTGTTTATTTTAGACAAATAATTTACGTAACGTACTTAAGCATATCACAACATTCCTAGTATAAAACAAAGTCGCTTCCCGCTGTCTGCCCGTCCCCATTAGATCTTTAAAACTACGCAACGGATTTTGATCATCTAAGTATATCAAGTATCAGCATTGCACCCGTGCGAAGCCGGAGCGGGACGCTAGTAGGAATATATAACATTAAAATGATCTAAGATAGCATTTCAGTTACAATTTTCCGGAGCAAAATTCTAAATTAATAATTGATGTACGTAAGTAATTATGTATCTCGTCTTCTTTTCGTTTTCTTTACGTATATAATGCTGACGATGTAAGGTTCACGAGGTTCGACCCGATCATCACAAGCTTCCTCACCAGTTGCCTTGTTTGTACTGAGCTTGGAGTATTCCTGCGCTGGGTCTCCATCCACTGCTTCTTCTAGATCTCTTGCCTCAGTCGGGTCGCTATTACAAGCTGTTTCACTGTCACTCCCCTCATCCTTAATGTGCAACGGGCTACTGAACTCTATCTGATTTCCCGATACACTGGTGACTCTGTTTTGACAGTGAAACTTATGTGGCAGAACACCTTTCCTCAGACATAGTCTCGACGATCCGACTAATTTCCATTTTAAATAATTTGCCATGTCATGCTCCAACTACAATAAAACATTTTTTTTATACTAAAGAATACATAAAAAAGTTACGTGCAATAATAATAACACGTGCAAATATATAAAAATTCATATAAAATATAAATAATAGATTCATTTAGCACATATATGTACTTAGTTTCAATTGTTAGCGCACTGATGTATTAAGGAGCGGTTTATACTTCTCGCTGTGCCAGTGTCTACGAACAAATTACAGAGATTACAACTAAATATATTTAAGTAGGTATTTTAATTTTAAGACTAAATTGAAAACATCTGCACTTTGCGTAATTAAAAATACGAGAGTATATTTTAGAACGAAAGAAAGAATTCAAAAATGATTTACAAAGTTTTTGGCTTATAAAGATAGAAGCTGTCCATATTGTGCAGACTATTACACACGACTGAAACACTTCAAACTTGCCACATTGGAAAACGATTCATAACTTAATGTCTGCATAAATGAATCCATGGTTCAATAGACTCGCAAAAGTTACTTTCTCAAAATATAAATGTCCCGAGAACGATTCCGCGTCACCCGATTCAAAATACCTTCGCTATTACTAGATTTCGTTCAAATATAGGGAAGTTTTCCCCGATGATCCGATTTATTATTTATATTTATTTATACAAACACATTGATAAATATGCCCGTAAAAGCAATAGTTTTAAGAAAAAATTAGACTCTGCTCAATTAGTGTCAAAATTTATTTTGTTTTTATCCCTTTTTAATTTTAGTTTTTTGTTTGTTCTTTCGTATTGTTGTTATTATTTTAAAGATATATTAATGTAGGAGTGTAGTGTTTTTTTTTGTTTTTAAAATGTATGTAAGAATTTGTTTCGATGGTGTTTCGAAAATCTATAAATAAATAAATAAAATAAATTTGTTCAAAATAGTCCTAAGTCCAACCTAGTGGCCACATCAATTTGAATCATCGGTTTTCATTATCATTTATTGATAATGGGTAAAGTGTAAACAAATCGTTTTTTCTTAAAAACCTAGTTTAATGGCCAGTATACTACTTCATAGCAACAACAACTTGAATTTGAGACTCATTCATAATAACAATTTACAATTTCGTAACTTGACGCATAAACACATTATTATTATTGACTTTAAATTTTATTATTTACATCGCAAATAATTCATTGCGCTTGCTACATATCCAGACAGCAGTAAAGTTATCAATACCTAATAATTAGTTAATGAGTCTAAATAATTCTAAGACTCGTTATCTTTGTAAACGTGATAAGAAGCATTCACTTACGTCAAAGTGATCCTCACAACAATAACGACTCGAATTCGGATGTAGGGGCCGGTGTTTCGGTTGAAGTCGGCCCATCGCTCGACACCACTCGCTTCGTGTCTGCTCCCCGACCGGAATGCTAAAGAATAACTTATTTGGCGTACGAATTGTCGTATTCTTACAATCGGGCACAACACAACACTTGTACATAGATTTTTTAGACATTTTGATCGGGCTAAATATGTAAACAAAATACGTTCTATGCGGCCGCCATGAATCGAATATGTCAACAGTCAACGTGAATGAGCACGAGTGTGAGCGAGACTCATGGATGTGCGACACGTGCCGCCGATTACATGTGGGCGAGTGACGTCAGAAACGCGCGATGCGAAAAATGGCGGCGGAACGGGAGTGAACGGCCCCAGCCCCGGCCGGCCCGGGTGTTTCTTGTTAAGTTTTGACTGTGAAATTGTCGTATTATGTTATCACATTAAACTAGTTACCCGTCCTGTCTTCGTAGAAATAAAATTACAATTTGATTAAATATATTTTTATAATGATATAAAAGCAATTATTTTTTACCGGTATAACAATTATATCAATAAAAAATGTCATTCGTACCGACGTCTATTCGTCTTCTTCTCATGGTGCATTCAGAAAATATAATATATTTTATAAGTTTGACATGCAATTATCATTAACATAAAACGCTTAAAATTTATAAGTAGGTACATTTGTCATTCGTGTGGTAAGAATACCATACTGCGTGACATGGAACTAAACATGAAATGGTTACTTACTGTGATTATCAAAAATAAAATATACTTACTGGAAAACTTTACTGTATCAATTCCATCTTCAGAGATTATTAATCCGACCATATTCTCATAATAATTATCTATATAAAATTCGAACCGAATTCGCGGGACTACCCAGGTGTGACCACTCAACTTAAATGATAAAAAAACCTAGCCTAGCCTTGTTTCGTACCAAAAATCATCAATATTGGTCCAGTCTTTTAGTCGAGAAAGCTTAACAGACAGTTACTTTCGCATATATAAAATATATTTATATATATAAACATACTATGCATTAATATCATCATAAACGTAAAGAATAAGAGGTAACATATCATACAATTAATATATTTTACGTGAATGGCGTAATCAAAAACGTTCAACCTAATAACGATCTATTAACGTATTGTATTATATTATATTTATAACTATGTTTAATTCATATTTGTATATATTTAAAGACTTAATGTTAATAATTCTTATGTAAATAAATATATTATTAGCATATATACGCATTGTATTAGTACGTTGTACGCAATATTCGCATATCTAGTCTTTTTAAAACCTGTCTATCTGCGCAGCCATCCGTGTCTAATTTCTGCTCGGCTTATTTAATCACGCGTATTGTATTAAACTATTTATTATAGAATAAGCTTAAGCTATAACCATTGAGAATACTTAATATTTTGTTTTACGATATAGGCTGGCGTTCGGACAAATGGGACACTTGATTGTAAATGGTCACCGCCTTTGGAAGCTATCTATTTGGTGTTTTATCCCTTGTGCCTTTAGATACACTAGCTCAATCAACCTTCCAACTGGAACACAACAACCTTAAGTATTGCTGTTGAAAATCTGATAAGTGGGTGTCTGACCAGTGGGTGAGAAACTTCTTAGACATGTCTATACTAACATGCTACAGATATAGACGTCTCGTCGTGACGTCATACGTAAGATGGTGAGAAACGTCAATGTGAAATGCAAATGGCGGATGAAGTAACGTACTGGTATTATCACATTAAGCTATAAACAACAGTAGCATAATAATATATTTAGTTATTCTTACCTCCAGTTTCTGAAACGCTGATCAAAGTCAAATTAAGTAATTTTATTTTAATCTGAATTGTGATTGGTCTATAACAGACGACCAATGAAAGTTCTGTATTCAAACCGATTAGTAAAGCTGACTTTGATCAGGGATTCTAAAATCTTAGTTTAATAAAGAGTATTTTGATTTCGATGATTGATTAATACTGCAATATATTAATCGTAATCATCATCACGCCCAGATAATATTATGTCTCCGTAATTAGCGCTAGTCTTAACACGGATGCCCCGCGACTTTCTTATTATTATTTTTTTTTTCGTTACCACAGTTTACATAGCATATTTTAGGTTGGGTCTCTCTAGTGAGCGTGATTCATACTCGTGTCAGAGGGACCCATCAAATCGTGTCAGACATCTTATCCAACGCCGCAATGACCATCAACGCCTGTTAGTTCAAAAAGGTACACTAATGAAAGTATTAAGGTTGTTGTACAGGATACAGTAACATGATGATGAAGTGCTTATATAAGCCTAAGAAATATAAAATGTTTTGATTTCAGAATAATTGTTCCAAATGAAAGGTAAATATCTAACATATACATCACTTGTAATATTCTCTGTTAAGAGATATTGCGACAAACAATAAAAGTGCTCCAACATTTTCACATAAAATATTATATCAAATCGTATCATCAAATAACAATTCAGTCGCATTTATTTAACAATAGAATACGATTTTATACACAAAAATGTCACAACATAAAAGCGAATTGCACGGCCATTATTGTAACACTTATTTTTATTTGTTGAATTCATTTGGCCTGCGCTTTCGAGAGCACAAAAATGGCAATCATTTAAATATCGATGATGGAAATTCTCACAGTGCAATATTATCAACTTACCTACCTTACGCTTAGATTTGAAACGCTTGTTAAACTATAAACATATTCACTGATCGATTTAATACAATTAATGTCTTTTAGTTGAGCCAGCAGGACATAGTAGATTTCGTCAATAAAGAAGAAGACATGACGGAGATCAATAGGTGCGGTGGAAATCGACTTTGTTAAGGCGTCGCTTGGGTTTTGTAAGACCCAAGCGACGGATAGTTGCTATCGCCAAACCTAAGCACCAACCCAATAAGTTTATAAAATAAGTTTAGAAAGGAACAAAGTCTTAGAAAGTTTGGCCGCATAGAGGCATCAACTCGACCCTAAGATTGATGAAACAAAAACACTTCCAGAAGTTAATTATTCTGACTAAATACTGAACACTGAAATTTCAACCATCAAATTCAAAATGAAGTGAAATTAATAATAATTATGGCAATGATCAGCATTTCAGAAACTGACAGATATATTAAGCCTTATATTAAGCTAAGAACATACATACATGAACTGAACGAACGACTGAACGACATTTTATATTATTTAATAATAATATTTGAATATTAATAACTTTTATTCATAAAAAGCACGCTAAGTAAAGTCTCACAAGCCCAATAACTCATCGGCTACTGTAATTACTTGCACTGTTGATCAACTACGTATGTATATCGATAAAACTCTTAATTCTATATATTTTTTATTCACAGACAAACAAAACACAGTTCTGATATGAAACGAAGGTATTATTGTGTTATTTCTCGTTACGACTCGACTGAGCGTGAGTGTTGACTGGCGCAATACAAAGGACATAGTCAGATATATTACTAATATCATGTCCAAGAGTAATAATTCGTTTGAGCCTTATAGCTCACCGTCAAGAGCGCGCTAACAGCCACCAAAATTTAATATTTTACTCGCGCACGCCAACCCTCCCTTCTCATATCGCGAATACGCGATCTTATTTTTTGATTCTGTCTATAACGACTGGCAGTATTGTATTTCAACGTTTTATTCATATTTCCCGTATTCCACAAGCTTTTTCAAAGAATGGTTTTGAATGCTCTTAATTAGTTTAAACAAAGATATATATTATAAGGAGAATTAGTGTGACTTTCCGAACGTCATGCGTCAAGCTGTCAGATGTCTTTTAAAGGCATTCACTTTTTGGCGGGAAGCAGCGCGTTATACGGTCAGGCGTATCATTGTAAACTGTTTATGTAATAATATTAGCAAACCAGAAATTGATTAAAGTATTTTGTTATTAACTAATTATTATTTTAAATTCATGTAATAAATTTATTAAAAGTAAATTTGTTTTGTTAATATCAGAAGTGGGATTTCCAACTCACTTTTTCTTTAGTTGATTTCTGGTTAATTTTCTATTTATTCTTAATAACTTAATTTTTTTTTCTTGTTAAACGTAATTTGCGTTTTGTTTTGTGATTAATTGAAATTGTGACTATGGGAAAGCGCAAGTGTAGCCGTTCTAGGGATTATAACGTTTCGAAGCGTCGTCATCGTTCCCGTAGTCGTTCTACCCACAGTTCGCGATCTAGAAGTACTTCTAAAAACTCAGAATTACGTGAGTCATTGAATACAATTATCACTCGTCTTAATGCATTAGAAGATAGATCCTCGGTACCTGTATCATCTAATTTTAATAGTGAAAATAATAATAATATGACTAGTGATACTGCTACGAAGATTGTTGAGGCTATCCATCATTTAAAAAATAGTTCTCGCGACTATTACGTGTCTAATTTTGATCCTAATGTTCATAATATTGATTCTTGGTTTGATGAGGTAGATCGCGCACAAAGTATTAATAAATGGAGTGATATAGAATGTTTGTCACGCGTAGGACACTGTCTAAAGGGAGACGCAAAGTCTTGGTTAGACGATTGGGTCACCACGGATCGTTCATGGAGTAATTTTAAAAATGATTTTAAATCCTTATGTGTTAAAAATGTTGATGTGGCTAATATTTTGTATGACGTCATGAGTACAAATTTTGACGATTATCCTACATATGCCGAATATGCTCGTCGTTCGTTACTGCGTTTGCGTATGGTAAAAGGTTTAAGTGAGGAACTAATTAGCGCAATTGTTATACGGGGAATTAATGAACCACATGTAAAAGCCTCAGCTACTAATGGAAAACTTATGCCCAGTGATTTAGTTAATTACTTGTCTACCTTCGTTAAGCCAGTATTAGTTAAAAATGAAAATTCCTTGTCATATAATTCTGGAACACGCAAACACATAATAAAATCACATACGACTAAGCGTGCACCACTTTTTACGACATATAAGTGTTTTTCTTGTGGTCAAACGGGCCACAAACAAGCCGTTTGTCCGACGAATAAAAAGTTAACAATAAACAATAACGATGTAAAACCGAATACAAAAATAACTTGTGCGTATTGTAAAAAACTCGGTCATCATATTAGTGTTTGTTTTGCTAAGCAACGATCCGATCAGAGAAAAAGTCACGTTAATTTTTGTTCTTTGCCTAAATTAAATAATTCTAGAGATGTAATGGTTGGAGTGGTTCAAGGGATACCTATTGATATCCTCATAGACAGCGGTGCTTTAGACGTGTCCCTTATTTCGTCATCCGTGGTTAGTCATTTAGCATGCGCTATGAAACCGATTTATCGTGAATTAAAAGGTGTCGGACAAGGTATCACTCGAGTGTTTTCTTATGTTACTCTCTTTATTGAATTTGAAGAAATCACTCTTGAAGTTGATTTATTAGTTGTGCCTAGTGAGAGTATGAACGCACCTATTATAATTGGTACTGATGTCCTCAACCGTGAAGGCGTAACGTACGTGCGTACAAAATATTTTCAGCATTTATCTTACAGTCCTGCCTCTACAAATGTTTCAATTGTAAAAGCGAATGAACATTCTATTAAAACCCCTTTGGTTGGTAAAGATTATGAGAATCTTAATAACATTTTAAAAGAATATTCGAAATTTATGATTGTTGGAACTGCTACTTCTACAGTAACTACAGGTAGTATGCACATTCGCTTGAACAGTGATACGCCTGTATATTATAGACCTTATAAATTGTCAATTAATGAAAAACTCAAAGTCCGCGAAATAATACAAGACCTTTTATCAAAAGGTATAATTCGTGAATCCGAATCTGCGTATGCCAGCCCAATTCTATTAATAAAGAAAAAAGACGGAACGGATCGAATGTGTGTTGACTTCCGCGCATTAAATAGGGTGACGATTAAGGATAGGTATCCTCTGCCGTTAATCGAGGATCATATAGATCGTTTAGGTAAAGGACGTTATTTTACAACACTAGATATGGCGTCTGGCTTTCACCAGATTCGTTTAGACGATGCATCAATTCCGTTAACAGGTTTTGTCACGCCCGAGGGCCATTATGAATATTTAAAAATGCCTTTCGGACTTGCTAATGCACCAGTAGTGTTTCAGCGTATTATTAATAACACGCTGCGTTCATTTATTAATGATAACAAGGTGATGGTATATATCGACGATATTTTATTAGTAAGTGATACCATTGAGGAAGGGTTAAAGCTTTTGCACGATGTCCTGCGTACTTTAACTAATGCCGGTTTTTCTTTAAATCTATTAAAGTGTTCGTTTTTAAACACCGAAATTGAATATTTAGGTCGTGTTATTTCGAATGGAGAAGTACGGCCATCAAAGTCAAAAATAACTGCTTTAGTCAAATCTCCGGTGCCTGAGAATGTTCGACAGGTTCGACAGTTTTTAGGATTAGCTGGATATTTTCGAAAATACATAAAAAACTACGCCCTTAAAACCTCGTGTGTTGCTCGCTTAACAAAGAAAAATGTTGAATTTAAATGGGGTATAGAACAGGAACAAGTTCGACAAAATCTTATTAAATGTTTAACAAGTGAACCAGTACTCACTATCTTTGACCCAAACCGAGTAACTGAAGTTCACACAGACGCTAGCAGTCTTGGATATGGTGCCGTTTTACTTCAGATTCGTGAAAATGGTAGCAAGTCCGTCGTCGCTTATTATAGTCAGGTCACGCAAGGGGCTGAGGTACGTTATCATTCCTATGAATTAGAGACCTTGGCGGTGGTCAAAGCTCTGCGTCACTTTCGCCATTATCTTATAGGTATTGAATTTAAGGTTATCACTGACTGCAACGCTTTGAAAGCTACACAAAATAAAAAGGACCTCCTACCCCGTGTTGCAAGATGGTGGGTTTACTTACAGGATTTTTCTTTTACGATTGTTTACCGAAAAGGTGTTTTAATGCCTCATGCTGACTATTTGAGTCGCAATCCCATCAGAGTAATAAATAGCATCGATAGGCCACGCAACTGGGCACGGATAGCGCAATCAGGAGATGAAGAGACGCAAAAACTTATGGAACAGTTAGGTGAAGGACAGTTAGATGCTAGTCGATACCAAAAAAGGAACGACATCCTCTACTACAAATATACGCCTGTGGGTGAACAACCACGTTTATTGTGCTACATACCCAAAGGTTATCGATTAAGTTTGCTCAGGATTTTTCATGATGAAAACTGCCATGTAGGCGTAGAGAAAACGATCGGGCTAATTTTAAACCACTTTTGGTTTCCTGGTCTTTTCACATTCGTGAAGAAATACATAAGTCATTGTTTAACCTGTATATCCTATAAGAGAATCCCGCGAGCATCATTACAACCTATTTCATCATGGCCTAAGCCGGATACTGTTTTCCACACGCTTCATGTAGATATTTTAGGGCCTTTGCCAGAATCATATGGCTATAAACATGTAATGATAGTCATCGACGCCTTTTCTAAGTATTGTCTCATGTATGCTCTCTACAAACAAGATCTTGATGAATTAAAGCGTGTGTTTAAAAATGTTATATCGCTGTTTGGTACTCCACGTCTTGTCGTTACTGATAGGGGTCGAATGTTTGAGTCATCGGGATTCATAAAGTGGATGAATGGTTTCGGGTGTAACATACATCATATAACACCTGAGATGCACCATGCTAACGGTCAGGTGGAGCGATACGTGCGTACTGTACTTAATATGTTACGCATAGAGGCCAGTCATAAAAAGAAGAAGTGGTCTGAGGAATTATGGCGTCTGCAGTTGGTGCTCAATATTACTAAGCAAAAGACGACACAAATGTCTCCATTGAACCTTTTAATTGGTTCTGAGGGGACAACTCCTGTGATACAAGCTTTAGTCCGTGATGTGGCTACTGATTATTCGGGATCAAATCGCCAGTCTTTACGGGAGTTAGCTAGGCAAAGGACGGCCGAACATCTCAAAGAAAATGAAAAGAAACAAAATGAATATGTGAATAAGGGACGTGAATCGCCTCGCGCATTTCAAGTCAATGATTTTGTATTCGTCATTAAGTACTCTCAATCTAAAGGAAAATTAGATCCTGGAATGCGTGGCCCTTATAAGGTGACAAGAATTCTTGAGAATGGACGATATGAGTTACGGCTTGTGGCTGGAGACTATGGCAAGCTGACTTATGCTGCCGCTCAGTATATGGTGCCTTGGAATGGAGAATGGACCCCTGATGAGTGTGCCGCTTTCTTTGATAGTAAGTTATTCCTTCTACTTTGATACTAGACCTTGCTGTTTTATATCTAGTCTTATGTGAATATCTACTAGACCTTGCTGTGTTATGTCTAGTCTTATGTGAATACCTACTAGACCTTGCTGTGTTATGTCTAGTCTTATGTGAATATCTACTAGACCTTGCTGTGTTATGTCTAGTCTTATGTGAATACCTACTAGACCTTGCTGTGTTATGTCTAGTCTTATGTGAATATCTACTAGACCTTGCTGTGTTATGTCTAGTCTTATGTGAATACCTACTAGACCTTGCTGTGTTTTGTCTAGTCTTATGTGAAAACCTACTAGACCTTGCTGTGTTATGTCTAGTCTTATGTGAATACCTACTAGACCTTGCTGTTCTATGTCTAGTCTTATGTGAATACCTACTAGACCTCGCTGTTGTATGTCTAGTCCTATGTGAATACATACTGGACCTTTTAGTTGTTATGTCTAGTCTGGCTTAAATGTCTACTGTTGACATTAACATGTTCTAACAATAAATTTGGAATTTCGCAGGTGTAGACCAAACCGATGAGTTGACCCCTACGAGTATAAATTACCCTATGGAAATTATCAGCGCCTTTGACCGAGGTGATAAAGAAGCTGGACCTCAGACTGACGAGGACGCCAGGACATCAGGAGAGGCCGTATAAGGAGAATTAGTGTGACTTTCCGAACGTCATGCGTCAAGCTGTCAGATGTCTTTTAAAGGCATTCACTTTTTGGCGGGAAGCAGCGCGTTATACGGTCAGGCGTATCATTGTAAACTGTTTATGTAATAATATTAGCAAACCAGAAATTGATTAAAGTATTTTGTTATTAACTAATTATTATTTTAAATTCATGTAATAAATTTATTAAAAGTAAATTTGTTTTGTTAATAATATTATTATTATAGGGTTAACAAAGAATCGCTAAAGCGTGCCCCAGGTTATAAGTATATCTCATTAATTGTAAGGATTTTATTTGAATATGCTTTTCGCGTATTAAATATAAATAATGTGTAAAAAACCTTTCTCGTTCGGGATCTCGATCAAAGAACGAAGTGTCTTAGATAACATTTAGTTGGAGCCCGCCAACTAAACGTTAAATTAAACACAATTGTAAAAAATGCTATAAATACATTATATAAAACCGAAGAGTATTTCAATTATTTTGCTTTCAATAACTGTTTCAATTTTGTATTTTAGTTAGATTTTCTTTCTTATGTTCAACTTCTGAATCGCTGATCAAAGTCGAAATAACTTATTTTAATTTAGTCTAAATTGCAATAAATGCTTGGTCGACATAAGGCGATGGGGCAATTGACGTCTAAACATTTGTCTAATTCAATCCCATCTTTGTGGAGCCTAATCGAATATAATATATTTTGATTTCGAGTGATCCAATGAAATTAATCAATATCTTCAAATCCTACTTAATGTACTATGAAAACAGTCTCAATATAATAAAGAACGCATTACATCGTGATAACCCCAAGTTGCCGGATTAATTTTCGTCCTAAAAACTATATTATAATAATCCAAACATATGTATCTCTACTTTGTATCCAATTAAAACTGCTATTAACTTGTATCGCCCTCGGCCGCGTGACGTGTAGCCTAAATACGACCTATATTTAAACTAAATCGCTGTATCTCATGACATGAACGGATAGCCGACCTCTAAAACATTCAGGCTCCGCTGGGAATCCACGCAAGCGAAGCGCGATTACGATTCTATATTGCGAGTATTGTAAAAGTTTATTTTACAGTAAACCCCCTTATTGTCGATACGACGTTTAATATACAATCTTATAACAGGACAAGAACGCGCCACGAGTCACGAGTCTTATTATTTACTAAAGTCGTCGAGTGTGACCATTAACTCTGATTTAATTTGAATTCTACTTAAAAAAACAGCAAGAAATTAATATTTTGAAAGAAAGGCTTTATTTATGACGTTATATTTAGTAACAAGTTACGTATTGTTTTGGGCTTGCAATTTTTTTTAATAATAATTTTTTACCTTTTATTTGTATTGTATATAATAAACAGTCATGCTGTTTGAATACTATCGATATTTAAGGATTATAGTATTTGACGATCATATATGACAAAAAAAATACGTATAACATAAATATTAATAAACTTGCAAGTAAAGTTAACCAAAAGCTATGTAATTATTTACGCGTCGTGTTAGTTGCGTTGTCGACACAAAACAGGTAGGTATGTAGGTAGGTTAGTTATCGCGCGGTAGTTTACCTACGTCCAAACGCCGCCACGGGTTAACAGTGTAGCAGGCTTCCTTTGATAAGCAAGCATGATCCAATCCCCCTTCATGCTTTAATCCTCGCTTAGGACAAGTAAAAATAAAAAAGATATTTCACTCGTTAAAACAACTAAATAAGTAACAACTAAATAGTAAATGATGTGAACTTGAGAGAATAAATAATATGAACTGTTTACCTATCATGGCATTTCCGCCATATTTAAAAATGGAATCAGACTTATTTACAACCATTGACAATCTTTATATTACCTATTTACCTACATAACTACACTAACCTTAACAAATGTTCAAAGTGAGCTCCTTCTTGTGTGATACAGTTCGGCACGTTTACGCATATTGTCTTTCACACGATTTAACACTTTTAACGGTTTCGAAAGTACTTATGATTTTTAATTTCAACTCCTGTCTGTTTGCATACTTTTTAACATACACGAGACTCAGCCATTGGGGAACATCTCTCGGTACAAATTGGTAGCACCCGGCAAGCTATCATTCGCACGCGAATAAGTACGAACCATGTCCAAGTACTCTGCGTTTGAGTATTGATAAGCTGTACCTAATTACTATAATGATGGGTCACACTCACACGCGGCAGATTAGGTTTACATGTAAAATCGATCGTTATGCGCGCGCGCGGGTAGACGGACATAAGAACGTTACGGTGGCGCTTAGTGCTGGGAGTTTTTTTCAGAAACGGTTTCAGAACTAGTTACTTTAAAAAGAACGAACGAACTGTTTTTGGATTTAAAACGAACGAGACGACACTCGGCACCGGCGGCCGTCGTTTTGGTACTGCTTCGCGAACCTGTTCCTTTCACGTGTAACTGACTAAGCACTCTATTTTTATCGCCGTAAAGACTATTATTGTATGAATATTAAACCAGTTATAAAGAACTACTTTGGATTTGAAGTAACGAATATGCTACAATGAATCTTATTTCGATAGAAATACAATACAAATTTGGTTGTAGAAGAAAAGACTAAATCGAAAAACCTGTTTCTTGGTACCGCTGCGCGAACCGGTTCCGATCACGCGTAACTGACTAAGCACTTTATTTTAATCGCCGTAAGGACTATTATTGTATGAATATTAAACCAGTTATAAAGAACTACTTTGGATTTGAAGTAACGAATATGCTACAATGAATCTTATTTCTATAGAAATACAATACAAACTTGTTTGTAGAAGAATAGACTAAATCGAAAAACCTGTTTCTTGGTACCGCTGCGCGAACCGGTTCCGATCACGCGTAACTGACTAAGCACTTTATTTTGATCACCGTAAGGACTATTATTGTAAGAATATTAAACCAGTTATAAAGAACTACTTTGGATTTGAATCTTATTCCTACAGAAATACAAATTCAAATTTGGTTGTAGAAGAATTAAAAAATTACGAAACAAAAAACAAAAGTTTTCGTAGGCTCCTTATACGCTTATTATTTTTTTATTACAGATTTAGTATTAACTGCTTATAATCGGGTAATCCTCAGCCGTAATAGTTGAAATTACAAATAATTTAAAAATATTTCTTAACTTTCTGTTTTTTTAAATGCAAATAAGTGCGTGACGTAGAATTAATCCAAATAAATTATAAAGTCGAAGTCTATTTTCAAAATTATATAATATGACTCCAGTTTTGAATATACATTATTTCAGTAAAGTATCGTAAATATAGTAAGTTCTCGAACCTATGAAAACAAACCGGTTTTTTTTATAACCATTTCGAAGAACTGTTTTGTAAATGTAAAAAACCGGTTCGTTTCGTTTTACGTAAAATCTGAAATGACCCAGCACTAGGCGCTTGCCCTACTGACTTAATTAGCTACAGGCCAAGGGGCGGGGGTCGCGGGTGGCAAGCGGCACAGTACAACACCACGCCGCACGCGCCGCTGGCAATGTTGGACACATGTATTTAATTAAAATTTGGTCAAATATTGAGTACCTATTTTTATTACATAATTCGAATGTGAATTATGTACCGAGTATTCTCCTTAAATGTTGATAGTAATTCACTTGTCACCCTGTAAACTGCTAAATAAAAATGTATAAGAGCTCTAAAAGACAAGTGTATACCAATGATATTGATATGTATACTACTGTCCATATTCATATATATATATATATATATATGTGTGTGTGTATGTATAACAGGGAAACAGTTAGGAGTAGGAGTGCAAAAACCTTTACTTAAAGTATTTATTCACAATTCACATGTTATTGTCTTCACTGAGATAAGCAGGCAGGTTCCATTTTTGCCCAGAGGATTGCGATTGGACGGGGAAATGCTGCTAGCATTCTTGTATTCCACGCGATCATAATCTTACCAATAGTATTTTAAATTTTATTAGTGTATAATTAAGGCTTTAAAGCAAATATGTATTTGCATTGATAGTTATGGAAATGAATTGCTATTCGTGGCCTTTTCTGGAGAGGTCTCAGCTTTGAATTTTAATATTTATCTTATGGAAGCGAGAAGATAATATATCTACTCTTTAATAAAATGTCCACCCCACCGATGATGATTTAATTGACATTTAAATAAAAACAAAAAACATGAAATTAAAACAAAACATTTACTATCATAAAAATATTTATTATAAATACTTAACAGATACATGATTAACATTAGAAAAAATAATAGCCATACTCTGGGGAAGTCAGAATTGTCAGAATATTCGTCGACGATGTAGTACGTTACTAACTGGTAGTAACTTACATAACCTTAACATTTAATTAAATACTTTATCATGACATTAGAGATGCCACTTAACACTTAACGACTGAACTATTAATAATCTTATTTTTACAAGACATTTGGATTTATATAGATATATTTAAATTCAAGATACATGGTCCCGACTCACTTTTATGTATCGACACATTATAAAAGAATCTTACACCAATATTTGTGATCGCCTTTATGTGTTATTATGAGTATTTACGGAGGAAGTCAATGTGAAATCTTCGGAAGGACTCCATCATGTGCTGAAACTCTTCCTGTTGGTGCAGGATGGTGGTCCGAAAGTGAAAAGTGCCCGGGAGCTGACCGAACCCTGAACCCGGTACTACGCAAATACCTGAAATATTTTTCAAAACTTCGAATTCAAAACAAAATATTTCGGTGTATAATAAATATCTAGACACGCGGTAGCGTGTCAGCCAAGTTCTAGTAACAGAACTGGCTAGTAGCACCGTGTGTAATATTACACGAACCATTTGGAGCCACTTTTGACCTCCTCATAACTCAAAAACTATTTGACATAGATGTGTCAAATTTGGCTCATATATTAAGACTCGCGAGATACATATGTGTTCCAAATTTCATAAACGCATCTCAAATGGTTATTTAGATATTAACGTCTAAAAATCGTCATTTTTATCACTGACTGACCTATAGATCAAAACTATATCCTACTTCCAGGTGACCTAGAAAGTTCAAATTTGGCATGCAGGTAGATAATTAAGCCAATATAAAGGAAAAAATCTGAAACTGGTAATTTTTTATCATTTTATTATAATTTTTCATTTTATTGGGTCTATAGGAACACTTATATACTTAGTTCCTGCAATAACTGTAATAATAAAAAAATGATGTAAGAACCAGCAATCAAAACTTATGACAGCCGGTCTTCAAGTGGATTTTAAGGTCTTCACGTGAATATATAACAAGTTGAATACCACCCTTAAGTTTTTTAAATCCAAATATTTCCGTTTTAGTACTTATGAGTATAGCCGACTTTCGTATTTATTACGTTATTAACTAGCATTTAGCGCACATCAATGGTGCCGAATAATTATACTTAAAAAAATAATAATAATAGGCATTTCGGTACACGGCGCGCGACGCGACGCCGGAGCAGCGGGTTAGGAGCGTTGCGATTAAACCTTAACGCGGACGTGTCTGAGCGAGTGGCAACCGCGCTCATAAGAATTATTTCAATACCTTCCGATGGAAACTGCCTAGTCTATTCGACTGCATATTTTTTGTTTGAGTATACTAGTATACAACAATAAAAAAGGTTTCATGAGATTGTAGTAGAGTATGTATATCGTAACTGGAATGATTTAAGTTTGTACTCTAGCGCTACAAACGGGGCTCCTTATTGCTTGGAAGAACAGTATCGAGCAAGCATGCTGATGTCAGCAAAGGACTGATGAATGGGTCCAATGGAAAAATAGAGAAGGTACATTGGGGACGTCGATAACAGCAATAGCGCACGTAAAATAACAATTCAATTTAAACATAATTTAATTTGCGAACTAGAAGTCAAAACCAAGTTACAGATATTAAGTAATGTACATATATGTTCAAAGGAAACAATTCTCTATTTGCTTAGCATATTCTACTATTATACACAAATTACAAGGCCTTCGCCTTGACGGTGCTCTTTTCGACATAGGCTCCTCTATATTAAGTAAAGAGCAGGCTTACGTTGGCCTCTCTAGAGTTAAAACCTCAGATGGAGTACATCTTATCAATTTAGGTCCAATTCAAATCAAGACACAAGAGAGCTCTATTGTAGAGTACAACCGTCTGCGCACGTTATACCACCCCTACTTGGCCAAATTAAGTATAAACAGAAAACGCGTAAAAAAAAATCCGGACACTGAATGGGCAATTCACTCGAACATTTCAGAGGTACCTACAAGAAAAATAAGAACGTATCAAAAAAAAGACAATTATACCCCGTAAACGTAGGAAAATAGAATAGCTTAACAAAAACCATTTGGTATTAATTTTGTTATTAATAAGTACCTATTAATAATTTATATACAAAAAGTAGTGATATCCCATCAAAAACATAAATGTAAAAATGAGAGCCAAGTTAAATATTATGATA
Source organism: Vanessa atalanta (assembly GCF_905147765.1). NCBI lineage: Eukaryota > Metazoa > Arthropoda > Insecta > Lepidoptera > Nymphalidae > Vanessa > Vanessa atalanta. The sequence continues at coordinate 261,082 of NC_061885.1, forward strand.
TATACCTTGGTTGTTGACTTCAACGACAAAAGAAGTGAGATCTAAATTTTTGCCAAGTTAAATAGCCCTTCTGAAATTTATTTATAACTACATAAAATAGCATTTCTTCTTATAACTTGGGATAATATATTGTTGCCTAAGGTCTGACTTGGCTAGTTCTTATATGTTTATAAACACAACTTGTAGTTTGTGTTTAGAATAACAAATTATAACTCAGAACATCTAAGAAGAATGGAGGACAGCTCAGTATTGCTTAGTTAGTATATACGTACATTAAGAGCTGTGATGGTCCAGTCACTAGAAAACATTAATCTTAACCAGATATTGCGAGTTCATATCTAGACAAGTACCATTGAATATTTGCGTGCTTAATTTGTGTTTATAATTCATTTGTAAAGGCTTAGAACTTACGAAGGCTATAATATAATTCTTATATGAGAACTAGCCAAGTCAGACCTTAGGCAACAATATATTATCCCAAGTTATAAGAAGAAATGCTATTTTATGTAGTTATAAATAAATTTCAGAAGGGCTATTTAACTTGGCAAAAATTTAGATCTCACTTCTTTTGTCGTTGAAGTCAACAACCAAGGTATATATCATAATATTTAACTTGGCTCTCATTTTTACATTTATGTTTTTGATGGGATAGTATATACATATACGAATTTGTAAAATGAGGGACATTACAGTATTAGTAATTCCGAATCTTCATTTTAGTTCGCAAGTTAATTTTATTTAAAGAAATATCAGTGTAAATGTCAGTGAAATGGACCCGCACCTGTCTCCTCCAGCAGGCGCAAGCAGTAAAACTCGTCCGCAGACACGTTCGACTCGGCCGCGGCGATCTGCGCACGCGCCGGCAGCTCCACGCGCGGGAACGCGAACACTGCGCCCTAAGAAATACAAATCACAAAACATTTCAACGGGCGTTATTGATCACATATTTCAGGCTAGTATGTAGTATACTTAAGTGTATACGAAGTGTTGTCTCACATCGATAGGGTTGCAGGAGTACCCCGGGATGGCGCCGAGCGCGCGCGCGGCGGCGGCGGCGCGCTCGGCCAGCACGCGGCGCACGGCGGCGCGCTCGCTCGACCAGCGCGGGTACGACGCCTCGCCCGCCCGCGGCGGCCGCATCTGTATACAGTAGATATTACTACACTAGCTGAATATTCTTTACTAAAAAGAGAAGTAAAATCCGGTTACGGTTATGTCATAGAAGCTTTACAGTTTGAGTATTATAGTTTTGGATGCAGCATTATATTGACTTTGTCGATGATTTTCGTCTCGGAATTATTTGAAAACTTAGTAACGGAGTTTGACGGAACTTACGATGCAGTCCAGCGCGCACTGTCCGAGCACGGAGGGGCACTGTTGCAGGCCGCGCGTGGCCTCGAAGGCGGCGCGCACGCGGGGGTCGAGTCGCGGCAGCTCCACGAAGCCGGCGCGCAGGCCGCACTCCGCCGCCCAGCCCTTCGAGCTCGTGCTGAAGCTAGCCAGCTCCATGCCGCTATAGGGCGCTCCCATTTCGTGCATCACCTGGGAGGTACACGATTATTAGTGGAAAGCAGAAGATGAATCATACACGAATTCGAAATGTATTCCTTTATTCTCCTTAGGTCAAACATTATATTTTGGGGCTTTGTTTCTCTTATTGAGTAGTCTGCGTGATGCGTGTTGTAGATTTCATTCATCACACGCAGGTCTTTTTACGATATCTTACCCACCGAACAAGAGATAAAACAAATGAATCATCGGTGCTTGTTCAGATTGAGAGTTTAAATAAATAATAACAGCGTTAGCATCATTAAACCACCAACCTTTTTAAAGGAATGGAAGTCCTTAGAAATAATGTTCTCTTGGTAGACCTCATCAGCCAATATGAAGAGATCGTGATCATACGCGAATCTTATTATTTCCTCAATATTTTCTCTCGCGAGCACCTGTCAACATTCAATGAATTTTACCACTTTAAACACCACATGCGTACAGGTAATGCAACACAATTGTATTATTAGATTAGATTTACTTCTAATAGCTGTTTTTTAATGCTGTAGGTAGGCGGATGAGCAAATGGGCCACCTGAAGGTAAGTAGTCAATATTGACCATAGACAATGGCGCTGTAAAAAATATTAACCATTCCTTATCATCGCCAATGTGCAATCAACCCCGGAAATCAAGACGTTATGTCCCTTGTGTCTGGCTCTCTCACCTTTTAAACCTAGAATATCGATGAGTACTATCCAAACGGGTTAACACAAAGCCCTACTAACAAGAATTTTAAGGCATACAATATCGTAATCATAGCCATGTTTGTGATTACCAAAAAAGTCCTTGCCCATTCTCGACGATATAAATAACGTGTGTATACTACTTTGCTATGCTATGCTAACGTATGTACATTTACTTAATTTAATAAAATCTTAGACATTTTTATAGTTTATCCTTTTTATTTTTGGTTTAATAATAAATTACTAATAATGTCAGTTCTAAATATAATTTATACAGTTCTAATAGAATAGTTATCAGGAATCTTTGTAATAGAATCGAATCATTAATTCTGAAGAGAGGACACGAGAGTACCCCCTTCAAGTTGAACAAAAGTAAATAGCTCCGGTAATGAAGCAGCAACACCCTCGGGAACGGAGACTGAAGTGACTTTCCTCTTTCGTTTGATTTTACCCTTTGCTTAATTAATTGATTAATCTATTTCATTCGTATTTATTTAGACTAAGTTAATTTATCTCACAAGACACCAGACAGCGCCCATCGCTTAGTTGATAGTAGACTACGTATGTATGTATATAATGATTGAAATATCGATTTATTTTAATCTTCACTTTAAGTAATAAAATTAAAATGTATTTAAGTAATTAAATTACTGGAGATTGTTTTTTAATATAAAATAAAAAAGTATTTATATAAAAATATATAATTATATATACCTATATGTATATGTTGTAAAAGTTCACTCTAGAGGTAAATCATTGGATCTTCCGATTAAACTTAAGATATAATCTATACTTCTATACTAATATTATAAATGAGAAAGTAAGTATGTCTGTCTGTCTGTCGCTCTTTCACTGCCAAACCATTGAATTAAATTAGACGAAATTTGGTATGAAGGAAACTTGAACTCCAAGGAAGGACATAGGCCACTTATTGCCAAACACATGACAACCGACAACTAAGTATATAATATGATAAAAATTCAATTTTTTTTGAAATTATATAGATACTATAAATACATAAACATGATCTACATAATTGTTTCTTTAGCTTTTTACCTGCCCTGTGGGGTTTCCAGGATTTATGACGACCAGAGCTCGCACGTGACTGTCCACACTCGCCTCTCGCCAACATCTCTCTAACTCCTGGATCTTCAGTGCCCAGTTATTTTCCTCGTCTAAGTAATAATTGGCTTGACGCAATCCTAATTCAGAAAGCGTTCCCGAAAACAGTGGATACTGTGGTATCGACACCATCACCGCTGTGGAAAATACAATAACCATTCAGTCTTTGTGAAAGACACTACGAATACGATGATGCTGTTTGACAGGACCATACATACTTTAACTGTATGTTAATGACGTTAACTGTAATTAATGAATTTCCAAATCCAATACACGAAAGATTTAAAGAAATAAGAAATACAAAGTAAGTACATGGTGGTTTCCCTTCGACGTCGTGCACGAACAAGGAGAGCACAGTTTTGACGAGGTCGGAGGCGCCCGCACCGAGGTACACGTGCTCAGGCGCCGCACTCACTCCGTCGCGCGCGTGCAGGTACTGCGCCACGCGCTTGCGCACCACACTCAGCCCACCTGACGGGGAATATGCGCCAGCTGAACCTTTACTGGAAAATTAATATAACGGCTTACTTTATTTAATCGCAAAAGAAAACCATACGAAATGTCAATTTAATTATTTTCTAAAACCTATAAGTAATATATATTTATTTTAATTTATATCTGTAAAATAGAAAATATCTCACATGCAATCTTCAAGAATTTCTTTAACGCGTTCCTTGACGTCCTCGGGGATGTTGGGCCATGTCATCAGTTCGGGACACGCGACTAGCGCTAACACCTACATGTCACATAAAATAATTCAAAGTATAATTCTAGTAGTTAGATCTATAGTTACAGGGCGCACGCGCAATCCTTACTGGAACGCATGAATATACCTAATGTTGAGGACTTCTGTCGTAAAAACGTGTTGCTTTAATAAACAGCCTTCCACATTAATTTATTAAATCAATAGGCACGAAGTTCATGATTAGAGGTATACTCTGTTCTTCACTCAAAACACGTTATGGGAGTAAGCAGTTGGCAGTAAATTATCAAGAAACTGCTATCTATAGTTATCATTTTTTATCAGATTTGCGGTAACTTTGAGAATAATGTATACTTATGTATATTTAAACGAATGTAGCTATTATTCGCAAAGCTATCGCGAATCTGATTAAAGCTAATTACTTCTAGTTACCTCATGTTTGTGTGTGAGGTGAAATTTCCAGGTTTTAAATATCGAAACCACGGTATTTTCGTGTTATTAATTTATACTCATCTATCCTTATCTTATTTCTTTATCGCAATAACAGTAAATAACACACACCTGTCGTATGAAAGTAAAAGGCTTCTGACCGAGCGCATGAGCGTCACCGAGGTTGGCACGAACCACGCGCTTGAAAGGCTTACTCACGCCCTGAAATAAACATAAAATTCATTAACACACTACAACTACAGCTAAGAAAAAAACCATCGTAGGTAGGCTTTTAATAAATATTTCGGCCGTATCAATAAATAGATTCGTTCGACCCTACCACGTTAATTTTGACTGTATTTTACGGAAGGTAATAAAGTTGTGTTTCGAATTATATGGCTCTAAACAATCGTTACATTACCCGGAAAGCCGCAATAAACGCTAAACCCTCCCCGGCCGCCGATATCAAGGATATTTCAATTGTCCTATTCATTCCAAATATTACGCTGTGGAGGGAATTCCGCTTTGGGATAAATTATCTTGTACTCCTACGCTCTACATATCTTGGAAAAGGTGAAGGTGACAAGAATTTTGAAGAAATAAATTTTTTTTAAGGTATTTTACATAAAATAGTACATATTTAATTTTCCTTAAAAAAATGGGTTTTATTGTAAAATGTATGCTGTCCCAGAAATAAATCCTAGAAGGACAATAAAACTTCACACGAATAACCGATCGATCGAGGAAAGAAGGAAGGCGCTGTCAGATCAAGCTATATTATGAAAAAATATGTTCCTCTGAGTTCTTAAGAAAAGTTAGCTACATATTTATATAAATAACTATTGGTATATACTGTAAAAACAGATTACTTGGTGGTAGGGCTTTGTCAAAGCCCGCCTGGGTTACATACCACATCATATATTCTACCATCAAATACTTAGTATTGTTATGTTCCGGTTGTACAGGCACAAGGGATAGAACATCTTAGTTCCCACGGTTGGCATTCTAACAGCGCCAATGGTTTCACTTACCATCAGGTGGTCTAACTGCCATTCAACCTGCCTTCATACCGTTAAATACAAATTAGCAAACCGCCCAAGGATACAATTTAACGAACGCAAGACTTGGCGAGCTTCCAACAGCAATTCTTTTTCGAGTTTAGATCCTCGTTTATCCATAAAAACTTTTATAAATAGATTCAATAAGTAAAATAAATACCTTATATATTTTTCTGTTTACCTCAATATTAATCTTTGTTATGAATACGTAATAAATACAGTATAATAGGCAGAGGTGGTTCTTAGACCAAATTTCAATTCAAATTCAAATTAGCATCACACGGGCTAAAATAATCTTAACTAAATAAAAGATGGAATATAACAGCTACTATTTATATTCATTATTATTTAAGTCTATCGTAACGTGCCAGCAACAGCTACAAGATGAAATACGTGGCTAGCTCGTTGGTATAGTAACCAACGAGGTAGGTAGATAAAATACTAGGTCAAACCACTAAAAATATATTGGATTTTTCTGTCTACAAATTCTAACTAACAGCTGGGGCCGGAGCTGGACTGGAATCTGGTAGTGTTTAGACTCCAGTGCCACGAAGAATTTTTATTTATTTCGACTTAGTTAGATCTATTTAAAGATAAATTTATTTATTTATTCGAAATACCATCGGCATATTCACAAAAACAATTCAATCAAAAGTACACGGACCAATGCAGTGTGATACACCACTACAGGTGTTTACAGCACTATTGAATTACAGTAAAAAGTAATACACTCTTAAATTAATAATAATAATAATAGAAACTTAAACAAGCATAAACTTAGGCAAAAGATACGGCTTAAGGCTTAAGAAAACGTAACAATTATAAACCTATAAAATTAAAAATAAAGTTACATTAAAAACAATGGTAATGTTACCCACTTATAGCGTTTAAAAATATTTTGGAACGCTTTAAATTTTTTGTGAAGCAACTGAGAAGATTATGAATCTACTTCGATGCAACGTATTGTTTATATAAATTTTCAATATCTTTTGGTAAATGTAAACTATAATTAAAATTATATAAATTTATGTTAATAATAGTTTTCTGTGCGTTTAATTGTTTTGATTGCAAGATTAATATCTTGCAATCAAAACAATTAACAATAAACGCATGTAATAAACGCCTGTGATAAAGAAGATCACTACATTATGGGTGATTCCCTCGAATAGATCGCGAGTGTATCATAATAAATTCGCCCGAGGATTGAAATCCGACATTCTAGCGTTTGACTCTTCTATCCAAAATGTTGTTATTGATAACACTAAAGATCAATTATTACCGATGAATAAAAATAAAATCCGCTGTCTAAATGTTCTGTCATTACGTATTTATTAAATGATTATTATTCAAAGCATTATTAAAATAATATCCTGGAATAATATGTAATAATTTAAATCCAGTTCGAACTTGTTTTGTACTTATTTAAGGTTTAAGTAAGTAACAACCTTTTAACGTCACACTGTTGGAACTACCACTACGCTTCTCCAATACGGGTCGGTGGTTACATGTGGCAGATTCTCATCCTAGCAGTTTTCCTTTACCAAAGAGCACGAGATGGATTATAAATACAAATTAAGCACATGAATCAGTGGTGCCTGCCCGGGTTTGCACTCAGAATCAACGGTTTAGATACGAGTCTTGTTGTGTGTTTAACGTTTACATATTTATATTCTCTTACGTTTACGAAGTCAGCAGAGAAATGAATGTTTAAATAAACTTACTTTCTCTAGTTCTTTCTCAATCTGTACCGCACGTTCCAATACCGGCCCGCGCACCGCATACTGAATGTTCAGAAGTTTTTGATTCACGCTCTTTTCCGTCAAACACTGCTCTAACTTCATGTTTGCGAACTCAAAACTACACCGTGCAGAGCTGGCAGCCGACGTCCTAGTGAAATAAGTAAGAACATCAAATCTTTATAAAGACGGCCATGTCTGTCTGTTGTCGGCGGTGAATCCCGACGCGTCTTGTGACTGAGATTTTCCTGTTTAACTTCATGGAAATCTTTAGGTACTGTGTTTATATTATTATCTAATTCTTGTTATGATTAAATAAGAAATATTCTTATTTTTGAATATTAAAGATTATATTAAACTATAAATTACGCTAGAGACCCACCCTGGGTTCGCTCGTGATACACTATGTGTTAAACTAAATATGGCTCTTTAGTCTGTTGGTGAAAACAGAATGAAAATCCCCATTTCTCCTCAACGACAATCAATTGGATTTTAATATGCAATATGTTATTTTTTACTTGTAATTTAATTTATATCACAGATTAAGTAATAACAAAAAGTATTACAAATTGAATTAATGTTTTTTTTATTTATTAAAGGTAGATGAACTGTCAAATGAACCTAATGGCACGTGTTCACCACCACCATAAATATCAGTGCTGTGAGAAATATCAATCATTCCTTACATCGCGAATGCACCCCTAACCTTAGAGACTCAGTAGTAATGTCTTTTTTGTCGGAAATAACACTGGCGCTTACCGGACCAACAATACAAATTATTGCTTGTTGGCGATGGAATATCTGATGACTGGGTGGTACTTACCCAGAGGGGCTTGCACGAAGTTCTCATCAACTCATATATCATAAAGGACTTGATACAAAATTGCCTAGTAGTAAAAAAAGTCTGCAATAAAATGACATTGTTATAAACTTTAAACTTAAATTGAACTAATAAAATTATAACGTCATGCGTATCTCATCAGATCTCAGGAGTTGATATCGTATTAAATAAATTATGCTTTATGGAAGTCGAATTTCGAATTATATTTATTGTATTTTCGTGTATCGATTTAATCGAATCGCGAATCAGATTTTGAATTATATTTCTATAGTATAATATCCAATATTATCTAATAATATCATTAGACCGGCGGTTTGATTGAACCACTTCAAAATCTCGGATACTATTAGTTTTTTAAAACTTACCGTATCCTCAAGCCGATGCCGATGATATGAAGTCTGTATATTTATTTAAGGCTTTTGGCTGTAGTTTTTTCAATAACATTGCATTGTTATTTATAACTAGCGACCCGCCCCGGATTCGAACAGGTGCTATGCTGCCTACTACTATACTAAATATACTACAGAATGTCTTACAACGTTCACAGTTCTACACTCTTTAGACTATACAAACCGCCATGTCTTTGCGTTTTAGATCTGTAATAACTTCGAAAATATTCATTTAAATAACATACTGTAATGTACCATATTGATCTATATTAAATGCAAAATGTATTTAAGGTACTTAATTGGATAACGATTATTGCTGTATTGCTTAAAATCTCCTTGAAAATAAGCCATTATTTCTCGTAAAAAATAAAGGATAAATAATGGTTGTTGTGGGCTATCCCTAAGAGATAGACCCATACCATCGCAGACTTTTTTGAAGATCTTTTTAATGTATACAATATTGTAGTACATTATTTTGATCTATCTCGTAGGGTTCAGCCAGCGTTTGCAATGTAAGCGCAAATAATGTGTTTATTTACGACATCACTTCGGAAACCTCTAAAATTATCAGTTTATCTCTACTATATTGTGCATGTATAATACATGTAAAACTTCCTCTTGGATCAATCTATCTATTTAAAAAAAATCTTTTATACTATATAGTGATAAACCAATTATTTATCATTAGCGATCACTTTCCACTCAATATATATTTTATTTCAAGACAGTAAAGTGTCAGTGTGTGTAATAAATAACTAATAATTAAATAAAAGCACAAAAGTTAAGTAAAAGTAAACCCAACATTTGGAATAGTAGTGGTTATAAATTAAATACATTCTTACAATTCTTCGAGAAAAGTAAATACGATCTTTATTATATCAATAATGTTTCCCGCTGTACAAATTTGCTCTTTTATGACACTGACAAATATTCTCTACATACGTGTAAATGTAAATATGATTTAAAGTATTGCAATTTACTCATTTTACACTGTTACAAATACTCAAGGCTATTGTTTGCAATTAAAATATATATAGATAATTTGATAAAATTTGAGCCGAGATGGCCCAGTGGCTAGAACGCGTGCATCTTAACCGATGATTTCGGGTTCAAACCCAGGCAGGCACTACTGAAATTTCATGTGCTTAATTTGTGTTTATAATTCATCTCGTGCTCGGCGGTGAACGAAAACATCGTGAGGAAACCTGCACGTGTCTAATTTCAACGAAATTCTGCCACAAGTGTATTCCGCCAACCCGCATTGGAGCAGCGTGATGGAATATGCTCCAAACCTTCTCCTCAAAGGGAGAGGAGGCCTTTATCCCAGCAGTGGGACATTTACGGGCTGCTAATGCTAATGCATAGATAATTTTAGTAAAGTAGTATACCTATGTAAAACGAGATAATTAAGAATGATACAGATTTCTACCAGTGATAAAAGTTTTAGAATGAGATCATTGGTTCCGGATGTAACCCCCGGGTAAATAAAACAAATTTTACCTCTTTATACTATTAGAATAGAAGTATAAAGGGGTTCAGGTAGCAGCGGAACACATATATAGGGTTTATAGTTTTTATACTTACCTACACTACCAAAAAAATCTATATAAAATTATTAAAATCAAATTATAACATAATAATCACCTATCGGGTAATTCGTCATTAAAGGGAAAATTCTAGTCCCTGTGATTGCCGGCCTGCATTAATTTATTATAATAATATCTCCCGCATAATTGTCGTCTGCCGCGATAGCCGAAATCGATAACGAGATCATTACGATGCAAATAAAATTAATTCTAACAAAACAAATTAATAACCGACTTCAGAAATTTAAAATAAAAACTTAAAACATATTTATAATTACGATGTCAAAGGTCATAAGGGTAATTTAATAAATTTATTGTAATTGATATATTAACAATTGCTTTTTTGGCTGAATACGTCTCCAAAATTAACGGAATAGATATCATAGTTAATAATAAATAATTACCAAATTTATTTTTTGTTTAAGTTTACTAAGAATAAGTGCACTCTTAGAAACCATGCGAAACGCATCCATCAAAACAATATCAATTGTTTTTTCTTATACTATAAATTTGGACAATGGAATTGAATGCGAGTTTAAAACAGTTTTGAGGTCCAAGGTCCTAAGATGTTTCCTTATCGCGGTACTTCACCAGACGCGATTACGAACTGAATAAAACTACTTTTCTCACGTTTAAAGTATAGCACACTCGTCCCCTTATCGATACATTAAAGTTGTTGTGTAGACTAGTATAAATACTTATTTAATCTTTATAAAACTTACTTACTATATAAACGACTAAGATTTATTTCGATTTGATAAATTCTGAAATGCGTAAAATATTCCAATGCTTGATTTTTTTTTTTTTTATTAAGTCCTTAAATATATACAAATAAGAATAGTGTCAAGAATGCTAGCAGCATTACTCCGATGAATCGGGTTTTTTTAATGTAATTTATACACAAAGATTGAAAAAATAAGATTCTAAGAATTCATTTAATCGTCCCTGCTGAACGCTGTGGTCATTTGCGATCAAGCAATTAAAAAAACACCCTTTGTGGTTTCCGACACAATCGGTCCCTCCTTCCCTCTTTTTGATTGTTTGCTGCAAATTGCTTTTTCAATTGTCATTTCGCGTTCCAACAATTTATCAGATTTAAATACTATTGTGTCCAAAATTAATCGATTTATTTCAAACGGAAATACTTTTTTATTTCAAATTATCGCTCGCTCTCTGTATTTCACAATTTGTGATATTTATAGCATACGAAATAATGCTGAGTAGTAGTTAAGTACTAATTACTACTCAATCCAAATTATATATTAGTAGTAGTCGGGGATTTCTGTATTTAGCCGTGTTCGGCTTCTGACATTAGATTATAGTGCCGTATACGTCACTGGCTAATTTATTGGTGCATTCACATATTAATATTGATGACGGTATCCCCACGACCGATTTCGGCCACGATTTCCAATGTCAAGTGCGATCAACTGTGCAGTATACATATTACTGTACACAAATGCTTGCTTTTTGAGATTTGACAACCGCAAAGATTAGCGCATCACCAATAGCTCCACGTGATCTACATACAAAAACAAATAAAATTACTTTTTGATGGCTTGCGGTCTTAACTAGTCTCTAAAAAGGAAGCAGTAAGGTCTTTTACATACAGTGACACTAAAGGGCATGTTACACCAAGAAACATTTAACTATTTTTTTATATTGAAGATCCGTTTCCGTTTTATCACCTTTTTTGGTTTCCCTGGATTCAAACCTTGTTTGGCTTCCATATTATGTAAATGAGTTATACATTTACGTACTTTGGCCCACACTAAGTTGATAAATGGGGCTCGCCAGTGCCGAGACATCGAAATACCCATTGAAAACTATTTGGAACAACTATCATAGTAGTAAAATTGGCTAATTCTGAGATATAATATTTAGCAGTACGCAGAAGGCTTTGATAGGCTATATGATCCGCTATACTGCTGGACTCTTGTAGTAATCATTAAACAAGACAAGCACTCAATAGTGATAATTAAACAAAAACCAGCAGTACTCACTCCGTTACGGAATCTCTTGCTTACGCGGGCTTCCAATACCCGAGGTAGAGAGAGCCCCCCTAACATTTCCGCAGAGTCTGTATCTTTCCATCGCCGTCTTGTCACCTACCCTTTCATGGATGGTGATCATACGATTATGTCTATCGAATAAACGATACAAACTTTATAATTATTATTAATAATAAGTTCATACTCAAATATTAATGTACTCCCATTGAGTGCTGCATCAGATACGTATAGTACTTTCATTCACTCATATCTTGCAATGTCTACTTGAATATTTAAATTTTTTCGGGCTCCTGGGCTGGTTAGATGTGGTAATGAGTCGATACCGCCGTTTAGTGGGTATTCTTTAGAAGTATGAAGCTAATTCTCTCAAGAATTCAGCGATACAAATTTCCTTGAAATAACTTTCTTTACTACGAACATGAAATGAGTTCGGCGGAGCCAGCAAAGACGAACCCGCAGTCTCCGAATAATCAAATATGACAACTTATTTAAAAATAAAACAATTGTATTTTCTCAATGTTTATTTCAACATAACGACGGCTTAGCTGATATAATTTCAATCCGATCACTACACCGGAATGTCACCCTCTCGACACGAGTACACAATACAATACTATATAAAATACAAATACAGAGTACAATAACAACAACAAATATAATTGCATTTATTATAAATGCGTCGTGGCAGAATTTATACCGAAACTGAATTGTGCGAATTGAACTCATTCGTAACGTTTTGAATATGCGAAAAGTTAATAAAAATAAAATATCTTAAACAAAATTATTATTAATCATTTTATAAGAAATTACGGTATTTAGTTAACTAGATTATATTATCACTGGCACCGACTGCGCTAAATTTCAACTCACTCGATTGTGTAGAACTTTAAATTATCTTGCAAAGTATGACCGACATACTGACAGAAAATTTTAAAGGTTACATTAACTCGACTGAGTACATTTAAAGTAAACGAGTTACCTTTGATCGAAAACGATAGTTAAAAATCACGGATGGTTAAAAATAAATGACTTTTGGAATTCCGATTAAACATTAAACCCGTGGTAAAATTCCTAATACCCAAAGACCTGGTCGCAGACTAGGAAAACCGAAACCTTAATGTTATATCACTTGTAAATAAAAATGTTGTATGTATTCAATATCTTATATAAACAATTATAAACCCGTCATTATATTCATCATTATCTTACAAAGTTTTAATTTCAACAATGGCAATTAAAATTATAACATAAGCAGAGTTAGTTTAACAATAAAACGAATCAACTAAGAGATTTGAATAACAGCCATTACACGAATAATATAATGAAAAAGTGCTTAAAATAACAACAATTAATAAAAATATATGAATTTTAAATCTCATATCGAGCATTACTTTTCAAACAATGATGTACAAGTGGCAAATATTTACATAATACTTTATACAATATTAGTAGCATATTATATGATAAAATCGTTTCATACATAGTAAAAACATGGTTGAGTTGTTTAGTAAATAATATACGTAATTTAAATAATTAAAACATTTAATTACTGAATCTCTGCCGGTTGCTCACAGTAGAATCTACATTCCGAACTGATGGTACTTTTATATTTTACCATCTTATATTGCGACGATGTAAACGTGAGCAAACTTTTATTTTAAACAATATAATAAGCAAAACTTAAATTAATAAAAAATAATTGTAAAATAAAAATTTATAGCAACTGGACTTATCCATTCGAACATATTGAATAAATTTAGGTAAGATATAAATTAACTAAAGTTTTGTATTTCGTTTCGTTTCAACAGATTATATCATAATGTCTTTTCAGGGTTGCCATAATTGCATACATTTTTCCGATGGCTTTCAATATATATTAAAGCTTTACCGATAAGCGCAAAGCTTGTGCTGGGTGTTAGCCCTATTTAGGTAGTATTTATTTATTACAATTTAAGCTGTCGCTACTTCTGCCGCACGGATTACCTCGTGAATTTTTTGACAAATATGGAAAAATGTCGAGACGTTCTCAAATTGACCATTATCCTTAATAGACTCCAGGATATACGCTACCGACCGCTAATTTTACAATCGTACCGTTTACAATTGCATTTATATATCTATATATTCATCACGACAATGTTGCTTTTTGTTTAGTATTTACGACAAATCAAGTGCACTGCATAAACGGGTCTACAAATCCGAAACATTGCCAATCGAGACTAAACGTGAAGCCTCTATATTCACACTCAGTCGGGGAGGCCCCGCCCCGCGGCGGCGGAGCGGGCGGCGCGCGAGGCCCGCGGGCCTAGGCGTGCTCGCGCGTGAACTTCTCGTGGAAGTCCTTGAAGATGGCCAGCATCTCCTTGAGCAGGGCGGGCTGCGGCAGGATGGTGGTGCGGAAGTGGTACGTGCCGGGCGCCTGGCCGAACCCGCTGCCGGGCACCACGCAGATACCTGCGGGGAAGGAGCTCGAGATCAGAGTGTTCGTAATCAAATAAATACATTTTCATAAGCAAAAAAAAAGTGGGAGGTCGTTAAGCTCAGTATCGAAAGGCTATTAGCACTGGGGTCGATTAAATTTAAAGGTAGTATAAAATGAAATGAAAAGTATCGAAAGAGACGAGACGGGGTGCATATGACTCGGCTACAAGACTCGGGTCTCGGAGTGCGTAGAGTGCGTAGAGTGCGTAGAGTGCGTAGAGTGCGTAGAGGTAGACGCACCGGTGTCCTCGAGCAGGCGCGAGGCGTAGTAGGCGTCGGGCGCCAGCGCCGCCGCGCGCGCCGCGCCCACCGCGCGCTCCGACAGCGCGATCTGCGGGAACGCGTACATGGCGCCCTGCGGACACGAACGCGTTAGCGGCCGTCGAGTGTGTATACTCGTATATATATATATGTATAGGCGCGCCGGGGTCGCACCTGCACGACGTTGCACTTGAAGCCCTGCATGTTGTTGAAGGCTTCGGCGATCATCTGTGCGCGCTCGTTGAGCGAGCTCAGCACGGCCGTCTTCTCCTTGATCCACAGCTCGTACGAGGGCTCGCCTTTGGCCGGCGGTTTCGCCTGGGTGACGCTAAGTTATTACTCCGTGTTCGTGTACGGGCATCGTTGTTTTATTTTATATGGAAGCAAATCGTTAAATGTGTAAAAAAATTTTGAGTGGTGTGTCTTCAAAGGTCGGTTTTTACAACGAAAGTTCACGTATGTTTGAAACGTAGTATTCTCAAATCGGAAAAAACTTCAAACTCAAGAAATAATAGATTTCCATAATAATCGTAATAAAGGAACACAAAACAACATACATAGACTGTCATCATTGGTCATCGTTCTTTTTTTTAAGTAGTAGTAGTGGCGGTACTCACGACGCAGTCGACGACGGTCTGGCCCAGCACGGTGGGGCACAGCATGGCGGAGATGCACTTGAACAGGTGCTGCTGCACGTCGGGCTGCATGTGCACGAGCTCCATCCAGCCGCCGCGCAGGCCGCACTCGCCCATGTAGCCCTTGCTCACCGACATGAACGACGCCAGCTCCAGCGACTCCACCTCCGGGCCCAGCTCGCACAGCACCTGCGTGCCGAATCAGTCGGAATGCCGACCGCAGCCTCGTAGGCCAGCGGCCTAGGTGACAGAATCTACGATACGAGTAGAGGGGGGTAGACTGTTCCCGATGAGGCTACCCCACAGCTGGTGATGATTTAGCATAAATCGTAGCATTAGAAGCGATGCGTACCTTCTTGAAGGAGAAGAACTGGCTGCCCTTGGCGTACACGTTGTCCTGGTACACCTCGTCCGCGAACAGGAACAGGCCGTGCTTGTGCGCGAACTTGATGATGGCCTCGATGTTGGCGCGCGTCAGCACCTGCGCACGCGCACACCTCAGTCACTGCGCGCCTGCGCTCCCTATTGCCGCGCCCGCGGAATCACATGGGGCGACATATCCGATACGACCGGAAGTCAATCATAAATACATAAATACTGGGCAACATCACATGCATTACTCCGATCCCAATGTAAGTAGCTAAAGCACGTGTGTTATTGAAATCAGAAGTAACGACGACCACAAACACCTAGACCTGAGACAACATAGAAAACTAATGAACTTTTTCTACATCGACTCAGCCGGGGATCGAACCCGGGACGTCGGAGTGGCGTACCCATGAAAACCGGTGTACACACTACTCGACCACGGAGGTCGTCAAAATAGCACAGGACCACCGGCTTTTCTGGCATTTAGGGCTTTTCGAGGCAATGTACAAAATTCCAACTTCCAGATTACCTACTAGGGCTGTTACCGATATATTTTCGATAGAAAAATCATTGAATCTGGGACCTCGGGATCTGCTGCCCTTAGCCCTTAGACAATGATGCAGGCACAAAGCAAGTCACCTGTCCGGTCGGGTTGCCGGGGTTGATGACGACCAGCGCCCTCACGTTGCAGGTCTTCTGCGCCTCCTTCAGCGAGCGCTCCAGCTCCTCGATGCTGAGGCCCCAGTTGGAGCTCTCGTCCAGATAGTAGCCGACCTGCTGCAGTCCGTACTCAGCCAGCGATGCAGAGTACAGCGGGTACTGGGGGATCGGGATCATTACACCTGGAAAAATATTTCGGAACCGTTTAATTAAGTTACGAGATATAAAATTATGAGTAACTATTCGTTATTTTCAAGCAGAATCTTTCAACTGTGAGTAGTAATTATATATTTTTAATATTCGGTACTAATTTTACACTACAGAATTTTATGTCGGTTCTTTGGGTAGAATATATGAAACCAGACCAAACCAAACCAAATTAATCTTCTAAAATATAAATTTATAAATTCTTGTAATTGTCTTAATTATTAACTAACCTCTTGTTTCATATCAACGTGAAAGTATCAGATAAAGAGTCCATGACTTCGATCATAAAATAAAAATGCTAATTTATGAGGCAGCTCGAAGCGCGTTTTAATGAACGGAGACGGTCACACCTTACAGTAAATTACTATCTTTGTATTGTGTAAACATTTGCAATACAATAGCTTGTAATTGCTATACCAGGCAGCTGCTTATGTGTAGATTACCAGTGCAGGGTAATATAGTAATTATGTCTAATGACATAAAACTTAAAATAGCTCAATACTCAATCCTTTCAATTTAAAATTTTATATGAAATTATTATTGCAGGTCTGGTGAGTTTATGAATTCTGAATATTGATCATTCAATATTTACTGCCTCGTTGGTTCTGTGGGTAGCGTATGGCACCGCATACCCCGACGCCCTTGGTTCAAACATGTGAGAGAATAGAGCTTAATCACCTCGGGTATCCATTTTTAAAAGTTACACAGCTTTTTAGTATTTCTCGTATGAATGCAAAGATAAACATTATTTATATAGATTACTTTAAGTATGACACTAAACTAACAATCCGATAATATAGTTAAAATAAAAAGGAATTTAAAAATTAAGAACGTAAATAAACGCTGATATCAGGTGTAAACCAGATTTGGTTAGTTCTGATCTCGTAAATAGCTCTCAGATTGTATCAAGTAAAAGATAAAGCCTGATTACGGAACGTTTAATTACAAACGAACACTAACATCGTAAACAAATGGAGTGCAACTTTATTTCAAGCGGTTGAGAGGAAATAATTACGTTTCACGTTACTTTTATTGGAAATTTTAGAAAGAAACCAATAACAATCATTTCTTTACATTGCAAACATCACGAATGCCCTCAATGAATTAATGCCAGCCTTAATAATAGCCAGTGACCCTCGGGATGATTTAAATATACCCCAATTACGTACAGAGCCGTCTCAAGCTATGCCGGGGCCCTAGGGTACCCATGAATTTAGGGACCTTTTGCTAGATATTTAATACCATGTACAAATAATTTGCTTTTGGCCAGGCCTTAAGTATAGTTTCAAATAAACGGTACGATAATTTTCGTATATTCGTAGGAATCTGATTGGTTGTACAATATTATGGCTATTTTATAACCAATTTGATAAATATGTTAGTTGTTTTTGACAAATACATATATCACTTTCGAAAATATACATAGCAATCAACGTGACAACAAAAGTGTGAAAGAAATTGTTGGTTCTTAGGTGCCCTCTCAGGATGGGGGTCTGGGCACATGGCCCATGTGCCCTATGGTAAAGATGGTAACGGTTACGTATACTGTATACATCCTATCCATCTTAAGTTATGAAATAAACAAATTCTTATACATACATACGTACATGAAGACTGAAAATCTTAGTCTATTTTTTGTGCTTTGTAACATGTGCTAAGTATACTTTACAATGTCCAATACAATGGAATTAGGTTCTATTAATAGATAAATGTGAACTTTTCACCTCGACGAGCCATTATCAGTAAACAAACATGTGTTTATAACAAATGTCGTTTACTTTATTATTAATACACTAAACTGGTCTTTATCGATCCACCAAGTAATTTATAATCTAGCTTAAATGTCCAACTTGTAGGTCGGAAAAGATCGACGTGTATTAGTCTCGCAAACTAAAATAGACCTTAGTCTCATTGACTTTCGAATCTTAATTTGAGATAATTATATTATAAATAGCGCGTTCAACGATGACGTAATCGGTTGACTTTCAGAAGCGAAGTACAAGTTCATGGTAGGTATTTGCCGCACTGGCGATGTAAGGGTTAATATTTCTTACAGTACGAATTACTATGAGCAGTGTGGTCACTCAACTGCAGGCAGCCCGTTTGCCAATATGCTTATCATTAACAAGCCCGTAACAGTATCATTATTACAAACACTTTGCAGACACTCATTAAAATCAATTTCAATGGAGATAAAGTTACAAATCGTGATCCAGCTCGAGTCGTGAGATGTAGTTTCGTAACGCCATTACGATAGTTTCAAACGTCGCGTGCCTCACCCGACTTCTTCCCGCCGATGTCGTTGCACAGCAGCTGCAGGCAGTTCTTGATGGCGGTGGAGGCGCCGGACGACAGGCACACGTCCTGCCAGCGCGCCGGGTGGCCGTCGCGCGCCGCGATGTACTGCGCCACGTGGCGCCGGATCAGCTCGATGCCGTGCGACGCCGAGTACGCGCCCACCGAGCGCCCGCTGTTGGTTCGCTTCTTTGAATTCGATAGTTCGGTGCTAACAATACCCTAGCTAAGGTTACGTTTCGGGACCCAGTCAAACACTTCTGGAGCGTTTGGTCCTACGTGTATATGTAGGTAGGCGTATTTAAATTCAAGTTCAATCGTTTTGATCGAGTCATTCTGTGATAGAGAATCGTGGTGTAATAATCCACGACTTCGAGAGGAGAGGACGTACGATTTCCTTATCGAACGCTCGCTCAAGCAATAAAATATTTCATAGATTGATTTGTTTTGAATAAAGCGCGTCAAACACGATGATAACACTGAAACATTATCGTAAGATAGAGTAGCGGCACTCGTCGTACAATTATTAAAACTTCATACACGTCGTAGATAAATTATATTCCATGCAGGGTTCGAAAAAATCCGATTTTTTAATAAATATCAGATGTAAAGAGGGTACCACATACACCCAGACCCAAGACAACATAGAAAACTAATGAATTTTTTCTACGTCGTCTCGGCTGGGAATTGTACCCGGGACATTAGAGTGGCATACCCATGAAAACCAGTGTACACACCATTTGACCACGGAGGTCGTCAATTAATTGCTATAATGTACACTAAATCGACATACCCGCACGCACCGAGGATCTCCCGAGCTCGCTGCTTCACGTCTTTCGGGAAGTCAGCTTTGTCGATCAGCTCCGGGAGCGACACGCATGCCAACACCTTCAGACAGAAACACGCGACACATGTTTACAAGTACGACAAGCCACGCCAATGACTAGCAAACTGTGTGATGCAATAGGGGCGTAAAAACCAGACCCCCACCCCAATCGATATCCAAATTACGTGTTATTGTATAATTATTCAGAATTATCAGTATTTAAAACGGGATATTTACCATGTTTTTTTATTTTTATTCGATGGAGCTCGATATTTCGACATTATCTACGAATGTCTTGTTCACGAAACCTAAAATCTTATAATTATTAAGAAGTTCTGAGATTATCCCTAGCTTGCTTTAATTATAACCGACATTTTACGTTAGGATTAATGACTCACTTGTCTGATGAACGTGATCGGCACCTGTCCCATCGCGTGGGCGTCTCCGATGTTAGCTTTGATCACTTTCTTGAAAGGCTTCTTTGCTCCCTGTAAAAATAAACTATATAAAAACGCCTCATTTCATTTGCTGCTGAGTTTTGCGTGCGAGTTAAGTCGTGGAAAACAACAAAACTCTTTTAGGCTACGTCCATATTGAGTTTTATCAAAATACCCTATATTTGGTGGTAGGTCTTTGGGCTAGAGTAGTTAGCAACCACTCTTTAAATATTCTATCGTCAAAAAGCAATACTTAGTATCGTTGGGTTCCGTCTTTAAGGGTTGGTGAGCCAATGAAACTACAGGCGGAAGGGACATAACATCTTAGATCCCTTAGGTCTTAGAAAGGATAATATTTCTTACAGCGAGAATTTCTACCATCATATGTGCCATTATCCTACCCATGTAAAATAAAACCATTGGTATGAATTATTACAAAAACATTTCTAGTGATATCATAGTTATCTAACGCACGAGTATTGTTATATCTAACAAGATGGCATATCAGTTGTGATGCAACGATTGCTTCATTGGATAAACGTTAAGAAAATTGATAATAATCATTACTCAATTGTGTCATCGGGAGATCGCAAGAGGGACGATCGCAATTTTCTAAAAAAACATTAAACATTGGTCGATTCAACATCAAATTTTAGTCCTTTCGAATTAAGTATGTCACATCCGTTTTAACGCGTAAGTGAGCTACTGTAATTACAAGCACAAGGGATACTTTTTTAGTTAACGAGGTCTTTATCGCACTTGCGATGTAAGTAATGGTTAACATTTCTGAGTCAAAACCTGTGGGCGAAAGTGATCACTTACAATCGGGTGACCCTATACGAACAAAAAAAAAAGCGGCCAAGTACGAGTCGGACTCGCCTAAGAAGGGTTCCGTAGCATCATTATTATCATCATATTGAATTTCATAAACATAACCAGGTTTATGTTTATGAAATTCAATTTTTTATTTTTATATTTGATTTGATTGAATTGCGGTTTATGATTTATGACGTATTAAAAAACTACTTACTAGAATTTGTTCAAACCAATTTTCGGTGGAAGTTTGCATGGTAATGTACATCATATATATTTTTTTAGTTTAATCATTCTTTTAATTTCGAAATTACAGGGGAGGGGGGAACACATTTTACCAATTTGGAAGTGTCTCTCGCGCAAACTATTCAGTTAAGAAAAAAATGATATTAGAAACCTCTATACCATTTTTAAAGACCTATCCATAGATACCCAAACCCAACACGTATGGGTTTGATGATAAAAATATTTTTGAATTTCAGTTCTAAGTATGGGAAACCCTTAAAAAATTGGCTGTGACATACGGACGGACAGACGAACAGACAGACAAACAGACATGACGAATCTATAAGGGATCCGTTTTTATCCATTTGGCTACGGAACCCTAAAAAGTAAATAAATTTTTAGTCTAAACCCCGTAAAAGGCATTAGAAGTGACAAAAAAGAACCTCTTTACACAAAAAAAAGTTACACTAAAACGGTACATAATATAATCGTCGCACACACCTTGCCCAAGGAAGAATGCATTAACAATAACTTATTAAATACACATATATCCCGAGATATATTTTTAAATTTTATAGTTAACATAATAAAATATGAATACCTACACATAACAGCAAAGGTTCCTATTCAATATGTCGGTGAACGAAATTTATTTATAAACCGACATACATCGAAATACATATCAGAAAGTGACCTTGACTCAAGGTCATGGTAAATTCGAAACACGGCAACAGATAACGAGGCTCATTAGCAAACATGGAATAACACCGTCGGATAATAAATCATAGCTGTAATAACTGTACTATATTCCATTGGCAGGAAGAATAAAGATAAACAAACCTTTGATTTACATATTATATTATATCTGTTTGTAGTGCATAATGTAGCTCGGATACATTATGCACTACAAACAGCTCTTGATTGATATATTTACATTACAACACTGTGCCGTCTAACGACTTACGACTATTTTAATTTCTACTACAAAAACTTCCAATATAAACACTCGAAATTCGAAAATCAATTTTATCACGAATCCATAATGAATAACATGAATTATTTTAGATCTCGACCAATGATGTCACGTTAATTCAAGGTCACAGTTGTTTATCTGTATGCCTTTCATTGGAATCTATAGGTATAAAGCGGAGCTAATACAGTGGTTGAAACACGAAACTGTTGATGGAAGGTTTCAAGTTAATATCCAGACAATTTTATGTCATTATATAATTCATTTTGCAATATGCATACATAACATTTTTAAACTAAAGGATGCAAAACATTGTTACTGATTTTCTTTGTTTATTTACATAAGACAGGCAGGAGGGCAAATGCCCACCTAATTGAAAGTAGTACCTTCATCCACAGAAACATATACCATTCATTACATATAGCCACCACCTCAGTCATAGGACATGTTCTACGATATATCTTTTGTGTCTGTAATTATACTGGCTCACTCACCCTACAAACTAGAAGACAGTATAGAGTATTAATACTTGGCTAACAATATGGGATTAAATGTTTGGTACCAATTATTGGTAACCAATAATAAATAAATACCACCAGTTGTTAAAGTAAACCACAAAATGCAACATTAACAGATACTGGCAGTTGATAATAATAGTAAAAATCATACCTTGGTAATGATACAGTTTCCAATGATATTACAAAACAAACACTCATTTGTATTCCCTTATCAAGTGAATTGTTTCTCTTTGCTATCAGTTCATTAATGTAACATGAAATACTTGTAATGCATGGTTTTGATTTTATTATAAAGTAATATAAAGCTATTTTCCGCTCCAATTAAGCGTAATAAGTGCATGAATAATATGTTTGATATTAAAAATATTAAAGAATAATGTTTAACAAAAACAGATTACACACTTATTGATTTTATATTTCTTACTATCCACTACAATTATTATTACATAGAAAATAGTGTTAAGTTCATATATAGCAGTTAGGAATGAACTAAAATATCCCATAGGGTCAATACCCTGCGCCAGGAAGGTTACATTGAGTCATAAGCATAGTTTTCACGATAGGACCTGCAATATTCCAATTGCCTGGCAGTCTGTATGAATTATTGAAGTTCCTAGTTACGTAACATTATTTTAGTCGAGTGTTTGCTTAATTTATATTCAAGTAAATAGTTTTTTTTATTAAAGATTTTTTTACATAAATATAAAATAGCAAAAGGTCCTAATAAAAATATAATAAAAACACTCATTACTGCCAAAACTATAGTGAGACTACTGAGAAAACTGCACCAAAAATAAAAATTATCTATTTTAAACAGGGCAGTTCAAAATGTAAGATTAGTTCACTAAAGTTTAAATCACTAAGTTTTTGCAATAACTCCTGAATTTTCATTTGACTAGATAAATTGATAATTGTAAAACTACCCACACACCAAAACCTAGATTCTACTGAGAAGAGTTTCCAATTAAGCCAATATTTGTGTATTATAAAATATTAATTTATTTAATGTATTTTATTTTGTAAAAATCTCATCAAATGTAACTCTAACAGATAACAAGAAATGTAATACCAATGATATACTCCAGAATGTGTACCATCTTTATTCAATAATAGAAATAATAAATAGACAAACAACTTCCAGGGAGCTACTAAGATTTTTTTTAGACATTTAATTTTTGTAAATGCGACTTAGCAACCTTATCAACAGGCGACTAGACCGAAGAGTAAGTCAAACAAACAATAAACACAACAGAATGTATAAGTTATAAAAACATTGTCAAATATTTATTTAAGAAAATATACTGAAACATTAAATGTAACAAATATAGAATCAGTCTTAGTGTTTTGTAATTTCCCTAAGTCTATTTCTAATTTTCTATTATTGGATGCGGCATCAGATTGTATGGACACAATTAGCAGCTGTTCAACTGTATATATATTTGTTACCATAGCACTCTAATAAATAGAATCATTAGTTATTTTCAAGGTCTACATGTATTGATCCAGATGTGCCGTTCACATTCGGTAAGTAATCTTTATTGGTCATGCAAATACATTTACGAGCACTATCAAGACAGACTGTCAAAGTGAATGGTAAGATATGATTAAGATAAGCAAAAAATTAAGGAGAGTTTGATCATTATCTATCAATATACATCAATTCTAAAACTAATATTTAAAGCTATATCACATCTAGAATCAATATCATAAAGATGTATTTGCGTGTGTTTGTTATATATAGCATGTCATTAAGTTTTAAATTAGCAAGTTATGACCAATTTAAAAAGTTTCCCACGAGCGAACATTTGCATTAAATAAAAAAGGAAGTGTGATACATTAATTATAGTTTCATAGTAAAATTGTTTTACTCAAACTGCTAGTTATTTTTTTATTTGACCGAATGTAAGTATCCTGATCGACCTTGTATTTAATAACTCACATTGCGCAGGCTGTATTTCGTTAACACATTACAAAAACCTTTCAAATGCTTATTACTTTCACATATACTTTCATTATTAAGTGTTAATATTAGTATAATTCTTACCTTTTCCAATTCCTTTTCAATTTCTGCTGCTCGAATTACCAACGGTCCTCGTACAGCATATTCCAATTTTAAAATATTTGGGTTAATATTTTCTATCGTTACTGCCTTTGAAGCCATAGTTCTTAAATTGTTTGATGTGTTCTGCGATAATAATACTGCCCGTTCCACCGGCTCTGTTAGTCTCCTCACACTGGACGAAACTCGACTGGCGGCGGCGCGGTTTATCATGATCCTCATTGATGACATTTTCTGTAATCAGTGACACTACTCTAAATACGTCACTCCATCAAAAACGTAGCAAAATAAACACCATTAAGAATTTTAATCATCAAATATTATTACAAAAGGGATCACTTTTAATTAAAAATGTGAAATTGTGACATAGTTAGAGCAGGATAACAGGATACCGGTTATTGCCTACCTCAAGGGCCGTACCTTGTATTGTAATACTCTAATCGATAATGTTCGTTCAAGAATTGTTTATCAACTGAGGTCGAAGACAAGAACACAATACTTGCATTAAATTAAAGAATGAGCTAACGTTATAAGTTAACGTTGACCTTTGAAAAGGTTATCCAAGAATTGTGTTACTAAAACGAATTATTACGTAAATAAGATCCAGTAAATGACAATTTGATTTACAAATTTGAAAGACACGCAAGTGTAGGATAACACTTCACATAGATTAAGACGTCTTGTGGACAGCTCATAAATGTTACGTAAATAACTATTTATGAAGTTTTATTAAATACTGTCCATAATAATAGTACAGCTGGTACTATGTTATTTATTTATAAATATATATTGTTGACGTTTAGTAACGACTATGGCAACATTTAAGCCAGAAACGTATGTATTAAAATAAACAATAAGAAGAAAAACATCAAATATATTTGACAAATATTTACAATTAAATCCATACAGAATTAAAATATTTTTTTCTTCGTCTTTGCCCTGTAATAACCACATATTTTAGCGGAAAGAATGTGTAAAGTGTGTAACAGCCCTAATAATTCAAGGTGATCCTTTAATTTTAAGGTGATGATGAATTAGTATTAAGTGGCTCAATAATTTAAATCAACTGGTAATATTTTGTATTATATATACTTTTAGATATCCATTATTTGTATTATAACACTTACTAATCCTTTAGGTATTTTTTTATGTTTATATTGAAATATAAGCTTAAACTTATTATATTCAGTCACGAGCACTTGGAAATTTTAATAATCACTTACCTAATTTTAACTAAAACTATAATCCACCTTTGCACATATACAAAACTAATTTCATTAAAATAAAATAGTTGCTAATAATAAGTGAAACATCTCATTGAATATAAAATGTATCAATTAGCAACTCCATTTAGCAAATGTAATTACCTAATATTTGTTTTATACACTTGATAAGATTAACCTGATATGATAACCTGTTTGTCAAGCAATAATCAACTCAACAGTTTATTACATGCAGGTATAATCTAGTTACTATATACTGTAACTAGCATGGCAACGGTAACTGGTTGTTTGTCTTGGGACTTGTTTGGGTTGGTTTGTTGTTACTTCAGTAGATTGAAATCATACAAATCAATTAAAATCGAGTGTGCTGAGTTTTCATTAAATAAAACCATATTAGCAAATACAATTTTCAACACTAGGTATTTTTAAACTTTTACATTTATATATTATATTTGAACAATATTATTCATCATATTTTTGTCCCAAAACAGTTGGTAGGTATTAAGTTGGCTCCTTTGCTACCTATATAATTTCATTACAATTTATAAATAAAATTGTTGTGTATGGATACATATTAAAAAAATAGTTTTATTACCTAGGTAAATATTTTGCTTCTATAAATATTAAAAATAATAATTTTATGCACTTTATTAAAATCAATATTAGTTAATTTGAGAGGTGACTTTCAGAGATGTTATATGTTCATGGAAAAAAAATAACAGGGATAAATTTCATAATTAATTTATTTTTACACAATATTCTCGACTAATGTCAAACAACTAATAATAATAATCCCAATACAAAAATATTTCATCTTCTTACTTATTATATTGACAGTTTTATTATACTTTTTACAAATGTATACCTATTTAATCCTCTTAATGTGCTTCTGGTCATATTTGTAATAATATAAAAATTACTGTGATGTTTACAAGTACTCACACTTTACTATACACTAACCTATTTAAATTTTCATCTGCCTGAAATTCATATATTTTTTTAAAATAAAGCAGTCAAAGTTTGAACCTTACAATTTGAGACAATTTATGACAGATTATGACAGGTTCCAGTATATTAACATTATATTTTTTTATTTTTTATTTAAAAATGTACATCACATATTTGAAAGCACATATTTACATTGGATAAAGGATTTCATAACAAATAAATTGACGATAATTATTTTAACATTAAACAACAGAAATATCATCTCACATTTTATGGCAAATCGTCAATACCACAAAGAAATCTAAAAATTTTATCATTTAATAGACAATTATAAAACACAACATAGCTATATTTTACATAGTCTTATAACGAAATAAATAAATTATTCTCTAAATAGTTACGTCGCTTATTGTCAAATGAACCTAAACCCTACGAAAGAGCGGCCGCTGGCGCAATTCCCACCACTTACATTATGTACTAAATCTTTACACTCGTTTCAGGAATGCATCATTGGGCATTCCGGTTATTGGCCCTGTAAAACGAGACATAATCTAATCTATAGTAAATTCTCATAATATACATATATCTAACGACATTATATCACGCTATGATATGATTTCGATCGACGACGAACAATAAAAGAAAGATATTGACACATAAGTACGGCCGGAGAGAAGTGAGTGAGGAAGCTATAACAGAAAAATATAGAATATTTGTATAACATAAAATATAAAACAAATAACATCGTTCAAGAAAACAACCGAAACTGGTCTACTCAGCGTTATCGACTAAAATTTTTTCTAAGCGAATTATTTCGTTCGAAAAGTATTCATATTTAGTCTCAGACAGTTCACAAGTATAAAAGTAGTAATCAAATTATATAGATCGATAGTGTTTGGTATAAAATTATCATCCATTTCGTAGGAGTCCCTATTCCGAGTTCACGACATCATACGGCGTGCCACTGCAGAATGTCTCGCATCGTTCAATATGTATAGCGAGGGGCCGCCTCGATAGAGGCCCCCGGACACCCCGGCCGCGACCGCCGTCAGGGGCCCGGCGACGGACGCGCCGGAATACGGGGGGGACTCGCTAAAATTCGATATGCCGACTTCTCGTCCGATAGGGAGGGCTCGTGCTAGCAGTCGCGGTCCTCCCGCACCAGCTGCTGCGTGTCCACGCCCGTGTCGGCCGCCGGGTCCAGCGCGCGCGTGCGCTTCGTGCTGCGCGTCTCCGTCGACGACGGCGAGATCACCGCCGACACCACCTTCTCCTTCAGCTCCTCGGGCACCTCGTAGATGCCGGCTGCGGACAGATCGGAGCGGTCAGCGGGCGGCGGCTCGCGGCGGGCGAGAGGGGGCGCCTCGAGATACTCACGCAGCGGCGGCTCGGGCTCCCCGGCGGCGGCGGCGCGCGTGACGGCCTCGTACATGGGGTTGCTGAAGTCGCGCCCCTTGCGCGCCGGCTCGCCCAGCGCGTACGCGTCGGCCGCCGGCGTCGCCGCGCCCGCCGCG
The DNA here is from genome assembly GCF_905147765.1 of Vanessa atalanta. Taxonomy (NCBI): domain Eukaryota; kingdom Metazoa; phylum Arthropoda; class Insecta; order Lepidoptera; family Nymphalidae; genus Vanessa; species Vanessa atalanta. The sequence goes on from NC_061885.1 coordinate 289,634, forward strand.
CCGAACTCCACGTTGGAGCCCGCGCGGAACGACACGCTCTGCGACGACGCCAGGCTGCCGAGCCCGCCGCCCTTGCCGCTGGAACGGAGAACGGCGAGAGTCAGTCGCGTGCCGGGCGGACGGCGTCGGCGGCGCCCGAGGGGGTACTCACAAGGGCCTCTTCCTGATGAAGAACCAGGCGGCGCCGGCGAGCAGCGCCAGCACCAGCAGCAGCAGCACGGGCACGAGCACGGCGGCGGCGGCGGGCGCGCGCGGCGCCGTGCTGGCGGCGGCGCCGGCGCACAGCGGCGGCTGCAGCGGCGCGCGGCACACGCACTCCAGCGCGCCCGCCGCGCCCGCCGCGCACGTGCCGCCGTTCTCGCACGGGCACACGCGCGGCAGCGGCCGCGTCGGCTCCACCGCTGCGGGCCAGGCCGAGGTTCAGACGGATAGGAGCGAAATTGTGGCGCCCGGTACGGATACAATGACAAACCGTGGGTGTGGTTTTGTTCACTTAAGTCTCCTGCTTGTTTCGACCTCTACGCGGTACATTCGTTAGAAAATTCGAAAGGATTACTCTCGTACGAGTGTGAAAAACTACAGAACCTCGCACATCATGTCATAAATTATGAATAAAAACAATAAAATCGTTCACATTTAATTACCAAGTGCGCGAAACGACCAAGAGAAAAGACTGCAAAAAAATACAAATGAGATGATACTTGTTGAGTTTACTTTATTAAAAGGCGTTAGAATGAAAAAGAAGACAGAGTACTCACGGGCGTCGCAGGCGAGCTCGTGCGTGGCGCGCTTGGGCGGCGTGAGCGCGTCGGGGCAGGCGCAGCGGCGGCCGGCCGGCACCGCCAGGCACAGGTGCGAGCAGGGGGAGCGCGCGCAGCCGCCGCGCGACGCGTTGTAGCGCAGCGGGTGGTACACTGCGGGCACGGGACCGTTACCGTTGCCGTCGGGCTAGCGCTCGGGGCGCTCGGGGCGTCGAGAGTCGAACTCACCTTTCACGGACGACGGGTTGACTAGGTCCTTGGAAATGACGAATGGCACCCCCCTCCCGAACTTGTCCTGCCTGACGAGTTCGCCCGTGTCCCTCGTGACCCAGTACAGCGACGATTCGAAAACGTCGAGCGACAGCGGATGCTTCAGGAAGTCGCCCTTCAGTATCACTCTCCTATTGGAGCCGTCGTGCTTCATCATTTCGATCGTGTTGAGTTTGGTGTCGGCCCAGTAAATCGTGTGGTCCATGGCGTTGTCGATTGCGAGTCCGGTCGGATGTCTGATGTTCTCTGTGATCAGAGGTCGTCTCTTCGAGCCGTCCATCCAGGCGATTTCGATCTTGGGCGCGGACCCTGCGTCCGCCCAGTACATCTTGCCCGATTGCGGATCGAGAACGAGCGAAGTCGGGCTTTCAATTCCGGCAGATACTAGTGCTCTTCGATATCTACCGTCCGTCCGGGCTACCATGACGCGTCCTCTGGGCTTGGATCCGGTCCTGTCGGTTTCGGTCCAGTAAATATTATCTCCGATATAATCTACGGCGATAGCGGTGGGTTTCGAATTGCCTTTCATTTTCAAGTCTTGGGCGAATCCGCTCTTGACTTGTCCATTCAGAGCGTTGATCATGTACGAACGTTTAATGGTCTTATCGTAGCTGTCTGCCCAGAATACCATCTCCTGTTTCGGATCGTAGTCTATCGCTTCGATTCGCTTTTCGGACGTTATGACATCGAATTGTTCATTTTTGTCTTGCACGAATGCACGAATTTCCGGGCCATTGGCAAACATGAGAACTACATCGTCTTTCATAGCTTTGCATATGCCGGACAAGCTGTCTGCCAATCTAAAAATTTCAAAAATAACACACCGGTATTAGTTAATAAATAATTCTAAAATTTTGCACATACTCGATATAGTCACATAGAAGGGACTCACTGGAAGCCCTCCCGACAGCTACAGCTGTAGCTGCCGTTGAGGTTGGTGCAGAGGTGTGCGCAGTGGTGCGCGCCCGTCGCGCACTCGTCCACGTCCTCGCAGCGCTTGCTGTCGGCGCGGGAGATGATCCAGCCCTGGAAGCACGTGCAGATGTACCCGCCGGCCGCGCCCGCAGCACCCACGGCGGTCGACGTCAGGTTCGTGCAGAAGTGCTCGCAACCCCCTGAACACGCGAGAGATCCGGATCATCAGAGAGTTCGCGGAGCGAGAGCACGCAGCGACCGAGACACGCGACGACTCGCACCCTTGTCCGTGGCGGAGCAGGTGTGCGCGTGGTGGCAGCCCAGCTCGTCGGAGCCGTCGCCGCAGTCGTCGGCCAGGTCGCACAGCTGGCCGCGCGCCACGCAGTGGCGGTTGGCGCACTGGAACTGCGTGAGCGGGTCGCACGGGCGCGCGCGCACGGCGCACAGCGTCATGTTGTTCTCGTCCGAGCCGTCGCCGCAGTTGTCCACGCCGTCGCACACTTGGTACCTGCGCCGCGCGGTCGCCCACGGTTAGTACGGGAAGACACGCGTTGGCCGCGATCGATTCGATTGCCCGAATGTGGGAAGTTCGCTCGTTACCTGGGAACGCAGCGATGATTGTCGCAATGGAATCGTCGAAGTGTATCGCAGTTGAAATTGGTACAGATGGATGGGGCCTCGTCGGATCCGTCGCCGCAGTCGTCTGTTCCGTCGCATAGATCCGATTGAGAGACGCACAAGTTGTTACCGCACTGGAATCTATAACACGAAAAAATCAGCTTTAATATAAGGTTTTTTTTATAAAGTACGTACGGGTTACATTGCAGTTCTTAATACCTGCTTTCTGGGCAGTATCTGCCGCCTGGGAAACGCGGAGGACATCCGATTTCATCAGACAAATCCCTACAATCCCTATCGCCGTCGCACCTGAAGTACGCCGCGATACAGTGTCCCGATTTACATTGGAACGTTCCATTTTTGCACTTGAATCCACCGCAATCCATTTCATCAGTATTATCACCACAATCGTCCTCGTGGTCACAGCGCCATCTCGATGAGATACATTTGCCGTTTCCACATTTAAATTCAGATTCAGAGCAATCTCTATATTTATGCTGGCAAACAGATTCCGCTTCGTCGCTTCCATCTCCGCAGTCATCGGTAAAGTCGCAGAGCCACTGTTTAGGAATACAACGCTTATTCTGGCACGTGAAATCAGTTTCACTATTACAGGAAGGACAATTTTCTGGTAACTCATCGGAACCATCTCTGCAGTCGTCTTTACCATCACAGAATAACCATTTAGGAATACATCTATAGTTTGACTGCCCTGGACAACGTCTCCATCCGTTTGTACAATTTTTCTGTCGGCACATGTAAGCAGGTTCATCTGAATCATCACCACAGTCATTGTCAAAGTCGCACATCCATAGCTTAGGTATGCATCGACCGTTCTTACAAGAAAATTCTGAATCCGGGTTACACGGTCTATTGTGACACATCGCCGGATCTTCATCACTGTTGTCTTTACAATCTGTATCACCATCGCATTTCCAGCTATCTAAAATACATCTACCACTAGCTTTACACTTGAATTCGAGCAGAGGACATTCATGAGCGCACTGTGCTTCGTCACTTCCATCGCCACAATCATCTGTTCCGTCACATATGGTCGCCGCCGGAGTGCAGTTCGTGTTCTTACATTGGAAGGAACCAGCTCTGCAGTGCCTTACAGGACAGGTGTCAGGTTCGTCTGATCCATCCATACAATCCTTTTCACCGTCGCATTTCCAGAACCAAGGAATGCACTTTTCGTCACGCCCATTGCATCTGTGTTGACCATCGGTACAGTTTGCAATACATGTTTTCATGTCTCGTGCTAAATAAAATTGGTTCGGACATGCACACTTGTACGACGTCTCACCTTCTTCGCCGTAACCCTCAATATTTAAGTAACTGGATTCATGTGGAGGGGCAATGAGGCAAAGATGGGAGCACCCTCCGTTGTTATTTCCGCAAGGATTATTATATGATAATTGCCTTAATGGATGGACAACGTGAATGTCGTAAGGACGATGTGTTGTATTTCTTAGTGTTTTTAAATTTTCACCGGAATGTTTATTCGCTTTACTAATGGCTTTAAGATTCCAATCAGTCCAATAAATTTCGTCATCGAAGAGACTAAGAGCAAAAACATGCGGAACCTTAGTACCTGATAATACAATATGACGGTGTCTTCCTTCCAAATCAGCTGATCCTATATAGTCCAAATGAGCATCTGCCCAATAGATTCTATCCGTGAAATAATCAATAGTTAGAGCATTAGGCCATGCAATATCGTCTTCCCAGTTCAAAATGGTTGTGAAGTTGGAACCGTCCATGCCAATTTTACCAATATATGCCTGTAGGTGCCAAGAAGTATAGTATAAGTAACCAGTGCCTGGATGAACGACAATTGCTCGCGGGTCAGCAATTCCTGTTTTGAGCGTTTTCCTCCTAGTGCCATCTAATTCTGCTACATCCAAATTCTTCGAGTGTCGATCAAGCCAGTAAATCTTTCTTCCGATCCAATCAATCGCAATACCCTCTAAACCATGAGAGTCATGTCGGACTACTACTTCCTTAGTTGGGTTCGGATCAGAATAATCGGATCGATATATTGTTTTTGCAGACACATCTGCAAAATACATTTTGTTTTCCCTTATATCAAAATCTATAGCAACAACATTCATAAGATCTTGGTGAACGAGATTATATAAAGAAGCATCCGTGGACATATTTCTCACATAATATTTATTCGTGAATATAATCCACGCTGTGGTATTATCTTTTCTTTTACACGTGTGTTCATCTGCTTCTCTTTCGTAGTATTGATCATTACATTTACAATAGTAGGACCCTGGAGTATTTGAACAATATTGCGAACAAACGCCCGGTGTTTCGAGACACTCGTCTATATCAGCACAAGCTTTACCATCACCTAATAGTTTATACCCTTGATTACAATCGCAATAATACCCTGTTAATGTGTCTATGCATTTGTGACCGCACTGGTGAATTTCTAACTTGGCACATTCATCGACATTACAATGAGCAGGTTCGTCGGAATCATCAGAGCAATCCGACACTTTATTACAAACGAGTCTATTGTCTATACACTGATCGTTGTTACATTTGAATTGTCCCGCTGGGCAAGTCTTATTTTCTTTCACACATCCTACTTCATCAGAATGATCTCCACAATCGTCTTCTCCATCACATCTGAAGTGATTTCTGATACACTTGAAATTCTGACACCTAAATTCTTGATCAGAACATGTTTTGTATTGCGTATTACATTGTTTCCCTTCGTCGGACCCATCTCCACAGTCATTATCGTGATCACAAACCCAGCCTTCATTAATACACCGCCCATTATTGCATTGGAATTGATCTTCAGAACAAGGAGTAGGTGTAGAGCAATGATGAATAGTTGAATTTTCATCCGTACCATCTATACAGTCTGGATCTCCGTCACACAGCCATTTCTTAGGAATACACTGTGCTCTACCCCAGAATTTGTTCTCTTCACAAGTGAATTCTGTTTCAGCATCACATTTTCTTTCATTGCACTGATGCCTCTCATCTTCATCACTATTGTCTAAACAGTCATTATCACCATCACATATATAAATTCTTGGTATACAGTTTCCATTATCGCAGGTAAACAAATCGCCAAAACAAGTTCTTCCTTCTGAGCGACAATACTCCGGAGGCTCATCGGCGCCATCACCACAATCATCGTCGCCATCACAGTACCAAGTGGCTGGTATACATCTATGATTGGGACAACGGAAGCTATTTTGTGGACAAGTTCTTTGAGCACAATGTAGCGGATCTTCATCAGAATTATCACCGCAATCATTGTCGCCATCACAAAGCCAGTACGGTTCGACACAGATATTTGTTTTCTCGCATTTGAGGTGATTAGGTGGGCAAGTCGTATTCCTTGGGCATCTCTCGTGTGTTTCATCGGATGTTATGTTATCTTTACAATCATTAATACCATTACAGACTTGCGTTTTAGGAATGCAGCGCGAATTTAGACACGTAAACTCTCCGTCGGCACAAGGTGGGTACACGCAGCCTTCTTCGTCTGATCCGTCCTTACAATCATTTTCGTGATCGCATTTCCATGACTTAAATATGCAACGTCCATTATTACAACGGAATTCATTAGGTGAACAGGAGTGATACGAACAGTAATTTTTATCTTCGTCAGAGTTATCGCCACAATCGTCATCGCCATCGCATGACCACATACGACTTATACATTTACCGTTTGCACAAAAGAATTTACTCGGGTCACAGGTAATGTTCTTTGCAACACACATTCTTCCTTCATTTACCAACTTTGTGTTATCATCACATTTACATTCGACTGAATTATTAGGAGCTGGATGACAGCTTTGTGCACACCCTCCATTATTGATTTTACATAAGTTCTTCTGACATTTCTGTCTACTGGTACTGTAAATGTGAATGTCTCGCGGCGAATCTTCTAAACGTTTAACCATTTCGACCATATTAGCACCAGTATGTTTTTCAGCTCTATATACCCCTCGCAGTTGTAGATCTGTCCAATAAATATAGTTACCAAACACTGTTATTGCGAACGGATATATTGTGGCAGATATTAAAACTTCTCGATCTGATCCATCTAACTTCGAGCGTTCTATTTTTTCACGAACAGCATCGGTCCAGTACAGCATATTCTCGTCAAAATCAATAGTAAGTCCACTAGGTTGCGAAAGGTCTTTGTCTATAATAGCCTTTTTAAGGGAACCAGCCATTGTAGTCCTATAAATTTTACCGGATGTTCCAAATCGACCCCAATCTGTATAGTACAGAGTTCCATTACATGGATCAACGACGATAGCTCTAGGGCGTTCGACTCTTGCTATCATTACCAACTCAGTACCGTCTAAGTTCATAGCGTAAATAGAATTATTGGAACTATCTGTCCAATATACTTTCTTTTGTGTCCAGTCGTATGATATACCTTCCGGATTAATATTTTTATTTATAATGTTTTGAATACCTGATGGGTCTGGATTATTCGCCGACATCCAAGCGATTCTCGCCCAGGGTCTTATTTGAGTGAAGAATAGTTTATTGTCTGCGTAGTCAAAATCAACACCGACAACATTTGTGAGATTTCCAATAGGTTTAAATGGTACTCCTGTGGATTGTGGATCCAAGTCGACGGCGCGAATTTCAGTTCTCGTTGTAAATACTAAATATTCATCGACAACTTCGCATTTTTTGGGATTGACGACTGACACTTGGCCTGTTGCACATTCACATCGGTGGGTGTAGCCTTTGTTAGCTTCTGGAGGATAGCTGAAGCAAAGTTGTTCGCAACCTCCATTCCCGAGCTTTCTACAAGGGTTGTTTTCATCAGTGGGTTGATTGTTGATATCAAATATGACGATATCTCTCAGTTTAGGTAGATTAGTGCGTAATTTTTCAGGCATTGACATATTACCCGGAAGTTTGGATGCTTTATAAATCGTTTGCAAGTTCCTGTCCACCCAATACACACTTCCAGTGTGGATAGCAATACCCATTGGATTTGGTAAATTAGACCGAATAAGTTGTCTACTGCCACCACTGTAAGAGATTTTTTGTATTTGATCGAGTTTTGAGTCTACCCAATATACGTCATGAGTCAACATATCTATTGTTAAATCTCGTGGGTTCGAGATCCCAGAACTAACAATCGTCTGCCAGTTACTGCCGTCTAGATAACTTTTTCCGATTCTCGGATACTGACCGTAATCTATCCAATAGAGAAGTTTTTTCAGAGGGTTTACAGCAAGTTCCCTTGGAGCGTCCATGGTAGTTTTAACTAGAACTTTTCTGTGTGAACCATCAAGCCAAGACATTTCTACATAATTCTCGTGTGGAAATACATTCGTAAAGTATAAGTTGCCGGCCACCCAATCCACGGCTAATCCTCGAATACCATTGCTACCGATACCGTCCTTCACAATATGTTCAATCTCGGAACCATTAGGTCTGATACGGAATATACCATTCCATTGACCTCGGTTGAACTCCACCCAGTATATATAATTTTCCGCGAAATGAACGTCAACGTGAAGTATGTGATGCCCTTGTCCGGTAACTGGGACCATGGCTTCTGCACTACTGTCGAGACTATAACCTCGAATGAGGTCTAATTGAGACACGACAGCAAACGTTTTGTACGGCACACAGTTAATTTCATTTTCTTTCCTGTACCCTACAGAGCAAGCGCAAACTCTCGATCCCCCTTCACTCGGAATGCATATCTGTTCACATCCTCCATTATTTTGAGAACAAGGATGATGCATCATCTTCCTCTTCTGGAATATAGTTAAAGATTTTAAATCACTTTCGTTATCCAATATGACTTTAATGTTGTCTCCGTTTGGAAGATCTGCTTTGAAAATTTTTTCGTGTCGCGTGTCTAATACATACAAACGCGAATCCAGGACCGCTATCACTTTTGGATATGAGATAGCGTTAGCTTCTGTTAAAATTGTCTTCCGATCATTTCCTTCCGTATTAACACTGTTTATGCTCGCAGGGTATTGGGTGCTGAAATACACGATTTTCTTCTCAATGTCGATTGCAACAGCTTCTGGTCTTTCGATAGTGTCAACAAGGATAACCGGGTTACTCCCATCCATGTTAACTTTACCGATCTTAGCAGGCACTCCAAATCCTCCATCGTCAGCCCAGTAGATTTTTCTGTTAAAGAAAAATTAAAGGATATTTAAAATATATATTATTAAAAAACATAATCATGTAAAATCTTGAACGCGTTTTACTCACCCTTCGGTCGGATCCAAGCACAATCCTTTTGGTTTTGCTATCGACATTCTACTACCATCATTGGCAAATACTACGGTCCTGAATTTTACTTTACCATCGACTCGAACCAATTCAATATTACTTGCAGCTTTATTTGCCATGAATAAATTACGTCCTAGCCAATCGAAAGCAATAGCAGAAGGCGATCCGACTATACCAGTATCTTGGCCAAGGAATTCCACTTTATTACCACCCCCATACGGCATAGTATAGATCGTACAGTTCTCATCATCTTCGCTATCACCAGATATAGACTGAAGCCAGTAAAGCAAATGACCTTGGCGATCATAGTCCAGTTGTACGCCGCCTAAGTAAATAAAATATGTTGTTAAAAAAATATCAATACAAAAGCCACACTGAAAGATAATTTACACAAATTTACCTTGGATTCCAACAACGGGAGGTAACTGTCCAGCTCTTCCTGAACCATCTGTTGACAGATCTATGATTTGCGATCCTTTCAAAACCATGAGGTAAGCATTTTCCTCTGTAATCAAAATATTAATATTATTATTAGGATGATATTTCTAGAGGTTAAAACAAAGTTAAGTGATCTTGGATATTTGTATACATTATAATGTGTAATATATTATTTTGTAACGAGTTATAACAACAGTATAATTTCAATACCTTCAATGCACTTTCCGTCAGGCAACAATTTATATCCTGGCTTGCACATACAACTGTACCCAGTCGTATTGTTCGGGCTCAATAAACAGAGGTGCTGACATGTATCCTTCTTACACGGTGACGGATATTGTGGTTGTAACGATGGATGGTGGACGTGAATAGACAGAGGTTGAGATATTAAATGAGATACCACAGTTTGATTCGTTCCTTTAAACTTATGAGCCGATAGGACCCTGTTCAACTGTCGGTCTGTCCAGTACAATGTATCTTCAAATAGAGTCAGCGAATGCGGATGTAATAAATAATGACTGCCAGCTAAGACTTGCTGGCGACCTGAACCGTTATAATAACAGAAATCGATGAAGTCCAGCTTCGAATCCGCGAAGTACACCCGTTGCGTGGCGGTGTCTAGTGTTAAACCGTTGGGCCAGTATATTTTTGTTGTAATGATAGCCATGCGTTGAGTTCCATCCATTCCAAATCTCTCAATTCGAGGGTTCTCTCCCCAGTCGGTCCAGAACAGCCATCTCGCGTTGGGCGCTGGGTCCAGACACATCCCTCTCGGTTGCGTGATGTTACCGCTCAACAGAGCCGTCCTGGCGCTTCCGTCCTCCCTCGCCACCTCGATAGTGTTCAGCTTGCTGTCCAGCCAGTAAACATTCCCGGCCACCCAGTCGTAAGCCAATCCCTCCACCAAATCCAATCCGGTCGAAACGATAACCTGAGGTTCGCCGCCGCGATCCAGACGAGATATCTTCTTCAGCTTCATGTCCGACCAGAATATGGTTCCAGTGTGCATGTTGGATGCGGTTGCGACGACATTCTCGACGTTAATCGGCACCCTCTCGAGGCCCTGCTCGTTCAAGTCGGCCACCAGTATCGAGTGCCTGTTGGAGATGATCAGGAACGCGCTGGAGTGGTTGTCGGCCTTGCAGCCGTGCTTGTCCACGTTGAGGCGGTACCCGTCCACGCAGCTGCAGACGTACGAGCGCTTCGTGTTGGTGCAGATCTGCGAGCACAGGCCCGGCGGGTCGCACTCGTCCACGTCCTCGCACGTCAGCCCGTCGGCGCTCACCTGCTCGCCCGAGGGGCACACGCACAGCGGCCCGACGGGCGTCGGGTGGCACTCGCTCGGGCACGACTTGCCGTGCGTGCACGTCGTGATGTCGCACACCGGCCCTGCGGACGGACACGGACACGGTCAGCGGTGCGAACGGACACGTCCACCGTACGGGACGGCACTAGAAGGAGGGGAACTCACCCTCGTCGGCGCCGTTCGGACAGTCGAAGTTGTTGTCGCACACCTGGGTTATGTTCACGCAGCGGTCGGTGACGCCCGGGCATTGCCACTGTCCCGACGGACACCTGGAAGGGTCGGCAGAAACGAGTCAGTCAAATTTCCTCCGGAAATTTTCCGAGAGCCGCACGCGGCGAGGGCGGGCGCACCTGAAGGGCGGCGGCTCGCAGGCGTGGCGCAGGCCCTCGTCGGAGGCGTCGCCGCAGTCGTCGCGGCCGTCGCACACGGCGGCGCGGTACACGCAGCGCCCGTTGTCGCAGCGGAACTGGCCCGCGCCGCACGCCGCCGCGCCGCACTCGGCCGGCTCGTCCGACACGTCCTCGCAGTCCGGCGTGCCTGCGCAGCGGGGGGGTCAGGCGGCGGGTCGGCGGGGCGGGGCGGGCCGGGGCGGGGCGGGGCGGGGCGGGGCCTACTCACCGTCGCAGTACCACGTGCGCGGGATGCACAGGCCGGACGCCGCGCACTGGAACTGGCGGTCGGCGGCGCACTGGTGCGGCGCCAGCGACGGGCAGCCCGCCTCGTCGGAGCCGTCGTTGCAGTCGGGGATGCCGTCGCACTTGTACGCCTCCTGCGGACCCGAGCGTTACGTGTCGCCTCGTCGGAACGAAACGGCTCTCGGTGCGAGCCGAATACGGTTTTTGGACAAAGAATTTCGGTGACGATGATCGTGTCCCGACGGCGGTCGCTCCGAAATAAGAGTAAGCAGCCGCATAATGTACACCAAATTTACGATATGCGGCTGCTTCCGATTCCAAAAATCGTTACTTGGAAGACGACTCTTTTACGCTAATTCAATTTTTATTTTATTCGACTAATTTCTGGTGCATCTAGAATTATTAACCTGAACGCATTGCTTGAGGTCGGCACACTTGAACTGCGACGCGAGGCAGGACACGGGCGGGCAGTCGGCCTCGTCCTGCTTGTCGAAGCAGTCGTCGTCGCCGTCGCACACCCAGGACGCGGGGATGCAGTGGCCCGTGCGCGGACACGTGAACTGAAATCACAGCGTGCGGCCCGGCGCTCCATTAACGTACCCATTCATGGATTCACTACTTTATTGCTTGATTACTTTCTAAATAGTAGGCTCCGTCCCAATCGTCTTTCTCCTTCTTTTAAAATATAATGCAATAGCATAGCTTAAATCGATCGATACCTCATGCCACCACGACGGTAACCCCATTTCTATAAATCGATGTCCAATGTAATTGATAATACATGCATATATTATAACAGCAAAGCTGAGCAGCTCGCGATGTGACCGACGCAGGTCACGGCGACATATCAGAACTAGGCTTACCTGGAAGTAGGCACAGGTTTTGTCAGCGCAATGGGAGCCCTCGTCGGAGCCGTCGCCGCAGTCGTTCTCCGAATCGCACTTCCAGGTGTTGGGCACGCAGCGGCCGTTCCCGCACTGGAACTGCGACGAGCTGCACGTCACGTTGACGCAGCCCGTCTCGTCCGAGTAGTCGCCGCAGTCGTTCTCGGAATCGCATTTAAAAGTGGCGGGGATACAACGGCCCGACTTGCACATGAACTCTGTCGAGCTGCACGTCATTTCTGAAAATATTTGCGATATTTTCAGAAATTTCATTCTCTAATCGACATGCGAGTCTGCCCGAAAATATGTTCAATCGGCGGCCGAATCGTTCGAAAGATTTATAATACTTGGTTTGTTTGAGAATTTTGAGTCAGTGGCGCAATAATACACAATTATAATATTGAAATTTAATATCTAAATCATTAGTCGTCGTATAAGAAAATCGCTTAAAATTAAATTTTACAAATTATATGCTCGATTATAAAGGCATATTACTTAAACTTACTGGTACAATTCTGTTCCTCGTCGCTGTTGTCCAAGCAGTCGTCGTCACCGTCGCACACCCAACTCTTCGGGATGCATCTTTGATTATTGCAAGTAAAGTCCCAGGTGTTAGGACAGGCCTGAACCGGTGGCTCCGAGTTCGGATCGGCTATACAACTAGTTTCATCCGGCGCTAACTTTTCGCCGTAAGGACATCCACACTTGACAGTCAACAATTCCGTGTTGTTCCTAGGAATAGCGAAGCAGAACTTTTGACAGTTGCCATTGTTTCTCGCGCAGGGCTGCATCGGTTCAATCTTTTGAATCTCCTCACTGTAGACTTTAACGCCATAGAGCCTATTCATTCGTGGCTCCCTAACCATGACGTCCTCCTGTTCGCCTGTCAATTTGTGCAAACGAACAATAGCATCCAATCTCCAATCAGTTATGTAAATGAAAGTCTTATAGATGACGATCGAGAATGGATGCCTGATCAATCTCGAATTGACTGTCTTCACATCGGTGCCGTCTAATTTAGCGTGTTGCACGTGATCTAGCAGAGCGTCGCACCAGTACACTCGGTTTGCATCAAAATCAATAGACAATCCATTTGGCCATCCTAGGGTCAAATTTTCAAAGACCAATAGACCGCTGCCATCGGTATTAGCTCGACTGATGTTTGCTGGACGATCCCATTCCGAGAAGAAAATATATCCCTTATTCGGATGAACCACAATAGCTCTAGGTCTCTTCAGGTCTTTCAATAGTATCCTTTTGTATGCTATATTTCTCGTGGATAAAACATTTAACGTCCCCTTTCTAGAATCAATGTAGTACAAATTCTTGGAGGCCCAATCTACGGCCAAACCTTCGACGCCCTCATTTTGGGACGCCAAAACGATTTCTTTCGTCGTTCCGTTTCTATGGATCCTGTAGATGACGTCCTGCAGAACGTCAGAATAATAAATGTGCTCGTCTCTCGCATCGAAGTCCAAGCCTACGAACCTTGCTCTCCTCGATACGACGGGTAAGATGGCTTCACTAAAACCTTCGATGACCGGGTCTATGACCTTCCCCTTGATGAATCGTTGCTGCGAATACATAAGGAAGTCTTTGACTATATCGCAATTCCTCAAATCGGCCTGTAATTGGTAGCCAATGTTGCAAGCGCATCGGTAGCCCAATCCTCCGTTCTGAAGCGCTGTCACTATGCACATCTGAGAGCAGCCTCCGTTGTTATTGCCGCATGGATTGTTGACGGACGTCTGCTTTAGTGAATGTACAATCGTTAACGCCTTAGGTTCTCTTATATCTTTCGTTTTGTATATCGCCTGTATACTCGTCGATCCTTCGTACTTATTAACGGAGCTAATTCCCTGTTTAGTACTATCCGACCAGTAGACTCTATCTTCGAACAGAGCCAATCTCGACGGACTCGGGACTTGTTGACCTCTCAAGACCAAGAAACGGTAGTTACCGTCGTAATCGACGGTCTCAATATAATCTAATAATGAGTCGCACCAAAATATACGCCTGGCGATCGTATCGACCGCTATACCGGACGCCTTGTACGTCGTCTCGGAAACTATCGACTTGGAGTGGGTTCCGTCCATATTCGCTCGGATAATCTGAAAATTATTTTATTATATTTGTAAAATAAAATCACAAGAAATGCAACGTAGCGCAGTTCTCATTTATTTGACTGCAACGCGGGACTAAAACCGGCCGCTCACCTGGCTACTGTCGGCGACGAACATCAACCCGAGAGTGGGATCCAGCGCGATGTCGGCGGGGTTGGTGAGGTTGGAGCCCAGCACCACGGCGTGCCAGCGCCCGTCCAGCTCGAACACGTCGATCTTCTGGCCGATCGCGTCCGCCACGTACAGCTTGTCCCCCACCCAGTCCACGGCCAGCGCGACCGGCGCCCACGAGCCCGCCACGGAGATGTCGACGCCGCCGTAGGAGCCGACGCCGGCCGGCGCGTTCAGCGGCTGCGAGTGGATCTGCCGGCGGAGGCGGAGGGCGGTCAGAGTCGCGAGCCGCAGTCGGCCGGGACGAGCCGGAGCCGGCGCGCGGGACTCACCTTCCTCGTCTTGAGGTCGGACCAGAAGAGCAGGTTGCGGCGGTAGTGGTAGTCGAGGCCGGCGGCGGCCGAGGCGTTGGCGAGCGGCGCGGGCGCGCGGCCCAGCAGGTCGAGGCGCAGCGCGCCGCGCTCGTGCGCCAGCGCCAGCCACGCGCCCTCCGCGCGCGCCGCGCAGCGCCCGCCCTCGCCCAGCGCGTAGCCCGGCGCGCACGCGCACGTGTACGCTGCCGAGGCGCGAGCGCTTTTTAGGTTTACGCGTCTAGTGCTCCGTCTTATCGGGTGAACGATGGCGACGAGCGCCGGTGTCTGTCTACTTATTTATCTACTTCGGTCGCCGAGTCCACATTTGAGTTTTGTTAGATTGCGTTTTTATTACATTTCTTTTGGGTGGCACGCTTTAGATAAAAATACAAATGATATTTAGTGACCCTCGTCGGACACTCACAGCCCGGCGTGTTGATGCACAGCTGGTGGCACGGGCCCCACTCGCGGCACTCGTCGCGGTCCACGCACGTGCGGTTGTCGCTGGCCAGCGCGAGGCCGCCGGCGCAGGCGCACGCGCCGCCGTTGGGCGACGCCACGCACTTGTACTCGCAGTCCAGCGCCGGGCACGATAGTGTCGCTGGCCAAATTATGGATACACTCGTCATTAGGAGATGTCGAGGAGGTCAATTTTCATATATAAATACTATATGAGCCAAAATTAAATTCAAATCATTTCAAAAATAATAGTTCTCCATAATGCGAAACTTTTGGTACCACTTACAGCAAGCGTTTTCCTCATCCGCATTATCTTCGCAGTCTCGTTTACCGTCGCAGAGTTGAGACCTCGAAATGCATTTGTGTAAGCCTCCCGGTCCCCCCTGAGGACAGAGGTACTTGTTGTCGGGGCAGGCGATGGAGGTACAGTTGGCCTCGTCGGATCCGTCTGCGCAGTCGTTGTACCCGTCACAGTGGTAGCTGCTCGGAATGCAAAGCGCATTGCTGCACCGGAACTGGCCGACGTGGCAATGCGGAAAACCTGTAAATTATTAAAGTGACGATGCCTAGAGTGAGCCGATTACAGAAAGAGTAAAATAAAATAAGTTATTCATTTTCAGTAGTAGTTCATATTGAGCAAATTGGGCAGTCCCTACCAATAAAATGAATTCAAATACTCAAAGTCCTCCTTGCTTTGCATACTAGCTGTTTCTCTTGTAATTTATAAAAAAAATTTTGTAGAGGTAAGTACCTCGTTGTACCTCATTCATTTTTTCTTGCGATCGGTATTGAATTTAGTATTTATGATATTGAGACTCATAGATAAGACTTACAATGTCTATCTTAAATAAATTAAATTTCTTCTTTCTATTTCAAAACTATTCTAATATTTATTTAAGAGATTATTCACTTAAAATTACTTACTGCAGCTCGTTTCGTCAGAGTTATCACCGCAGTCGTCTCTGTGGTCACATTTAGAGGACGAGTCTATGCATTTGTCTCCGGCCGCACATCTGTACTGGTCCAAGCGACAGGCAATTGTTTGTCCCGGACAATCTTGTTCATCTTTACCTGTTCTACAGTCTAAGTACCTGGAAAAAACAGTTGACATTTTAAACATTGCAAAATGAGACGAGGTTTTATCTCATGTTATGAAGATAAACATCCTAGTGTGCACTCAGAGCATTACCGTACTCTCTGTTGGAAGAAAACATCGTATTTAAAACCTACATGATTTTTTAAAACATTTTTATCGGATCTTTTTATATCACATGTACATAATGTACTGACTCACTATATGACTGATCATGGAGCATTGTGGTGAAATTAGCTTTTTATTTTTTTTTCAGAGAAAGAGAGGGTCTTTTATCAAACCTACTCATTGTATATTTCGATTTTTGCCCAGGTTAGGTAAATTCAATACATCTCACAAGGTCAAAGTGCTTCTACACATCAAACTATATTGATTGTATCCACTGTAATCGAATGAGCTAGTGTTAGGCTCACTTACCGTTTATACCCGAATTCAGAAATATAATGGATTATTTAGGACTATTCCTATGGCTATTCAGTTTATTACACCTCATTCAAACTAATTAATCAGTATATAAATATTATAACAACAAACCCGTCACATTTCTTCTCCTTTGGTATACAAGGACCCTGCGTCGAAATCTTGCCCGAGCCGGCGCCCTCCATGCCGCACTGAAAGTCATCAGTTTGACACTTGCGGTAAACTGAAATGGTTATGAAAAGTTTATGATTAATCGTTCTATTGAGCTGATAATGATGGTCTACTGGACCGAATTCGAGTAAGGTGGCCATTTTTATTGGAGGCGATCTTCTATAATATCGACATTTTAGGAACATTTGTACTTATAGTCCAGTGGAACGACAATTAATCTGAAAGAGCGGACGATTAAATGCAGAACCAAGGCTCAAGTGTAATACTTAAAGCTCCTATGAGCTGTTACTCGGAATGTCTTGATAGAAAATCTCAATGTTCTTATATTATTGGTCTGAACAAATATCCTAACCACTTGAAAATATACATTAAAGTTTGTAGTATATTAACATTTCCCGGTCCGTTGTACCACATATGCACGCATATTGTTTGACTATTGGACAGGGAACGTGTTAAAATATATAAATTACTAGAAAACCTTAAACTGATTATGGCCAAGACCTTGAGATTTACAGATATCCTGTAATTTACTAAACACCCAATGGACTATTGACTATCAATAAATTTTACAGTGTAAGTACTATACAATGTTGAATTAAAATTTGAATACACAATTTGTATTCATATACCGCTACGTTGCCCAACGAGATGCAAAAGAGGTGTTAGATTTTACGACAGACTGTTAGTGGCGCTCGCTACACTTAGATAATGCGATTTTCATATAAAGTTATGTAAAAATCCTCGATAGAGAGCGCCTTTGTGCCAGCGAAGTGCGAGATCGTTCTTTCCAGCTTTTCTTCTGCTTATAAAAGACGGCTTTCTCAAAAGTTACAAAAATCGGCGAAAATGAAAAATCCCCAAAGGGTTGTATTTGTGAGTTTAAATGAGGCTCAAAGATGGGCAAATATTGAACAACGAGATTATATTTCCGAACGTTTCCATTGTTTGAATGTGGATTTAAGAAATAAATATTCTTAAGCCGAGAAGGCTAATCCTAAGGCTTATTGTAAATATAAAACATTATAAAAGATAGCGATAATCAAACGATGTAGTCATTAGTTATACGATCGAAAGCCAATGACGATAGTTATAAAAACATTAAATGTTTCATATAAAAGTGTTAATGACCAAGTGACCGCATGGATCTTAGCTAAAGGTCGAGGCTTCCAATTCGAGCAGGCTCAACTCGTGTTTTACGGAGAAGGAAAACGTTTATATCAAAATCTCCTAATACATTTGCGACTGTTTACATGAACATATTCTCTTTTCTTTTGTCGTTGAATTTAGAAAAGGTAGATGTCTATTCTTCGAATTTGAATACAGAATACAGCGTGCAATACTATGGCTGCGGTAAGCAGGAGTCCGAAATTAAAAAAACAAGCAATGTACAAAGTCTATCAAAGACAGCAGTGCTCTACGTGCTTCTATGCACGTGTGTTTACGCTGCTGCTCGGTATAATTCGTGTATAGATTTTTCGGCTGTCTCGTTGGTCTGGCTCTCTTATAAGAATGTAGACCTCTAAGACTTGAGCTCGAGCCTTGAGTTGGGTCAGAAAAAGTATATAGTGTTTATCACTTGTATTATCTTAATTTATAAGGTTGCCGCAAAGTGAAGACATAGATTTGACAAATATTCGCGAACACATTTTTGCTTTTTATGCCCTTGACTAGTCTTAAGAATAGGTAGCGTAGCTGTAATCGGTTAGAAAGATCAAAGGATTAGATCGAAGGTTTTTAATCAGTCAACAATTATTTAGAAACCTTTTATTGACGACAAAAAAGTGCATTTTTCGACGACAGTTGTCAACCCTAGCGCAAAAAGTACAGCACGATTCTCGCGTTATGGTATCGCATTGGTGGCTTGCATCAAAAACATGAACTCGTCCGGGCGTAAGAGACGTTTCCGGATCACTGACGGCGACACTTCTATCATAGACGATATGAAAACTGAATACATTGTACATTTACCAGCTTTTATTTAATTTCATGTTGATAAAAGTAAATGCCTGTAACATGTCCCATTGGTGGGTAAGGACCTAGGACTTTTTCTAGACTCTTACCCTTAGGTTAGTTCTTGGTTCATTACGTTTAGATATGTGGGTCCAATATTGTGACTCAATTATAGATGAGCTCTACTCAAACAATGGCGCTTTAAATTTACTCACGGGCTTAAAGCTGGTGACAGTAAAGTTTAGACTAAATTTTATTCGTTTCAGATATAATAGATTAAAGAAAAGTTTGTATTTTTTTTGAGGTTAATATAACTACATAAGATATTTCACCAGCTTATCGCACGTATGAAAAACTATAATTGCACTTATTGGTAAGTAAGATATTTTTAAACAAACATTGTATACTTAAAAAAATACTGAGCAGTAATTAGTAATAAAAAATCCTTGCTTTGGTAACATCAACCGTTAGACGATGATATGATAACTGTAATCTTCTTAGTCGGAACCCCCGGAGCATTGTGCAGACAGACGATATATTGTAACAAAATATAAATGGTATTTACGTAGGTGTCTTCTTTGACACATATGTACATGGTCTGTTTAATAATTTAATCATCATAATATATATAAAGCGAAACTTATCAAGTGTATAGACTCCATATGATCAAGCTCAGTTCATTTGGGATGTTTATCTCATTACACATTCCCGTTCAAGCCTCGGCGCTCTTTGTGCTGCGCTCCGAGATTAAATGCAAATTTTCACGAACACACAACACGTATTATTATTAAAATTGATAAGATAATCAGGTCAGTTAATTATAATATACATTAGTAAATGGTATTGAAATATTCTGAGATGATGAGCGACAACTTTTACAGTTATATTTATTTAACTTTAGATATTATTTCATAACCAGATGGTAAGTAGTCACCACGTCGTCGACCTTGGGAACTAAAACCTTACGTCGCTTGTGTGAGTAATTATACTAATATATTTTATAGCAATCACAATAAATTATAAAATGGCATTAATGTATGTATATTTTGACAAAATACAAAATCAAAATGCTAATGCAACATAAAATCTAGAGTGCAAAATAGTGTTATTTTATTAATTTCTTAAACGTAGAAAGCCAGTATCACATAAAAGGTAGACACAACCCGAGGGGACGTGAAATCAACTACAGGAGTAAGGCAGCCCCACACATTTACATATTTCAAGTCAAAATTCAGCGAACGTCATATTTTACGATCCACGTCGCCCACGGGGACCGACGACGAACTCAAAAGTACTTCAATAAATACGACTACGGATAATAAAATTCACTGATTCCATTTTTGCATCTTGATTGGGGTTTCTATAGCTTATTTGTATTCGTTCAAAAACCCCTAAACAAATCCACACATAGAAATTCAAATTTATCTGAAAAACGAACATAACAAGACATGATATCAAATTCACACCTTCAACAACAAGCTCTTATGTATTTTCATTGATCACCAACATCTTCCATGGAGGGGTGGAGATGGCGATAATTAATTTAAAAAAATTAATTCGCTAAACATAAAATACATTAAAAATATTGGGAGCAGACACACTTAAGATTATTATCATTCAAAGCTGTTTTGGCATATCGATCTATCATTCTTTCTTCTCTTGTTTAATATAATCGTCTAACACAAATCCATAATTTATTTATCGTTCTGCATCTTCTACAGAATATTTCACGGGGAATGTTCCGAGGAATTGTTCGGATTAATCCCGGCTGCTGAATTTCACCTTCGGACATCTTGTCAAAACTCCAAATATCACCCGCACCACCTAGATGACCGAAAATCCACAACAGCGCGATTTTTAAAACATTTTCTGCCTCGCACGACCACTATGTGGAAGGTCGGTGAGGTCCATATGTGACATCAATAAAAATATCAAGAAAGCAACTTTAATACTATAATTTCAAAGAGTTGACAATTTCCGAGCGTCAGCGCTAATTTTAGGTCAATTCTGTTATTATATCGAAAAGTGTGAAGTCAAGAGACCGTGAGGGAAAGAATAAAATAATTGAGCCCATTAAAACTTTCGCCAGAACTCGCTGGAGAATTGAAACGGAACCAGCCGAGCATACCGATACGCTTGCAACAATGGCGATCATATAATACATCTACATACAAATACGGCGTGTCTGTACTTGGCGTATTTTAGTGATTAATCGTTGTATCGCTTGTTAGAAGCGATAACGAAACTACATACAATTATAATTTTAAAAAGAGGCCGTTATACATTTAATATTTTTAAAGCTACGTAGATGTACATATATCTTCTTCTTAAATACAAACAATGTGTTCCTAAGCTATTTTCCGTGTGTAATGAAACTTTGGAGAGTGACCTGTAAAGGTTTTAAGCCCAAAAAGAACAATATTTTTCTCTATATTTGGTCCTTCAATATAAACAGTATTATAATCGGTTTACTGAAGCCGGGACGGCTAGCTTGTTGATAATAAAAGCAGCCTACATAGGACTAGTAGCTAAGTTCCACGGCTCCGCCACCCCACATAACCTGGTTCCCCCCAGGACCAGAAAGCGAATTCTGAAAAAAAAATCTCAATCGTTCGGCTGCAGATTATGAGATTTGAATCTCGGTTCGGGCGCAACAGTTTTTGTTTATTTTACTCAATAAATTTTCCATAGCTGTGTAAAACATGTTAAGCCGTTGGCTGGTCGTGGTGAACTCTCCCGATTGCATTTCGTCGGGTTATGATGGTGAAAGACCTCAACAGAGGGCGATTGTGTTTGTACACACATACCTGTGCATCTAGCTCTCTAGTCTTGAAGATATTTCTACGTAGAATCTATGTTTCCAACCTATTGCAGCTACACGTTATATATGTGTTAGTATGTATGTATGTTGTATATATTTAAGCGATTTTTTTTATTGG
This sequence comes from Vanessa atalanta, assembly GCF_905147765.1. Lineage (NCBI taxonomy): Eukaryota > Metazoa > Arthropoda > Insecta > Lepidoptera > Nymphalidae > Vanessa > Vanessa atalanta. The sequence goes on from NC_061885.1 coordinate 311,344, forward strand.
ACTATACACCAATATGATGTATTAATTAGTAAAGAATTTTCTTTGTTGGTATAAAATAAAATGTATATTATTATATTACGAATGATTTTCAGCTACAAAGGTCTATCCAGGGTAATCGCGAACTAATACACACCGTACTGTATAGTGATGTAAATTCGATGTTCGCAAGAAGTAGAAAAGAATTAACAGAATATTTCCTGTCTTCGGTTCATTATAACTTCAGAAATCAATTTCTACTCCATTATAACTTTAGTGATCGAGTTCTCGACGGATTACTTAAGAAAAACCTTATTCGCATTAAATATAAAATATATATATTTGTACATATAGTAGGATTTTTCTCATTGTTTTCACGATTATCAACTATGTAAGGCTTTGCTAAAGCTTTGGGGTAATACTGATAATACGAAATTTTTAATATTGATCCGAAATAGGAAACCACGTCAGGTCTTCCGGATCTGCAGCGTTATACATCTCAGAACAAGGTTATTTATAATGGGGTACGTAATTTTTAAACGAAACATAAGTTAAACATGTTTATTTAAGGACGGACCATACACGATATAAAAAAATAACACAGTGAATTGTAATCTTAACAGGTATTTGGATGTGGTAGGCGGTCTAGTTAAGGAGCAGTCTGTTGGTGAGTGGTCACCACCAACACAAGACATGACTCTGTATGAAATATTGATAGTTCCTTACATCGCCCATGCGCAACAAGCCTTGGCAACTAAGATATTATAGCCCACGTGCCCGTAGTTACACATGTTCAACACTTCCATTACGTTCCGCAATGTATTAGCACAAATCACGCACATCTTCAAATCCCGGAGGACGCGGTGTTAAGGAAACTACAGCCGAAGTAAGTTTTAATACGTTCGCGGCGTGTCGTGATGCGGACAACATTCGATTCCAAGTTTAGCAGTTCACACCGCACGGCACACCCGCTTCATTCCGTACCGACTTTCTTACGGATAACTTAGAACGAATTCTTTTGATAACATTTAGCCATGTTTTCCCTTTTAACTTCACAACTATTGAAAATCGGAGTTTTGCGAATGGTTTTTTTTTAAAATATAACTATTATTATTTTTGAAAATAATAATATACTGTATATATGTCCCACAACTGTGTCTCTCCTTCCGGTTTGGAAAACACACACACAATACTACACCGCTTTAAGCATTACCAGACAGACAGACCAGTATAGCAGTCTTCGATAATATATAGTATATACATATGTTTAACATATTTATATAGATAGAATACGTGAAAATATTCAATCGTTTCGGTCGATCAATCAATAATTTAATTAGAATAATTAATTAATAAGATTTATTTTCGTTGTAATAACAGATAATTTAAACAACGTAATGATTGATAATTATTAATTTTATACCTTTAATTAACAGGCGAGCTTTCTCGCCTGAACTCACTCAACTGAATTAAACAAATTAAGGGTTTGCTACGTAATCTATAATTAAATATATCCACTTGGTGGTAGGGCTTTGGGCAAACCTGTCTGGGTAGGTAGTACCACCCACTCATCAGACATTTTACCGCCAAACAGCAGTACTCAGCATTGATATGCTCCGGTTCGAAGGGTGAGTTAGCCAGTCTAACTACTATGTTCTGAAGTTTGGTGACGCATTGGTGATTTAAGAAATGGTTAATATTTCTTACAGCGCTTTTGTCTATGGGCGGTGGTGACCAATTACCACCAGGTGACCCATTTGCTCGGTTGCCTACCGATATAAAAAAATAATATTACAATCAGTTCCAAATATATTCGAGACAACTTGAGCTTACCTCGAGCGACAATTTTTGATATAAATTGTAAGCAAAATTAATAATTTGTTTGAATGTTTATATTAAAACTTTTACAATATATAATACGAAATATTTGTTTACTATGAGTTTTTTTATCTAATTATTATTTTCAAATTCAAAAAGGGCGAAGATGACAATGTTATGTTTTTACCCCGCTTGAAATGCCGTTGAAAACAATCAAGAACAACCTGTTACTCGGAAAGAGATCTCTCCGCTCGTAAGTTTTTAGTGTTTATACATCTTAGAAGTGAACCCGACTTTCCATATAGAAAATAAGATATTTTCTATTGAATTATATAATAGTTTAGAGTTGATTTTAAGTCGATTTTTTTTTTCATGCCTTGCTTTTAGAAATATTTATTGGTGCTTACCAATAAAAAATGGATCAAATAAAAAATATGTCATTTCAATATAGAAAAGTCCGATGTTTGAAGCTGGCAGTGCTTACACTCAAGCCTTGGAAAATACTGAAATTAGAAACTCCTGCGTTTATAATCTTTCAAACTTCCTCATGAGAGTGAGGGCATAAAGTGGACTTCTGCGCTGTTTGCACCAACTTGAGCCCTATAATGGCTCCCTATATTTTATTATAATATTCTCCTTTAAATATGGCCACCGTGACCGAAGTCGATCTTCTGATCGTCCTTCTGACGTAATCTAGGAGTGGGCTATGCGTGGAATATAACGAAAGGTGTACTCACTGCAGTCCGCCTCGTCAGTGCCGTCCACGCAGTCGACGTGCATATCGCAGCGGTAGTGCGGCGGGATGCAATACGTCTTGTTCCACACGTACTGACCGCATGTCAGCTGACCCGCTTCACATTCTGGAGGCGCTGTGAACAGAGAAATATGTTTCAATATCATAAAACAAGGTATGCCGTAACGCAGACTTGTGAACGAAGATTCATAAGTGTGCTGAGAATAAATAATAAAAACTATTTGTCCGTTTGTTTTGCTTTTAAGAAACACTTTTACAAAAGAATTATGCGAACTGAAATATATACTTAGTTTAAGCGTAAAAATATTGTATTTACACAACAATTTTAATGGAAATATCAAGATATACTTATGTAACAAGTCAATAACCTTTTTGTATATAAAAATAACTGTTAACATAAAAGTAAAAATCGTTTGTTATAGCATTTATATTGCAAACTCTGAAACTCTAATACCCAAGAAGTTACGTTTTGACTCGCTTCGTATTAGCTGAAAGGAGCCGTATGAGTGAGCTTAGAACACGTAACAGATAAATAACGAGCAACAGCGAGCTCCGTGGCTCGTTGAAACGTCCACCGTTACTCACTGCACTCCAGCGAAACGACTTCGAAGTCAATAAATATTCGAAGCACAGAGAAGGGATCAATCGTATACCGTCATTAGTACAAAGGTCGGGACCGACCTGTAATCAGTGTCGGCCATCAATCACGCCGGAGGGCCCTCGAGGCTCCGAGTGTATGTAAGGTCCTTATCAGGGCTCCAATTGAATTTACGCGAATTCTCTCGAATGATTCAAAAACGATTTATTGTTTAATCGCGCAGCGATCTGAATCATGATCATTGTTTGGATGTATTGATTCATTCGTATTCAGCGGATAACAGTCGAATGGATTTAGAATAATAATTTCAGATTTTGCATCGCGTAGAAATAATATTTACCCGGAAAATTTCCAAAAATCACAAGCGTCAGTCATCTTGTTAGCGAATTGATTGCAAACGATGTGCGGCCTATTCCAATCACAGGAGTACGAATAAAGAGTTACATTTAATTGACGTGATTTTGGTCGAGATATTGAAAAATATATAGTATTATGGATTAGTTACAAAATATTGCTTTTAACTTTTCAAGTATTCGTTTAAGCTATAAACTCGGGCGGTTTTTTCTTTGTATATTGTTTTGTCGCCTTATTCAGACGTTTCGTCTAGTGTCACAGAATACGCGCGAAATATTACACGTCATTCTACGAGAGCAATAATAGTGAGGAGATAGAACACGATGTTCGCGCTCGGCTAGTGATGCGACAGAGGTGCATGGCGTGTAGCTGTGAGTGACGACACACGTGCCGAATTCGGAATTTAGCCGAGCAAGAAATTTTAACTTTGCTTTGTATAAGTTGAGCGTTTGATTCGTATTAAAATAATTTCAACAGTGGAATTCAATTCAAAAATATTTAATTCTCTGTTGTTTTTTTTTTTGAGTCCAAATATGAATAAAATATTTTTTTATTTGTAAGCACACCACAATACAGGAAATACAAGAATAAATACTAAGCAAAAACAAACGAATACTTTCTTAAACCTAACAAATAATGATATCACAAGAGAAAAAAACACGTCATACAGAAAAACTGGCACCAAAATTATACATAAAATGTACAGTGACCGTATTTTGATGATTGTTTTTACGTTGGATTTAGTATTTACGTTTCCAAGATGGTCAATATCAATTACGTTAGTATCGGACAGTGTAATAAGTACAAGAAGCATATTTTCGGACTCATGGAGGTCGAATTTTATTTTGTCGGCAAATAAAACTAAGAAAAGTACGTGGTCATCCTACAAGTGACCCGCTCGTGTGAACTGTATGTAGATACTTTCGGCTATGATTGATTGGTCCCGAACAATCGCAGCTGTGTAAGTGGCTGCGATATTGAGCCGTTGCACCGTACAGCTCACCACTTAGCTACCCATCGTTTAAGCCCTTATTACGTACGACATACGGTTGACAATCAACGGATCCTCGACGCGTACACCGCTGCAGTGGACCCGCAATTCTCTTTTATTGTGCCCAAATTACGACCGTGATGTATTGGAGAGCACTGAATGAAACTGCGATGTTTTCATTCAATTCGTCTCGTCGCTTTTAAAAAAAATATCGCATCCGAGTTTTCACGTTGACAATAGTGTTCGATGATTTAATTTATTTACATTTTTAAATTATAATATTTTTGTACGTCCACGTGACATTGAGCGAAATAATTTGTGTCCATATATGTTCAAATTATTTTCTGAGTTTTTTATATAAATTTTCAATAGAAGTTGATTATATGATATTTTTCACGATTACAATATCTAATTATGTAGAATTCCCAGTCTGTTTGAACAAAGGTTCGCCTGTAAATTTAATTTTCAAAACACTCAAAAAGATGCACGTCACGGCCACGCGTCACGTATGGATGACCCCCCCACTCCCAGTTCATTAGTAATGGCCTAAATAGACTACCTCAACGTGTGCATGGCGTTACCCAATAATTATGCTGTCACCTAAGGCTCATGTATTCAGGCATTATAAACGTAACGTAACGTATCTTTTGAATAATGGAATATTATGGTCCGCATTAGCAACTCAATTTCGAGCCAATAAAATAGCAGACGAATTGATACTTCATTCGGTATATTAATGATCGAATTAACGCAAAACCAAGTTTGTTCAGCGTCATGACTAATTTGTAATCTTACCTTTGTATTAGTTATATATTTAATACAGAATTTTTTTATTCAATATGTTGGATTAGTGAAAAAAAATAATCACATCATCGAGAGTTGATAGTTGTAGTAACGCAGATGAAATCACAAGACAGCGCGAATATTTTTAATAATGATACATACGGCATTATTGAAAATATAATATAAATATGGATTTTTTTAGTAATGATACATATGGCAGCGGTCAGAGCTCGGAAGTGAGAAATGTTAATCGATCGATTCACCGCTTCTGTACTTTCAACCATGAGTACTAAAATATGACTGTGCCTACTCAGTCTTCTTTTTCAAACTTGAAATTAGAACTCAGTAATAAAAAATATTATTATAAAACACACGACCAAGTATATATAAAGTAAAATGACAAGATTTTTATTTTATACGAATTCAATAGGTGTTTAAGGAATTCAAATATTTGGCGTATTTCATTAAAGTGTAAGGATTTTCTTTTCATTTAATTTTAATTGAAAAGTCTTTTAAAAGTTATTTTAAATCAGACGTCAATGTAAGTCCACGTGCATTTCAGTTGTGAAGCATTTTCAGGCTACAAATTAAATGGGAAGTTAAAGAGGTAAGTGCATTTAAAGCAGCGAGAAAGTGATGCAAATGAGGAGTCAAATATAAATACACGGTAATTTATTCAGCGTAATTAGCACCCGAAAAGATTTCCTGTACGAATATGTAGAGGTGGAAATACCCCACAGCTGAACAACGGAGATCTGCCTTCTCATCTTAAGAAGAAAGATGAGAACGAATTTAATAAATACAGTTTTTAAACATCGTCTGAATTTACTCCGAAACAGTTATTTTCCTTTATTATAAATATTTAGTAAAACTTCATTATTTTATAAAAGATTTCGTAGATGATACTATATACGATAGTTAGAACCATCACCTCATCATATATTCTACCACGAAACAGCAATAGTTATAGGCTATTCGAATCAAAAAAGGAATACAGTTAAATAGACAAACTAGATTCCCGTATGCCGCGAGATTAGCGAACAGCTCCGTTATATTGTGCACTACTGTCAGTTCTCGACTCTCACCTATATCTTTATTTATAATACAACACTCACTATTCGACTTAACTACTTGTATCATCTTTAATTTTACTTTCAAAGTTCCGATACTAACTTCGTCGACGTTCAAAACGCTCAATGATATCGTGTAAATTCGATGACAAATGTTATTTATTTGTGTTTTAGTCTCTGGCGGTTAGTAAACCCAAGTATTGTAGCGGTGCAGTTTGAAGAGTAAGTGAGCAAGTGTAACTACAGGCACAAGACACATAGGATCTCAGTTCCCAAGGTCGATGTACATCTTAGAGGTTAATGGATTCGTTATTTTAATTCAACTTTTAAAAAAATATTTCAATCAAAACAAAATATTACATCGTCTAAAAAATAGTTGGTTTGGAAAAAGAGGTTTAAGGCTTATACTTTAAATCTCATTTTCCGAAACCATTGGGTCGCTTTAGTATTTATTCCTTTTAATGGCGATGTATATATTATTATAATATGATTATTACATGTTAATTTTTAATTAATGGAAACGATTGACTGCGCACCGGATCAGCGGCTAACATTAAATTTAACCTTATTAATGTAGTTTCAAAATCGTTCGATAAAGTATATTTCATTTAAACGTTGATATAAACACAGGTAATTTATATAAAACCTACTCACGTCCGTACCTCTGTGTGGTCTTTGTTCATTCCTTGTTTTGTTTCGACTTGTAATATAAGCACAGATCGACTTGATAAGATTTATATAAATGATGAGCGAGATAGTTGAAGATAAGGATGGAAGACGGTTATCAAACCATAAAACTGTGCCAATAATCAATATGAGACGGTGTCACTAGTCACAGTAATGGCCCTTTTCAATTACTAATGATCTTTATGTCCGTAATAAAAGTATCATTGCTTATATATCTGATACAATAAAAATATACTTTATAAAATAGAGAGCTTAGAAGAGCAGAGAGTTTGAATGTAGAGCTGTTATGATCATTAAGTATTGTCATTTTTTATAGTACATTGAGTGTCAACCACAGCTTTAGTCGTTTTAAGTGGTAATCCGAAGGTCATGTTTAAACTTGCTTGGTACCAAATTTCGTCTGATTCAGTTCAAAAGGCCGTGAAAGAGTAACACCGAAAAATGAATATGTGTTTATATGTAATATTAATTCGTACGACAAACTATGTGTATGATTTGCTTAAAACATTGTTATTAGATTTAGTATCTGCTTTGAAAGATCTGTTTCTTTCCCTCCCTGGGTCTACTGAAAGAACGGTGTTTAATAACACATATAAACCTTCTTGGTTCTCTTTTGTCATATTTATATATCTATTTAAATGATGTTATGTTACATAAAATAAATAAACTGTATTCTAACTGTCATTAGAATAGTAAGTGTGAGGGGAGGCTAGAATGTACAATAAAGGCAGGTACTCACGACACGACTGGAATTCATCTTCTCCTTTCTCGCAATCTCGCTGATAGTTGCACACCATTAGGGCAGGTATGCACTTGCCCTCCGGGCACCGGAACATGCCAGTGGGACATATCGTGTCGCCTGAAAAAATACAAAATATTAATAACAATTATTTGATTATAGTTACAATGGTTGAAAGTACCGATACGAGGTAGGCGGAAAAGTGTCGCCTTTGTCTATTGACGACTCGGGAAGACGGGATGTTACGAAACAAATTGGCAATCGGTGTACCAACAACCCCCTTACCACCAAATAAAATATGCTCATTTGTATCTGGACAAGCGAACCTCAATTAAGATCCACATGACCTATCAACTTGACCACTTGTCAAATTCAGAGCCTTTTTTGCTGCATTGGTTCTTGGCCTATCAGTCGAGGTTAAAATCAAAATATACTTTATTCAAGTAGACTTTTACAAGCACTTTTGAATCTTTATTTTAAAAACTATATTAAGTAAAGGTACCACCGGTTTTGAATGTAGATTCGAGAAGAACAGAGTAGAAACTCGGTAGTTACTCTTTTACTCATTTGAAATACTTAAGCAAGATAAGAAGAACAAGAAGATAAAAAAGACTTAAACAATAACATTAGTCCTGTGTAGACAATTATCGAAGAACTACTTTTTATAATTTATATAACAATAATTATATACGTACGTCGTACATACATAATTTATAAATAGGCAAAATTTGAATTCATATATAACTTTTCATCTACAGTAAATAAATGTGCGCAAAAATAAATAAAAGGTAAAGTTGGATAGAAATTCATTTTCAATAACAAACCTTTAAGTTCAATATGAGAAATCTAGACCAACTAAATTGAAAATATCTTTTCTCAAAGATCCTTTAAGGTGAAATGTGGTGTTTCAGACCTGCAGGTCCTCTACGTATGTTATTGGTTTAAAAGCGAATTTAATTATAAGTTCAAAGGTATCCCAATATATTTCGTCCCTCATTTTAATTAAATTCGAACGGTTAAAGGAGTTAATTTCGTTTTTTCCGGTAAACGTCTAGTCTTATTGGATAAGGTTTGGATTTTTAGAGATAAATACAGAGAAAACTAACCTTAGATGTACGTATTCCATGCAATTTGCAAATAGCTTTGCTATATTATACACAACAAACCCTTCTCGATTAATATAATATAATGTGTATATAATGACGACCTTCGTGGTCGAGTAGTGTGTACATTAGTTTTCACGGGTGCGCCACTCCGAGGTCCCGGTTTCGAACCCCGGCTGAGTCGATGTAGAAAAAGTTCATTAGTTTTCTATGTTGTCTTAGGTCTGGGTGTTTGTGGTACCGTCGTTACTTCTGATTTCCATAACACAAGTGCTTTAGCTACTTACATTGGGATTGGAATTTATTATTTATAATATATCTTTATTATTAGTACTACTCTATTCGATTTTTATTGCATCGTTAAGCGGACGGACAAATGGGCCACCGGAGTTGCCATAGGGCCAAGCAGTAATACTTAGAATTGTTATCTTATTTCTCTGTGCGGTGGTGACCACCTACCATCAGATGGTACATTTGCTCCACCCGCCTAACTTTACATTTAAAAAAAAAAACATTTTATCTGTGTTATCTCAACGATGATCAATTGTAACGTGAAAGCGAGATAAACAAATACCTACTGTCAAATTTCTTATATTAATAATGATTGACCGATACCAATAAATACTAAAATAATATTAATTGTACGGTTATATAAAAACATGACATTTATGCAAATATCAGTGTCGGTTATTACCGGTTTTTGTCAGTTTTTCTTAAAAAATTATATGCGGATTCCAAAAGCATATTTGTATAGTTTTCCTATTTTAACGATTTTAAGATTAGCAAGAATGTGTAATTCTTACTTTATACATACCGTGCAAATGAGTGGTTGTAATTTCCCACTATTGGTATCTTTTGAAGAGAACGATTGGAGCTTATTCTACAACTCTGCTCCAATGCAAGTCGGTACAATGAATCGTTATACAAATATGCAATCTCATGAAATATCCCAAAGCCGATCCTCAATATCAGAAACTGTTTCTGAACTATATTGGTGATGCACTAAATCCTATATTTCACGGTCTGAATAGACCCGTCCGAGATGAGCTCGCGATATAAGGCGCTCTTATCTTGAATATCATTTTAATAAATATTTAGGAGATACTTGAGGTCAGCTGAATCGGATTTTTCGAAACTTTATAATGTTGTGTAGGTTTTGTGATATGCTATATTTTCGATTACACACTATTCTATTGTTGCTTAATATACTCAAATTAAAAATATCTTTATTTAGATATTGCATAATCCTCCTAGCCTATATACTCTATACATAATCTAGTCCAATATTAGAAGGAATAAAGATGAACAAACCTTAGAATAATGATTCACGTACGCCAGGCGATTTGCTAATACCTCGGCTATATCGTGCACTACTGACAGTTGACTTTTATATCTTTATTTATAATACAATACAACTTTAATTTTACTTCCAAAGTTCCGGTAAGTTTCGTCGACGTTCAAAGCGCAATTATTTCGCAAAATCATTATGAATATCATAGATTCAAGCTCTCGACCAATGATATCCCGTCAATTTGATATCAAATGTTGCTTATTTGGTTTTTGTTAGCTTGTGTTTGCAATAGACTATGAATGAATAGTACATAAAAAATTATAAATATAAAACTTGCATTGAATTATCGATCAATGCTATGAATACAGACCTATCTCCCTACATTAACGTATATTTGTGAAAATATTAACACATCCCCAGAACTGTATCAAAGTAATTTAATAATTCCATCATAAAATTTATTTAGAGAATATACAATTATAAATTTTGTATATTGACAATTATATTTCACATAATGAAAACTCTAACAGCGTATTGAATGTAAATGTTTTCAAAATCAATCTTGAAATAAAACTAACTTTAAAATCATAAGCCTATCGAAAATTATTTTAAATCACAATGTTCCAAGGATTCGGCAACACCATGATTACAGATTTTCATCGAGGATTTCATTGAGTTTATTTTATTTCTCACTCATAGTTAGAGTTTCAAGTCACGAGATAAGATACATTTTCGAGTAGGATTAAGTATAAAAATATTAAGTAAGTAAAAGTTTCAAAATACAATAACGCTGTGTAGTGCAAAGAAAAGTATGCGGTTTTGTAACTACGATACTGTTCGCAGTTTGAACTGAACACAGGAAAGATTTTACTGAGCTCTGTTGCCATCGAAGCGCGTTATTTGGAAGACATCTGTGTATAGTTTGCGAAATGATTCAAATATTCTTTCAACTAATATAAATATTTGAACGCTTTGCCATTTTACTCGAGATAATGGCCAAATACTTTATAGATATAGTACATATATCAAATCTCTTTGAATATAGCAATACGAGATTTTTACCTAAATGATAACAAGCCTAGCGTTAGTATTCCTTTATTTTCATACAAATATAAATAAGAATATATAAACTAAGAATATAAAATTAGTTTATTACATAATTTTATTTTAAAATAGTATACCTTCTTAGTTTCTTATTGGTTCTACTTTGTAGAATCTACATTTCGACCAGAAGACGAATCATAAATAAGGGCCTTCTCGAGTAAATACTTTTGATATGATTTATTATTATATACGTAGTTCGAATAGATATTAGGTATTATTTAATTGTATTGAGGGGTTTAGTTAATACTATACTTCTAATGTAAAGTACTTTCTCTTACTAACGTAAAGTATGGACATTATATTCGTGACGTATATTACTGCGATAAAAGAAATGTATTTGACAATAATTTTATTACCAACAATAAAAACAATATCAAAACGTTGGTCTCGTACAATAAAAAATTTAATCACTTAAAGGCCAAAAAATATTCCGTAACCTAATTCCATAGCATTAAGACGATTCGTCTTTTATGAGAGAAGTCGTCAAATTTTATTATTGCCTATTGTTTCTTGTTTAGCGTAGACTACCGGGGGACGCTGGAAGGTCGATTACATCTTATAATATTGGATACGATAAGTATTCTCTATCAGGTAAGTCTGAATCCTTACATTAAGTCCATACTCTGTTACACGAGAACGTAACCAAGTGAAAACCTTCGGTTTTAAAACAAATTGCAGACAATTTTGACGTGAAACGTTCCGTTTAATTTGTGTTTATAATTCATCTCATGTTCTCGTGTTTATCGGAAGAGGAAATACCGTGAGGAGACATGAGATCTGAATCAGTCGCATGAAATTCAATCACATGCTCATGCGAACTGCGTAGTGATATAACTAGAAACCTTTACTCAACAATAATGAATTTAAAGGCTGACTTAATACGTCTAATTTGACATTACAGATTAATACTTTTCAGAGGCGAAGTTTCTCTAACAACATAATTATAGATTAGGTTGCTTTTAATCTTAACTTACAATATGATAGAGAAGACACACAGTGTGAGTAATTGTATGCAAATATATTGTATGCGCGAATAATTTAAGCGATATCTGAATTGGTACACAGTCAGTGGACAGTGGAGCTCGTTCAGTTTAAACTTAGTTTTGCAGTTTAGCGAACTTGCTGCTTCAAAGATAACCCGTTTAAATAAGTATTTGCAGAAGTTTAGATTGAGGAGAAATCATGAGAAATAACTGTCTCTATTTAAAATTTGCTATTAGACCAGACTTCGTAGTATGTACATATGTAAGCAGTTACTCTGATTGGGATTACCTGTGGATTATATAAGCTTTATTATTTCTCAAGATTAGTGGTGCTTAAAGATCTCATAGCGATAAACCAAAAGCGAATATAAAATAAAAAATTGTTAATTCGTCAATAAAATTGAATATTACGGGACTTTTGACGTCTCTTACAACGGCAAGTTAGCCGTTTGTATGAGGTGGTTAATTTGCCAGTATACCAACTTAAGCCACAAAAAAGAGCATACTTGAATAAAGCAAGTTACAACACAGAGATACTTTGCTTAGTTTTTAATTTATTTCTGTTGATGAATAGCTGATGAATAGCTTATTTTATGTACAAAACTGGAATTTTAATGTTTAAGGCTCAGATATAAATAATTTTATATTTTCTATCTTCTATCGGTTTGTATATTCTTTAACAAAGGATTCTATAATTCGTCCATAAACATGGTAACCAAGCTAAGGACATAAAGCTCGTTATCCCGTAATAAGGTCGACTTCTCTGCGAGATATCTCCTCATTTGATTCCATTGTTGTTATACGATTCCGACCTTTATGGCCAGTTTATGGTCTCGTTACGAGAAAAATATGCAGACAGTTATTTTATCTCGGTACAGAAAATTATTTTTATTGAAGATATAAATTGTTAAATTGAATATTTATTAAATATATTAAAGAAATATCGAAAACTTGGAGTTAGTTAAGGTTTTACACCACTGCCTTCAAGTTCAAATTACACGTGGCTTATTGAGGTACCGTGGCCGAATTGAGGAAACATATATCTAAGCTAAAGTAGTCTGTCCATCCCATAATCACATTATATGCTATAATTAAAAAACAATTATAACAATACAAACTATTTATTTTATTTATTTTATTTTAATGCTTTATTGTACAATACAAAAGTATTAACAAAACTATTCACTTTGACTTGGATTTCCAAAGGATTTAAAGAACTTTTTGTGCGGTAGTACGACCCGAACTGGGCTGTACGAGCCAAGTTCGGGTCGTATATATCAATATATTATTATTAAAACCCTTTTTTGTAGCATAGGTTATCTATTTAAGAATGATTTTCTTTTTTAAATCCGACTATGGTCTATGTTTATCTCATCATGGAGCAAGAAGGTTAAATTCAATAATAATAATAAGATGGAACGACTAATGAAGATGCGCTTATGAAATTTTATTTTTAGGATATCATCATAACTTATATACCTACTAAAGCTCAGCGGTATACATCTAGGAAGTGAATTGGACAAAAACTACATTCATACTATATTAGTCATTCTCTAAAAGTTTGATTGAGAAGTTAATTGATTAAGATTGATTGCAGGTTGCATGTTTGGTCAAAAATAAATCATTGTTGAATCTTCGAGTTAGTATCGAGAAACTATTTACGTAAACCAGATGGATGTGACCATCTCCGAGACATTATTTTCAGTTAATCCTCCATTATCGTAACTAATGGCCGTTGATAAGTATCTGTACGAACGATCGCCGATCCTAATTATCGCTCCACGGGTTTCGTTCACGGATAACTGTTTCTTTAAAGATTCAATTCACGTATTAAACTTTCACATATTGAGAAAAAGAATGGAATCGTCCCACTTATGGGTAATCGTTTAAGGAATCTATAATAGTTTATACCACGCTGCTTTTGTTTTTGCGATTTGGTTAATATATTTATTTATACATATATCTTCCAGTCGGGAGGCATAAATGTAAACAATTTCGAAATTGAATTATTATGATGATTATTGGTAGAATATATGAATAATTGATCGTGTTACGAATGGATTCGCGAAAAAATAGTGTTTTAAATGTCGGCAAAGTTGTCATAGGAACTTTTGAAAAAAATTTAAAGTAGATAAAAGTAGTGGAGTGAATTATTATTGTATTATAAATAGATATATAATAATCAAATATTTTTTTGTACTACACATATTTATAATATAGTATTCGCAAATTGAAGGTTTTATAATGTACTCCTTCAATTAAAATAGTCTATATACCAGGGGGTTGCCAAGCTCCACCGAGTAAAAATGTTATGTATATACGTTTTCTGACAATTTATTTGTTTTTATTTATTTATAATAAAAAAACTGTGTACATATCATTATTGGACATGGTTGTCCTAATTCGATATTACAGCACGTTTATGAACAACATTTAAAATAAGTCTCTACATTATATATGATATAGTCCAAGTTTATTTATTTCGTCTTATTATTTACATAAGATGATAGATGATAAAAAAGCGTTGATTTAATGGTTGTTGACTTCCAGGCAGGATGTGTAACATACATATATAATTGAATTTAACTAACATGACCGTATTTTTAGATATTGAAAAAGAGTAATTACTGAGTTTCTTGCTGGTTCTTCTCGGTAGAATCTACATTCCGAACCGGTGGTAGCTTTACTTAATATAGTTTGTTAAATGACGATTCAAATAACTGCTTGTTAAAGCCACTTTGAATAAAGTATATTTTGATTTGGATTTTTATTAAGATTGTCCTTTTCTGTCTTGGCCAAATTATTTAATCGTGTATTTTATCCTTTCTGTGTTTAGTATGATTTGTAATCGATGTTCATTTCAAATATATGTACATTCTTTTTTTATTCTGTAAATACATATTTTATATAAAAGTTCCGTTGTTTGTCTATATATACCTGAGTTATGTCCTAATATACAAAAAAATTATAACCTCCTCTTTTTTCAAGTTGGGTAATAATTAGGTTTCAAAACATCAAGATCAATATTATATTGTTTTTTTGTTTTATTTTTCGTTACCCTGAAAGAAAGTCCTTTAAACATGTCTTCATTATTACGTTATCATTGTATATCTCCTTATGTTTTTCAATAATGTATTAATATAAAATCAAATTATGTTAAGGTGCCGTAATTCAACAGAGGATTTGCCTATAAATATCAGAGCTCCCAAGACGTCCACCGTGTCGTTCTCCGGCCGCAGACTGGCACGGTGCCAAGTGGTCGCCATCTTTCGGAAGCCATTGCTACTTCCGGTGCACACTGTTTCACGGATATGAATAATATGGTCGTTTGAACATCTGTGTCGATGTTTTATTGATAGCGATAATTAATCCGAGACAAATGTTTGTAATAGGGTTACGTCTGGTTTTAATTGAACCTGCATATTTTACTTAGGGCCAAGGTGACGCAGCGATTGGAACACATGTATTTTGAACAGGGATAATTAATTTGTGCCTATAATTCGGTGTCTAATTTTCATTGGTAAATTTCTCGGACAAATTTCAAACCATTTCCTCAACTAAAGGCAGTTACTTTACAATATAATTACAAATAAGCACATCACGATCCTGCGTCACGTGCGCCCTCCGTTTGTGCTCATCCAGCTCTTCATTCCGTAACAGTGCAATTCCAGTGTGATTAACAATTTAACAACTAACGTCCGTCGTATCAGAACAATGATTATTTATTTACTTACAACTGTTGTGTGTTAAGCAACATGTAACTCTATTATAAGATAAATGTATGTAATAGAATTCGATGAGGCGATTATCAGCACGAGAACAGTTTAAGCACTTGAAAACACAATGCTTGCGTGAGTTTGATTTTGATTGAACCTGAAAACTTTGATTACGATTTGTTGTAGCTGCTGTACCATTTCAGCTCAAAACCTCATCGCCGTGTAAGAAAAATGTCATGATGTTCGTAGATCGTAGTAGTCGTGGCATGAAAGCGTACCAAATAAACAAACTAACGCTAACACGTATAGTTTGGATTACAAAATAGAGAGATTTTTGGAAACCAAACTCGGTAGAGAATCGCAAAACTAATTTACTAAAAAAATAGGATCACAAAGCAACGCCCGCGGTGATTTTTTGTATTATGAATATAGAGTGTTAGTTACCGAAATACCGAACGATAGAGCTTTGATTTTCAATATAAAGAAAACACACGATAACCGGCGGGCATGATAGTGGGTAGAAGTGCCTCTCGTAAGTTATTACAGCCTGTAGCATTCTTTGTATTGATCTAAGAATATTTGAAAGATCAGTGAGTCAGAGTAATTACAAGGAAAATAATAAAAGAAGATCCTATACAAACAAGAGACCAATACAGATGGATAAACATACTTTATTCCAGTCGGCACAAAGACCCGGCAAGAACTTCAGTAGATTTTCTTTTCCGAGTAAATGATATAGATATGTCTATTAACTACAATTAAACCACTATTAAAAATAATCTCAGAATTCAATGATTATTTTAATCCAGCATGGAAGCCAATCGGGTCGACCAGAAGTCTATCCAGGTTTTCACTGTGGGATTATTTTGGGGCTTTTTAACTTTGATTGTAAAGATCAATCATTTTTTCTTAGACTTAAATGGCTATTCTTACAGATGCTAAAAATAATAATCCTGGAAGCAAAGCGAGTTACAAAAGCATGGTATTTAAATAGTATTTTAAAATAGAGGAAACGTTTTATATTTTTCGAAATTAACCGTTCAAAGCAATATGTCCGCCGGCGCGAGAGAAAATCGTGAAACAATCTAGTAGACAACAAAATAAATTGTCCTCGCGGCTCCTGGGGATTGTTTTTAAATTTCGTTACTCTCCGGCTGAGTCATATGATGGAGTGGGATGATGGTATGTGACTCTGATAAGTGTGACAGGGATATGAAACACCTAGGAGCCCTTCGGAAATTTTGATGCGAGTCTAATTCGAGTTACAGAAGTTAGGGATGTGGAGTTGAGTGACGACGTGTGGACTTGATTGAATTTTTATCGTTTCGAGTCAACGCTCGATTTTTTACATCACCAATGTGCCACCAATCTTGGTAACTGAGGTGATATTTTACTTGTGCCTGTAATTATACTGCTTAAGTCAATCTTCAAGTTTGTAGTTAGAATAACTGACAACTAATACCTATCAAAACTACCTACCTTATAAAAAAAAAAGAAAAACTCAAAGCTTGTAAAAAACTGTAAAGATATTTAAAAACTCATTTGTCAGTATCACGTGTGGGGGGCTACACGGTTCTCCAGAGATCGATATTTTGGTTTCAGTATCGACGCTCGAATATAAACACGCCCCGGAGACCTCATCTATTTGTGTAAATGTGACAAGAGCCGTATCTCACGTAAGTAGTTTTAACAATTCAATGGAGACTGCATTACACGCTGTAATTTTTTTTTTAATTTTATTGATTAAAATAAATAAAAGGAAATATACAAAGCCAATCAAAGACAATCAAATTAAAAAATTAACTCCATTGAAGTAAACTTGAGGGCACTTTTGAATCGTCATTTCACAATTAATTACATTTTAGCTCCCACCGGTATCCCATGGCATTTAGGTTGTACCGGAAGGAATAGAAATCAATTATATAATCATTTTTATCTATGACATCAAACAGTATTTGGATACAAAAATTAAATCAATCTTACAAAAATCAATCTTGGCTTTGTATTCCTATATAGCTTTTGCATTGCAACACCACCCAGTCAATTAATCAATTGTTCATTTTTTTATGGATAATTCCGTGATCAGTGGGCAGATGTAATTATAGAGACGAAGGAAATTACGAATAAAAGGCTTGTAACGCATCCCTAGGGTAGTGGTTTATACTTCATGCATTGTGTACTTAGTCATAAAATTTGATCGTCTGCCTCGAAAATCTATATACCAAATGTATTTATTGTATATATGCAAGTAGTTACGGTACTTATATAAACAAACAGTTTCATAAGTTTTTGTCTGTCTGTTTGTTCAGGCTACAAAAGCTACTTTTATTATAGAAAAACAATTTGTGCTTCGCCCAATGACCCACGATATTGATAACAAAATACAATCCCACTTCCAGGAGGACGAAATATGGAATTATGAATATATTTCGCTATAGCTGGCAACACGTACAGCCGTTATATTCCTCAATCGAATGGCTATGTAAAATTGATAATGGGCCATCATTTACAGGAATCCATCTATTCACAAGATTTGAGGCTATAACTCGATAACCCTCGCCATATTTAAGGAAGGGCTCTGAAAACGTCCCATAAAAAGTATTTAAATCACCCCCATACATCTTAACTACACTTAATGTAAGGCTTTGATCACATACACGATAATTCTCGTTACTTTTATAATCCCACGTTTTCCAAGGTCGCGAGATAACCTCTGAGAGATACGAAGTTTTTTGCAGGAGTTTTTCTTCGTCTACCTCTATTTCACTTTCTTTATCATAATGAATTTATATAACAACCACAAATGATTAGTACAAAAACAATATATCACCGCAACAGCCCGTCTTCTTGTATTAACTTGTGACAGTATATATTTTTCCTTCGTTTTGGTTTGTAAACATTCAAATTATAATAAAACTATTTGAATGACAATGGAATATATTATATTATAAAATAATGTCTGGTATTATTGGGGAAGACTGTATACCGTTATTTATGTATTTTTATATTCGATTGAATGGTTCCAAAGATTACCTATAGTATACAGTTACATAAACTAATAATATTATTAATTATGAGTACGATTACTTTTCTTCTCGCCACCCGTTACTAATTGATATTTCAATGAATTTCTATTATTATTATTCTAAATTATTAGAAGTGATTCGCCCTGGATTTAACCCGTAGTGTGCACGAAGCCCAAGGTAACTGTGAATGACGGCAGTGTAAAATATAACCAAATCTGCTTCCGTATTGTAATGCAAAGAAACGAATAAAAAATTTATTATATCTCACATATATATGGCATTTTCGTGTTTATTTCGTTATTTTGTGCGAGAGATGCTCTTATGTCTCTGTATTTTTATGAATTATAGAACACGTGATAGGTATGAATGCCGAGATGGCTTAGTGCTGAAAACAGGTGGGTTTGCAAGTTCAAATCCGGACAAGTACCATTAAGTTTTCATGGCCTTAGTTTTAGTTTATAATTTATCTTATGATTAGAGATACATAGAAATGCCAGCACGGGTGTGCACAGCCCGCACTGGGACCAGCATGGTTTAATAAGATCTATACCTCTTCTTTAAAAGGAAAGGAGGTCTTAGCTCAAGAGAGATACAGTGAGGTATATATAAGGTATATAGCTTTATTTAAGGCAAATAGAACTCGTATTTGCAAGCCGCAGGTACAATGAGCGCTAATTTAAAATTAGGTCTCTATTGTGACGTAGAATATCTTGTGCAACGCTTTACAATTTGTACAACTAAAAATATATCACTAGAACTCTTAGTTTATCAAATTTGAAAATACTTAGTCATTCGAGACATCTTCTCGTAAAAGAAATATACTAAAAATTGTTCAAAGAATTTTGCACTTTGCAGTAAAAACGAAAGTTTTATTAACTAGTCTCTGAAAGGAAAATGTAAGAGGTTTTCCTTCATTCATTTATTCATTCAGTTTTTACGTTCAAAGAATAAAAAGGACGACCTATCATTACGTCGAATGTTATCATTCAAACTTAAATAGATTGGTTTCCGCATCAAAAATTCAAAAGTGTAGAAATATATAAAACCAAAATATTAAAGAAGCCGGTAACTTTATGAGATTAACCTAAATTTAAGTTAAAACTTTAGATTGGTTTTAGATAAAGAATCAGATTCTACCAAGAAAAAACGGCAATACACATAGTTCTAGATTCTAAAATTCTAATCCATAATACATTATAAATATCCTTCATAAAACAAATGAATACTAACTCATCGCTTTTTATTATTCACACATAACCTCTTACAATACAAAACAAACAAGAAGGAGAATATTAATTAAACGAACAATGCAATTATTTTTTCAACAAACAGTCACGGTTCGGTAATTTTTGCTTTGTAGGTATAGCGTATAGCTTATGTATCAACTAGAAGTGACTTGTCAACTTTTCGATGAGCGCTCGTTCGGCGCCCGCGAGGCCCTTCTCTGTTATGCCCTATTTACTTTCGTCAACTATTTATAATCCCACGTTTGCCCATACGAATGTTTCTCGTGCGGAAAATCCGAGTTGGGTCAACAAACAATACAATTTCTCGGTCAAATGATTTGAGGATAGCTTCAAACATATGTAATAGTCATATCATTATAAATGTTTATCTGTGTAAATGAAAATAAAAAAAATATTTGTAATATAATTATTTTAATGTACCTACTGTATATTTTGAAATGGAATAGGTAATTCGATCGTTATATTATAACAAAATTTAAGTTAAAATACATATTGTGAATTTTTTGGCTATAAATCAACATGTATCATGAATATGTAATATCATAGTCCATAAATATTCAATCATTCAAAAGCTTGAGCAGCGCTTCTAATTGGATGACCGCGAAACTATGAACCAAATATATTGTGTGCAAACTTCAAGCGAACCTTTCGTTTTGTTGAGAAGCTTTGAAACCTATTCCACTACACTGCCCAATGCGGTTTGTTACGTCGCAGATATTCATCAGGCACATGCAGGTTTCCTCACGATATCTTTTCGCCGGCGAACACGAGATGAAATAAAAACACAAATACAGCGTCATAACTAGCCCTTCTCTTTTTATTTTACATACATTGAACAATTTGGCAACAAAAGAGTCTCAAGTCTCTTGAGTTTTTTCACCTCTTTACTTATCGTTTTCCTTGAATTGTCTGTGGAACTCTACATCTTGAGTAAAACAGGGAACACGTGTGTTGTAGGCTGAACATGATAGAAATTTTGTAACAAAAGCATATTTACTTTAATTTATTCTCAATAAAGGCTAATTTACAATCATTAATGTAGTACCAAAATACCTTTTGATGGCTGAATGGAAATTCGGAAATGAAACGAAATGCATAATAATGAACTCTATGATTTACATAAAGCACCATAGCGTGTTGGTTAAGGCTCAGGTTGCACTCGCGTCTTTATCGAGACACTCAAGAAAAATAGAAAATTAAAATCCGTCATTATTAAACAAAAGATACGAACGTACCAAACCAAAATTTCCGGCTATTTATAAAAAAACGTGTTAACCATGATAAGTACTTATTTTTATGTGTGTTTGGGTATATTTATACAGTATTTATCTATCTATCTAAAAGATGAGAAACTCATACATACGGAGTTTTCGTTCCTTGATGAAGTGTCTTTGTTGGAGTGAGACATTCATAAAAAGAGATTTATCCTGGAACTCGGTTGGAACGAAGTTGTCTTTGCTATATTTTATATTTAAACAATAGACACAATGAAATAAATTAACAACGTTAGAGAATTATTAAATGACGTCAAATAAATCACAAAAAAAAGTTTAAATAATCTTATATGAAACCGTACATATCGCCGTATGTAATATTTCTTACATCGCCCATGCCCCGTGGCAACTAAATTGCTATGTTCCTTGATAGAAAGTTATTTTTAATAACATCATTGTTATCTATGAACATTTATAATTAGCACCTCATATCCGAGATGGTCGTATTAAGTCAATTACTCGGTGAATGGCTGTCAGATGTGCCGAGTGAGCACAGATTATATTCGTTCGTGCGGTGAAATTAAACTGTCACTTTAGAATGTTGCTAGTTTGTAAATAGCCTTATATTGCTTTAATTGTTGTTGTCTTCAATAAAATAAAATATATTATTGAGTAGAACAACATTTTCGTAAGTCGGTATTTCTTCCTTTGAAAGTGACGCGCCGTTCTTAGCACATTTCAAGTGACCTGCACACGACAAGCACCAAAGTTACAGAGTCCATTGAACGCGGATTACATTTCCCTTTGGCCTTCGATTTCCTGCGCAACGTTTTTTTTTTTTTATGTAACAGGCAAATGGGCCGCCTAACGTCACCACCGCCCATTGACATTGAATTCTTTAAATGAAAGACTAGATATTAAAAATTTAGTATTCTCAACGAATTATAAAACAAAGTCTTCATACGATTTTCACCAATGGATGAAGTGATTTGTGAGAAAGGTAGATGTATAATACAATACGGTTTTGGGAAATTTCGCTGAAATATGAGGACGATTGTTGAAGGTGTCGAAAAAAATAGGTCTGCATATTTTTTTCGACACCCTTACTCGCGCGCGCTGAATAAAGCAACTGTTATATTTATTACGATATAAACGTTTTATGGGCCCTTATCGAATCCGTGCGAAGCCGGGACGGGTTGCTAGTGTTGAAGAAATTAATCATATGTACGACAGAAGCGTTAATCTCGTCGCAACTGAAGAAGTTATACTTTAAAAATATTGATTTCTCACTCGGAATATTTTCTTTATATTGTCTTTTTTTAATATTTGCCATTTTCTTTCATTGTCCACTCACCTTAATATTATAAATACTTAAGTGTATTTGTTGGTTCAGACTTATCCCGTAACGGAACAAGAGAATGACATGAGTTTTCGAATTGATATAGTATTTGCCGCAGGCTGAGGTAGACTTTTGACTATACTTTTTATAACGGGTTAATAAACTGACGCGAAGCCGCGTGTATATTATACACTTCTACGTAACATTACAAAGGGCGTTTAATGTGTTAATATATAACCAACTCATGAATATAATTATGCAATTGATTGCTTCACAAATATTTACAGTCTCATCGTCGCTGCTTTCAATAAACCGATAAACAATTAAAATTACCTTTTCATATACTTAATGGAATTGAAGCTATATTGTAATAACGTTTATTTACGTATTTATTTCAATAGACCTTCTAGATTTAAAGAAAACAAACGTAATACCAAATCAATTAAATCGTTGAGACAATCGGCGACTGTTATTAAACAATACCCGTTCGTGCAGATGTTAGAGCAGACAAGTGTGTGGTACAACATACTCTCAATTGATACTACAATGGAATTAACGTAGAGAACTGAGCTCTCAATTCATCTGAATATGAAAACCTGTGCTAACCAGTTATTATAACAATATTCTAAAACTCTTGAATAAGTAATACCCTTTTAGTAAGTAAGGATTTTCATAAGATACGTACTGTTACTCCACAAACATAGAGATATATCATCAGCTATTGTTTTACAATTAGAGTTACTATCGATCTAAATACATATAAGCGAAATAAAGTATTAAAACAAAAAACAATTTTAACTTTAAAAAAATACCAAGAACTAACTACTAGCAAATAAAATGAAAAAAAAAATGGAAACAAACAAAACTCATAACATTTTGCCATTAGTGGTCATGATAAAAAAAAATAATATATAGAGATTTTTCTTAATTATAATTAAACGATAGCTTTCCATTCGGGGATGTACAAAACTCAAACAAATTTATTAAAAATTAACGTATTATGATATATTAAAACAATTTTTGAAAAATACAGAATTGATATTCATATTTTTTTTACAACGGTATGCAAACAATCATAATCGTGAACTAACTAAGAATATAAAAATAAAAATAGTTGCCGAAAAGGCACCAAATAAACTATATAATAAAAGAGAAGATAAAAATACAGAAATATTAATAATAGTGTAAGTTCAAAAAAGTTCTTATAACAACTATGAAAGAGTAACCACTACTAATACAAATCTGTATAAATATAGGAACAGACACACAAAGAGAAAACAAAGAAGCGCCCTCTACGACGTACCTTTGAACCGATACTTTTTTAAAAATTGCTTTGGAATCCGAGGCTTCATACGCCCGGTTCGTCCTGTAAATACAAAATGTAAGTGTAGGTATTTGTAGAATTAATCTTGAACTATTTACTATATGGTTTAGACGATTCCAATAAACAAAACAAAAAAAAAAAGATTTCTCTTAAGGAAACTTCATTGTTGTTAATACTTTACGTTGGTTATTTTTATACGAATACGTAGTATTTATTAACATTAAAAATATACGCACTGTTTTTATAATATTTACTGTAACAGGAGACAATCAAACTTACATACATATACATGATTGTTTTCCACGCGCAATTAATTTTTTTAATAAATCAATGGAAAATGAAGTTGCAGGTATTTAACAAATAAAACATTGATTTAAGATAAAGTTTAACAAACAAAAGCGTGTTAATTATCAGCATCATTACTTGCTTTAGTTATTATCATATGCAATACTTGTTTAAATAAAATTTTAAAGCAAACATTTAAAAAAATATTTCTGTATGGTAAAACATTTTCCTTTATAAAGTATCATTGTTTAAGAGCTTCTCACTGTATTTACTAATTGTGTACTCATTTAAATGGATGTATACAATCAGACGGCTGGAGTACTTCTGCATATTCAACAATCTACACTTTTAATGAAATATTCTCGTTGAGAACTTGTTTGTCTATCGCATAACGGCCCACGTCGGGCGCCAACTTTCCTCCTTGTACTTCGTTAAACATTTTAAAATTTTAATTCTGATGAAATATGAGGATTCTGTTCCTATAGTTCTTAGATGTAACTTACATTTCTTTTCTGTTAGTCTGTAAAAATATTAAAGATAAAAATAAAAAAAACAAACCGCAATTAAGTTTTCGAAAAAAAAATTTTTTTCATCTATCATTTTAAATGGCTAATTACATTCATTATTTTCATTTGAATGATTAAAAAAATATGTTCACAGACTACCAGATTTATTAATGTTTCCCTACCAGGCACAGGAACGTTTACAGACATTCATTTAATAGTAAAAAAATGTAACGATTGGATCATTACCACCATGCTTATTTAAACCGCTCATCTAATTTGTGCTGTGTTCTCAGATTTTATTCTGATATTAACTCGTGTACTAATTATTTATAAAATTCACGATTCAAAAGTGGTAGTAAGGGCCTACAATAACAATTTCCTAGAAAATTTTCTTTACCTATATTTTTTTAAATAACGGTATACGTAATTGGCCATAGCCAATATTAGCTATGCAAATAGTAGCGCTTTTATGCAAGATAGGCCCCTTTACATCGGAAATGATTACAACTTACAATTTTCGAAAGCATTTTAATATTGTGGTCTTTGTTTATATTTTCACAATTTAAAAGCAAACGAGACAGGCTTATTAGCCCGCTAGCGTCTAGGCTAAGCACTTGATTTTTCCTTGAATATTTAAACGACCCCGGGGCGAGTCGGCTCTTTGATGCAATCTAACGTTTACATCGCAGGAACATTTAATTTTCTTATTATATGCACACAATGAACCGGTTTCGACATCTCTTTATAAAAAGCTATTATCGTCTCTCTGTACACAAAACCTTGAATATTTAAGGTCTGATTTTAATGAGTTCTCAATATATAGGTATAGTTAAGGGATATATTCCCAAATATATCCAAGTATTCTTAAAAGTTATACGTGTATTGTTGATTGCCTCGTCGTAACAGCATCATAAAACTACAGATCCCGAGAGTCTAGGTTCAAAGACTGGTTAGCGCAATAAAAGTATAAATAAGTTCTATTTCATTTTATATTTAACTAGTTGAATCCTTCGGCTTCGTTTGCGTTTTAAGGATTGGTCGTCAGCTGATGGGTATAAAAAAGTAGCTTATGTCCTTCCGCTGGACTCAAACTATTTCCATACTTAATTTCATCTAAATCAGTTCAGCGGTTTAAGCGTGAAGAGTTAACAGACAAGAATTTCTTTCGCATTCATAATATTACTATAGATTGCTCACATTTTTTCTTTCCAAAGATTTTCAACTTTTTGGTGAAGTTTTAAAACGTTGTATATCTTTGATTTGAATTTAATGATTTATTAGTTGATAATTTGATATCCTATCCTATTTAAACATGTTTAGTGGTACACATTTAATGATTTAACCGAATACAACAATTCCGTCTGACTACGGCGTTCTTTAATTTCCTATTTTATCAGAATTTATTTTAAAACAAAGACGAAAAATAAAGAAAAAAGTCGTCATGCGCATTTCGAGCCCCGAAAGTTTCGATCAGAGTTTTGGAAGCGTTATTCAATCAAAGTTGCTTGGTCACATATGTGTGATCGTTGGTCGCAGGCGAGTGTGGCTCTTCAACCTCAACAGCTCAACGGTGGTCGAAAGATTACAAGTTTTAAGATAGGGATAGGGATAATTTTTAATCTATATTTACCAAAATATATTGCATTTATGTTAAAACAAATATATTTTTTTATCACAGGTATAATGTTTCAGCAAGGTCTTGGAATTTATTCCAACACGCTACTAAAATGCAATGTGCATTTTAGAATTGGTGGGTATACATATGTATGCTATAATTTCACTTGACACACACATGTGGAATCGCCCCACGATGTTAATATAAAGAAATATTTAAATTGATTTCACCTGTTCTTCTGAGTTTATTGATTTAGGTTGTTAATAACTGGCAATCACAATGAAGTATATACATAGTAGACCGTATTATTTCAATATACTTATTCTTATAATACGATTGAAAATTAAAGCAAATGATTCTATACGCTACATTATATAGATTTGTATACTTAAAAATATTTTGTTGATGTGCGTATTTTGAAGCACAGGACCCGTTAATACCTGAAACAAAGAAAACAACCTTATTAGAACTTATATATAATCAAATCAAATCATTAAGAAAGCGTTTAAGTAAGCTGTGCACTAATGTGAAATTACGAAGTATTTATTCTATTTCGTATTATTCTGTATTTATTTACAGATGTCTATTTAGTGACGCCCCTTGCTACATGTTTCAAATGAAATGGTAGAGTCAGCACAACACATCCTTTGGACCATAATTTTATTTGAGGTACAGAGAATGACGGTTAGAAAAATAATAAGTGAAATTAGTTATTTTATTTCACACTAGCGAGTACCCTCTAAATTTTGCACCAGATTATTTATTTAGTAAGGTATTTTGTAGTCAAGTATTTCTGCTTGGTGCTTGCATGTCCCATTGTTGGGCAAAGGCTTCGTCTCCTTTTGAGGAGAGCGTTTGGAGCTCATTCCATAATGCAATGGATTAGTGAATTCAAAATACTAGAATTAATCAAATGAAACTGTAATCTTGAACAGTCATATGTTGTGGACCACTAGGCTATCTCGGTTCATTCTCTTTAATCAAACAAGTCTTATTTTGGACTTGAATCTTTTCCGCGGACGCTACAGAGTGAGCGACGAGTAAGTCTGGAATACAATTTTAGTTTGTTGCGGAAAATGAAATCTACGTAAAGCTGGCAAGAAGCTTTTTGAGAAGTTTTCAATTTGTATATTTCTCGATTGTATGTCTCTATTGCAGAGGAGTTGAGCTTACAAAGCGGGTGTGTCTATCGATAATTAAAACATTTTCTGACATAGCTATTGTCGTATAAAGCCTCAATTCTAATTTGAAATACATAAATATGATCTGCTTACTTTTATCATTCATTGTCATTTATTTACATGAGAATTATTAATTATTAATATTTAAGCCTTAATGATGTACAAATAAGAATTAAATATAGTTACTGTATATATCTCGACCGCGTGGAATGATGGCAAGAATGCTGGCATATATATAAATATGTTTTTAATAAAATATATAATAGATACATATAGTAACGGTCATCGACCCCAGTATGGTTAATCCCAAGTGTGAAATATAAACTCAGACTAAATAAATATCATTTAGCGTTTTTTTTATTATTATAGAGACAATAAAATAACTCTAGGCCATTCATTAATCGCCCGTTAAATCGCCCGAAACATTGTTTAGTAACGCTCAACCTGCTTGTCCAGCGCTAATAATTTATTTCGTAAAAATATAGCTGAAACTCGTTGATCCAGTGACTCGGGTATAAGGTCGCACATATCATGGCCTGGGTTCAAGTACGGGGTCGGGCTACTAAAATCTTATTCAGTCTCACAGAAAAGACCTCGATATACCAAACGCCTGTCCTCCCCCTACTATTTTATATATAATTTTGTCAATGTTTCACACATTTTAAGCACGACACCCCAATCAATCATTTACTTGGGTTCAATACATGTACCAATAGATCTGCATTTAAACTGTGTTCCTTTGATTTAGTTTTTTTTTTATAAAATTTAAAATATGGTAAATATCCCGTTTTAAATACTTTTAGTAAAAAAAATAACCATGTTAATTTAAAATCTTATTTAGGAAGCCTGGTTACTTCTATAACGCAATTTTTTTTTTTAAGAAACCTAACGAAATTTACAGCACAAACGAAGGAATATTGGATTCCAGTTTATTACAAATTCTGATGTTTATTGTGTCACTTAAGGCAAGTTTAGGTGTAGGGGACACGAAGTGTTACGCGTCAACCTTTGGTTGGATCGGTTTGACTGAACAATTAGGTATATAGATCCCCTTCGGGTCGACACGCACCAATCTCCATAATGTAATCAGATGTCTGAGATAAACCTTTCTGTATATTGATGAAATTCATACGAGTACTTTTAATTAATTTGGTTTCGTTACATTGACGCAAAACCGGATACAAACACATTTTATTTGATCACTAGCTACCCGGCAGGCCTCGCACGCCAGCATATGTACCAATAAATGTAGACATTGATGGTCATAGACAAATTGTTATTGATATTAAATCTTGTGCTAGCATCAGGGATCCAGTGGTGCGTACGCGCAACCCACTAAATATACATCACAATCGAATTAATGGTTTAAGAACACGTAGAGAACAAACATGTATTAACATTTAAAAAGATTATTTTGATTTTCAATAATAGATCGTTATTTAACGATTCGTTTGTTAAATAATATTTTTGAAGAGAAATCATATTTTTATTATAAGTATTTAATAATTTTGACGTTTTCATTCGCTCCACCATGTCGGTCTTAACTAAGGCAATTAATGTGTCACATTTTTTTTTATCTACAAGCGCCATTTTACTTTTAAATCATCTACAAAATGGCGTTTTAATATTCGATTGAAAACGAAATTGATGTGTTTTTTAATTAAACACGTTGCACACTTTACAAAGTCTTTAGAACGAGTTGGGACTCGTAAAGTATGCACAAGCATTATTTAGAGCCACGTTTGTGTCTTATTAACATTTTTATGAGATTGCATCGCTATCTTTATTTTAAACTTTGTTAGCTTCAACTCGCATACAAAAATTACACATACATTTAATTAGTTTTGCAGTAAAAATCTCTTTCACGAACTAATAAACGTTAAAAGTATGAATTTTTTCTACTTAATTTTTATTACGGATAGCTAGCCATAAAACTATACACTTGGTGTAGTGCTTTGTGGAAGGCCGCCTGGGTAGGTTATATTCATTTATCAGATATTATTCCACTGAACAAGAGAGCTTTGTATTGGTGTGTTCCGGTTTAAAGGGCGATAAAGCTAGTTAAAATAAACTACAGGAACGCGGGACATAACTTCGACGAAATTATTGGTTAATATTTCTTACAGCGCTATCATTCACGGGTAGTGGTGACCACGTACCATAAAGTGTCCTTAGCTCGTCCGCCTAATTAAAGAAATGAAGACTCAGTGGATAAACTCGATAACTCTCACGATTTTCTTGCCGTTTCTTCTCGCTGGAGACTGCTTTCCGAAACATTGGTAGCATTTTAATATTGACGATTCAAAAACGCTTCGTTGTGAAGTTTACTGAATAAACTTGATTTTGATTTAATTTGCTTTTGATAGAAACAGGTATGCGACACTGACAGTAGTAATTATAACAATATTTTGTTTTCTTTACGTCAAAAGAATTGAAATTATTTTTAATCCATCCTTAGACTTAAGTCCAGGGCTGAATTCCTTGATCAGTCCATAAAAAGTGAGTGAGGTTTTCGAGTCAAAATAAATCAGTAGCTGCCCAATGCAACCGGATAAACCGGAATATATAATGTTTAATTATTTAGTAAGTGATTAGCGAGATGATATTGATTGAGTTATAATTTTTTTTCGAAAAGCAATTCTAACGAATGTATATTCAGTTTCATAAAGAGTAAAAAACTACAGGAATTGTTATTTCAGCAATTAACTGAAATCGGATTAGAAACTAACTGTGAACTAAGTTCGATTGAGAGACGACTAGTTAAAGTGAAGTAAAAGAAAAACCTATGTTTATATTTATAAAACGTATACATTATACATATACACGATTGCATAGAAATTGACAACTACATGTCGTAGGTGACTTAATAAGCCATTTAATTAACAGCCTAGCCTTTTTACCAACCGGCGTCGTTCAACGGCCCAACAAAAAATCAGTTGGTATTTGTATAGATTGCAAAATGTGTTGAAAGTATTAATTAAATAATAACATTTTATTTAGCAAAATAGTTATGCTATAAATCGATTCTATGAACGGCAGATGTATTGGCTGAATGTAATTTTAGCCTCTGGTTTAACAGTACCGTTAATTAAAATGGCTGATAATTGAAAGGCTAATTGAAGTAAAGTAAGTTAAGCATAATAAAATATAAATATGTCAAATCCAAGTGGTGATGGATATGTCATATTCATAATTTTTGGTAACTTTTTTTGAATTTTGATTCATTGAAATATTTAATATATTTTAATTATATTTAAAGTATGTATATAGACTGCCTATCTATCAATGCACAGTCTTCACTGTAAGACACAGGAAAACACTTTAAATTAGGTACTTTCGTTATGAAATGTAGAAGATAATATACTCTAATAGCGCTAGCAAGCACACATTCAGAGTGATATATACTTATATGATTAAAAAAGTTACATTACTTCTTAAACACACCGTTGGTTTAACAGTATGACTTAATAGTACATTATGGTGTGATATATAGTACATCATGTTGGTAAGTTAATAATAAAATATGCACTGAGCGTTCTTCGTCTACGTGTGTCTGGCGTGTGCGGAGACACATATTTCAACTGAATGTCCGCCCGCGTGAATATGGCGGAAAATATGTTTTGTATTACAGAGAAATGTTTTATGAAAGTGACATCAATCCTAATAGGATTTTGTGCGATCTAGACGCATTCAGGCATATCTGGAGTTGTTAGTTAGTTCTGATGCCAAATATTATCCTATAATAATCATCCGGCTCGAAGGACCATAGACGCAGAATTTCTAAAAGTACTTACGCGAGGAAATGTTACAAAATACGTAGCAAGCGGATTGTGGTCAATTGTTGGTAATATGCTTTTCTGGTAAGAGCAATAGATAATCGTTTTTAAGTTCAGTAAACGTTCCGATTATTAATTAAAAAAAAAAAACTACAAACAAAGTCCGTTAAACTTTGCCTAATATACCGGTTTGTTAATGCATCTAATACATATACTAAAGCTTTTCTTGTAAACAGCATTTGAAGAAGAATAGTTCTTAGTGTTCTTTATAGTCTATTTTATACCAGCTTTCTTCAACGATACATTTTTAAGCTGCTATCTTCAATATTAAACATTTAGATAATTAGGACACTTCTTACGTCATGCTTTTATAACAAATTCACTCAAGTCAATCAATTTAAACATACGAGTGTATCACTTCCTTTAGAAGTTGATCTGAGTTTTGAACATTAGGGACGGGTGCTTTAGGGTGTATAGTTTGTTCATAACTTTTTTAGACATTTCTTCTTTGTATATTTTTCTGACTGTAACAGAGGCAAAGGCAATTGATCACACAGCTGATAGCTTCTTACTATGACTCAATTTATTTGATTTTTATTTTTTACCAATAGCTTATGAACTAGAAGTTTGAATAAAAGCTAAAAGATTTAATATAACTGAACGTGGAATACATACAGCTAAACATTATTCAAATAGTGAAATCGTAATGTTAAACTATTGCCATCGTAATTTATAAACAGACAGAAATAATTTATATAACAACCAATGAATATAAAAGGATTCGTGCCAAACACAATGAATGAATTAGTATTTATTTTAATAATAATGTGTCTCTTTACGACAAATCACAAAATTGAAAACAAAAGCAATTGATAGAGAAATGTTGTTATTGTGAGATTCTTAGTAATAAATATTTCTTATTTTTTTTCAAAATTAGTTGAAAAAACAGAAATAAACAGCAATAATAACTCAAAACAAGATTATATCAATGACAAGATAAAGCCTGGAATTAGTATTTGTTCGGTTTTAAGGCAAAATATTCAATTTAATTGGAAAACTAACGATGTACGCTGGTTCTGTCACTGGCAGTGTAGGTTCCAATATAACGAAGTTTTCTTTACTGAATAACCTAATAACCTTTATAGTACAACAATAAAGGGAGTTATAACTAGTACCATAAGTAGAAGCATGAATTAAATAGTTAAGCCGTTTATAGTAGTTCAAAGTTAAGACTGGAGAAGTTTATTGAACTAAATATTAAAGTAACTTCCACCAAAGTCATAAGGGATTCGATTATTTGACATTGCTTTTAGATTCGAGAGATTAGTGAATAGTGTTTAAATTCATTTTATCACTAAAATAGCTCCTCACGTCAGGGTCCTTGCTGTTCTATGCACAGCTGGGCAGTAGCCTCCTGTCTACTAGAAAGAAGGTTTAGAACTTTTTCCAATACGCTGCTCAGTATGTAAGTAGGTGAAAAATTATGTGTCAGAATTTGATCTAATACCTGTAGATTTTTTCACCGAATCCGATGAATTATAACAACACATGAAGCATATGACAATTCAAGATGGATGCTCGGGTTCTAACCGCCAATCTTTGGTTTAAATTCACTAGTTCTACCCAGTGGGCCATTTAGAGGTATTTTAATTGTATAGTAAATAACATTCCATTCGAAGAAGGAGTTAAGATAAACAACCTTTAGATTTACATATTCCACGCGATTTGCTTGTATCTCAATTATATTATGCACTACAAGCAGTTCCCGGTGAATATAACTTTATTTATAATATAACACTGTTCCACTTAACCAGGCACTTAAATCCTTTTTGATATTACTACCATAGTTCGCCTTAACAATTTCACCGATAATTTAATTAAATCGGATTTTTTTTTAAATTCCATAATGAATACAGATATAGATTTTATTGTTCCAGATCTCGTCGTCTGTTTATTTGTCTTTATTCCTCCTGCGGTAGGAATCTATACTATTTTTTTTTTCATTAGCACCCTGTAAATTTCCCACTGCTGGGCTAAGGCCTCCTCTCCCATTGAGGAGAAGGTTTGGAGCATATTCCACCATGCTGCATCAATGCGGGTTCATGGAATACAGATGTGGCAGAATTTCGTTGAAATTAGACACATGCAGGTTTCCTCACGATGTTTTCCTTCACCGCCGAGCACGAGATGAATTATAAACACAAATTAAGCACTTGAAAATTCAGTGGTGCCTGCCAGGGTTTGAACCCGAGATCATCGGTTGAGATGCACGCATTCTAACCACTCGGCTCTCGCCGAGATGGTCTAGTGGTGATAATAAATATTATAATTTTGCAAATAAAATTGCGAAAGTAGCGTTGTCTCTCTATTGCTCTTTTACAGCTAATGTAATGAACCCAATTCGATGCTATGAAGCAAGCTTGAACTCCTAGGAAGAACACAGGCCTTTTATGCCTAACACATAACGCCCAAGCCCTAAAATACGAGCGAAGCCGCGGCCCATAACTAGTAGGCTACATAAATAAACATGTACGATGCGTTTCATAATTCACCTTATAAAACAAATTTTCTTATCAAGTCTCTTTATGTAGATTAAACTCCTAAGTCCCGAGAGAGAGTTCCAATAAATAAACGAAGTCCGGCGATAAATTAAAAAAGAAATGAAGTAAAACAATGGAGCGAGGGTTGCAATGTATTTATTGCTAACTAGACTTTAGCGGTTTGCTTGAGAAATCTATTTATTTTAAGGCTATTAATCAAGCGAGTTAATTAAAAGTACAAAAAAAATTAAAACCTGTACTGATTAAATTGTTTATCTTGACTGAATATCTGAAGTGCATTAACGAAATTAATGAGTCAAGAAATCTGAAATTTGAAACATAGGTTTATTTTATAACGTCCGCATTCGCTAAGAATTTTTAGAAATTTTAACTTTAAGGGGAAACGTAAGAGCGAAATTTTCGTTTTATCCGTACGAACTCGGGCGGCCCATACCAAAAAAGGTTTACTTTTAAATACTTACTATCTTATAACTGGATGCCATGGTTCTAAATCCTTACCATCTTGGACTGTTGACGACTTATCACAATTTGAAACAAAACGAACTTCTATAAAACCATTAAATGTTCGAAAATACTGTTCTTAGTAACACCATTATCCTATTTATATTATAAACGTGAAAAGTATGTTTAGATGTGTGTTCTATAATAACGCAAAAACAGCTGAATGGATTTATTTGAGCATTGAGAACATATGCTACCTATCAAATAGCCCCTCGCACACTCGCACACACAGACGATACCTAGCTGGATAATAAAACCAAATATCGTGAACGCTGGTTTCGTAACCATCTTAAGTTTTAATCAAGAATACTGAGGTTGCGTCCAGCGTGCGAACAAAGAGCTTACCTGAAAAATGTACCCCCAAGTGACGGTAATTACCAACAGAGACGAGTAAATTACATTAAACTGTTTACCCTTACACTTAAAACTTAAACGAGCTTTTAATTTGAGAAAAAATAACTTCGGTGTCTAGTTTGTATTATTATTGTATAAAATGGTAGAATCGATTCTTTGTTTTTTCTATATAAAATAGATAGGGAACGAGATAGGTAGAATCAACGTGTAGTAGATTTTTAGTTTTAGAGTCTACTCTAAGAATAAAGGATTTTCGATTACACGTCCATAGAATCAGGAGAAATTATAGAAATTTACTAGCTATTAATTTGCACCAAAAAACCCAACACCTAGCAGTTCGTTAGACACCTACAGAACAATTTACCGCTATTATACTAAAACTATGCTAATAAAATGGTTGATTTAAGGAATTCTATAAATGCTGATCTGTCCCAAAGCGGTGGTCAGACCTTTTTAAATATGAAACACTAGCTGATTTTTACGACTTCGTGTGTGTAACCGCGTCTATGGATTTGAATGGCTATGGATTGGCCTCGCTCCAGAAGTCCATCATATATTGAAGAAGTCAGGAAACCTGCATGTATCCACCAACCCGCATTGAAGCAGCGTGATGGAATAAGTGCCAAACCTCTCCTCGAGGGGAGAGGAGGCCTTAGGTCAGCAGTGACATTTACAGGATATTACTTTGAAAATAAATAAGATTGTCTAAGTTCAATCATATACATACACGTACAAAACGTTTTTATATTAAACAAAAAAAGACATATGTAAGCATATATATACATGCACATATATTTTCTAAGTGAAATTATTTGGAAAAAATATATATATCAGACAGACAATTGTATGTTTTTTTTATTATATTTCCTTATAGTGACTCAGGGGTCTAGGGGCCATCGATCACGGACCAGGGGCTCTACAGAGCATTATGGTAATACGTGGGCCCCATTACGACTGAGTGAAATATTATTTATACTTTTGATGTCTCATTCGCAGTATCGCGGTTTGATTTATTGAATAAATTCTGATGATGGACTCGTTTACACTTTACTAAAAAACCGATCTTATTTGGTAATGTGGCTGGCTTATACTACGAAATCACCACATACTTTATTCAAGTAGGCTCTTAGAAACAATTAAATTAGCATTATACAACGTAAATATAATTTTAAAGCTCTCCAGAATGTAGATACTACGGAGAAAAACCAAAAAAACAAAAACTTAGTAATTATTCTTTTTATCCGTATAACTCGTTACCATAAGTTTTTAAAGCATATTCATAAATAGATTTTGGTGCAATTTAATACATGATGAAATTAAATGTAATGCTGGGGAAACAAAGCATATTTTTAAAGCATTGCCCTAGGGTACAGTGAAAACTCTATCTTCACGGTCCCGAGAACGAAGTCGTAAAGGGCCCTCGATTACCTGTGAAGATAGTCGCGCACCTGGCCGCGCGTGTAATTGTTGGCGGACGCGCCGTACTGTTTAATTAACATTTTTTATTACACGTCAATTTTAATTTTATTTAAGCTGAAATTCGTTATTTGCGTACTGTTTTTAACTTTGTTTTGAATGACTGTAAACATATCTTTATAATTTAAACGCATACTGGTATCCTCCTGGATTATGGTATAATTAAAAGCAGACTTATGGGAAGCTTTAAATTTTAGCGAATATGTAATCCATTTCATGCATTATATTCGTGTTTTAACCGCGATCTCAGCTTTATTATTTAACCCAAACTTTGACAGAATTACACCTTTCATGATCAGGGTCTGACACGAGGTCGCATCCTTCGATGTCGACTGCACGAATTATGTTCCTACTGTAGTACTGCATACACAATCGGGTCATGTGCGTGGCGAAGTTTAATTGTTGGGGTACTCGCGTAATTACGCGTACAGGAGATAATCACAAAAATATCTTACCACTATGACCATTTACAATGAAGTAAAATAATACCATGGTTTGATTCTGGACACCTGGAATTACAAGAATATATTTTTCGTATCTGTCTTTCTTGTCGTTTTATATGAGGCAACTCACTTAGAAGCAAATTAAATTGTGTCAATTAAGTTTCAGAATGTTGCTAATGATGCAACAAAAACTACCACAACCGATAACATGTTAGCAAACTATGCTATCTCAACGGAGTTAGTGGATACGTTCAATTATCTAGCCCGCTTGTTTGATTGTATTCACGTGCCCTCGACTGCAGACAATTAAACTAGTTACGCCCCCACAACTCGCTCTCACGACTACAACTTAGTTAGAAACTACACCCTAATGTACTTTGTGTATTAAACTATCTAAATACTGAATCAGGCGGACGAAGAAGGCGATATTATGCTAACTAAATACACCTACTAAAAAAATCGCTATATAAATAAATATTTAAATGTATACATGAGGTGTAGATCTTAAAAACACGTCCAATTTCTTCGACTGATTGTTTGTGGTTTGGTGAAAACTTCGTGAGGAAACCTTCATGTGACACATGACATTTTGTCACAGGCGCTTACACCAATTCGCATTGCAGTAGCTTTGTCCAATCTGCTCAAAAACCTCTCAAGATTAGAGGTATTGGGACATCTACTCAATATTATTTTTACAGCCCCAATTGAGAACATTTTTTTTTATTTTAACATTTGAACAGTTAGTGGATAATATTAAGCTGGAAAGTATGTATGGTTAAACATGCTCAGGAGTTATCAGAACTATTTGCCAAACAACTTTTTGCGTTAGACAGCCAGTTACAAAACTATGACGTAGCAAAAACACAAAAGGTTGTTAAATATTGTCGTTCTATATGAATAGCTATATGAAGGATACGAATGTTTTTTGTTTTTAAGTTTTTGATAAAGTTAATGTGTTTTTTTTTTTAATTCGTTATCTTGTACTTCAATTAATAGATATTTATACATTAATGAATTCGATATGTTGAGTTTAATTTTTTATTGTAATAAATCGTTGTTTTCATTTGAAAACTATATTTTTGTCTGAATCACATTTTACTAATTACTACTGATTACGAATGTACCGTGTATAAATGTATCGCAATGACATTTACCTTTAATGATGGCTTTAAACATTTACTAAATGTCGGCTTGCGTGGAATTGCATGGTAGCCGTATAGAAGGAAATTATAGTGTCGGTCGGTGTGTAATACAATATGAATGACGTGAAAACCAGGGGAGTTTTGCTCATCGATTGAATTCCCCTCCTCAGACCATCGACAACCGAACCACCGAATCGACCATCAAAAAACCCTTAAAGACGAGTAAATGTCTCTCACGTGTTAAAATAGCGTGACACTAGTGGTATTATAAAAACATTTCACACGCTTGTCACGCATATACAAATATGGCGGCTACAATCCATATACTTTGTTATATTAAATGTATATATATCCGTTACGGCGGCTACAATCCATATACTTTGTTATATTAAATGTATATATCTAACCACTGGGCCGAGATGGCCCAGTGGTTAGAACGCGTGCATCTTAACCATCTTAAAATCTTAATGGTTTCGGGTTCAAACCCAGGCAGGTACCACTGAATTTTCATGTGCTTAATTTGTGTTTATAAATCATCTCGTGCTCGGCGGTGAAGGAAAACATCATGAGGAAACCTGCATGTGTCTAATTTCAACGAAATTCTGCCACATGTGTATTCCGCCAACCCGCATTGGAGCAACGTGGTGGAATATGCTCCAAACCTTCTCCTCAAAGGGAGAGGAGGCCTTTAGCCCAGCAGTGGGAAAATTTACAGGCTGCTAATGCTAAAAAAAATATATCCGTTAAAAAACGTTAAGTATTAATAGAAATGTTTACAGTATGAAACAAATACTTCATTTCGTTTATAGATATTAAATTACAGTTAACTTAGAAGTACAACAATGAATACCGAAAGTGTAAATTGTATAAAAACAAAGTGTTTTCAACTGACGTCAAGATAGCAATTTATTGTTGGAATAGCAACCGTACCTCAAGCATCGATTCCTTTCTGCTCCATCTGAGCTGGTTTTATCAGTGAATAAGAACAAAACGAACAATGCTTGCTATATTTTGTTGTAAATCAATTCTTATTAACAATACCATAAATATGCTTTTCTTCAATCTCTTACAAGTGGATGGCGTAGAGTTGTTTTACTGACCTAATTTAAAATTGACCATTCTTATTTCATTATGTAAATATTACGTTTGACCACAATTAAACCTAATGGTAAGTACTAATGTATTCTAAGAAACTAAGAAGCGTCTGTCTAGAAGACGCTTATTCTATCTTGGGTGTGTGAGAAATGAAGGATCCAAAGGCTGTGCGAATGTGTGAAATGTCAGTGTCACAGCGCTTAGCCGCTAACAATATTTCGTGAATATTATAAATCACAAAGCTTCTGTGCACACTCTCTGAAGAATAGCATGTAGAAGAGCGATACGAAGACAGAATTTTGTTTATTAGTCAGTGTGATTGTAAAAAGATAAAGAGTATTCCTCTGTGTTTCCAGTTCCGAGAAAAGTATAAAATAATAATGAGCCGTAATGTTGCAACTTTCCGACAAGACTGGCAACAAAATCATACTTACAAAGACTCACTTGTCACTATTCCCATTCATGCCGCCTCATAAACCTCACGAATTTCGCCTCCTCGGAGTGATTGGAGCGCTAAAGACTACGGCGCTCCGCAAATTACTCAAAGTGAGAACAATCAACGTCATTTTGTGCCTTTTTACGTTTTACCGATATCCTATCGCGAAGAGCTTTAGATCTTAAATATTTCTTCAAAGTTAAAATCCTTTTAAAACTTCAGTTGGTTTTTCAAAATTAAATACTTTATAAAAATGTTTTTATTTCTAATAATATGAACATGAATGTCGACTACTAAATTTTATACACAACACTATTACTACTAACTATTTTAAACAATATTGTCAACATTAATATAGAAAGGGATTTTTTGTAAAATATGTAGTCTATTCCTTATAACCTTTATTATCTGTCAAAATAATTGACAGAAATTAAAGGTTTCAATAAACAATACAAAATAATTAAAAAATAAAATATTTATCCCAAAATCAACAAAGTAAAGTTGAAAGTGGCGCCCAACATGGGCTTAATGTCTCCTATTACTGGCTGGGGATGTGTAGCAGTATTTGATGCGATAAATACAGGTGCAAGTGAAGTTTTACTGTATCTCTGTGCACTAGACTAAAAGACAACCTAAGCCCATAAATGGTTACTTAAATTCCACCCAATTCTAACCCTCGGTTAAGATATATTACTAGAAATAACACAAAACAAACATGCAATGTCACGTCAGTTTTCATTAAATATTTTATCCGATTCGAATTTCAAATTCAGACTCAAGCAATTGGGACGAATACAATTCAAGAACTTTCGACAAACTTCTCGTACCTTCAGGAACACGAGGGAAGTTTGAGAGCACGTCGTCCCTGGGAAACCTGGGATACAGTTTTGATTGTAGTACTCGCGGGTTGTAATAACTATCATTGGTGTACCTGAAGAAGGTGATTCGAACTATTTTGCTCAAAAATCACCTCTAACGGTAATAATGCGAATTATAAGGTATCAGACATTGTCCAGACATTTCCGATTCTGTTTCTAATTTATCTTTATATAGATTGGGACCTTTTTCACATCGAATGTTATGAAAAGAAAATGTCATAAGAATAACGTATAAGTAATTCTAAGGACAATACTCTAATTATTACGAAAAGGAAACTATTAAAAACGGTAAAGAAGAATATCGATATTCTTTTGAGAAAAACTTATTTAAATTGATCTACAGACACGAGTTAAATAAAATAAAACGAATTTTCACTTATTTCTAGTAAAAATTTAAACTATCTTAATCTTCTTATAAACGCTGTGCAAGGTGCTGAAATCCAATAAGTGCAGTTTACAAACACTCGAACGGGATTAGATGCTGAATCCCGCAATTTCCGGGATTACCGCAGGCCGGGCTCGAACCCGCTAGTGAACCAACCACGTAAGCCTGCACAAATTGCTCGCTTGTTTAGATTGTGAGAAACGCTTCGAAGGTATAACCCCTACCGTTCTCCGGTGAGCACGTAAATTCCATTGTTATCGTTAACTGAGAAAAGTTAACACGAAACAGAAATAATTATAACACAATGATTAACAAGTTAAAATAAATATATATACTATTCGCGGAGTATGATTTACGTAATATGTATATTAAACTAAATTATATAAAATAAACTTTAGCTTAAAAACCTCAAAAAATCGTTCATTTGACAGTAATCCTGTTAATTTACTCTTTTTGAGGAGAAGAATTGTGTACAACGCTGCTGGAGCAGCGTGCGGCAGAATCTTATTTAAATTAGATCTCGGCTCTCTCATTTTATTTTCATTTATAAAAACAATATTCCACATAATAAACATACACTCAAGTCACCTTCCATGAAAATTTAAAGATCTTCATCTCAATAAGAATAAAATTATTCAAATTAAAAATAGTTGTCTGTATGTGAGTTTAAATCGTTCCAAAGTTTAATCAAATCTATCTCCGCGCAAGGTATTGGCAAAGAGCGACCTCGTCAATGGATGTGCGACAAGGACGGAATTAAATGCAAATGCAGTGAACAGCGCGACGAAATTGCGATCAGTCTCGCCATGCAAGATGTGTTCCCATTATCACACGGACGGTTATGACGTCTTTATCAATTACATTAATATCAAATTTACTTGGTGGTAGGGATTTGTGCAAGCCCGTCTCGATAGGTACCACCCGCTTATCACATATTCTACTGCCAAACAATATTCAGTATTGTTGTGTTTCGTTTAAAAAGGCGAGTGAGCCAGGCGGTTTGATGTTGTAAGGAATTGTTAATATTTTTTAATGTGGTAAGATTAATACAAATTTAGAACCTTATTCTACCCGTGCGAAGTCGGTAACAATAACTAGACACCACCAACATTGTAAGGTTGAGCATATTCCATTCAATCTATGGCACTCCCGTTATCTGCTAGCTGGTGTATGATCGTATGCAATATTTTGGAGAAATTGACCCGCCACCCGAACAATTTTGATTTTGGTTTAAGATTTGTATTCGAAACCAGGACTCATAATTACAGGAAATCCTTAGAGCTAGACAAAAGTCATTTGTGTATAAAATAATAGCCAGTAGCAGTCGAGAGAACGTACTGAACCTCCGAGGCTGCATTCATTGCGACGACGTCACGTCTACTCGAAACATTATTCTGCTTCGTGTCGTATCTTCACATGGATAAAGTTTTCACCGGAACAGCATTACAAGGAGATACACAAAGTGACGTCCACATTTACTTTACACCAACGAATACGAGTTGAATTTTGTTACATTACTGAATAAATAACTGTCGGACAAAATTCCTAATTTACGAGCATCTTGCACTTTTATGAAAAAAATGCATGTACTAGAAGTGAAACTTAATCAATATATTTTTTTGTTCGTCCCTTTTATGTATTTTCGCTTCGTCGAGTTTCAGATCACGTCAATTCTAAATAAGTTTCTCTTCAAAGATGATCCGATTTAGATATCTGAACAGAAGACCTTATAAAATGTTATCACTGGCCAACCGCTATTAAGTCCATTCGGCCATCAAGACGGCCGCATCGTATTTATTGGAACTTTAATAGATATCGCGGTACTAAAACTATTAATATGGGATACACAATCGGTAGTAAAAGCCCAAATATTATGAACCAGCTTGACCGTTCTGATTTCGCGCGGGTAACATAAGAAATTATTTTTGAAATCATAAAAGTGACCCATATTTTTAGAAAAAGGGATGCCAGCGTCTTTTGTCTTTTTGTTAATTTAAATACAGTTTAATATGTTATAATCATAACATCGATATGACTGTTGGTAAAGATTGTACAGCTAAGTTTTAATAGCATCATTATTTACATTCCAAGCCGAAGTTTACTTTCCATTTAATGTGTCTCATGAAATTACTATTCTAAATTGCTTGTGCGAGCTCACTTAAATAAAGTATATATTATTGATTTTCGATGAAAGTTTTAAAAATAAATAAATCCAATTTTCGATGATTTCTTGGGATGGCTTCGGGGGACCTCATGCCGTTATGTCACTTTGTCCAACCATATTAAATGGTAATTTTTGCACGACTAAAATTAACCGATATTTATTAATTTATTTAATTCTAAACTAATATTAACATTTATATTTAGCCTAAGTACTTATAATTAACATCATATAAATGACGATTCCAAATTGGGAGTGTGTTCGCGGGGGCGTCGAATTCAAAATATATGTATTATTAGTTAATCTTATATACTTAAAAGATAATGCAGAAATAATTCTGTATTTAAAAGGATTTATTGTAAAGAAGACGATGGTTTCGTTAACAAAACATTCTCAGAA
Organism: Vanessa atalanta; assembly: GCF_905147765.1. Classification (NCBI taxonomy): domain Eukaryota; kingdom Metazoa; phylum Arthropoda; class Insecta; order Lepidoptera; family Nymphalidae; genus Vanessa; species Vanessa atalanta. The sequence continues at coordinate 354,655 of NC_061885.1, forward strand.
CAACTAAAATCACTTTTAGACGGCGATAAAGAAAAATAAGCGGATTATTCATCAACAGTAGCTGTATAAAGAAAACTCCACGACGACGGCATGGTGTATATTTGTTTACAAAAGAAAATAACCCGCTGAAAGTATTTATTTTATTCGAGCATAGTATGATATATAATAAGATAAATATACCAAACCTTTTAATTTGAAATCGAAAACTATACTAATAAATGTGAATACGTATATTAACGCCTAACGAAAAAAATCAAAACTGATACCCATACCTATGCACCGTGATTTGTAGGAGGTTTTAGTATATAATATTATATAAGAAGCAGTATTTTCCACTTTTACCCGATTTAAATTGAGGCTATTAACGTGACAAGCGTGATTTTATTAGTTTTCTTAGATAAAATCTAGGCTGCGTTTACTATTGTTTACGCTGAGCATCGTCTTTCATTCAGCCTAGGACTATTCGACTCCTAATGAGTTCAGGCGCAGAACCAATAGGTTTACGTGCTTTCCGAAATCCGCGAGCATAAACACTGACTCTCCAGCCTCTTGGAGTAAATTTCAAAACAAAGAAACCCTTTCAGTTTTTTAATACTCCAACTCGAGATTACAACCCAGGACCGCGTGACCTATGTAGAAGCTAACCAGTAGCCAGAATGCCAGCGCCACATAGATTATTGAATTAATTTGAGTTAACTAGTATATGTTTTTTTAATTACTTTTATAGCTATAGGAGGCAAATAAGCGGAAGACCCACCCGATGGCAAGTGGTCACCGTCGCCCATGCATACGATTTTGATGCCTATAATATAGCGATAGTGCTTATATGAATTTATTTCTAATGATCGGACACACACTTTGGGAGACATTGGAATGAAGACCGAATTCTTTACACCATACTGTTTCAGAGAATTTAGTGATATACATGAAAACAAGATTATATTTAAATAAGACAGACCCCAGCCTCCAATCGGAGCGTTCGCACAATATGTCAAGTGGAGACGAAGTCGCCTTGCCGCTTTAAAATCTAATATTCATGAAATGAGATGACGTACTCTGTAGAAGCTAGCACTCGGGCCTGCACAAGGTAATATCAACTTTAATAACACGCGACAGAGTTCAAACTAATTCAATCGTAGTAAGATCTTCAGTCGGAAGTCCCGTGTTAAGTTGCAATACGTCTTTTGTGCAATCTGCACGGTTAAGCTGGCACAATTTCATGATAATACAGTGTGTATATAAATATTATGAAGCGTTTGTAGTTTAAATTATATTTGTACCTCTACTCCGAGCAAACTATGAATGAATAGCATTATCTTATAAGGACATAGTCGAAAACTAATCCAGCAGAATAGGTCTATTTTAGTACCAAGGTGACTTTGTGAAGGTTCTGGTTTTCATGTTTACGTTGAGTCATTCACAATTAGTATTATCGAAGGGCAAAAGCAAAAGTTTGCCATCAATCCATCTCACCCTACTTGCTTAACATTTGCTTATTAACCATGAAACCTACAACGACAAAACCTTCAAAAAAGAAATATCACAGATTTCAGGCGAACCAGCGAAAGAAACTCAACGTAATTTTATCTTAATTAACTTTCAAACATTTTTAATTATAAATTATCTTTAGACCATCTTCATACGAGTATATGTTTAATTGCTGAATCGTGTTTGTCGTTTGACTTGAAAAGATTTAGATATAGAACGGATTACTTTAAATAAAATACAATAATCGTTTATATGATAACTATGTATAATGTATATAAATTATTTCTTATGTTAATCTCATGTAATTTCTTTCGTCGTTGATAAAAAGTACCAGGATAACAGGACGCGCTGGAGGGCAGATGTTTCTGTCTTTAAATTTATTCAAATTCAATTCAGACTCGAGTTTTATTCAAATATATATTTAAAATGTTCTTGAAATCTTTGAAGTGACCTTCTATTCGAAATGTTATTTTACAGAGACCAACCACTCATTATATTTCTAACATCCAATGCAGATACTTTTTTATATTTGCAAAATCTGTATGCATAAAACATGTACGGATAGTTTCTGTGCTGGGTTAAGTCCTCATCTTTTAAAAAGAAGGGTAATGCTGTTCCCACCACGCTGCACTCACGCGCTGCCGGTTGGTACTAGTAGATACATGTGTGAATGATCGAATGCATACATTATTCCTCGTGATGCCTTCACCGCTAAACACAAGAGGCATTATAAATATATGTATTTTATAAAAAGTGCTTTGAAAAATCCTCAGTGAAGATAAAAACTGGACCATTAAAACTTTATATCAATAATATAGAAAAACTTAGTTAGTTTAAATTTAACATTATCGATGTGTATATATATGAGCGTTTATATATGTAGAGGCATCTTCGCCGTGGCAAAACAACTACAGTTAGTAAGTATTAGGTTTCTTATTGTTATGACTATGAATTTTATTTCATATTACTGAAAAATAACAAACTAATAGGCAAGAACGAGCTCTTATTTGTGTATGTATATAAAACCTTAGTATTGCGAGAATGTGAAACAGTCGCATGAGCTAACTCGCGGTCAAAGGAAATCCTATAATCCTACTCCAACCGGACTAATTAAATCATTAACATTTATATCAGCCCTGCGCTGGTGTAGTAGGTAACTTTATTTATCTGTGGTTCGGGACAATCACTTTAACTTCAAAAACGCTTCAAAAGACAATATTCTTAATTATCCGGAAAATAAATACGGTCAAGGATTTTCTCTGCTGGGAATTCGGTGCGAAAGCTTGAAATTCCTATTCAGTGTTATATGGCGATTCTTCACTTCTTCGACGGAAATTAAAGGATTTTCACGTTTGTAGTCATCTACTTATTGTGTGTTCTTCTTGTTGTTATATTAAATAGATATATTTTGAAGAAATGGTTTTATTTGATTAGATATAAACTTTTTGTAGTAATTTAGATTTTAATGAAATTATTGACAATTATTTGATGTAGGTGTATAAAATTTTACGTATACTTAAATAAGATACGACAAAATAATACTGATGTTTGGACACTCTATCGGCCCTATTTCGCGTCGCAGTCTGTAGGGTATTTAAGGCTTAGAGGGCGGACATTTTGTATAATAACATGTTACCCGATTCAAAACACACAATTGATTTGAGAATTACGGCTAAATGTTGTTTAAGCAGTTTTAAATTTCGTATTGGAAAACAAATACCTGTGTGTACTGTAGCATAAAACTGCAGGGAGACTAATAATCATTTTGCAATTTTGTATCGATATCAAACCTAAAGAGTTTTATTTAAGTATGTGCAAGTCGAAGCTTCACTTGCATTTACAAATTCTTCAAGACGTTTTTACAAAATAGATAAGAATTTTAATAAATAGGTAATTTTTTTATGTAGTTATATAAATTAATAATTATGTTTAAAATATTTTATCAAAAATAACCAAAGCCTGAAAGACGATTTATTTAAAAAAGTTATTGATGAAGAAGTTTTTTATTTCATTTTTAAAACAATGACTTAATATCTGTCATGTTTATTAAACCCTTCCATGTGAGATCCCAATTACTGTAGGTAAATGACGAAACAAAAATATATGATTAAAAATGTATGAAACAGAAACGTTCAAAATCGTAAACAAAAATCTATTGATGATATAAAAAGTAACAATGTCATTAGAGGTCGTTTTCTCGTGAAGATGAGATGTGGGAATTACAGTCATTGTTGATTCAAGATGTCGCTCCAGTAGTAAAGGGGAAGGGACTTTTTCATATAAACTTGCGCTAAAGTTTTAGGGTTGGATCATGTTCAATTACAATAAAGTTTAACGTCTACGAAGCAGCCGACAACACTGTTTAAAGATTATTCTGTAAGGCTGCAATTTGGTACCTAATAAATATGTGCATTAAGGATTTTTTTTATATAGGATCACGTGGAAGTCTGTCTCCTTGATCTAGTTGCAAGCTTATAATGCAGCAGGATCCCGAGATCCCGGATTCATTCGGTTCCGGTTTTTCTGTCAAAAGAATCTCAATAGAAACCTGAGTATGAAAGTCTGGTGTACAATCCCATTTCTTGGAAAGTACGGAAAGCCATTGGTTCTGCGCTGGAACTCTTTTCGGACGTGTATAACTCGTCGTCCTTTCGTATTATGAGAGTGAGGAAATAAAAATTGCACGTGCATGTTGGCTGTTGACTAACTTTGTGCACTTGGATATATCCTGCACAGTTACTGGTAAGTCTCCATTAACTTAGAGTGGTCAACATTAACAGCCTGTAAATTTTCCACTGCTGGGCTTACCCCTTTGAGGAGAAGGTTTGGAGAATATTCTACTAGGCTGCTCCAATGCGGGTTGGTGGAATACAAATGTGGCAGAATTTCATTAAAATTAGACATATGCAGATTTTTTACGATGTTTTCCTTCATCGCCGAGCGCGACATGAATTATAAACACAGATTAAACAAGTGAAGGTTCAGTGGTGTTTGCCTGGATTTGAAACCGAAATCATCGGTTAAGATGCACGCGCTCTAACCACTGAGCCATTTCGGCTTTTTTAGAGTGGTTGCCGTGATCAAAATCGGTCAAGTGAATATCATCATCATTGTCACCGCCTTGATAATCCTTATAGTCTATATTTTTGACAATATTTCATATCGTTTCACGAAATGTGAGCTAAAAATTGAGAGTGGCTGATACTTCTTTAGTTCATATATTTTGATTGTTCAAATGGAGTAAGGATTTAAAATGAAAGAAAATCTTACGTAACTACATTAGATTGAATAAGATTTAATATATCAAAATTTAGCTATAAATAGGAAACGAGTATGGTTGAAGGCTTATACTTTTATAATATATTGCTCGAATATAAAAGAACAAAAACACAGTATACCGGTTTACAGTAGGTATTAAGACCTTTCCTTACCTCGACGGTCGTAAAATTTGAAGACCTTCCTGTAGCAATTCTTATTTATGACGGAGAAGTTTAACAAAGGTGCGTAAAGTGCTGATCGAACCGAAAGTGCAAACAGATTGTGTTTCGGAACGTGAGACTGCGAGACTTTTATGCACAATTTTATTTTTACAAGAGGTCTAATATACCTTCTCCTGTTTCTATTTCTTAATTGGAATAGAAAATATATTTGTATTTAATAAAAATACATATGCCATATGAGTTGAGTTAGCCTAGCGGCCAGAACTCCGGAATTCTGGTTTAAAGCCTGGGCAAATACCACTGAGTAAATATAAATTATACTTAAATTATACTTAATGTATGTTTAATCATCTTATGCTTGGTGAAGAATAACATCGTTATGAATCCTGCATGCGTGGGAAGAAATTCTGTAATATGTGTATCGACCACATTAAAGCAGTCGACCACATTAAAGCAGCGTGGTGGAATAAACTCTAAACTTTCCCAAGAGATGGGAAGCCTTTGTTCAGCCAGGATATATTTCTACGATTTGGGTTTTGCTAATTTATAAGAATATCACTTTTGGGCTTTGTGTGTAGTGGCAGATTTTTATAAAAACCAAATACGAATAGACGATGAAAATATTTTTAAAATAAAACAAAAGGCGAGCAGTCAACGGCAGCCTAACGTAACACACGTAATGCAGGCACAGACCAACCGCCGCGAGACAAAGGGAGGCGAGGATTATTCATGATATTAAAAATTTGGGGGCAACAAAGCCCTTTAGCAAACCATAATTTATCCATAAGCCTCATTGTGAATGGCTGAGTACTCGTAAGTGCATTATGTTAATTTGCGATATGGCGATGTATTTGTTTAACGTTTTTAGAAGTTATACTCCTGTTGGCGTGAGTGAAGTGAGTTAGTAAGTGAAATTTCAATTAATTATTAACATACAATTAAAAGCTATTTTTAATTACGTCAAAGACGTAAAAATTCTCACGCGCGTACATATGTAAGTTTTTATCCATTGTCGAAATTCAAAAAAATTGTCATGAATAAAATTTCAGGACATTATAGATCAATTTGCATGTTTCTTTTTATTTGTTTTTCTACTCTGGTTTCTAAAATTGGTTACCGATTTAAAGGTCAATAGCTATCGATTCGACAAAACACAGGATGAAAACATACGGAACTATTCGTTGTCAACTTTTTATATATAGAGATAAATGTAAAAAAAAAAACATGAATCTAAGCCAAAGAATGAAAGTGTAATAAACCATATATACATTCTCCTTCACTCATAATACGTTCAACCAGGTAAGTAAGTGGTCACTACTACCCATTCGACCATTTCTGACGTATCTCAAGTAAAACTTTCGGTAAAACTTCAAACCGCTAAGAAGAATTAATCTGAACAAATTAATATCTTATCAAATTTTATCAGTACTAATTTGCATAATTGTTAATGCAAAACCAAAAAAAACTATTTATTAGCCTGTTATAATAAATTAAGGATAGTTTCGTTATTGGTTTGGAGAACATAGTATACAATTAATCTGTAATCAAGATGGCGGCACAATCAACTGCACGGATATGAGGTGCTACGTCACTTCCGCGCGTGAATTACTTCCGGTTCAGGCTCATTACGTTTTCAACTGTCGTAATGTGCACTACGTCGTGGTAAACATATAATTGTGTAATCGTAGTATGTTCAGTATGTACGGTTTATTATATCGACAGAGATCCGCAGTCAAACTTAGAATACATCATAAGTGCTAGGTTTGAAATATTTTTTTTTATTAAAAACTAACTGTAAATAGACCCGTTAAATGAAATGTTATTTCTTTTTTGTTCAAAAGTTAAAAGTACACGCCTTTGGGTTTCATATAAGTTATGATATAACGTCTGTTTGTCATAGCCTTTTTTCTCCAAATTTATCGGAAGAAAGATGCTGAAATTCAATACGAATTGAATCTTCTCATCTAATTTAATCAAAGTGAAGAAACAAAAATCGACTTTAATCGATTTTATCCTTTTTCATTCGCGTTGACTGTCGACTAAAATCGAATAAAACAAGAGGAAAGATGTCAGCATACAATAACTTGACAATGAACGTCGATTAAATCAGTCTGAATGGATACGAAGGTCATTACTAAAGCAATTATTCGACTCAATATTGTGACAATTTTCCACAAATTATAGCTTTTCCGGTCACGAACGTGTCGCGTGACGATAATAAAAACACATTTAACTTTTAATTCGGAGGATTTTTCACTCAATTTTATATTTCATTTATTAAAATGTGTGGAGTTATTCGAGACCTTAATTTTCTTCAGAAAGTTATACATAATAGCCTGTCAATAGCCCACTGCTAAGTTAACTTTTTCTTTTAAGGTTCGATGCTTATTCAACCTTACGTGAATACACGAGGCCAGGCAATTTTTCTCCAACGTCGAGCTCGAAAACGATAGTTTGAAACAATCATAAGACGATTTGCTAGATGCTAAAATTGTGTTGTCTGCTCCGATTTAGATTCTCGCTGGACGAATTTCAAGATTATTGCTGATAGGACAAGACAAATCTAACTTTAAATTGAAGTATATTATGGGAATCTCATTCTCACTTAGTAACTGACGTATTTAGTTTTTATATTTGTCATTTATGCTTACCAACATATTAAATGACATCAAATTATTTAAAAAAAAAACAACAAAAATATGTATATATTTTTTTATTTTAAACATATTAAGGCTCATTAGTTACGTTTTAGTATAACAAATCAAATTGATTAAAAAATAAATAATTAATGAAATAATAATAGCTAATAGGAAAATATCACATCGTAATAGAAATATATCGAATAAATACAATAATTGCAATTCTATATGAAAATGTATTCGAAACATTCATTTTCATCATTCATTGTAAAATAATAGTAAATTGTGGCCGATCCGACAGTGCTCACGACGCAGCTGCTTCTCTCGAGAAATAAATTCAAATGCATTCAATGACAAACGGACAACGATATAGACATTATTACAACTGAACTGTTTTCATCTAAATATATATATATATTTCTAAATGATTGATTACGTATGCAAATAATTAACAATTTTTAAATAAAATTACCATAGCCGATACCGATCGTAAATAAAATTAACAATAAAAGATTTTAGTGCCAATGATTATAGTGAACATTTTAATAAAAATTATTATAGTCGTCTATCTATACTGATATGATAAATTCAAAAGTAACTGTCTGTCTGTTTGTTATTTGATAGATTAAACCAAAAAATATATTGTAAATTATACGATTTAGTTTAAACTTCGTAATTTTTGTTTGCAATTGTTGATTTGTATAATTGCTAACAATAAATTTAAAAAACGGTATCGCAACGCTGAGGGCCTAGATAAACATTGATGTCACGATTTTTATATCTATAGTAAAACATTGTAGTTCCTTCTAGATAAATTCAGACTTATTATCTCAATGAAAGCCGTAAGCGAGGAGTGGTGACAATGTGTTCCCGACTTATGTGAGCGCGCACAAGAGAATCAATGTCCGTTCCCTGGAGCCATTTGTTACTTTGAAAGGAATACACTTCTTAATATTTAATACACTGTGCGGAAGTCAGTATAACTGAGCTATCATTGTCGAGTTTAGATCGATCCACTTGAAATGTACGTTTCTAAGGAGGCAAGAAAGTAATTTTTGATGTTAGATTTGCAATTATAAATAAGTATTAATCTGATATTTAATAAATGAAATAATTTCAAAGTGTTCAATTTACTAATTAGATTTAAATTTAGAATCCTGAATCCCAATTATATTTTAATAATATAATTAGGGTAACAACGACCTGACGCTGATGACAAATATTTTAGTTTATGTCGGTCAATACTTTTTCGCACGTCGCGCGTTCTACGACGATCTAATGAAAATTTTCACTTTGCGAATAGCTCCACAAATAAATATAATTTATTCTAAGCATTAGACTGGTCGTCTGCTTAACTATTACTACCTTGACCTATTGTTGATATTAAGCTTATTTTAACATTTTCATCAACATCCGGGAATAATATAAATAATTTATTTATTAATGCTAAGGTAGTTAATATAAATACATTAAAATAATAAATATACAAAATGTAGAGGTATTATAATAACATTTTTAACTTTATAAATACGAAAGTAACTCTTCAGGCCCAAAACACAGAACTACTGAATTTGATGAAATTTTGTATGACGACAAACCACTAAATCGCGAGCGAAGCATCGGGCAATAAGTAGTGTATCATAAATAAGTAACTAGCAATATTATGCCAATCTTTTTTTTCTTAAACAAAAAAAAAAAAATATTTATCTAATGGTTTCTTGGAAACTTGTTACGCGGGGATTTTCGTAAGTAATAAATCTACTCTGCAAGTACCTACGTAATCTCCGGGGAAATAAGGATTTTCAAAAAATCTTCTAAAAGTTAGTTCATTGTTATATTTTATGCGTGAGTTATAAATAGATCAATATTCGAAGACTCATTCCAGTTGCAAACATATTACAAAAAAGTCCAGAAATATTAAGCATAGAGAACAATTGTATTGCCGTTGCAGAGTAAAAATTCCCACAGTTTCAGGAGGCAATATAGGCCACAGGAAGATGTACCACTAATACCTACTAAAGTGAGTGTAGGTTACTTCTGACTATCGACGATCAGCGTTATTCTTCCCCGGAAACTAGGCTGCCGCGTTCGTTTTGTCTCGAAAGGCTAGGGTCAAACTTGAGTAGTAGTCACGATCAGAACCAATAATACTGACTACCCATTATTGCTCCGCTTTGATACAAGATGGCGCTACTTGTATTTTGTTTTTGTTGATATATGTTACCAAATAATTTATTAGTTCATAATGAAATGAAAGTAGGAATAAAGGAACGTAGTCAGATTATAAACAGTCGAAAACTTATGAACTGCACATATTATTTTTAATGTAACGGGGAAATTTGAATTTATTTATAAATAAATCGAACGTATGTTATAAACATAAACGAATAAAAATGTTCGATATTTTTGTTTTATTATAAATTGAATGTTCAGTTCATTTGTTATAAATGCATAAACCATTTTTTTTATGAACTTAGTGGTGATTATTAAGACACAAACATTAGTCAAATTTGTATAATTTTGATGAAAATATTGATAGCATTGCAGTTTCCCAACAACCACAACAGATGGCGTTACTATCACAATTATGGAGAATGGTTTAAAAAATGTTTTGCAGGTTTAACGCTATTATAATAATTTTTATTTTTATTATATAGTTTGTCGAATAGAAAAATGGGCCACGGTATGGTAAGTGGTCACCACCCACCATAGAAATTGGCGCTGTAATTAATATTAACCATTCTTCACATCAACGATTGGCCACCACCCTTGAGAACTAAGATTTTATATACCTTGCCCCTTTAGTTACATCGCATATACCTCCCAAACCACGAAACGGGTACCTACCCAGAAGAGCTTGCACAAAGAAATACCACCAAGTCAATTTCAGCTTACTTAGCTATAAAAATATTAATAAATTATTACATTACCTATACAAATAGTTTAAACATATTTAAGGCTATGCATATAAAATGCATTTAAAAAGAGATGTGTCGTGACACCCGGTTGAAACGAAGTTGTTTTCGCTTTATTATATAACAAACATAATGGAAGACATTAACAACTTTTGAGAATATATAAATTAAATTGTTAATAAAATTCCGTGCGAGTAAAATGATATAATTAAAAAATGCTATACAAAACCTTATATACCCGGCATATGACCGTATAATACAAAGACAAAGAAGGGGAAAGGACCCCTGGAGGGTTATCGCTTTTCCTTACGTGATGATTTCTGTAACGCGCATATCATACATCGTTCGAAAATTTGGAAAGAATGATACATCACAAAACAACGCTTTCATTTATTAATATAAAAATAAATTTACAATATAACTCCCATGAATCGATCTGTTTATACGATAGTTAATTTCAGAGATATGTATGTATTATTTTGAGAGCTGACAACCCTGATATCGCTGTCAGGATAGTAGTTCCGCCTCGCCACGCCATTGTCAAGATCAAGGACACGAGGCGATCGTGCAATACGTGCCATGCGATAACATACAAAACTGTGTTTGTTATGTCACGTTAAACATAATTTTCATATAAATCACTATGTTTTTTTTACAATGAATTTTCTTTTTGAAATTAAAATATCATTTAAAATAATTAATAAATTATTTCATCGTTAATTATTTTATTTATAAATGAAGGATGTTTGGTCTTATTTATAAGTAAAAGTTTGTGAAGGTCCCACAACTGGGCTAAGGCCTACCTTAAGGTTTTAAACCAGTTTTTGAGCAGACGTGGTGGGATAAGGAATATATTTCTTCTTATATAGCATTTTCATAAAATATCTAGTTCGTAACATTAGTATACCTTAAGGTAAGTATTGTAATATGACGGCCATATAAGAGGTTTAAGCCTAGGCAAGCACCACTGAATTTTCATGTGCTTAATTTGTGTTTATAATTCAGCTCGTGCTCGGCGGTGAAGGAAAACATCGTGAGGAAACCTGCATGTGTATAATTTCAACGAAATTTTGCCACATGTGTATTCCATCAACCCACATTGGAGCAGCGTGGTGGAATATGCTCCAAAACCTTCTCCTCGAACGGAGAGGAAGCCTTAGCCTAGCAGTGGGAAATTTACAGGCTGTTGTAAAGGTGTGATGTGATACTACTATTAGCAATGAATTTCGACCAATGAGCCACCCCTAGTGCATTTTTTTTAACTGAACTGTAAAGAATGAACCAGTAATGACTGTTTGTGTCGACCTTGTGTTAAGACTGAAAAATTCACTGCCGGCAAAAGTTAAATAAAAAGTCGCCGGTTTCCTTGACCTTGCTCCGAGAGGCTGAGAAGTGACGCGAGAGGATTTAATGACGAAAGACTCGCGGCTGTTATACTTCAGTATTGAAGATATTTTAATTTCTTGTATAAGTATACTCTTGAACAATTTCACGATGTTTTAAACATAAATGAAAATCGGTTCGCTTTGTTTAACATGCAAATAAGTGCAAAGATCTAAAATTATTCCCTAAAAATATTAGGGTTGGTTGAGCGGTCAAAACGGAATGTCGAATGGCATAATTGTTTAAAAAACTTCAAGGAGTAATTGCAACGCAGACTTGTTTTAAATAAAGTAAAAAATTAATAAAACGTCTCGTATCATACTTGCAACAATAAAAACGCAATAATTAAATGACGTACGTCGGCGCGTAGGCGCGGGTCCTGGAAATTACATTCTCGGGACCGCTAATGAAAATTTCCCGGGAACCGTGCGTTATGAACCCGAGAATGTAGTATTAATTTTTTCATAAGCAAAGTTCATGAGCTGCTAACGACCATTCCTTGTCATCTTCACATTCGCCAGCTTTGACATATTACACTTTTATATCACAAGCCCATCTGGGTAGATCACTAGTCTTCAAATATTTTATCGTCCAACAGGCAATACTTACAGTGAGTGTTGACATATGAAAAAAAAATGAAAAGTTATACAAAATACTTGCTACAAAATTCTGGATCAATTTGGCAGGTATCATCAACTAAGGTTATATATAAGTAGTAATATCGATTTTTGACATAAAACGTGAGATAGCCTGAATTTGTCAAAATTAATGAACCAGAGAAAATCCTCCTAAATCGGAAAGAAACCTTTGAAAAATTACGGGCTATTATTGTATTGTATTCAATGCCGCAAATGAAGGTACGATTAAAACATCAGAATGACTTGTTAAATAAATATCTCAAGATACAAGCACGGCTCGTCAACATTCTGATTAGAACATTGTTATACCGTTATTTCTAGTGGACCTGTACCTCGAACCACTTCATTGATATTCACTAACGGATCGTATTCATGAATTCTGTTAGACTTATTATTTTATGCTCCGACAAACCAACCGTTAACGTACTGTTGTTATAAAACTTGTGTGAGATTTTATGCACGTTATATATTTTATAAAATTTCTCCTTTGAAGATATTTATGAAACTTCAAAGTTATACAAATCATCTCTGTCTGATGTGAAGAGATTTCGATTCTGTGTTTTTAAGAAATACGTCCGTGTATAAATAATGATTTCTTCTCAGTAACTAATATTGACTGCGAACAAATTTCATTCCACGCGTATTAAATATGCCTTTTATATTTAAGTTACAATGGTTTAGTCGATTTTAAACCCAGTTTTGTTTGTGGAAATTTCTAGAATCAATGAGAGAAACCGTTATATGTCTATTATCTTGTAGGAGGAGATATACCAGGTATTTCTTTTAATTATTGATTTGGTATGGATTATATGCAAGACACTTAGCAGTTTTACATTCTAACACTAAAATTAATACTAAAATGGTCGTTCGAATGACCATATCACAACCATCATCACACCACATTCGATCGATCGTTTTGATCTAATATTTCCATATTGTATTGCCTATAGAAAAAAAAATCGTTTACGAAAAATTTCCTATATGTTGGTTTTATTAGATGCTATATTTTAATTTTACCCAAAAAATTATTTGCAAATTATAAATACCTACTAATCAAATCACGACCGTATGCCAGGAGTGTTAGCTACATACACCGTTATGTTTTTTTATTTATTTAAAAGCCAAAACTATACATGTGTCAGCCAATTGGCACTAAAGACGTTAAACCAACATTTTGTTCAGCTGTTCTATAATAAGCAAGTAATTTATTCCGACATTGAATTCACCTGTAGCTCCGACAATTAGTAAATTGTATTTACTTTATAATATTACGAAGATTATTCAATGTGAATGTAAATAAAGTTTTCTATTTTTTAGTTTGTGGCCAACTGGCCGTCCCGACTTCGTGCGAGTGAAAAAAGATACAAAGTTACCTATCTCATTTCTGCCCCATAAAGTTAAAGTTACCAAGGAAGTTTTGGCGTTGCGTTAATAGTCAGTGAGGATGAACTATTTAAAAGTATCGATGTGCATATTTGTGGGATTTTCTGTGGTATTCTATATATTGATAGACGATTCTAGGGTATAAAATATAAGAGATATCAATTTGTAGAGACTCCCACACAAATATATATTTATGTTTATTAATTAATGAAGTGTACTGCACTTATACGGACTTACTTATGAACATTGATCAACGAATGTTTATTTATTTATCCCTTTCTGCCATCCCTTATTTGACATTCGAAAGAAAAAGATAGCAATGTTTAGTTAATCATCCTTAACAACATTTACAAGTAAAGTTGTCATTTTTTACATTAATTGAATTAGTTTTGGAGCTGTGACGTAAGAGATTGTCATCTGACCTCGTAACAGCAACCAATAATAGTAAAGGTTAAATAAAAGTAGGATTGCATACGATTGAAGCTCTTTACAGATTTAAGTACAGCTTTTCTGTAAGAACAAACACAAAACTCACCGCAGACCACGATCGTGAAAGGTCAGGAGGTTATGTATGACATTGAATATAAGTATAACCATTATACTATTTAAAGGATACGAGCATCAATATAGCTCTTCATAGCAACTTTGTTTATAATATTTTACATTTAATAATAAATATTATGATATTTTTTACATCCAAAAATTATCTCAATATTGTCATGACTATGTTTTATTCCATTAAACTATGCCTTTTACGCAAAAATCATAGTTATAATATTAAGTTACAACATATTCATTAACCTTTGATTAACTGTAATCTACGTTTAGTCATAGCTGTCCTTTACCTAACAAAAAACTTCCGCCCCGTATAATCAGGGCTGACACCGCAATTTGCACTATCTTCATCAAGTCGTAACTTTATCTAAGACAATTGTAGACATTGTTTCCACATGTCCGGTAGTTACTAGGGCTGGCAGGCGGGTAAACATCGACCTACTATCACGAAATCTAAATTATTAGAGGAGTTTAGTGTGCATTGATATATTGCAGTGTTTTAAAATAATATTATGGTTATGTAGAATTAAAATATTTACCGGTAGAAATCTGCTGCCAGAGCCTAGAACTCCGGACTTACAAAGTCTTTTCTGCAAAATAAACTGATAACATGGAAACAACTTAAGAACAATGTGTTTCTACTTCATTTATTCGTCGTCTTAGCGATCTTATTATAATAAAATTAATACTACCATACTGCTCCAATACTAAATATACTTGTGCCAGAATATAATTTAACAAATAAGCAGATTTCCAAATGAAAACACAGTAGTGCTTGCCCACAACTTTAAGTTAAGATACTGTACCATACACTGAATATAATACGTGTACCTAGTTTTATTTTAGCTAAAAATTGCATCTCTGTTACAATATTAATCTCTAGATTTCCGTCAACCCTACATCCTGTGTTTATGAAAGGGCCGCGGATTTAATTAAGGCGGTTAATTTATGCGACCTAAACATTGAGGTCGCTATGATGTGATGAACCCGCTTACGACTCGTAAAGCTTCACATTGTGCATTTGGGTACAGGAGGAAAATGAGTTGTACGTCTGTCGTTCCCATTATTAGGGTGATACGACTGAGCGTCATCGTTTCATAGATAAGCTAATCTTGAACGTCATACAGTTAAACGGATTCTTAAATTCCTTCAACGAAGCTCGAGGATGTAGGAGCTGAGTTATCTATATTTTTGAGTAACATAAATTATATGAATTCGGCTAAAAATATATAGAACCATTGTTATATCTTGCTGAGATTTCTATTCTTTTATTAGCAAAATTTAAAAAAATCAGACATGCATACAATTTATTCTTATAAAATTAGAAGATATCCGATATAGCTGAAATAAAAACGCAATAATTTTCGTGAGAATAGAAAAACGTTTATACGTATGTTATTATTTGAATTAAAAATATATTTAATTTACTAAGTCTACCGTTCAATGCTCACGAACGTGTTAAATTTGTAAGTTTTTTTTATTGAATATACGAAGAAACCGGATTACACGTAGTTTCTACTGAAATCAGCGATGCAAGCCAGCGTCGTAACATCTGAAGCTATCGAATGTTTACAAACACGCCTTTAAAAACAAACATCTACCTGTTACGTGAAGCAAAATTAAAGTACCACAAAAACTAAGTTTCATAATGCAGAAAACTACGAACATTCAACAATCGATATACACAAGCAATTTGTAACTGTACTCGACTCCGGCGCATTCTGCGCCAGGCACGGGCTGGTACGACCGACACGCACACTGACAGACAAATACACTGAGAAACGAACCCTCTTTCATTGATATAAAGTTCAAATTCCTAAATCATCTTGCCGGCAATCGACAGGGCTCACCTCAATGAGATCTTACTATCACTCCAAATTTGGACTTTAAAATTATTCAACTTAAATTTAAATTGCAATGGCATTGGTTTAACATAGACAATACTTTAAAACATCTTATTAAGCAACTATATAATAATAAGCTCTATTGAAAACATATAAGGTTTAAATTACAATGTGGTTTCATTTTTTAAACAAGTAGTGACTAGTGGATACAGGTTGGAATTAGCGAAGATGTGTGAGGTAACGGCACTCGGTGTGCGTGACCCTTAGAACTAGTTTTCTTGAGATCTACATCTTTATATTTGAGCTCATTTTTACCAATATATTTAAAGTAATCTTAAGTTGATATACTAAAGCCCGTGACGAGGTTGGCGAAGTTGTATTTCTTCATTCAAATTAAAACATTCGTGTCCAAGAGACATTCCTACATATTTTATGGAGTTGATTGTTATGCTTTTAAGTGTATTTTTGGTAATATAGTCAGGTCAACATTCTTATAACATTATCTTACATTACTGAATTGTTTTACATTAATTGCTTAACTTAACCAATAAAGAAATACGTTATTAATTAATTTCGAGAATAATACATACAACTCATATAAATACACCGTACAAATAACTAGCAGCAATTAATTAACAAATAACTTTATTTCACAGGTCTAACTCTGGTGTTGTAGTCTGTTAACACAATTAAATGTTTTTAAATAATAAATTGGTAGTACCTAGTGGTAAGTCTAGTAGACTTAACAGTCCTTTAAAATATAATTTAATTTACTATTATTTTAATATTATAATAACTGAGAAAGAAAAACAATTATTAAAAAATGCTGGATGAGTTTTGTTGAGTTGATTGTGTTCATATTTTGCAGATAAATAAGCGCCGGATTTTGGCTCAAATTATTTAGCAGGTTTGCTTTTTGACCAAAATTTCCCAAATTGTTTTCCTAGAATTTTAATTTCACTTCGCTCCTGGAATATCCTTTTACAAAATCCTTCAGACTGAATAAAAGCCAAAATCGAGTAGAAAAAATAACATCCCAAACTCCATGGATGGTAAATCCCTTTCAAAACTACATTTTCGTCTAGAAAATGTAAGTCTCTTAGCACGAAGCGACCGGCTGCGCTCAAAATAAGCAAAGTAGGGGGAGCATGCAGCCTTTTGTGTGCAAAACTAACTTCATTAATACAAAGGAAGTGAAGTGTCAACATTCCGTCGAGACAGGGTTGTACAGGACTCGGTTATTCGGAAAGTTTCAGCATTATTTGAAGATATTTAGGAATAGTTGCAGTTCATTATGTTTTTTTTAAATATAATTTGATCTCTTCAGATGTCTTTTGCGTATCTTATCTATTATTTGCATTTACATTATTATTATATAATTGTATGAATTTATCCCCAGGCAGCATCTCAATCTAAACTTTAGGATTATTGATGACAATATACTATTCATATGCAAATACTAGGTAATTTGCATTGGACTCTACTACGACTTCTTTATTGAATCACTCGGAATGCTTTAAGGAGGTCATTGTTCTTCGTGGGTCTTCGTGATTCTGATGGTCTAGGATCTAGGTGGTATTAGGCTAATCAGTCCATAACGAGCGCATCTATTAAAGGTCGCTATTTTTAGGTTATAGTCTATCCTTCTCGCTTTTCTTAATAGACGCCATTTGTGCCTGCTTCACAAGTTTCACCCATTATTTATATTTTAAGTCAAACAATATATATAGATATATTACGAAGAAAGTATGGCAATCAATTTGGCATATTGTTTTATAGCTTAGTAACAGTCTGCAAATGTGCCACTTCTGGGTTAGCTCGAGTCTCTTATCGATGAGAAGACTTTCTATTCCTCCACGCTGTTGCCTTAATGATTGTATATATTTTATTTAGTTAATTAAATAATCTGGTTATTTTAATATAATTAACAAATCGATTCAATATCTCACATTAGCCATGGCGACGAGTTAAATGTCGACACATAAACAAGCAATTCTCAGCTTTATATCAATAATATAAAACTTTATATCTGTACCATAAATCATTATTCTCAGGTGATCAGATTTAGTAATAAATTAAAAGATAAAAAGAAAAGAAGAACATTGACACTATTTTTTAATTGATTGTTTGTCAAAGACAAAATATTATAAAGCCAAAAAAAAAATCAGTCACAACCAAGAACAATGGCTAGTTATATAAAATGAGGTTAAGGCTTAGCCGGTAGATCTGCGGATCGTTGACCGCGCAACACATCGCGTGGGAAAGTGATCTTTCCGTTCGGAAGCTTTGGTTTGTTTACAAAGGTCATAGCCGTATTATACAGAGAAAGCTCAATGAAGACCGATCTGATTAATGAACTGGTTTAAAATATGTATGCGGACAAATCTTAGATAGGATTTTGAGGTATCTTTGATGTTTTAAATTTGAATTTCAACTTCTTTAGACGGAGTATTCGCTTAATGTTACCAGCGAAAATATTTAGACGCTTTTATTTTTTTAATACGTGTATTGTTTTTTAATTGTACAGAACATTACATAATTGCCTTTATCATTATTAATTGGCTTCAAGTATTTACCTATGCTAAATTCGCATTGAGCATTAGAAACTGTTAAGCTAGATTTTAAGTATGTACCAATTTATCATTAATTTTGATTATTTGAATACTATAAAAAAAGCTGATGCCACCGTCACACTTGATAACGCCTCCAGCTCAATATTAATAACACCACAAGTGGATTTGCATAACGAAAGTTGAGTACAGATTGCTAACAAGCGTAATGAAGTCGAGGTCACGGCCACGGTTGATAGCTGAGGTCGTTAACCTCGTGATAACGTACTACGTTCGAGTAACGAAAGAAATGTAAGTAAATTAAAAAGGGGGATAAATAGATCTCCATGTTTGAAATTTATTTCCCTGGCCTGACATTGTATCGAATGAGTTTATTCCAATAAATTAGAAAAAGAGGCAGAAAGGGAATGGTTCAGTGATTTTATATCGTCCCATTTAAAAACATATATGTGTACTCTAATATCGTGTTATACACATTGATCTTGAACTATTCATAATAATAATCGAAGGATAACTTCAAAGGTGCCGCCACGTCGTGTGATCGTTTTGCATCAGGCAATATAAATACATAAATTTAAATGACCAATGACGTTAGTTTCAAGTTTAGTGTTTTCAATAGTTTATGATGTGTGTAACCAAAGTTTATCTTCTTCACGATTACCCCTCCTCTATTGGATTGTTTCATTGTTACAAAACTGACACGGCCCAATTCTTGTGACACGGGAATCTAAGCCGTAAATATCAACAGTCTCAATCCTCGGCAAGCTTTACTGAGTTATGTTCTTATTTGTGTTTATAATTCAATTCTGTCAGCCCGGATTGAATCGGCTCGTTCGAATAAGCTTCAAATCTTCCCTGCGAATAGGGAGGAGGCCTGAGCTACCGAGCTAGATAGTGTGACAATTACAGGGTGTTCATTAACTTTAAATTTACTCACGGAAAGTCTAATAAGTCGTTACAATAAATTAAAAAAAAGTAAAGTAACGTCCTGTTAACTTTTCATTTCGTCATTTCCTTTTGAGAAGAAGGTTTGGAGCTTACATGCTGCTACCCCGCTGCTCTAATACAGGTAGGATACACGAAGATTCTTATTCACCACGTGCAGGTTTTCTCGTGATGTCATTCCTTCCCGAGCACGAGGTGAATATAAATACAAATTAAGCACATACATTGGCGCTTTCCCCCGGTTTGAACTTAGATTCATCGGTTAAGTTTCACATCTTGTAACCCCCGAGCCATCACGGCTCCTCCCAACACATATTGAAGATTAAATATAGTTTATTGTTTCTTAGTCTATTTTAAAATCATCAGAACTCGTTAAAACAGGTACAAAAGAAAACGGAATTATATTTCACAAATATAGCTGACAGATAGTTCTAAGGTAAAAGTTTAAACATTTGAATCAAGTTTTTTACCGCCACGGACGTCTACGTCCTCCGAGGATGAGAAAAAATACGAAACCGTTCAAACACGCTACGGGCGTCTTGTTAGCCACATCTGTCTCAACCAGCGTGGATCTGTAACGACCTGCTATGCAGTTAGGGCGAGTGCCTTTGAAGTGCCTTAAGAAGTGCTAGTAAAATTGAGCTGACGCTTCGTCGAGGGACCTTTGACGGCGAGGCCTCTGAGAGCGGCGCTCGATGGGCTGTCAATTTATTCAACAGTTTTTTGAGAGTTCGCCTAAATATATATAAGAATAATTTTCTAATATTCCGATAAATTTAAGTAATTTCGTAAGAAAATATAGCCATTACACACATTTACAATAGTAACCAAATAAAAAGGGAAAATTTATTGATATTATCATTTAATCATTTGTTAAAAGCGACATTATTATTGGTTACACAATATTTTGCATCGGAGTAAAAAAGAAAATATTTACAAGAACGTCTCAATTGAACGCAACAACAAGCGATGATCGGACCAGAATAAAGATATTTATCCTTAAATAGAAAAGTCACTTCTAGTCAGAACAAGAGTACTATTGTAACTCACTGTGTATTTTACTAATAAACATAATGTTAAGAACCCAAAAAATATATACTATATTTTGATGCGTGTTGCCTTTAAATGATGATTATAAAATGACTGTTATAATCAATGTCGCGTATAATTTTCTGACATTTCACGATCGTGATCTGCAGTGAATATCAAGTTTGTTCGTTCGACGTAGACGGTTACCGTTCTAACGCATTATTTTGCTGAGAAGTAATAGATTTATCGATTATTATTACTGGTTTTACTTCCGTTGTTTGTCGAGGAATGCTCGACGCCGCGTCTACTATCATGATGGCAAGCGTAGTCTTTCCGAAATATGTCGAGCGTATCTCTATAAATAATGTTATCGAAATAGTTATAAAAGTAAATATAGGTCGAATTATTGCATAAATTGTGATGCAGATGTAATTTTATGTGTATTTATTTTATAATATATTTTAAAAATATATATATAGGTATAGTTATTTTATGTATCGGTTTTGATTGATGTTTCAGCTAGGTATTATAAAAAAAAATCTCATTAATTAGTATAGAAATATCATTATTTATATCTTGCTTTATGAATCTGATAACAGTTTTATTCTATTTTATTCTGAGTGATTATTACACACTGACTATTTTCAAATCAGTTTCGATTTTGGATAATTAAATTAGCGTCCACTATTCATTTTCCGATTAGATTAAGAAGCTGTGAACGTATAAGAAGCTAAATTGCATAAAACAAAGTGTCTAAAATACTTCGCAATGATACAAAGACAAATAAGACTTAGTATATTTACGTCTACTTAGGTACTTGACGCAAGACTTTAAACTAAGTTAAGCGAATCTAGCGTTTTAACTCGACGGTGTTGTGTTTGGAGCAGCTGAGGAAAACAAATGAAGAGCGCTCTCTTAAATTTATAATATGTTTAATTACTACTTTAACAATAATTTACATATAAACTAAATATGTATAAATTGATGACCGGTCTGAGACTGAAGCTAATTTAGTAACGTGTTTTGACAGTTCACTTCGTTACAGCGAATTGTCCGTGGGTTAGAAGTTGGCTCATAAGTCACTTTTAAATATTGACATAATTTATCGAACTAATTTTACGTGAACTTACCATTGTCTCAGAATGTGTAAAAATATAGAATAAGTACTTGAACAGTTGAACTATTTCTAATTAGTAAAAAAAATCGGATAATAAACTCAAACACACTCTTTCAGGGCCGATTAGTGGTGACACTTTTTTTTATGGCAATGGTTGGCGGACTAGCCACCACCGCCCATAGACAAAGGCGCTGTAAGAAATATTAACCATTCCTTACATCACCTATGCGCCACCAACCTTGGGAACTAAGATGTTATATCCCTTGCGCCTGTGATTGCACTGGCTCACTCACCCTTCTAACCGGAACACAACAATATAGAGTACTGTTATTTGGCGGTAGAATATCTGATGAGTGGGTGGTACCTACCCAGACGAGCTTGCACAAAGCCTTACCACCAAAAGGTAAGGTAAATCCGATGTATGTAGGTTCCCTGGCAAATTCTCTGAAAAATAGTGTATTAGTTACTGTAACTGTGTGGATATGTTTTTACTTGTTCACAATTAACAGGAAAGGCCTTTGGTAACAGAATATTCATAGGCTGTTATTGTAGAATCCTTGTGATAAAATATATGTATACAGTTTTATGTCAATACGCATTAAGATGTTACACTGTAATCTTCGGAAACGGCCGTCTGACACGCACGGCGAGACGGCGCGCGGCCGGCGCGGCGACTTGGCAATTCGTACTCCGGGTAAATGGATTTATTTATATTGAAATGTTAATGTCTGTTAGTTTATTTATTACATGAAAATAAACACGAATAGTAAAGTCGTCTTTCTAATTGAAATTTAATATTCTGTATACATTTTGCTTTATTTTTAATATTTCACTTAAAGTAGGTAGACGAATCAGGTGGCCCATTTGTCCGCCTGCCTAACTTTGTATATCTTATAAAAATATATTGCAAAAAGCGCTGACATATTACACTAGTTCGTAGCTCAAATCCTAATTAATATAACAATTAATAATACAATACTATTCCACTTAAATATTTACACCCACTTTAATTTAACTTCCGTGCCATTTTTCTAATACACAAGGAATAACATAAATTATTTTCAATAAATATTTTCTGGTATGGTCAATTCATAGCGATTTTTTTTTTATTTATCTTTGTTCCACCTGTCATTGAAATCGACTAAAGAAATTGATTTGCATCGTGCCATTTAGTCTTGAATGATTAAAATTTAATGAAACAAGTTTTTATCAAGCTCATTACAAAATGTAAATGAAATTTCGTGATAAGTGTTAATAAAACAAAAATATATCGAACAAAATAATTGCTCGGCAATACTAATTCAAAATTTAAGGTATTTCTGGCTCAACAGAGTACGTGTCGAGTTGCCCTTTTGAGGTAATCGTATTGCTCATAAGGTAGGTTTATTATAGCTGCGGATTGAAACCTAAGGGTCCAAGGCCTTATTACGGACACAAATATTTTAAGCGCAGTATTTCTACCCAATCTTTACATTTTGACTCCTTGGAATATGAGAATGAGGGACTATATATAAATAACAAACGTGTGTACATAGTAGGGCCCTAAAATATATCTTATATAATTGACTAGTCACAAGAGCTAGGTAACGGACGCTATGGGTGAAATTCGTTCAGGAAGATGGTATTTGTGTTTAATTAACATGCACTGTAGGTGTCCCAGTTGAACCAAACACAATACTTAACTCTTACTTAGAATCATTAACTTAAATAAGTAAATTATTTAAATACAATATGTTACTAGGAAGTTAAGTTGGAGTTTCACAAATGCTCAAAGCGGAACGAAACTGCTTAGTTCTCTAAAAAATTAATATCAAAATAAAGTAACATTTTATGTCTGAATTTACGTCTAAGTCGTTGATAAAATGTGTGAAAGATTTAAAATCTAGCATACATAGTATAACAGAGAACCTCACTTTTCTCAAGTAATTTACACTCATTTCTTATTTGTGAAAATAATACCGAACAATTTTCTAATTGATTTATCTCGTATATAAATATATCTTTTGCTATTTCCTTTAAATAAAGTAGGTAACCCCCATTTTCCGGCGGGATTAACCTCGGGGCGAGTATTGTTAGCGCGAAGGAAATATTAGGATATATAAATGAACTTTCGTTTATTCCGTACGATATAATTTTTTAAGTCCTACCATGACGGAGATCATTCATTATTATAATATTTAAAAGTATACGATTTGAAAGTAGTTTTGAAACATTTCCACCACGACATTCCCGATGAGTGGGTTGGTGGATAGTTTCAAATGTATTTATATAAGAAAATCATCAAAAACTAAAACGCTAATACAGTATTAAGAATTTATAAATCAAACAATTATATAGTGCATATCAGCTCGGATGCAAAAACGGGACCTACATCCCACTGTTTAAATTGCTAATGCAATTATCCCGTTATCCACCTCAGTTTTAATTAGGTTCCCTGTTTACGTTGGCGAAGTGTAGTTTATTTTTACCTACGGTGAAGTCGAGAGTAATGCTTCTTGATTTATTTATGGTATGTGTTTGGCTTCCTGGTCTAGTGGCTAGGGTAGAATTAAGCAATGTTACCCCTCCCATGCCCCGGAAAACACGAAAAGCTGTTCGTCTTCTATTAAAATGTCTTGCAATAAAGTATTTAAATAATAAACAGTTCTTAAGACTCCTTCTTAGTCACAAGTAATCGAGTTCTCTCTAATTTACTAAAGTAATACACGAAGAGGCGTAATCAAAATTAGTTCATTATTAACTTAGTAATTTGGTTTGAAAGCTTTTACATTATACATCGCTTGCCTATTCGTGACGTATTTAATATAATTTTGAAGCCGAATGTTAAGTATACCTTATGAAATACCTATATAATTCTTGAGTTTTTAATACATTAGATTCATTCTACTGCGCGCGTGTATAATTTGGAACGTTAAAGTGATCGAGTTGCTTTATTGCAGATTAATAATTATATTTTGCTTTAACAGTGATTCATATTTATACAAGAAATTCAGTTTCGAGTAAAAACCTCGACATGATTAACGTTTACAAGCTTGCCTCTGATGCAGTTGGGATGGCGATAAAAAATAATAATGTGCGAAAGAGATGAAACGTTACATATTTGATACTCGTGTGAAGGAGACAAAATATAGAGACATGGAATAACGTATTCAGCGTGACATTACCGTCTCCGAGACGTCACGGTGTTGGATTTTACGAGGTAAATGTACTTGTTTATTTGATACGAGCCGTGTCCTCGACTTAGTTGATTTATTTATTCGTAATCCTTTCATTTGGCTGATAAGTATCGCGTTTTATACACAAGATATTAATGTAGTGACCCACTGTTGGGCTAAGTTCGCTTTTGCTTCTATTTAACTTTTAATCTGCTGTCTTTGGTCAAAATTCAGGAATTTCATTCACTACGCTTTCTGACAATTCATCAAGCAACTTCGTGCTGAATGGTGTTTAGGATTCGCTAGATATCAGCACAAAAAATTCACAAATGTCCTCATAACTTAAACATCTGTCGCCAATAAACCATGATTGTAAAAACCCATCTCCAAGCTGATTGTGAATATTTGTAGAAATATGACAATCCTTCGCTTCAAAATCTTTATATAGTAACTTGGTTCATATAACATTTCTGGAAGCTTATACGTGCCTATAAGAGCTCAGCAATCTCACTGGCTCCTTTTGCCCAGCAGTGGCTAATTTTTCGGTTTTTAAAAGTCACAAAATGCACAAAACGCAATTTACTTAAGTATAAAATGCGTTCAACGTAATCAAATTTTGTGAAAAACGATAAGAAACAACACATGTTCATTATATATGATGTTCTGTCCTTGTGTTGAAGTGTATTAATGAGGCGCGTCTTTTACAGGTGGGGACGGCAAATGTCCGTTTGTCTCCGGAAGATTCCACTACTAATAATTACCGATTATAATGGATTGATTATTCTTGATATAATTATATTTATTTATTTTATCAAACCAATTGTTAGGTCACAATATTAGTGCAGAGTAAACGTGCTTTATTGAAGTTGTTAATACAGTTATTTTACCATCGATAAAACGTCGCAAAATAAATTCAGTATGTTTTCGATTATATCAGTGAAATCCTACAGCGGAAAATTACGAAAAAAGGCTTACAGAGAATAATTTTCGTATAATGTAAGAAAAGTGCTGACGTAGTAGCGACTGTATTAATATTATCGACATGAAGTAAATCTGTATATCTGTTCGTTGAAATGTGGAATAAGCTTTTATAAAATACACGAATAAGAAGACAAATTGCTATTGTAAATAGCTTGGAAAGTAATCTCAATTGTATGTGTATATAATTCGTTACTGAATTTAAAATGTCTGAAAAAAAAATAGAACATTATTATTACTATTAACAGAGCCGCATCTTAGTCGAACCCCGGAAAGCACCACTGAATTTACGTGTGCTTAATT
Source organism: Vanessa atalanta (assembly GCF_905147765.1). Taxonomy (NCBI): domain Eukaryota; kingdom Metazoa; phylum Arthropoda; class Insecta; order Lepidoptera; family Nymphalidae; genus Vanessa; species Vanessa atalanta. The sequence goes on from NC_061885.1 coordinate 381,037, forward strand.
TGTATTTATAATCTCGTGTTCGGATGTGAAGGAAAACATAGTGAGGATGTGCCCTATTTGAGCAGCATGGTGGAATTCACTTCAAACCTTCTCCTCAAAGGGAGAGGAGGTTTTAGCCCAGCAGTTATACAATGACAAAATTGCCAAAGTAACAAAAAATACAAGAACGCTTGTATCCAAAAACTTTTTTACGCAATTTTTGATTTAATGGATGACAACACAACTTGGGATAGAAACCCCGTTAAGTTTCTATCGTCAGTAGTTCAAGGTATTTCCCAAAACAGGGGTAATTTTTATTTTGATTATCAATAAGTAAGTTGTATACTTCATTTAATAAATATCGAATATTATTGTGCCTCCGTACCGCGGGAGCACTGGGAAGCTCCAAGACTTCTATAGAAATTCTGACATCTGATATTCCAAAATCAAACCATATGAATAAACGGCGCTTAAATGAAAAAAACTACGTATTAAAATGCCAATGTAAAATATTAATGGAAGTAAAATAAGAAATGGCTTGAATCGATTTCAATAAAATGTTTTCTTAGTCTTTCTTCAAAGTCTGTAGCTCCAAATCAGAGAGCAAAATGTCTACCAATTATTTTTCGTTTGCCGGGAGTCAGGTCGAAGCGAATGGACGCAACTGACACGAGAAAATTATAGAGCTTATTTTTTCCATTTATAAAACTACGTCCCGCTATAATGCAGAACCGGGATGTCTGCTTCGAGGATTTTCTTTATTTCCAGGATGATTTCGACCATGAGAGACGGGAGAGATGACCAAACGATTTACTACTTTTTTTGTTTGAAGCTCTCAAACTCAAAAACGCAGTGACGTAGGACTTTACTTAACTGGGCTGATTCTTTTTCTTGTTTATGATTTAGTTTGGCGGACGAGCAAATTTGCCACTTGATGGTAAGTGCTCACCATCGCCCATACACAATGGTGCTGTAAGAAATATTAACCATTTCTTACATCGTTAATGCGCCACCAACGTTGGGAACTGAGATGTTATGTTCCTTGTGCCTGTAGTTACTGGCTCACTCACCTTTCAAACCGGAAAACAGCAGAACTGAGTACTGTCGTTGAATCGAAATGTTTCATTTAGTTAATTAATATTAATCTAAACTTTGATAGTTATTTATGATTAACTTCATACTGAAATGCTCACCAGCTCACTAGCCATATAACCAAAAGAACAACATTCCATTAAAGTGAGACAAATATTCGCGAAATTAAACCAATTGTTGTTATTACTGAGCATTTATCAGCTAATAACATAGTTGATCTTCATTCTTCACGACAATAAATCATAATGACGGCTCCATAAAGATAGACATAACATTCTCAAGATAATTATTGTAAATCACAAGCCTTTTTAGTTTACCAATCATCATTAGTGCTCTGTAATTCTTTAATTATAAATTGCTTCATATTTTTCTAGCAACATTCATTTTTGAGAAAGCAGATTTTATCAAGTGCGTTAGTTTTTGGTACCAGATTACTTCTGCTCATAGACACTGGTTCTGTTAGAAATTGAGATAACATATTTCGTTCCACCAATTCTCCGTCACGTAATTTAGAATGGTGTGACCCCTGTGCCTGGCTCACTCACCATTCAAGCCCGTATAATATTAAGAATTGCTGTTTTAAAACGGTCCACAATAATGGGTAGGTGAGAAGTACTTTTCTGCAGCACCTGTTTTAGAACTAAATCATAAAAAACTATGCGATAAAAATATATGTTATAATAATAATTTCAAAAACTTACATTAAAATACATCGCGTAAGTTGAATGTGATCGATTCTTTACTTAAATCCTAATGGTCAATGTACCTGCAATATAAAAAATAAAAATTAGTATTAATTAAAAAAAAACACTTATTTTATAGCTCAAGCCAATAATAATAATAATTAGTTAAATAAGGTATAGAACCAAATGGCTTTCAGGAAGAAAGCCTATAACGACGATGGGAAAAGAAAAGCTATAAATGATAATGATGATAGTACAAATACTTAATACAGCACTTACAGTCATCTATTTATATTTTGCCATATAATTTAGTGTAAATAAAACAAAAACCAATATCGGAACTATACGCGAACTTTGCACAGTTCCAAGACCAATAACTATTTTACAAACACCACGTTTTAGCAAATCAAAACAAAATTAATTAGCAAGCATTGAAATATTACCGAATAGTTATTAATACAATTAAATTAAATTTCGTTGCAACAAATATTTGAGTAATTAGACCGCGATTATAACCATACATTGAATCGAGCGAACATCGGATTAGGCAATCAATTTGTGCGAAGCTGGAAACCGAGCCGATCCCAGCGGTGACTGGCGCGATATGGGAACGATTAATAGATATCTTTTTATTAAAAGTATTACTTATTGTTAACAAGAATATTATCCAATTTGTGAGAAGTTTATTGAAATGAAATCGCGTGAAGTTATTTTGTTGAAGAGTTGAGCTCAATCCATTATCCTTAACTGGAGAAAAGGCGTCTGTGAGGACGGTTTTAATTGTGTCTTATTACAACCGAATAAATATATTCACAGTCACCAGGTCACCATGTCTATTATATTATACATACTTATAGAAGTCTAAATCAAACTTTACATTGACTTTATGTTTATGTATTGGCCATTTAACGATTTTCCCTATAAATATAGGTTAGTATAGCTGTGGCATTTTGTCTTATTCATCCTAGTAAAGTTACTAAATGCTAATTCGAGCTCATCAACAACTCATACTCATAAAATGAAAATAAATCTGAAGGTCAAACAAAACACGACCTCCACAAAGACAAATTACAAAGTTGTTAACTACACATAGTTTAACTTGAACGATATGTGATCTTATATTCTTACAAATAGGGTCTATTTCCAAATGCGTCTGCATGTAAAGGATAAAGTTCTGCGAATGGACCGCGGGTCTAGCGCAAACATCTTAATTAACTGCACCGCAGCGAAGTATTATGTGTTTGTGTTTGAAAGGAAACATCTAAGGCTGTAGACGCAAGAGTTAACCTATGGTTTTATTGTGGAAGCTAGGATATGTGTAAGCATTTATTATACGGATTTAAAGATTTCCTCAAGGTCACCGTTAGGTTAGGTTAGATTTACTTTTTTGGTTTACTATTGATTTGGATTTACTAGAAAATTAATGAATATAAGATAATATTACACACTTATTTTGTTTTCAAATATTATTCTCGATTCCGAGATCTTAATTTTTTTCTAAAGTCTTCCTGCAACATTCCTGCTCTATGTTGAATGTATATTCATAAAATATTTTAAAGAATTCATTCTATCTTGTAAAAGCTTGTTCTCTTTCATAGCTGACCTCATCGCGCATTAAGAGGCGGGTCTTACCAAAGTACACGGAAACTGTGAGGATAATAGCCAGGCTAATGCCTGATGTCGGTGCTCTGTAGGGCACGCGATAGCGACAATTACTGGGGGGCAATTTTAGTTTACAGCCCAAGAGCCACGCCGGTGTGATAACAATTCACGGGCATTGCTCCTCCAGGGCGGATTGCTTCAAGAAATTTACTTCTCGCTTATTTGTTTTCTTATGTACATACATGTACATTTACGAAGGATATCAGCTTCTCGTCACTTTATTCTATATTTATGTGTCAAAGTCAATTATTCAACTGTATATATAATAAAAAGTGACGGAACAATACCTTACAGACATTAATCGAATTAGAGTCCATAGAATATTATTCAAGTCCAAAAACTTCATCATTTCAATAATGTATATTGAAACTTCAAGGCTTCAAGGCTTGTACCTATAAATCAATCAATTAGTGTAATTTCCCACGGATTTCCAAAAAATCCGCGAGTCACTCGTAATTGGTTAAAAAACGAGCATCCTGAGAGTCACGTAACAAATTACTATCACGTAGTCATCGCTGTGTCGTGTGTCAACTGCGGCCGTGCTGATGAAAGTCTGTCGGGCTGATTTATAGATGCGATACGGCGCTATTAAATGAATATGTTTCGCTTGACATTCAACCATTATTAAGGTGGGAAATCTAACTTCAACAAATAAAAAAATGTAACGAAACAGTCTGTACTTAAGATTAAGATTTCAACGAAATCTTCCGAAGGATCATTATGTTCTTGATTAAAGCGTCTTGAAAAAGGTTTTATAGCGAATAAACACATGACAAATTCTTCAATTGGTAGGTAAGATTTTGTAGGTTGTTATCTCTACATAGTATAAAACAAAGTCACTTCTCGCTGTCTGTACGCTTATATCTTTAAAACTACGCAACGGATTTTAATGCAGTTTTTATGAATAAACAGTGATTCGAGAGACAAGTTTATTTTGTGTAATACATGTATTTTATAGTAGAGAAAAGAGAAACACATTTTCTTGTAATTATCCCCGGTAGCTTGTTAAAAATAAAAGATCACTAGCTCATTTCCAAACGCACAATTATGTTAATGCACAAGTTAATCTATCTGTTTGTTCATTATCTAATCACGACTAAGCCAATTAACCGGTACTAATAACATTTTATATATAATTAATTAGCCTGGGATCTGATTTATGGACATAAAAAGGTGATTTACGGAGAAATACAACATGTAAAAAACGTATGGTATAGGCAGAGTCGCGGGTAAATGCCAGTGTTATATAAAACTATAGATACCACGATTATTCTCGAAGATTCTTTATTCGTTAACAATGATTGAGACACCGTCCCCTCATCTATGGGCGGATGTCTAATCAAATTGGAATCAATTGAAATTCATCAGGCCCTAGACTTCCTTCAGATGATTGACAGGATTCTATCATTGTTTTAAGGGACATGTGATTATGCTAATAAATTGTCAAGAAATGATACTGACCAAAGCCGCTTTAAAGCGCTTTGAAATCGGTCGCGTTAACGGTTACCGTTTAAACGATCTTTGATCTAAGTGATTGTACGTAATTGATCCGTTAGACGTTTTTTCACGCAGTCTAGTTGATAGATTTACATGAACTTATTTTTATTAAAGTCAAACTTCTTTTTTTAATTACTTTACTTTTGTTACCGATGTTATGTGATTTATGATAAAAAGATTTCGTCACAGCAATCGCGTTTTCCACTACGATTTCTAGATGAACCATTAATTTTATATACAATTCAAACAACGTCATCCACTCATTGATAATTAAGGAAAATGAAGGAAAAATACATCGAAGAAATATCTGACAGGTCCATTGAGCAGCCGAAAATATCCATTGTCGTCTCAGCGCGAACTTTTTCACAATGGACTCTTCTCTAGTATGGAAATAAGGTAGTGCGCTCTATAGATATACGGGCTGGTTTGCTCGGGATATTTCAGGCTTTATGTATGAAAAATAAGTATTGTACAAATTCTTACTTGTAGTAACGTGTTATACTTTCATGTGTTAATCCATTATTACTGAAATTATATTTGACTAGATTTTAGGGTGAATTCATAATGTGTGAAACTGACCTTATAATTCAGGATATACTATAAGATGTGTATATTGTTTATTGGTAATAATAAATGTATCAGTCTGTGCGTTTTCTAATAAAACTCTGCCAAAACTTAAGACAAAAAAAAACATGACATTAAAAGTCGAAACGGATAGCTAGTTTTTATGCAACGCTAGTTTAAGTCTGATATTAATTGCCGATGTAAGACCTGAGTCCTAATTATTTGCCATTAATTTTAGCAGCTAAACAATAGAAGATCGAAGATTAACTGTCAAAGTACCTTCAAGTCCAAACTATTTTCGATCGCTGTTAGACAAAGTAATGGAAAATACGATAATAATTTAATTATGGTCTTATTCAAAGCGCGGTAAGTAATTCGTTTAAGTTTTATTGAATGTATTAAGTGGAGAATTATATCGAACATTTAATAGGAAACAAGTGAAGCAGACGAGCAAGGCCTTGTGGTGGTAAGATCGCTTTCCCCAATAAACACCGACACGAGAATTATGAACAGCGCCTTAAATCGTCAATGGCACTAAACATAGCAGCATATATGTTTTGTGTGTGTTTATATATTATACTAACTTATTCACTCAGACGGTTTGCACAAAGCCCTATGATATGTGAAAGTTATTATAAATCACCACTTTCCCTTCTTTTATTACCGGCTTCACTAATAAAAGCAGTATTTGTTCGATTAAGAAAATAAAATTTCAAAAATCCAATGATGCTGTGGTTTTCATCAAAATCGAACCCAAAACTGATTTGAGCACATTTCCGAACTCATCGAAGTATCGTATTTAGCGAGGAATTGACATTTGGAAAATTCAATATACGATTTGTGTATAAACATTCCTTAAATAAATCATTACATAGGAAAAACGATCAAAGCGTGCCAATATTTAGTTTTAATTACAGCCGATTGAAGTTCAAGTCAAATACATCCTTACCTTCTAATATAAATAGCGAGCTGGCGCAAGTTTCGCAAAGATAGCAAAAACAAAGAAACACTAGACTTCACTTTCGAAAACTTAAAACAAACCAATGCTATCGTTAATTGGCAGTAAGTCAAGATACCGCTAAGTAAGGCTTACAGGGGAATAAACTCATTCAGCTCGTGCGCTTATGCACTTACGAGTGGTAACTAAACTACCGTCGTATTGATTAGCAGTATATCAACGGTTGTCGGTGTTTTGATGAATTTTCATATTCATCATTTCATACAATATTCATAAGTAAATTTTAATCAGCGACGTAAACTTAGATTATTGGATTAATGAATCTTTGGAAATGTTTGATTTAGTCGGTAATCATTTGCGGAATTAATTTGTGTTCAAAGTTCATTTTGTGCTCGGCGGTTAAGGAAAAAATGGCAAGGAAACCTTTATGTGTGGGATTCAGTTATTCCATTTTGTATCCATTAAACGTTGTTGATATTTGTTATACAATTATTATGGCACATAAAAAAGGACGGTTTCGTGGGCGACTTCATTCCAACCAGGTCCTGGTTGGAACGAAGTTGCTATATATTACGTATTTAATAACAGAGGCAATAAAATAAATTGGAGGCTCGAAAATAATTAAATGACAATAACAAAATCAAAATCCCGTGTGAATTAAAATAATAAAAACAAATTAGTTAATAAACAGTAACGAAGGACCTCACGTGACGACTTCTACCAGTTCAGCCTACTGTATACCGCGTGAAAGAACTTCGTTTAAAAAACTAACGCACGTACACTAATGTATAACTGCAATCTATGTTGAAAACCTTGGATCAATTCTGAGGTAAAACAGTTATTTTATTGATTATATCTTATATATTCAATTAAAAAAAAACTTATGTGTTCTACGATATCTTGTTTAAATATTTACACTTTTTCCATTAGTTTAGTAAAATTAATTAATGATTTCATTAAATTATAATTATTCTCCGTCAACGGGACACGCCATCCATCATTCTTAGGAACAGAATAAAAATATTTACTCAGTAATTGTTTTGAGAAGTTACCACAATATAAACAGCCGCAGCTGATGCCGTGTTTAGATTCTGGCTGTTTAAAATAAATAATATCGGTTTATTTAACGAATATTTTAGTTAAGAATTACAATTTCCGTAATTCTTAACTTTAATTTTTGAAAGTAATATTTTGGAACGAAGTTGTTTTACGTGGCTTACTAATTGATTTGATTAATGAAACGCTGAAAATGTCACGTAAGGTTAGCGTGACGATTTCTGCAAGTTCTGCGTTATGCCCCTTCCAGACGTCATTTCCCTCTTTTTCTCATTCTATTATATAGAGTTTTGTATACCGTTATTTACAATTTTTTTGTTATTATTTGAATACACACGAGGTTGTAATAACAATTTTATTTCTTCTCATCTATAAATTCTCAAACGATGTTATTTATTGCATTGCAACAACAGACACAATGTCTGTTATTTTATACATTATAAATATATGTAATTTTATAAGTGAAAGCAGTTTTATAATTTTATCTTTATGTCTTTTAGATTTAGAGCTAAAATTATATTTTAACGGTTTCTGAAACGAAATTATTTCGGATTATTCAATTGTTTCGGATAGTTTCAGTTACGGATTAAATCTGTTGGGAATTAGAAAGGGGAAACAAATAATTACAAGGTGAAAATTTTACATTATTTCTAGGTTATTGTTTGATATTAGCTAGTCACTGAACATAACAATTATCCTCAAAACGTATTAATATTGCACTCTAAGTAGGTATACATATATCAAGAGTGTCGTCCTTTGTTATAAAAAATTTAACGCAGCGAAGTCTAGCCCTTTTAATATTAAATCTCCTCATTAATTTAACAAATCAATTAAAAGCGAATTATATGAATTTTATTGGAATAATAGTGATGTTATTGAGTCGATAGCAGATGCGCGTCTTATTCAATATTCTATTAAGTCTATCAACTGTCCGCCGTCGGATGATAAATTGAAAAGTGAAAATTATAGGTCAGAGCTGCAAAGCGTTAACGATATCAATTCAAATTAATATTTATATTTAATTAATAAATGAGGCGTATTTTTATATATCTATAGATGGTAAAAAGAGGGTATCATACGGGTAATTTTTTTATTGTATTTTGCCCAGCTGTGGGATAATAATTGGATGTTACTTTTATTTAATGCATGTGATAACTACTAGTAGGTTATTTAAAGTAAATAATAACAGAAAGTTGAAGTTAGACCAGGGTTTTTTGACAGTGCGTTTTCCGGGATATAGATTGTGTAGTTACATATATAGCCTATGTATATATTCAATTTAAAAGCTTTTTTATATTCAGTATTATTTAAAAGGATCTTTTGCGTCCTTTCAAATTTTAATACCTGTATATTCCAAAATCTTAAATTCAAACGCCGTCTCCGTTTTTATATTAAAACAAAAACCGTCGAACTATAAAATGTAGGTATTAAATATTTAATCAAATGCTTAATTCAAAAGGTTCCCAGGCTCCGTAGAATAAGAGCGAGCCGAGCTAACGCTGATTGATTTAATTTCCGTACTCGGCACGTACTCAGTTAGGCATCCTTGGGAAGTTTTGTTACCGGCGTTTTGAAACAAGATACAAAATATTTACAAAGACTATTTTGAATCGGCATTTCCAAGACGTCCCTTACAAATAACATAAATTCGAAGTTTTAATATTTAAACTCAAACCCATTTATAATGTCGCTTATACAAGGTGATTGTATAAAGTGATTGCTTCATTTAGTTTAAAGCTTTTATGCATACGGATCCAAAGGTCCAAAGCTTTGATTCCCACGTCAATTCTAGTGAATCCAATAGCTTTACTATTGGATATAACCCTGTTAGAATTTTAATAAATAAAAAACAAGTACAAATACAATACTTACACACATATTTGTAAAACAAACGAAACTCAGAACAGAGTTCCGTAGCAGTGATACACGCATGTGAAAGTTGAGCAGGACTACCGATTTTATCTAAGTTCATGTTTGAAAGACAAGATAATAAAGTGGACCTAATTATATGAATAATTGCCTATAATATGACCTATAATAATGGTGTCGTCAGTTGATGACCATAATCCAAACAAATCACTTCAATTTTATTTCTATTTATATCCAATTATTCGATGACATTTAATTAGGACGCGATCTACAAAAAAAAATAATTGAAAAAATCATCAGCGACTTTATTTAATTTTTTATTGCGATGTAATTATAAATACAGTTTTAATTTCATTATTTTGGAGCAGATTGGACTTAGAGCGAAGATTTAAATGATGTAGCTATTTGACTCGTCTGCTTCATTGGTCTAGTGGCTAACTATTGCACATCAAGATGTCTTGGATTCACACCCGGTTCAGGTCAACAGTGTGACACTCCGTTGCCTTAGATATTGCTATTAGATTATTTAGTACGCACTAAATTTGAGTACCGTAAATACTTTGTAAATAGCTTATAATCTCTATTATAGTGTCTATAAAAACACGAAATCAATTAAAATAATTTACAGATTGAAAATTATAAATAGGCACTTGCAAAATATAATACTATCTCTTTAATATATCTCAAAGATCGCTTTCAAAATGTCGAGGATTAGATTTTAACGTAATATTACACATACTGAGTTAGCCTGCAGGGCAAAGTTGTTGAAATGTAATTATTTTTATTTCGCGTTGGCTTTCTATTAAATTCCTACCTATTCTACTACTATAAAACTATTCAGTTGAACATCACATATCAGTGCACAGATGGATAGTCTCACTGAAGCATATTTGCCTATAATAAATGTGAAATTGATATTTTATTTATACATTCATAAATCTAAAACGTATGTTATTTCTAAAACAATCTTGCTTCTGTATATATTATAATCCTCACAAACGAGATAGAAATATTTGTGTTGTGAATCGTAACTGGGTCGACAAATATTTGCGAGCGGTTTTGCCCTAACTTTCACTAAAATGCCGTCCTGTGTAACCGTCTTTTGTCATTAAATTATGACGAAAATCTCGAAACTGACTGTAACAGAGAGGAACTATGACAAGATCAAATGTGATAGAAACTGGTTAAGAAACGTGAATCTCAACCGAAGATATCGAGTTCAACTCCGGGCAAGCGCCCCTTCATTTTAACGTATGGCGTTAACGGCGATAAGCCGTTTCGGTGCGTATCCTTTAAATATTATAATTATTACAGTTAAACTCGCATATAACTCATGATTGTGTTCTGCGGTGAGCCTCGACTTAGTCCTCAGAAAATAGCTTTACTGTTCAAATGGATTTGGCAAGTTAAACGCTTGATTAATTTTGGAAATACTAAGACTGGTAGAGCAATCAGAATCCTAATACATATAAGTCTATAATAACCTACATTCGAAGTACGTATCTCACTAAAAGTAGGCCAGAAGGCAAGGCGAGGTGAACTGCCTTTGATTAATATGCACAGAGGCTGTGATGAGATGATTAGAACCTACTTATCGTTATTTGATCCACTTAACACTGGAAAAATATCCAAATTTCGTAGCACTGGTTCCGTACTTAATATAATGTAATGTATATGTTTTCTTAGTGTTAATATACCTGCTAGGTATATTTATATGGTAAGAATTGTATTTGTTTATAATTAATCATGTTCGACAATGTAGGAAAACACCACGAGGAAATCTGCGTATGACGGACGAGATCTGTGACATGTGTATTTTCGAACCCGCATCGTATCAGTCGGGTCGAATAAACTGAAACCTTCTTCGCAAAAAAGGGGAGGCTTTAGTACAGCAGAGGGATGTTTACATGTTGTAACATAATTTACATAATATTAAGAGTTAAGATCACCTTGAACCAAATAATGTCCAGTTTTGTATCAGATTTGGAAATCATTTTGTTAAAAATTAACTCTCTCCTTTGATTTGCTGGTTATCATTCCTTCCCTCTGACCGTAATTATCGACACTATTGAATCATGAAAACATACAATGTTTATTTACATATATAATTGGTGGTAGGGCTTCTTGCAAGCCCGTCTCGGTCGATACCATCCACTCATCATATATTCTACCGCCAAACGGCAGTACTTAGTATTTTTGTGTTCCGGTTTGAAGAATGTGTTATAACGTCTTTGTTCCCGATGTCGGTGGCGCATTGGTGTTTTGATAAATGAATAATATTTCTTACAGTGTCAATATCTGGACACTTCAAGTGGCCCATTTACCAGTTTTACGAAACCAATAAGTTCGTTACTGGCATATGATAATAGATTTTTTAAAAATCAACCACGAGACTCTTTTGAACATTTTAACGCTATAACTTGAGTTGACCTTGCCCCAGCAAAGTTTCTCTCTATAAATAAAATAAATTGTAGGAATAACTTAAAAGATAATTTGTGCAGATTGTTTGAAATAAATTTAAATTTACAAACAAAAAAAAGAGCTGTATGAGATAAAATATGTTTATAAAAAATCAAGGTGTGATGATACAACTTAAATATTTACAAATACAAGTATAGACAAGCTAATCAATGTAGTTCCGTATTTTCATGCAATCGAAGCTCGATCCCACGCCCTAATTTCACCCGAAGATTCGATCGAAAATGAACTGTCAAAGTACACGATTGATTTACTCGATCTTGGATCGAATGAAAAACGAATCCTGTCATTGATTATTTTATTTAATAATGGTTAATGAACAGCACTACTCAAGTCTCGTGTTTCTGGATGAGATGCATTAAAACGCAGAGGTGGAAGAGGATTGTTCCAGACTATTGCCGCTCAATTCTTGTTCAAAAAATTTTCTCGCCAAAAAAATTCTGACGACGTTTATTTCCTCGACTACTTTAATGGACAAATTGATTTTTCAAAAGAAACATATGGTATCGGGTAATACGATGCCTTCGATCAACATTAACGTGATATGTATGTATGCACGCGCTTGGCTATTACGGATTTATCATCAATAATTTGTAAAATTATGATGCAAATTAGTTCTAAGCTTATCAAGTATTTGCATAAATGATGATCGTAAATTAAAATCGTTTGACTGATATCGTTTTTGCTTTACAAATATTTTATTCAAAATGCTTTTACCATACATCATCATCATTACAGTCCAAAAATATTCAATAGTGAGTCGACATGGCTGAGAACACTTTAGTCTTAGCCAAAGATTGCGAGTTTAAAACCCGAACAAATACAACTGAATTTCATGTGTATCATTTTTTGTCTGTAATTAATTAATTTAATGTGAAAGAAAACTTTAGGAAGCCTTTATGTGTAGAATAAAAATCTACATACGAGTAACGATCATAATATTTACCGAATTTCTTTTTGGTAGAACTACTAGTCAAAACTGGCGAGCGGTAGCTAAACGTTTTATACCGTTCTGTGAAACAAAAGTGCTTGTAAAAGTATATTTCATGTAAGTATATTCTGATTTGATTTGATTTTGGAAGAAAACCTTCGTGGCCACAAGTGGAACACTGGTCGATTTTTGTTTTTTTACTTTTGCAGAATTTGTTTAATAGGAATTACGGTCATTAATTATAGATAACGTGACTGAACAGAACAAGACCACCCCAAAAAGATTCAATGACGATGATTACGAAGATTACAATGTTTTACTAAGTTTCTCTACTTGTATATTTTTTAGAATTGTATTTAACTACTTATAATAATAAATGTAAACTATACTAAATAAACAAACACGATAAGTCGATACATACGTATATTATATATGTATTGTATTCAGGTACTAACAAACACATAAATTTGTGTTGGAGTAAAAATAATGACACTTTACTCTTGTCGATTGGCTAACGTTGAATATTGGTTTGGGCAGCGTCGTCCTTAAAATCAAATTTAGGAAATCTCATTTTAGTGTGCCTTCATTATAAGAGGTCTACTGCGAATTTATAATGTATTAGATAAGAATGAGAAAATTCTAATCAAGATAGCTCTTACTGTTTTACATATATTTTCACATAGATTTTTTTATAATGTACCGAAAGCAGTTGACACTGTCAAACGAAAGAACATAACTGGAAGTTTCTTTAGATCGCCTTTTACAAAATACAATACTTCCGGAGCTTGTTTGAGACAAAGGTAATTAGAGATACTTATTTAGAGAGTGCTGTGTACTTTATTCAATTTGTATTTACACTCAGGTATATAGGGTGCTTACTATACCCTAAGAACCTTTCAACAATAAGATTCCTAGATCTTGTTAAGCACTTACGTTAAATTTTCTTCAGTAAGTATTATAATAAATAATCATGGTACCTTAAAAAAGGATAATAAAATATATTTTAAATGAGTATAACATTCCAGAATATAATTTGTAATTAGGAATAAAAGAATGTGGAAGAAAATATGCGTAAAACATGCGACGAGATTAGCGGTAGGTCATATTAAGCGATAGCGATTTGGCAAATTTGGTTTTCATTCGTACGCCATTCCGAGGTCCCGGGTTCGATTCCCTGCCGAGTCGATGTAGGAAAAGTTCATTAGTTTTCTATGTTGTCTTGGGTCTGGGTGTTTGTAGTACCGTCGTTACTTGTGATATTCCATAACACAAGTGCTTTAGCTACTTACATTGGGGTCAGAGTAATGTATGTAATGTTGTCCAATATTTATGTATTTATTTACTATATATTATTACAAGTACAAGTTAAAGTACATTGCATATTACTAACACAAATATTAAAAACTTTAACCTTTCATTACAAAAATATTTCGTAATTTTTTAATTGAATAGTCAAATATGTTAACGTGAAGCCGGCTAGATGGCGAGGACAATAGATTCCGTGTAACCTCATAATATCTGATTAACGTGCTTTGTACCGAAGAAGCCAATCTCAATAGAGTCGCATGAACGATCATAATTTTCTTCAAAACATCTCGTGTATTGTGCGACACGCCACATTCGTTTTAATAACATAATACTATTGAACAATACATTCTGCGAGAACGTTCTAGAACAATAAATGGGGATGACGTAATCTTCGTGATAAGATTAATTATATTTAAATTTATGGAAATACAACTCGAAAATACTTTTCGTTGATTCGCCACGGGACTTCTTGGCGTTGGAATTTACGATTCTCATATAGCGTTGTATATAATACATTTAGTTGATAATATATTTGGGTAGGTACCACCCGCTCATCAGATAGTCATACAGTATATAGATACTCAGTATTGTTGTGTTCCAGTTTGAAGGGTGATTGAGACTTAGTTCCCAAAGTTGGTTGCGTATTGGAGATGTAAGGAAGGGTTAATATTTATTACAGCGCCATTGTCTACCACGATCTATCTCGTGGTGACCACTTATCATCAGGTTATCTTCTATTAACAATTTGGAAGCAATAAACGTTATTTGTAACTACTGCCTATTTCTAAGTTGTGAAAATATTAAAAAAAAAATTTAAAAAATTTGTCGTGCCTCTTGCCATCCTTTAACTAGCCATGGAGAAGCGAGATCGAATAAACTCCAAACATCTCTTTCACAAGACAGGATGCATTTGTCCAGTCCAGTGGGTCTTTGGGCTATTACAATAGTCAGGAACATCCAAATTCCTTTTGGCTGCTGTGTCTCTGTTTAGTCTTAAAATTTCCTGCACCAATAAGTATTGGAAAAACACTTGACCTTGGAAATTGATACCCTTGACTTTGTGTTTCCACAAGGCCGCGGCCGGTCGTTATCGGTGACGATTATGGTTTGCTTATACAAATACATTACGTAAATTATTAAGTAACCAATATACGTCTATTTTGTTACAATATATGTTTAGAAGTATTATTATTTTTTAGAAAGGTAACTACCTACTTTGCGGTAGGGCTTTGTGCAATCCCATCTGGTTAGGTACCACCCACTCATCAGATATCCTACCGTCAAACATCAGTACTCAGTATTGTTGTGTTCCGGATTGAAGGGTGTGTTAGCCAGTGTAACTACAGGCACAGGGGACGTAACATCTTAATTCTCAAGGTTGATGATGGTGATGTAAGGAAAGGGTAATAGGTATTTCATCCAGTGTCTAGTCTATGGGCGATGGTGATTACTTACCATCAGGTGGCCGATTTGCTCGTCCGCTTACCTATGTCATAAAATAAAATAAAAAAAACAAAAGGTAAGAGTTCTTAATTTGGAATGATTTTCTTTAGCAATTATGCAGTTTCTAAAGATTCTTATTTGTTCAAGGTTACGATTCACGATAAATACGGTTTCAAGATTAACTAATTAGGTATTTCATTGTATGTATTTATATAACATTAATTTATATTATGCAATATATGGTTTTCTTAAATAAAAACGTCGTGTCGTATGTAAATTCGCGCGCTCGGTGCCGGCTGGTACCAGCCTGCGCGCGCGCCGGCGTAACGTGACTCGACAACCTTGCTATACGGATACACTTCTTCCAACGTTATTAAAACAAATGAAAAGCGCTTTTTTAACCCAATTTCGAGGAATATGAAAATATTGTTGAATAATTCACTTCTATAAAAATTTAGAAATTGAACAACTTTTTCTGAACAGCGTGTCGTATAAAACTTATTTAATAATAATAATTATATCAGTGAAAATACAATAGTGTCCGTTATAAATGTTTTTAATATTGCATAAAATTACTGGTTTATGATAAACTTTTAATTACAACAAACAGGAATAGTGACTATATATATATATTTTTAAAACCAATCAATTTCTTTGGCAATGGTATATTGTATACATTTACGTTACAATGATACTATATAATAATTTTGTAAATATTGATTATACAGATATATAAATAAACAATATACTACCGTTGCCAAAGAAATGGTTTTCTCAGCTTCAATTATGGAACGTCCGTCTTACTTTTGTAATAATCAAGAATCGTTAATGTAGATAGCATTACTACAAATGTATCGTGAACACTGAGCAACAAAAGCCAGTGATCAAGCCGAGATAATGCGTAAAGGGGCCTCGAGATGAGATTTAATTGAAACGTCACAAGCATGCCAACCAACGACTCATGGAAAACCTATTGAAGCACACATTAAGAGGGCCCCCTTTAGTCGTATAATAGGGGATTGTTGTTGATGATGTTACCTTTATTGTGTGATACGTTGATGATTATCCAAGCAATTAATTAGCCGTGAACATTCTGAGTTGTACATTTATATCAAACATCACATCATGGCTTTCTTGCCGATTATTTTTACTCGAGTCTTCACTGCGAGCCGGTGCTATTCCCTCTGAATTTATATTGTAAAATGACTATTCAATTTTATAACAACTCGAATACAATTTATTTTGCTTGATTTATATTTGTAGTTTAAAATTGGTAATTCCTTAGTTTTTCTGAAACGATAAATTGTGTTGTATATTTAAAAAACAAAAACATTATATATTATATGAAGTGTAACATAATAAACACACGGTAAACAATCCTTGGAAGGACCATCCCGAACTAATCCTATAACAAAGCGGTTAATAGCAACAACAGGGTTGCACATACTCAAACTAATTAGCCAAAAACCTATTTGTAGATGCTTCGCAGCTGGCTAAATCCAGGAAACAATATTCAACTTCAAACCAGCGCGGCAGAGATATTAGATTTTAGGCGAGCTCCCACGTCGGGCGCCAAAATTTGCTATCAAGTGGTCATCTAGCGCTATGTATTCAAAACACTATTGCGGATTATGAATTTAGGAATATACTCTAGTTTCTAATTTACTCAGCGTTGTTTGAGCCTTGGCTTACAATATTAGATTTTCACTTCGAATACGACTAGTTATGTAATGTATCTTCAAAGCTATATTTGTATATCAAATGAATAATATAATTTTAATAGTATTTTATGCATTAACTGGAATCATTCTAGCACAATTCATAAAATGTACTATGTGTATTTCTAGGTAATTCTTTTTTCTTATTATATTATAAACAATATAAATCATGCCTGTTAACTGCCTGCGTTTGTTTAGTGACTCCCAAAGCCCTGGATTCATACTTAATACCACAGGTATGGCCTATAAAGTTACTGGATTCTGCAGTCGACAATGTTCGATAGCAGCCCGTAGTCTGGAATATGGAAGTGTGTACAATCCCGTGCCTCGGAAAGCACGTAAAGCAGTTGGTTCTGAGCCTGAACTCTTCCCTGTCCGTTTGCAGTCTCATAGTATTTGAGAGTGAGGAAACAGACAACGCAGCTGTGTTTTTCGCACAAACCTATGCACTTGAGTATAATATGCCTTGCGTAGTGGGCTGGTCTCCCTTGAGTTTGGCCGCTGTGGCCGAAATCGATCAGGGCGGCAATATTATTATTAATCATAATTTCCATACATTATTACGATTAAATATAAAATTTATTAAATTTGTATGAATTACATAATTAATTAATTTGGACAATAAATAGTTTAAAATATTTATTGATTATTTTTTTTGTATTAATTTATTCTGTTTGTGAATTAAAATAATTAACCTCAATTTTATATACCGTTCAAGAAATCTAAAAACTCACATTCATCAAACTTATTGATTCTTATTAGATACGGACACGCGTGGCTGTTACTCCGTTATACGCGTGGCTGTGACTCGTACGTTGAATTGTATAATGGACTCGTACGTGGAATTGTATAATGTATAATGTCTAGTCAAAAAAAAATCGGAAATACGCTGAATATAATGATCCAAATTTCATGTCAAAATATTCAGCAGGTTTCGATATTTCACTTAGCACGAGGTATAATACCGGTGACAGCGTACATTATGTAAAAGATTTAGTAATAATTCATAGAGTCAAGGTTACATAAGGTCGAAATCAAAGGAACGATAAGCGTTACAGTATATCTCGCTCGTCAAAAACTAAGTTCCCCGTAAATTCATTTCGCTTGATAAGACATAAAGTTGGCACTGTCCACGTCTCGAGAAATTAAAGACTTTACGAAAGTTTGATTTACGAGAGATTTTGTGAATTACGTCCCACTTGGAGAGCATTTAGCTAACTTTGCGAATTCTGTTTGTGTTTTAAATTTCTTTTTAACGGTGCCTTTTTCTTTTTTTGGTTACATTATATTTGTTTTTGATAAAAATAGCTTTTTTAATCACAGTTAAAGAAAATACACTTTATAGTTAGTGTTAAATGAAATGCAGGTTCAAAATGTACATATTATCTAGAAGAACCGGCAAAATAATTCAGTAAATTCTTATCCTTGAATGAAATGAAACAGTCAACTATATTAAATGTATGTATTGGTTTAATAAGCGTTATCTATTTACGTTTTTTCAGGTCAGATTTCAATTTATGAATTGGCAAAATCTTCAATATCTGTGGAATTTTATGACTTTAGGAGACAGTGGCTAATAATGAGTTACCGATATTCACTGATTATCACTGATTCCTTAAAAACGTCTACATCATCGTGACCATAGCTAATTTTCATGTAGATGTAAATACATTTATGCACATAATGTGTTGAAAATATAGATATTCCTACATTTAACGTTCTAAAGAGAGCCCCGCCGCTTCAATATTATAAATACCAATATTTATAAACGACAATAACAATATTTACTATCTAAATGTGATGTAATATATGTACATAACAACTATTAGTAATTACTTACGTTTGTACGTCACTAAATATGTATCGAGTACGGTTGATGGGATTAGTAAGCCAGTCTACCACTATTGTTTTCTCAGGTTATTTACAAATACCTTGCATCACATGGGGACGAATTGTCTCAATATTTACTGTCCATAAATTGGCATAACCTTTAGAACAGTTCAACGTCCGATGGAGTAAGGCAACACATCTGCCGACTGGTTGTGCAACTGGTCGTTCGCTATCTATTTTGCAATTTACGAACGATACATAGAGTTTTATCTAAACATATTTGTACGAAATAATATTTCACTCTAAAATTCTTACGTTTTCTTGTATATATATTTCTACACACAGAGCAGCCATTTAACTATATTGGCTCACTGACTTAGTGACAGTGCCTACTTGGTTCTTGTCAAAAATAGTAACCGAAGATTTGTAAGTCACTTCCCATTGTATAATCTTGATAGTATTTTCATAAAATATACATATATAAAAGAAAGAAAAAAAACTTTATACATAAAACGCATTATTACATAATTCGTTGAAGTCCTGACCACTAAACTAAAAAGATAGAAACACCTTATTAGTTCAAAAAATACCTTTGCCATTTCAAAAATATTTGGTCATATATCCACCACTGTAAGATAAGTTAGTTTAAGATTAGTAGATGCAAACCAATGTCTTGTAATGGTAACACGCTCATTACGTGTTCAGTTTCCCATGCAGACGTGGTGAAAGTTTCCCACGCTGCCATCCGACTTTGTCATGTAATGTAGGCATCTTTATGATCATTGCGACGGCGAATACTTACGATATTATAGGTACAAGTCTCGTCAAAAATTACCAAATATAAACCTATAAATGAATCATCTTTACTTACGATTTTTTAATATAAATTATACCGATTCTGTTGGATATTTCTCCTATGTTTTGTTGATGCGTGTGTCCATTGACGTGATAACCGTGAATTCCATTTTCTTGGTCATTATAAAACATGTACTCACGTAGATTTTTGAATGCAGGTAGAAATAAAAAAAAACCCGATATCAAAATAAAAAATGGTTAGTTATTCGGATCGGATTCTAGCTGCAGATTATAAATGCAAAACATATCGAGTTTTAATTGTTACACGCTATTGAATATTGTATTTTTATTAAATTGTTAGTGGTTTCGTTCCAACATCTGGCTTTGTGTATATAATTGGCTACACTTTGCCAAGGGTTCACTTCAATGCAAGCTTTAAAACGTTGCAGAATACTCGTATATTGAACGATACATAAAAAGTTATTTAATCTCCGATATTTTTGTTTATAATATACGTTAAATTAAATGTACCTATTTTGAACGCTGTTAGGGCTTCAGATGCCGTAAACGTACGTAGAAATCCGCAATCAGGTCGATTAACGATTAATCAGGGGGCAGGATCATTTTTCGAGAGAATCGGAATAGCTGCTAACATTCTCGTCACCATATAACGCAGTCATTATATAAAAACTAGCTATATGTCCTGCATATTGGCCGTGTCGAGATATCATCATCAGGTTAAATGATTCTACCATTGTGAATGTTAAGTATATATTATTCCAATACTACAGAAACATATCATGAGGTAGAGAACAAGATAAAAGCGCAAACTTAGTAGAAATAATCTTAAACAACGATGAGCGAATACATAATTTATCTTGAAGTATTTATTTGTCCAAGACAAAGAAAGATATTCCTCAGTTTCAAAGTAGAATTTTTACAACTCAAAGAACCGTCAGCATTTATAGTAATGTGAATTAGTTACTCCGGTTTCACTTAAGTTATTTATCGTTATTTTAAAATATTACTAACAGTGAATTTATATACCCACCTATGTCTGCCGTAATGTCCTTCATTACCGTGAGGGCACTCGCGGGTTTCGATACAATATCACAATGGACGATTTCTGTTTATTAGTGGTTTATTCGTCAACTATAAATAATGTAGGATTTAAATTTTATATTAACTAATGTTTAAAATTTTGTTCATGTAAAGGAACGTAAGCCTTTAAGAGCGTGTGATTGGTTGTTGCAAAATAGATATGGCGGCAAAACTGTAATGGCGAGTTCTGTTGAAAAAGGTGTAAGAGTTGAGAAAGGTGTAAAAGGTGAAAGTAAGAAATAAAACAATACTTTATTCCCAGAGCCTGTTATTTCCATCCCACAATAATATATTAAATTAATATACGTTTCAAATATTTATTGTATCTGTATATTATGAAAGGAGGATACAATTGTCGATGAAACGGATCCGAAAACGTTGAGATGTTTTGGCGTTTAAAAACAAATAGCAGGAAAATATAGCGGGTTTCGTTAACCATGGCAAATAATCTGAAACTGTCCACTTGAATTTTTCTAAGACTTGCCATCCTCCTTCCATTACGCTAATGCATTTAAGCAAGTCCTTATAAAAGCGTCGCAGATGACATAAAGACGCGTTTGCAATGTTCCGTAACTTTTAAGACATTTATATAAAATACTCTTGAAAATAAATATTTGGAATAAATAATATCGCATGGAATGCTATAATTGTAACGCGTAATATAAAATCCTTCGACAGATATTTTGCAATCTTCTCAGATAACGCACTGGCACAGAATACGCGAATACAATTTCGACATTAAGTTGGGTAATATTTGACATATCACCCTTTCAACAATCTATTAAATTAATGACACATTATAAGAATAATTAGATCAAGTATAAATGTTACTGTAAAAGCTCGAACTAAGGTAAAAATCTTAAGATTTTCTAGTAAAACCTAAAATTTACCGACATGAGTTGCTAAATGTAAGTATTTATTATAAAGGGGCCACTTTTTCGGACTTTTAGCATTCCAACCTAACCTAACATTTAAATCCTAAGATTTACCAAATTAATGGTGGTAAAATTCGAATGCCATAGTTTTATGGATATTTACCATTCATAATCGGTAAATCTTAGGTTTTACTGGAAAGTCTTAAGATTTACCGTAGTTCGAGCTTTTACAGTAACATATTTATAAAGTAAAAAAAAAAACAATAGAATGGTAATAATCTGGTGATATCTGGTGAATGGTGATAATCTGATTAAATATAAAAACACAATGAAATGGTAAACAACTTAAACTCAAACTTCGTTCCATTTGAATGAACGAAATTAGTTTCACAAAACAGAATAACTAATGGCCTTCAACTAATAAGCGCTTACATATAATCTACGCGTAATTAAACTATAACAGAACATTAGCTTAATGCAATTGGATCGCGAGTGATTTAGCCCCAGCGTGAACAGAGGTTTACTCCCGTCATCGCGTCTCTTGATATATCTTCAGCGCTCGCGTGCAGATACAAAGTGCAGCCAGATGGCTGTTTTAAACTATAATGCAATATAGTTTGAAATAAAATAATCTTCTACCATTAAACCTAATAAAGACATTTAATTATATATGTTTTTATTGAATGTTCAATAGCTTACAGTCGATATGGCTCAGAGTTTATCCCTGATTTACCAGACGATTGTCGATACAAATCCAAGCCTTTACATAGTTTCAATGTGCTGTGATTTGAGTTCGTAATATATATACCATGTTAAAGAAAAACATCGCGTAAAAAATGGAAGCGCTGACATGTGTACCTCAATATTCGTAACTACCAAATCGAGGTCACCCACCCACCCTGAGAACTAATACGTTTTATCGTGTGCCTGGAGTTACCCTGTCTAGCTCACCTTTCAAACTGTTATACAAAAAAACTAAGTAAGTTGCTATTATCCGGTAGAATATAATTGTATGATTGTAGTATCTACGCAGACGGGTTTCCACAAAGCCAAATATAAGCATTTTTAATTACTAACGAAAATTAAATATAAATTAATTAATAAACCAAAGATAGAACAAGATAAGTGAAGCTAACACCTCGCAATCCTTTGATGGATATTAAACGATAAATTAATAATTATCTCAAGCCACAAACGCAGAGACGATTGCGAAGTGCTTTCAGAATATGCATTAATTACAGCTCGTGTGATGTCTGAGCAAAGCTACGTTCGGTCCTTTGGGATGCTGCAGCTAAGATAGTATTGCACGATAGAGATTGTTTATTTAATCTTACCACTATTACACTTTCGGTGGAAGTTGCTCCATACGCTAATGGTACTTGCAGCAAATATTACTTAAGCCGTGACTTTATCCGCGAGATTAGCTTCGCTTTGCTTAGAGTTGCAACATAACACAACTTGTTAGGTTTTCATATCAAACAGTAAATTTATCTCAGTATATATAGCACAAGTCCAATGTTCTTATCAATACATTAAAATCGTTACAAGATTATTATTGATGTAAATATCTAATCCGAACCGACTTCCGAATTTTTATTAAGAAGATTCGTCAAAAAACAGTAAACATCATTCGGTTTTTAAAAATCAACGAATATTAACTCGGCGCTATTATCTTGTATTGAGTAAAGTGCCTTATTTATTAACATAAGATTAAAAGTTAATAGAAGTTAGTCAATAGGTTCTCCGCTTAACTGATAACCTTGACGATAAGAACTATAAAATATAATCTCTAGTTTTAAACCGACAGACAAGCGAGTATATGTACGGGTATATGAGGTAGTTATTTAAATTGATTTTATTGATTAATTTTATTTTATTAATAGGCGATTCTATAGCCACATGCGGTCTTATTGAATAAATAATATTCATTTAAAAAAAAATCGAATTGGAGCTCATAAAAAAACTCGTCCTGTATTTTTCCTTTAAAATTAAACGACCAAATGGGAATTAACAAAAAGAATTTTCCAAATCGGTTCATAAATGACAGAGTTGTGAGGTAACAAACAAAAAAAATTCAACCGAATTGATAATCACCTCCCATTTTGAAGTCCCTAAAAGTGAAATATGGGTAAAAAAGTAGGCCATCCAATTGGGTTAAATAGGGTTGCAGAAACAAATAAATTGTTTATAAAGTAGCATTACATATATTATTGTATTTAAAAACTTTAATATTTACGTAAACATCGATTGAAAAATGGCTTATAATAATAATATTTGTTTATTATTTAAATCACTGCCCAATCAGCGATGTTCCAGTATTTTTGTAAATGAAAACTACAGCATAACTTATTTATAAAGTAAAATGTATCGGATGGTTTTTCATTACAGATATTTACATAGTTTTTCGACTCGATCCAACTTATTGAAAGGTAAGCAAACAAAAATATAAGAGAACATTTAAAGCGTTCGTAAAATCATATTTTCGGTGTCAATATTTATTTAAATATTTTCTTTTTGAAACGCTTTTATTAACCTGTCTGTTTTAAACTGCGTACTTTAATAATTGAATTCCACGTAAACATTTTACAAAGTCTAATTTTTGGCACTTCCGTATTTTCAGATGCTTAAAAGTATTTTTTAAAGTTTTTAGAGGGTGCGTGTTTGTTTGTTCGTAGTCCAAGTTCTACTTACACATCTTAGGCAGCGAATACTTATTATACTGTATTATATACCTGGAACAAAAATAAATAAATTAATACTAGCTGTAAGCATAATTTAAATAACTTTTTAAAAATTCTTTCCATAGTAATAATTAGTTCAATTAAGTATCGTAGATAACAATAATCAATTCTAGTCAGCTTGATTGTATTGCCTTAAATTAATATTAGTATTTGTGATATCATATATTCATAATTTAAACATCACTTTATACCATATGACAAAGCATGAACACTTTTTGAGAATGTTGTAAATTAATTATAGGAATGCCATATATATGAAGATGACTATAATTTTTAGTTCTACGTAATACCCTACGACCCAAGGACAATATGAATGAATGCCATCGATTCTCGAGAGTTGTCACTAAAGTGTACATCCTTAAATCGAAACGAGCAAAGTCAGGACTCGACGGTTGCCATATACCTACTCGTACTAGTTGTTTTGCTCACGAGAGCGCTTTGCAATTCTGTCGATTCGAACGAAAGTTTATGAAGACGAATAGAAAAATAAATTTCTTATTTTATTTCAATGATCTTTGAACTTCGATGTTGTTCAAATGTTATGCATATCTTTGCCAACTGTGCTTCGCGTATAGTTGATATACGATTTATTTTAAGAAAAATGCCGTCGCTAGTTTCACAATAATTTCAAATGGCAAATCAGAATCCAGATAGATTCTGATGTCCGAGCCTTCAGAGTTCAAATCAAGTCTAAAAGATCTTGAACTATTTATAACATACCAGATTGTTTTATTTGTATTCTATCTAATCCGAAATAAACCATCATTATAATCAAAAAACATCCCACCGTCTATTTATAAAAGTTGACAAGATGCATCAAAAAAACAATAATTTAACTAAAAATTCGAAGCTCGGAGTTAAAAATGAATATATCGTATGCGGCGGGCTGTGAAGGTGGAATTGCGGCACGATCAGAAACTGGACCGTTGGGCAGTTTTTCTGATTTTCGTTTTTTCACTTTCCATTTTAATCCGCCGGGCGGACTGATTGCTTCCGAACCAGGTGAAACGCTATCGAAAACTTTTATACGAGAACATAAATACGTACTAGTAAACCTCACGTCATGGTAAATTCATTTTGAGTTGGATAAATGAGTAAGGAGAATTTGAGCTAAATACCTGTAATCACCTTGACTATAAAGTTATAGCATTATTATTTTTTAATTTATATTAGGGAGCCAGATGATCATATAAAGGCACCATCACTCTGTGTCATCCAACTGACAATACCAATAAAACAGTTAACAAATAATAATCAATAATCTGGAAAAAAATATTTTCAAAGCTTGAACTGAACGTTCGAATTTCGACGAATTTCATTTTCATTTCGCGATTCTAAACGGCGTTGGTCTAACGAATCTACAAATGAATTTTAAAAAATTAAAGTAGTAGGCGAAATTCCGGTCTCATTGGAAACTGCTATCGTGTCAAAAATATATTGTTTTTATGATTTTAGAATCAGTATTTTTCACTTTCAATTAGTTTAAGAGTGGAAGAATGTTTCGAATGAATGCATTTTCATATTATATATATCTAGAAGATATAATATAAAGAGGCAACAATGTTAAACGTGCAAAACAGACAAGTAGTTCAGTGCCCCTTTCGCCTCTTTATGCGACTAATACCATTTTTTTTAATCAATTTAGAGATATCAGCCAAGAAGGCTATTGATAAATAAAAATAAAAAACTTAAGAACTGTCACTAAATATATTACATTAAAGTTAAAATGCCTTTCAGTTGTTCAAGTTCTTCGACGTCTTATTATTTATGGCAAGAAACGCGGACATCCCACAAAGGGTTCTTTCTAAATAAAGTTTAACTGAGGAGCTCAGAGTTTGACAGTTTGAAAATTCAATCTCTTTTAGAATAGCTTTATATTGCAAAGAGGATTTAATCCTAGAAAGAATATCAATAGAACCACTATTACATATTTAAGTATTTCATTTGGTAGCGCCCGCTGAATGCATATTTTAAGGCAGGCTTTATGGAGCCTTCGCTGATCAAATATAATATAAATAAATTAGCGAGCTTGACACCACTGACATTCTTCTTTTATAATTTAATCCATAAGAATTAACCCAGTTACCAATTAAATTATCTTTAGCACACAAAGAAAAATAGTGTCAGGTATGCAAGTACATCGATATTCTAATAATGCTTAGTGATGACTTACAAATTTACAAAAAATGGTTACTTTTACGATTTATTTTAATAGTATTTGAGACATTTTCAAGACGGGGCTTCACCCATATGTGCAAGTGCAATTGTTAGAGACAAAAATAATCTATTTTCCAGACTATAATCTAATCCCTGTGCCAAAATACATTCGAATCCGTTCAGCCATTGTTTCAGCCATGATTGAGTAACAAGCCAACTATTCAAACAATTTTTTACATTTTTATTATTAAGATAAGATTAAACTAGCAAAAACCACGCAGTTGTTGTTCAGATTGTGTATACATATTGCCGGAAATGAGCTGCCGAGAATCTCATCGGTAGAAACGACATCCCGAATCGGTGGTAACGTTAAACTTAATCTTAAAAACTACAATTCATAAGTGATAACATCGGTCTACTTGACTTAAGTATATTTTTTGGATTTTGATTGGTGGCAAGAATGCTAGCAGCATTTCCCCGTTGAATCGCAATTCCGATCCTCTGGGCAAAAAACGAACCAGCCCTCCTGTCTCCAGTGGAGGCAATAAGGCGAGGTGTTAGACTTTTAATAAAGCTTAAAATGTTAATAATATTATTTAAATAAATAAAATTTTATAAGTCAAAATCGAAATATACTTTATTCGAGTTGGCTCGTACAACCACATTTCAATAGAAGAATTAAACGTAAACCTATCTCCGGTTACTAATACACATAATATAATATAAGCCGGTAATAGCACATTCATTTTACTAATTAAAATAGATATATTAATTATTTCCAAATTAAATGTATGTATCGTGCATGAATATTAACAAATGTCTGAATTGCGCGTATTCTGGTAGGATCTATATTGTGTAAAAATTAATTGCGAGATTAACAAAAGCACAATACAATACAATACAAAATAAAACACACAACAAACATAAATCGTTGATCTGTATGGTCCTGCTGGTGCACATTATGTCATTACGAAGAAATGATTCAGATAGTCACAAAAAATAAAACAAAGCATACGAAAATTGATTCACGCTTCAGGAAACGCATATGTCAAAATAAATTAAAAAAAAATAAACATATATTTGTACTTATATACATATTAGACTTCACGTTAACCACCGCGAGTGCGGACTCAGATAAAAATCAAATCAGAATAACTCCGACGTAATCCTCACAAAATTAATTTAGTCGCTGTTACTTCAGCAATAATTATAATGATGCCTACTAAGTTAAATCCCTAAATGTAAGCCGAAAACATGATGCTGCTAAATCCAGAAGGCGTGGATTCAGCTCAGAATAATGGACCATAACACGGTGTTAATGTACTTAATTTAATTTATGCGGTTTATATTTCACTTTAAAATTAAGTAAACTTTAATACGTGCAACAAGACTCATTGTGTTTGTCAGTTCGTATTACAAAATTAAATTCAAAATTACATTCGCATAAAGAAGGACGATCGAGATTTACTGGATGGTGAGACTATTCTACCGCCAAAGAACAAAACTTAGTATTGTTGTTTTCCGGTATGAATGATGAGTGAGCCAGTGTAATTACAGGCACAGGGAACGTAACAACTTAGTTGCCAAGTTACATTCGCGATGTAAGGTTAATATTTGGCAAAGTCTATGTATGGGTGACTTTTAACTGTCAGGTGACTCCTTGCCAGTCTGCCTAACAGTTTTCAATATGTATAGATGATTGCACACCACCTGAGAAACGATTCGCCTGGAGGGTATTACATAAGCTTATCAGTTGTAATTCTTTGTTACCTAAAATATAACTAATTACTTCCAGAACAGTGTAGACGCGCGTTATAAAGTCGCCAATCTGTACAAAATACTCCTAACTATACGATCTTTACATTTTTAATCATCAACACTCTCAATCATGTTACATTACAATAAATAATAAATGAAATCAATATCGGTTTGAACGTTTAGGAGCTACGATGTCATCGATAGATATACAGATAAACACGTTGAACACATAACACTCCTCTTTTCGCGTCGGGTGTTAAAAAGCAATTATCTCACTCAAAGGACTCTTTTAAAAAATTCATACACTGTGTGCTTTCAGTCTGTAATTCCCATATAATTTTTAATTACATATTCCATTTGCTAGTTATCACGGGGATAAGTCGGTGCTTACATCAGCTTGAACCGGCTGAGCCGTGGCTTGACGGTTTACCATTTCTAGCGAAATTAAATAAATTAGCGACACTGCATAACGCTAACACGTGTAATGTGGATACAAGACACTGAGTCGTCGATCTTTAATAATCCTGCATTAAACTAAACTAAACTAGAAATTATTTATAAAGCTGTAAATATAAATTATAAAGGCTGTAGAAAATCAATTGTACGTTATATATTCTTGAATTATTAATATTTATGCTACATTTGGTTGGTAGAGAATCATTCATAAGTGGATGGTAGCTCCTGAAATGGCCAAAACCTCACCACCTATTGAATATTATATTACAATCTCCAGGAAACTACGCGGTTAATATGATAAAGCAAAATACAAGACAAAAGGTTTTTAAGAACGCTGCCATACGCTCGGACGCTTTTATTCTGTTATATAGAAACAAGACCATATAAATTTCATAAATTGATACTAGCTGAAGTTTGTTAAAATTTAAAAACAGAATATTTTCTTGCAACAATGAATATTTTACCTTTAATCACAACGAATCACTAATTTCAAAATAATGAATCAAAGGTTTACATTAATTTGATAAATTCCCGCTGTACTCGCTAACAAACATACCAAAACTCCGTTTAATCCGTCCCATTGATACGTACTACCGTAGCGATATAAAATGATCGTACGTACACGTTATGATCATTATGACAATGAAAAATACAAGTATTTTTTTAAGGCAGAATATTGGCAAGGCAGAATATTGGAAATTTTAAGGAATTACTAATACATATTCCTATTTACACCGCCAGTTAAGCCTAAAGACTATGCTAGGAGTGAAGAAGACAATGGTCCAAAAGGTCAGGATAACTATTCAAGTCAGGGTCCGTTAACTATTGCGCTATTGACGCTTTACTACTATTGCATGAGATTTACAATAAAAATTCTTAGTAGCATACATTTCTCATGATTTCCCTGTCACCAATAGCAGCAATAAGTTTTATGAAATATTAATGTAATATATACTGATAAATTATTTTAAGGCTTATTTTCGAAACGATTTTAAGCTATAGAGAGCTATATAGAGCATTAATCCTTACCCAATTAAGTACCTTAAATACTTTGTGCCATTTATATGTATAGCATGTAATTTTAATGAATATTTTCGGAGATATTGCAGATTTTAATTCCCTGCGTTTGTATTGATATTCTGTAGTATATTTAGTATCAGCATTAGACCCGTGTGAAGCCGGGGCGAGTCGCTAGTAAGTAATAAGTATATAAAATAATTATTTACTTTCAGATAAAACATCTCCATTAAAAATATATCTTGATCAAATCGAATACACTACAAGAGCCAAATCCTGGTAAATAAATTAATTATACGAAAAGACGAATTTATAGATGTGAACGTGGATGTTTAGAACGACATCAAATATTAATACAACATCCATTCATTAAACAAAATTGTTAGCGCGATCAAATTCAATTCAACAAAACGTTTACTATGAATATGTATTTACATAAAACACAAAACTATTATAAATTAAATTAATCAAACAAGACTCGAATAACATCTGGTCGAAACCGAAAAACAGATGAAAAGGAAACGATGGGCAACTTTGCGTAACAATCGTTTGACTAAAAACTAATTTGGAAGCCTAAGTGGGGTTAGTTCGAAACTACAAGGTCAAGCGGTCAGTTGGGGGTGACCACGAAACTAGATGGACTTTTATAAGAATCGCAACATAAACTGTTTTATATTATAGGCGTTAAATAACCAATGAGGATTATATTACTTCACGAATATAGTATATTCTATATAACCTGATTCATATAAACATAAAATTAGTATTGTAGCCATGTGAATATTAAGTACATAAATGTAAGGGAAACATATAAGATCAATGCATAAATAAATAAAACGCAATTAATCTATTCGTGAATCAGAAATCATATTGCTGTATGTATATACGATATATCGATTGTGAGTATTCTTTATATTCTTTTAAGTTTTACTGCCAGCCAATTAAAGTCACAAAGGATATTAATTTAAATACTATGGTTGGCATTATATTGCGTGTCAAATGATTCTCACAATGCAACCATTTACGTACAAAGGTGAACAATCACATTCCAAGGACCGTCTGGCTGGCTGACTTTTTCTATCTTTAAAAAATATATATTGCATCGATTCTATGCGTGATTAACGATACTAACAGGCTGTAAATGTAAAAATAGTTTTTTTTCTCGGCAGAATTACTATCTATTACGATTACATCATCTCATTCATTCTATCTGTTATGGAAACTGTCAAGGTTATGTATTTCACCAAGTACTTTATACAAGGGTAAGAATAAGTACATAAATGATTCTGACCATTACGGTCTCGTTTTGGCAGGACGGGCATCTTATCCTTGCATACATTTAAATGTGATGAGAGACCTAAAATATGTCCGGTTATAGTCAGTAAGTATTGCTTTGGGTATGTTTTTTATTTGTCACAGGCAGGCGTTCTGTCAAGTGAGCCACCTAATACTAAGTCGTCATTTCTGCCCGTGGATATTGGTACCGTACAAATCATGGTACGCCAACTCTGAAAACTAGTTACATCACCCCTCTCGCCTTACAAACCGGAACACAACAATACAACCAGAAAACAAGTAGAATATATGATGCGTGGGTGTTACGTACCCAGACCGGTTCGCGCAAAGCCCTACGATCAAGTAAACGCATTAGGGTCGATTAGTAGTAAATTTTCTTATTATGTCTAAAAACTTGGTCACCCTATCCGGGTGCGAAACTTTGAAACACCTGGTGACGACTCTAATGTAATTTAAAATGAACTTTCCGGGATCGGCGCTACACGAGCCGTTCTTAAAGACGGCCCGATGTTCTTAGAACTGAGGCTGTTACTAATTTAGCACGAGAATTTCTCTTTATTCATCTTTTGCACTGGAATTTTGTTTTTTTGGAAATGGCATTTTTTATAAATATTAAACGATTTGATCAATTCCTTACATCACCGATGCGCCCTGGGATACCAATCCTGGGAACTGTTATGTTGTGTCCTTTGTGCTTGTAATTAATACCAGAATATAAACAAAAAACAAATAGAATATTTGAAGAGTGGGTGGTGGAGTGAATCTTACCAGACAGGCTTGCACGAAGCTCTACCATCAAGTTGTCTTAGATATAATAAATATCTAAGACAACTTGATGGTATGGTAGATATAATTGTATTAAATCAATAAGTTGTTTAGTATTAAAATAAGAGGGAAGAACAAATTAACATAAGTAATGTCGAAGTATGTATAGATAGTTTGGTGAAGACCTTACTAAGGCCTCATCGAATAAATAGGAGGCGTAGCTTTACGAATCACGAAGTTAATGCATAAATTTATTAATTAAGTAAATATATATTTAAGTAATAATATAAAAATAGACATAGTAATTGATAAGTGTTACTTAGTAATTTAATTAGTAACTTAATGTGAGTAAAATCAATGGAACTTACATTCTCACTCATTATATGCAAATCGCATTAATTATGATACCCTCAATTTATGCGTGATTTGTAAACGATATCCATCTATTGGGTCATGTTGTATTAACATACTTAGTTTTTTACATGACAATTGTTAATACATTAAACAACACAATTTGTACCCATTTAAAAATATCTTTACTTCCATATATTCTTAGATATATAAAGAAATGAGACTTGAATAAATAAACTTCAATCAAGTCAATCTATTGTAATATTATAAAAAAAAATTTGTATCGGGTATTACCTCAAGAACTAATGATCCAACATTACATTGTTGACCCGTTAAATGATGGGCGTTTTAATAAAACATATAATAAAATTTTAAATAAAAAAATTCGTCTCCCGCCCACTAAGATATGTTGTGTCACTCACTCAGACACACCGATAATAATTTAACTTCGTGAACCTTCGTCAGTGAATAGATCTATACGGAGCATATATTGGTCGAAATAGTTCTTGACTATATGTTAGTTCTGACTAGAGGAGATAATCCTTTAACAGGAGTAGAATAGGCGAAATATATAATTTCAGAACTGCTGTCATAACTTTGTGTCAATTGGTCAGAAACAGAGCTTGTATCGCCACCCTTATCCCAATACCCGATCTCAATTGTTTCCAACAAAACAATGGACAAAGATAAGCGCAAAAACTATAGTCCAATGGCTCGATAAACTTTATTCGGAGCGCGATAATCATTAACCGTGACGCCATTTTGATGTAGCTCATTGATTAATTCATTTGTTTTCTATCTTATTCAATTAATACTTAATAATAGATGTCCATGCCTTTGGTGTATGTTTTTTTTATTAACTTTGCCTGAGTTCTTTTTACGTCTTTCTATTTATCGGGATCATCAGAATTGGTTTTTCAGGATTATACGTTCTCACCTTAGTTTACCAGATACAAAATAAACAGGTTATATATTACTACAGATCATCATCTTAGGTTAAGACATATCCCATCAAAAAGTTTTAGGTTTCGTATGAAAAAAAAGATTCTCCTAATTGTGATAAGTGTCTACGTATTGAAGACCCACATCACTTGTTGATGCAATGTGACAAGATAGATCCTTTATCAGATTTGCTAGGATGCTCCTGGAATTATATCTTCTTATAGCTATAAATAATGTTTAAACTGAAGAAAGAAGATACAATTGGACTGAGGTACCTGTTATTTTTGATAAATCTTTGACTTCTATATAGTGTCAGATGTACCAATTATCTTCCTTCGACGAATGTTGTTGATCTTACTTAGTCGAGTTTACTCAAAAATTTAATAATAAAAATTGATATATTACTTTTGTACTAATAAAAGATATGAGACAATTAAAAAAAAAACGTCAGAAATATAGTCGGTGTGTTCCTGTCTGTCTCCACTCCGTGAAATACTTTCGTTGTGTTTATCTACAGTGTATAATATTGTGACGCATGAGTCCGTCCTCAGCCCAGAGAACCGCAAATTCGAAACCGCTTACGACGATATTGGTTACACATATATTTGTTACGGTTTAGGTATTTCCTCTTCAACGAAACCCACATGTTCGTCGGTAACGTGAAGGTCACTGGAAGATATTTTAAAATAATACTAAAGTGATAAAGATTACAATCCATGGTAATAGGACTTTATGCAAGCCTGTCTAGGTATGTTAACATTTCACTCACCGAATATTTTACTGCCAATTTAAAACACTATAAATAATCTTATGTTCCGGTTTGGAGGGTGAGTGAGCCAGTGTAATTGTAACAAGCGCAAGGGACATCTCAGTTACCAATGTTAATGGCGAGTTAACGATTCAATGGATGATGAAAACTTCTTGCAGTGGTATTATTCTTCAATAGTAATCCACATTTCAAAGCATATAAACATACATGCTCGGGTCATTTGAAATGACTTTTCGTATGTCACATACGAAGATTACAAAGTCATAATATGGAATAAATAAACTGCAAATACCACGTTAACGAACGACACAACAAGAGGACATTATATTGTTATAGTTTACACAGCGATAACAGATTCAAGAACTAGCACAGCAGTTCGTTTAGTTCACGCTAAAACCGACTGTAATGTTCAACGTAAGAGGCTAAATCTCTGTAAAGAATACAATTAATGTTTTGTAAATAAGGCGAGTCGTAAAAGGCTTATATTAAACAAAGTAACAAGAACTTAGTCAGATTTCGATTTAATTTAGGTTCATTTCTCAAAAAGACATAGTTATTACATTTTCAGCATTAAATAATAGCTGCCAATATCATCTCTCAAATAGCCTTTCTCTTGATAATAAATTTGAATAGTTTATACTAAAAAAATATTATTTAAGATTATCTGTGTATAAACTTTATTAAATTTTCTTGAATGTTTTACTTATTGAGGTCATATTTAAAATATAATGACATCTATTTATACGTCACTATATTCATTTGTTTATTCTATGTTGACGCTAACGACTTCATTACTGTTAACAACATTTTATAAAATATAATTATATTCGCGTGCAACTTTTAGCCACCATTTAGACCAGAATAATTGGAATTTCTGTGGCCGCAAAAGAACATCACCAATGACCACAATATTTGTGACAATTATTGTTGACGGCACAAAAAATTGCCGATAGTGGTCTGGTCGAGCTGCAGCCACAGACACACCTTTTTTGTTGTCAAACAATAGCCTTTATTTAATTTTTCTTGTTATTTTTCTATTCCATTCACTCACACAAGTTCTAGTATGGAACGAATTTGGAACTGCTTTCTAATTTTTTCCCGAATTTCCTTTAATACACACAATAAAAAGGGTTAAGTACATAGAAGTAATCTGCATTTCTATACTTTAGTTAAATTCGCCTAACATAAAGAGTTAGAACTAAAAAGGCATTTAATAACAACTACAAGAGTTCATCTCCATCGTGGAACAGTCGCCGGAAATGAAGTAGTATCAAATGCAAATGTGTATGAAACATGCGTTTGCATTAATGTACGAGATTTTGCAAAGCTCCAACTCGCTCAGTATTCATACAAAACATCAATATGAACATACATAATTATAACTTAAAATCTTAACAACTTCTCGATCGTATAGTCATTTTAGTAACTTCAATATCTCACTGTGAAAGGCTCTACTGTTCAGGATAAGGTTTGGTGCAAATTTCACCTTGCTGCTACACGGAGGGTTGATAGATATTCATTATCATATTATCACCTGTCCGTTGGTGATTGGATTGTGGTGGATTCATCATCGTCATCATCTATAGGACGTCACTCCTCAGTCCGTGCCACTTGTCACGGTCCTGCCCTAGTCGTAACCAGGTTCGACTTTTACGAGCTAGTACTTTACTGATATTTCTATTGTGACCGGGTTTCTATCGGTTAGTAACTGGTCACTAAAGCTTTAGTGATTAAGGTTCAGCGATAAGACATGCAGGTTACAGGTTTAATTCTCTCTGCAGTTGAATTGTTTAAATAATTTCACTTAGCACATTGTTTCTTTTCTATAATTAATGTACTCATTGCTTTTCTCTTCTCTTATTTTAATATTAACATGATTATTTATAGAAGAAAGGCAAACGACAAATCAGGTGCTCCAAAAGTCAGATTTAAAGAACATTGTTTTCCTTAGAAATGTCTCTATTAAACTTGAGTGATGTTCTGATTACAACATAGCGTAGCTAACAAATAAATAGAAAAATAAAATCAAAATCACTTTTAACACACCACAGTCACATAAGTCCCCAGCTTGAGTTAAGTTATTAACGATTAAGTCACGTAGAAATCACTTAGTTTATTTAACACGCCTTCGAGTGACAAAAGCGTACTAATCAATTCAGACCAACATATGCTACAGTCAAAGTATGACTCGATCAAAGCGCCCAAATAGGGCTGGCAATTGACAAATGTTTATGTCCAAAAATAAAAAAAAACTTCATTAAATCAGGTTCTTCCGAGTACTTTTGAATTGTCGTTTTTATTTTGTCAAACTAAAATTAAATATGTAAAAATCATATTCAATTATATACATTTCTCCAGTATGAAAAAGGACGAGTACTAAATATAAGTCTTTTTTTATAAACTACACAATCCAGTGAAGTATAATAATAAGGTATTTATTTATAAATGTATATCGAAATTTTATTATTGAAACCAATACCTGCCCTGTTAGATCTGTATTATCTTTGGGAAGTCAAAAACTAGGTGTTTATTGGTGAGATTACGCTACACAAAATATTCGAATTGACATATCTCTTGCCTCCTGTTTCGTGACATAGAGACGACAAGAGGAGACAGTTGTCACTCACTGAGAGCATTGTATTGTAATAGTTTACATTACATAGATAAGTAAGAACTTGCCATTATAACATTACATTAGTGAGAGAAGAATCGAGCAATAGAGTGTAATTAACATTGATTCGAATAGGCGAATTATCAAAATCGATTCTGAGATTGTTAAATTACAGGCGAATGCTCGTTGTCAGAAGTAAGGCAGCTTCTAACGTAAAGCTCAAAACCGTATCTGAGTAACCGGGGAGGAAACGACCTTATAAAAAATAAACGATACATTATTTCATAGTTGGAAATATAGCAGTGTTATTCTATTAGAACTCTTTCTGTATTTCTCTCTGTGCACTCGTATCGAATCGAATCGAACTCACAGAAATCTGACTTACGGTGGTACGTTACGTTACAATAATTATTATTATAGACAATATGCCAATACAGCAAGTATTATCATTTCAGGATCGTGTTCTGTGAAAAGCTACGAGTTTGTTCTATTAGAATAATTACTGGAGTGTTAAAGGAAACAAAAGCAAAATAAA
The DNA here is from genome assembly GCF_905147765.1 of Vanessa atalanta. NCBI lineage: Eukaryota > Metazoa > Arthropoda > Insecta > Lepidoptera > Nymphalidae > Vanessa > Vanessa atalanta. Next base: position 418,274 of record NC_061885.1, read on the forward strand.
TTTGTCACGGACCAATGAATCCATAATCGAATTACAATTTTTTTCGTTGATGTTAAATTATAGCAGAATTCTATATATACACGTAAACCAACTTTGGAAGTTTTAAATGTTATTATTTGATTCCAAATAGTGGAGATTAAACTAAACAAATGGCGATATATAGATCACCTGATGATAAATGGTAACTTTACCGTTGGACATTTTTGGTTGGAGAAAAAATTACATCAATCCAATGACAATGCATCGCGGACGAATCTAAGGAGTCATATCACTTCTGTTAAAATAAAATAACGATACTAGCGCACCCACCAGGCGACCAGTTTCGAACACACGACCATCAATTTAGATTGACGTACTCTGTCCGCTAACCCATGTCGTGTAGTATCCACACCAAGTATTGGAAAAGTACGAAAAAATAAACTATTTTTGAAAAAGAACGTTTCGATTTTAACACTGCCGCGTTCCGCTTTAAAAATCGCAGCCCTAGTCCAACAAATACGGACCAAACAAATGTTTGTCGTGTGGAAATCGCTAGCACGTAGCACAGCAGACAGATGTAACAAGTGTGTCAACAACTGAGAAGCTAACATTTTATTTGACGATTCGTTTGAACTATTTTGGACACATGCCACTGATTTGATTCTTTGTATTTGCCGGTTTAGAAAACAAGTCAATTGCTGCAATTTTAGTGACAGTTCGCTGCATTTGTCGTCCATTTGATTAATGTTCGACAGTCATCATCATTCAGAATATTTGGAAAGCATACATGAATTATATATTTTTTTTATTTAGGAAAATGTAATAATGTCCTAGCGTTCCCAGTATCAAAGGAAAAGAAGAATATATATAAATAAATCTTGAAATAGTTTTGTAATCTTTTGTTTTCCAATGAGGGTGGTATAATCACTGAGTGACTAAAATCTTAGAAAAACATAAAAAAATAGCTAACAAACAACAAAACAGAAAAACAGTTGGCGAATTAAGGAGAAAAAGACACTGAACGTTTTGTCTATACCTATTTCTTTATTAATCCACACTTTTATTTAATTAAATATTGAACACTGAGACATAATAGAACTCAAACCAGTTCCTTGAATTATAAATGATATAAATGAACTGTCCAAATATTAGTAAAATGAAATGATAATAGTCAAAGAAATGGACTGGAACCGTCATGATACGGTCGCTTGTTTCTGTCCTATTGAAATATTTATAAACGTAAAACGTTCTACTTTAAACTTTAAACAAATTCACACTGAATTCATTTTTTAATTATTATTGAATGTCCTAGATCAATGCAAGCTATTTAATCTTAAGCTTTTATTCAAAACTTTTTTTAATTCAGAGGATGATTTTATAAATCCTGTGTGATTTATTGTGTGTTGTTGCCGAGAGCGTTTTCTTCGAATTTTAGTATACATATTCCAAATTAACAATTAACTGTTGTCACAGATCTTGTAGAAAGCTTTTAAAATTAAATATCTTCTTCGGGCTGACTTAAAATTTTCAACATATCCAAAATTGTCTGTACCTAAAGCAATTCGAAACTTCAGATAATTGGTAATACAATACCGGGAGTGTTTGTCTCGGGAAATACCGTAACTGTTAGTAGATAGTTAGGCATATACAGATAGGACTGAGAATACCAGTAAAAATACGGCGAGTTTTTCTATTTTGTAATTGTATAGAATCTACACTAATATTATTACTGCGAAAGTAACTATTTGTTGTTGTTGTTACTATTACGCTTTCACGGCTAAGCCACTGAACCATATTTGATGAAATTTGATATGACGCAAGCTTGCAACGAGGAAGGATGTAGGCTACTTGCCCACTACGCCTTTGCTTACTACGCCTCCCTGCAATAACACGCGGGCGAAAACTACCTTGCAATACGAATACAAAATACAAATATGCTCATTAATTCTATAATAACCTTTTACACACAAATATTCCTCTAAATTTTTGTTTAATTTGGCAACAGTAGTTTAAACACTTTCTGGAATCTTGTTTGAAAATCGTATAACATTTTCTACGGGACACGAAACCGTCTGTATTTAACGTAGTAAGTACGTTGTATACATACGAAAACGTAAATACACAATTACTACGTAATAAACCAAGTCAAAGCGACGTAATAAAAAAACAGTAATATTATTCCGAACACGGTCTATGGACGTTTAATATCAGCAATTACCACCATCTCTAGGCAATTAGACTCGGTCTAGAATAAAGATTAACCGAACTATAATTCCTGGTTTCTGTAGTAATAACACTGACAACAGATGAAGAATGACAGACTTAACTGGAAGTAATTAATGTGGAAAAAAATTCAAAGCTTTTATTGTGATTACTTTACAAAACTAGGTACATACTTTTATTTACAGGTGGCTTTTAATCTTGCAATTGAATTTTTAAGTAGAAGTGTCTACGCGACTGATTGAGCTGAAATTTTGCACAGATTTTAGGATTGATGACAAATGACAATAAAATATGTATTGATCGTTTCTGGAATTAATTAAATGTTTGTTTGAGTATATTTATTTTCGTTTAATAATATATATTGTAATAATGAAACGCTCGTACGAACTTTGAACGTATGTTATATATATAGAGCCCGCTCTGTGTCAGTGTTTTTTTTTTTTTATTGTATATAAACCTTATTGTGCCATTTTCATCATATGATTTTTTTCTCTTTAATTCGCTCCATTAGTTATTATATATTTTTTTAAATAGTATATCATCCTATACTCTATGATTTAATACAAAATTGACATCGTTTTACATAATTATATTAAGCACTTGAGAATAAAAAAGTGTCTTGTGTGTTAGTTAAATTTCTATTGTAAATGGTAACATACATCTACGTGAAAAATACATTATTACTCGTTGGCTTTGGCAAGTCGTGTAACATCAAAGTTTCAGTCATTTGTATGCGGGTCTCATAGCTAGTTCGGAAGAGTTTATTGTTTATCTTTATAACTTTGCTAACACTGAACTAATACAAATACTAATCATTTTAAACCTTATTGCCTTCGAAGTAAGAAACAATTGTATGGTCGCGGTCGTTCCAGTTTAAACTTTATTGCTTTAAGTATAAGAGCTAAGGGAATAAGAGTGCATTTACAATGCAATGTGCGTTTGAATCGATTGAGTTGGACAAATATTTTTACTTGCAACCATCTGGTGGGATTACTTCTCGCGAACTTTACACATATATATTATCGTTTTAAATTGTCACAAAAATACTTTGTGTTGGATAAAATGGACTTTATTTCTAGCGAAATAAGTTGTAACAAAATTATACAATCATTTTCATTGCTAATAAACTATTATAATAGTACCGATAGAAACTGAGGGTAGTGTATGTTGTGACCGTCATTTACATATACAGGCATTATATCTATGCATTTTATTTACTCTTTATTAAAGCAAAGGCTACAAGGCTTACTGAACGACGATACTCCACATTGGGTTGGTTCCATGTGACTAGTATATTTGATTAACCGCCGAGAATTATTACCAAAAACTTAGTAGTGTTTTCCGTTTTGCCATTTTATCTCGAGTGTAGATAAATATAGCAAAACAGCGCGATCTTACAAACAAATCTCACCAAATGTATAATATTTTCAGAGCATTATGAAACATTAAAATAATTATGAGCGTAACAATTTACACAAAAAAATCGTAATTAAAAAATAATCTCTCTTTTCGTCTCAAAGCCGGTCCGGACAACAGCCTCGCGAGTGAAATTGCTCTGAAAAGTTAGAAACATTTTATGTTTGGCTTTATACGAGATTCCTCACCGTCCGTGGCCGCTATTAAAAAAAAATTAATATAATTTAATATCACTCAGCGGCTTCGAGTGAGAGTTGCAGCGAAAAATGTTAGTGTCCCTATAAAATAGGGTTTAATGTTGAAGCGCTGAAAATATAATTCCGTAGTGGTGTAGCTTGGGACGCGTCCAACTCGGTCGATGAGATGATAATTAAAATAAAGTGATACTTTACATCGCCGTTTCCGATAACGCTACCGGAGTAGCAAATTTCGAACATATTTATTGCGAGCGTGTCCGCGGCTTCGGACGAGGACTTATGGCGTTGTCTCCTGGGAATTGCTTCCCTCAAAATAGTACCACATGACTCATGATGAGCGTCTATGGGATATATTAATGGAATCGTTCGATTACATAGATCAAAAGTCCCTACGAAGATTTACCTACTTATTGATTGTCAATAATCTTCAACCGGTTCGGAAAGAATCAACTTAGACCTGAGACGAACCTCGGCAGGAAGATTGAGTGAGCCTGTGTAATTACAGTGAAATTACAATGGAAATAACTTCTTAGTTCCCAAGGTTGGTGCCACATCGACGGTGTAAATGGTTAACATTATTTCTAACAGTGCCCATGTCAATGGACGGTGGTGACCATTTATCAATAGGTGACCCATATGTTAACGATTATAATTTACTATATGTATCTCTGTAGAAAATACAACCGTGATCACTCACAGCTGATAATGAGTGTTAAGGCACAAGCTGTCGCCACGAGAAAGATTATAACACACTCTATGTAGTGTCTAAGTCTTATCGCCAGCTTCTGTAATTACGGGCAATCATATTTACTAATCTGACAAAATACTGAACGCTCATTGGTCGTGTATTCCGTCATCGGCTACCATCGACCAATGACCAATCGGATTAAAAGCAAATTAGTTAATCTGACTTTAATAATTGTTACAGAAATGATAGTTGAATATCGTTTAAAATATTTTGATAGGAATAATAACTATGTATAAAGATTTTTAGCTCACTCGTAGATACCTCGCCACCTCAGTTTATGCGGTATGTTTACCTGTAAATTGAAAAAGATGTGGTTAATTATCTTATCTTAATTATATACTATGAAAAAACCGAAGCATATACATATTGGCAGGGCTTAACTACACAAATCCCATCTACTTGTGCATACTGATATGTCGGATTGGATTCATGTACACACTCAGTGTATGACGTCACCATAAAACTAACATGGCGGCTTGTAGTGAGGTCTCAATAGCTCAACGACGTGCTGGTAGCCTACCAACTTGCTTCTACACGATCTTTATTATTTCATAAATGTAATAATGATTAATATAATAATTCATTTATTTCCAGAAGTTAAATATCATATGATTCTTATCACAACATAGTCTTAATATTAGTAGATTTCATTATTAAATAACCGTAGGAGAGGAGTACCGTGTAGTGCTCATCCAAAGTGATATGTTAGCAATTAACCAATTAGCATATTAACAAAGACAAATTAATCAAAAGCCGGCCGCGTCCGCGCGTGTAACAGTATTACGCCGGAAGCCGGTTAATCTTGTAAGCCGATTACCGGCAAGTGCGCGTCAATGGGCGCCGATTACCGGATATTGGGTATTACCGACGTATTACAAGCCGTAATACTCGAACATTCGGATGAAAACCGAGTGTTAATTGGAGCAAGCTATTCGGTTTTATGGTTAAGTTAATGAATTTAATGTTGTCGGTTAATTTACAATAAGCATTCACTCTGTGGATAGTATTTAACCTTTTTGGTATTGGTGGTTTGAATAATGATAGATTGTGTCATCATAAGTCTGTTTATCGCCGCTCTCCAGAAATTTATAACAATTTCATTTTAAATTTATCGTTCCCTTCACGCAAGCGAGTATATACAAGAATTGAACAAGGGGAAACAACGTCCTTTCCTATGTTTATGGTCGGTTAAAAACGCCACGAACAGACAGACACGGCTCGATAGTCGTATTGAAAGTATAAATTATTAAGGAGAGAATGTTTCATAAATTTCGCAATCATATATCGCAGTAAGCCTTACATTTAGAGCAATAACAATGCCCAGTGTACCGTGGAATAACCCAGTTAACGCGGTCTCTATGCGACCTCTATTCCTTGCGCAATAAGGTTCAAATAATATCTTCGAATTCCAAGCTCCGAAGATTAATTGATTGGAAACGATAGTTTGTTAAATAGATTTTGTATTATAACTTGTCAATATTTATTACATTTATATTAAAGTTATATAAAATAAAATATTTTACACTAACATACAAACGCGTGACGAATGTACTGAAAAACAAATATTTCCTAAAGCTATTTTAGCTTAACCAATATTGTTCACTTTGTAAACGTTGACAAATAAAAAGTTTGACAAACAATCCAACATACGTGATACGTGGAATACTTTGAGTAAATAACATAAAATGATGTTAAACCAAAATCCAACTGTACAGCCTCCTCCAATCACGGGAATAAAGACAATTGAACAACTTTGACATTGATTTCACGCGAAATCATTGGTCGTGAACTTGAATAATCCGTGGTATTCATGGATTCGTAAGAAATATATTCGTGTTCCGTATTAGCTGCAGGTGTTAGCTACAACTAAGATAACCCTACAATCTATCTCTGTGCCAAATTTCATACCCGTTCAGCTGTTTTCGAGTTATTGAGCATAGCATCCATCCATCTAAGCTTTCACATTTATAATATTAGTACCGAGTACCAGTACACCTCTCGTTACAGGACATATGTTCACGTGAATACGTAAGGAAGCTACATAATACTAATTTATAATTCCTAGGATTTCCTTTACAACGGTTCCACTTAATTGAATAATGTCACTAAGGTTGAAGTACACGAGTTTTTAAGACATAGCTTTAGTCATATTTTATCATTGATTTCTTTGAAACTGTCCAATATATATCCTTAATTTGATGCTCAGCGACGTCGTAACTGCATTTTCATAACTCCGGACTAATTTCTCGACTGGATTACTTTCTTTGTAACACCCAACATACGAATATACGAATCTAACCACTAGATTGACACACAATCGCGCAATGGTTTACGGGATCCCTAGCGATGTAAAAAGTCGCAAGTTCGACCCTCGGTCTATTGTTGTCCTGATCCTAGCACGACTCAAATTCAAATGGATCATTACTTCTCTCTTATGATGCGTTTAATAAACATAAATGTGTAAATATTTACAGAAATAATTTCAGAAAGAAAAGAATTATGTATGTGTATTATTTTCTTGGTATTTGGTGTTCTAACATATTATAGTACCTTTAATGTTTTCGTAGGCTTTTGAGGTCTGTAATTTCTTATTAAGTATACTATCCGTATGAGACTAATAGTTCTATTAGCTTTGATCGCTGATGCCGAATTCTTCATTTAATGAATTAGGTAAACCAATTACTTTACTTTTCTAAGAAATATCTTTGATATTAATTAATATGAGAAATATAGCCATTAGTAGTTAATAAGTAAAATACATGTAATGAGACCTTATTTATAATTAGATCATTCAAAATAGTTTTCAACGGTTTTTGATCTTTGAAGTGTATAATCAAGTGGGGATTTTGGTTTTCACTGAGTTTAGACGTAACAGACATTTTCGCTTGTAACAGACATTTTTCTTATCACCAAACACGGGATTCATTTTTAAGAATATTAAGCACGTGTAAATACAGTGGTGCAGGCTCACTTATCACTGATCTAACTCGGCGCTCAATGATGACACCGTTGAATTACAATTGAAAACAATCTTCTATTCATTACTAAGATACATAGCTATTGAAAAATATTAGTATTTTTTATTACTCATACATACAATACACACTCTCAACCGTGAACACCACGCCCTAATAATCCTATACAAAACAACCAGTGTGTACTCACCTCAAACTAGCAGCACTTGGAACCCTTCCACAATAAGCCAGCTGTTGTTTTACAAGCGTTATTCTTCCGCACCCCGTCGCGGTTATTGAGACAAAGTGCTACAGATAATTTGTTATGAATTGTTGACTGCTCGGTTGCTATTTTCTTTTTTGAAGTTTCAGAATTTATATTTTTACTTGTGTTTGCGATGGTGGCAATATGCTAAGTCATTTTGGACGGTGATTATAGTCATTGCGGTATAATGTAGACCTACATTGTACAACATTTATAGTGATACGAAACTGATATGACAAATATTCCAATGTATGTTTTAATATATGGTATTAAATAATTAGTAATTATATAATATATAATTTCTTAATTTTGATGAAATCAAAATAAATAACTAATTAATTAACGAAATAAAAGATTGATTTCATTATGTTTTTTCTCGGAAAAGATAGAATTCCACTGCTCTATGATCCTTAAGAAATCGGTAATTATTATTTGTTTATTAATTCGAATCTCTCCAATACTCCAACATCGGTCATACAAATATATTAATAATAACTTAGACTTCGCTTTTATTAATAAAATTTAAAATTAAATATATTAATTCATATAAACTGCGATTCAATATATCAAAATAATTCATTTTAAAAGCTCTTTAAATTTAGCAAAAGTCAACGGAACTCTATGTTAATGATTCATAAATTTTTAATGTATGTAGTCTCTATCATAATTATAATGTTTAAGGTAAATAGGTATGTGATACGACAACACACATGTAAATCGTTGTACGTGTATGAGTATAACGCTATTTCACTATTCCTGTTCATCGATGTGTCCCTCATCGAAATTCATTTTAGATATTAGTTTAACGTGTCACTATGTGCCGTCACGTAAACATGAGCCCGCTATAAATACGTGTCAAACGAGCCCTCGTCTGTACACAGTCAGCAGCCACTCCTCCGTAGCGATCGAAGCACACCTATTGTTTGTTGATTAGAACTATTGTAAATAACATTTCGATTCGCTTCGGGTATTAGAACCTCGTTAAAACGTTTAACGCACATAAATTGATATATACATAGTATGTACGTCGTGCTAGATCATGAAAAACTACGTCATTGGTTCAAAAACTAGTTTGTAAAGAAGTCCCCGGTTTGAATACCGTGTCCAGTATAGTTATTCTGTAAGAAGAACTTTGATTTCTCCGCACATTAACCTGAATTATCAGAATGTGATATATGATATTGACTATAACCGTTATATAATTTACAGGATACACGTCTTACTGAAGTCGGTTGTCAACGCAATCAAAGATGAACTTAAATAGTTTTTATTTTTACCTATGCTTATTATATTAATTATAATAAGCATAGGTAAAAATAAAAACTATATAATAGGCTTATTATAATAATTATAACGCAAAATCCCCACAACATAAGTCATATGCTTCTCGATTCTGTCATTCATGTTTGTCGCTTTGATTGTTTGATATCCACGTTAAGCCGAACGGCGTTGTGTTGGCGGGTTTATTTAAAAACTCAAGTGAATTGAACAATGAACATAAATAGACTCGTAATGAGCCCGCCGTAAATTACTTGCAATCAAAAACCTACATACATTTTATGTAGCGAGCATATTGATTGCAATGAAATTAAACTTTTTATTACGTCACTGTAATTATGAAAAGAAAATTTTTATTTATAAATACCAAAATTTTGTTAATGAGCTGAATAAAGTATATTTATGTCTGTTTTTAATCTTTAACTGTGCCCCGCGATTTACCCCCGGGATAAATATGTACGTAAACTTTAAGTTATTATAAACATACCCTTGATTTACTCAGCCAATTTTGATTTTAAACGCTCCCTGAAATATTGTTATTATTTTTATTTTTAACTGTTTTCTAGATCAACCTCAGAAAAATGCATAAACGTACATAAAAACAATGTCTGTGTAATTGTATTTATTTGTATAGTATATAGCCTTTTAATGTCCCACTGCTAGGCTAAAGCCTCTTCTCCCTTTTGGGAATATTGGAAGCCTACGCCACCACGCATTGGTTGATACACATGTGGCAGAATTTCATTGTAATTAGACACCTTGCGATGTTTTTCTTCACCACAGAGCTCCTAATGAATTATAAACAAAAATTGAGCATATGAAAATCCACAGACATCAAAATAAATACTGGAATTTTCGGTACTTTGTTACTTTGTGTTTATTCAACGTATCACTAATTGTGTGTCCAAAACGTCAACATGAGCCAGCTGTAAATACGTATCAATCAGAGACCACTGTCCAACAGAGGCTCGTAATCAAACCTTTGCTACTATTGTTGATTGGAACCAATTTAACAAAGGCTATTTACGTCTTCATTTGTCTTTGGTATACATATATTTGATTAATAAGTGTTTAATTAATTCTAATTGTACAAATATTAGCTTTACAGGTTATGTTAGGATGTATAAATGGTTTTCTCTTTTTATTTGAATGCCATTTTGCAAGGATATTTCTTTGGAACCTGCTGCTTATGTACATAGCCCTAAACACCCAATTTACCATGTAATATTTGAGTATTTGAGTTCCAATACGATGGATTTTTATTATGCAGTAATTATCTTAACTAAAACACGATAAGCGATTAGTTAACGACGAACTATAGGTCGTTCTCATTAAAAGTGCACCATTCATTTTTTTTGTTTTACGAAAAAACTTAAGAATGGTTTTATAAGGAACGCTCAATATTATTAATTTCAGTAGCCAACATGTTCCATAGCCTCAAAGTTAAGATAATATTTGTCAAAGATAATACATATATTTATAATTTACCTACAATTATTCACGTCGTACCATACATTGCGCTATGACTTATAACGACGGATATCTTCGCTCCGGATATCGTGTAATATGGTGCGTAATTTTAATTCGACACATTAAACTATCATATACTATATATAGATCATTAGAATAATATTCATAAGCGATTTTGTTTGTTAAAACATTTTAATTAATATATAGAACCACACTTGTGGGTTCTTAACTTTCTGATTGACACTTGGAAGAACTGTTTAATTCTGGTATTATTTACACTTTAAACCGAAACTGAGACCGTCTCGTCTATATAAACATGGTCCACACATTCAAATCTGGGCAAGCACCACTGAATGTTCATGAAAAAAGAGCATAATTCATTTCATCTCATGAAATAATCAGCTCATGTCTGGTGGAAATGTGCAACATTAGTAAAAGTACTTAAGTCTAAGGCAAGTGAGGTACAGTTACGGACTGTTATTGACACATTGACATACAGCCTGGCTGTGGCAAATTGTTATAGTAGATAGTGATATGTCCAAGCGGTTGATTGGAGCCTAAGCATAATCACTTGATTTCCTAGCTCTTTTAAAAGGAGGAGCTTATCGGCTACAGTGGCAGCTGCGCTAACTGCGCGGGATTATTCAATATTTCTAAAGATATTTAAGACAGCAGCAGCAGACAGTCCTCAGCAAGCACGGCTTTGGTTTTTTTACATAACATCCATAACAACACATATATCTAGACTGATATGAAACAATTCTATATACGTTAACGATCCTAAAGTAGCAACAATTTGAACCGTCCTCAGTTGCAGTAACATTACTCATAACGTTTTAAATATTTAAATTCTGTGAACGTGTTATTTTAAACAACAATGATATTAGTTCAACCTTTTGTTTCTAAAAATAAACCATGACTTATGCGAAGACTATTTATATGTGTAATCTGAGTATTTATGTGTTTTATCTTATGTATTCAAGCTGTTATCCCGACAATTATATTTTTATAAACGTTGAAAATTAAGATACCGAGATGGAATATAAATGAGAACCGGCAAGGAATTGATCAGTTCTTATTGGTTCTTATTGTGGAATGGGTGAATATGATCTATATCTCTTCTATAGTAGCGATTCTAGTTTTCGTGGAACCTTAGAATTCCATGGAAAATTACTAAGTAGAAAAAGCATCTTCGCTCCGAGAAAGCAATGATTTTTTTAGGACTGAACCAGGGTAATTACAGGCACAAGTAACAGAACATATTAACTGCCAAGCTTGACGGCGAATTGGCGATTTAAGGAACGGTTATTAATTTTTCCATCGCCAAAATGTATGGGAGACGAGGATCATTCACCATCAGGTGGCCATAATTAAAAAAATCTCCCATACTATAAACGAAATCTGATAAAATTCATTAAGTTAAAGTGCTCTCGTGAATACGTTACAAAACAAAACTGCTTCGTGTATCATTTAAGCGTGACGTGATTTCATTTTTTAATATTTTCTCCCGTCACGCGTATTTGCAGACAGACACTTTATCTTGATTTATTTTACATATCACTCAAATTATGTTCCAGATGTATTTTTATATTTATTTAACAAGGAAGGTCACTTCCAGACAGACAAGTCATTTTTGACACTTGTGCTCGAGTTATAATATACAACCGTGACCAAAATGGCAGCTGTATGCATATATTTATTATATGAAAGATGTAAACCTTCCAATTTATTACAATGAAGTAAACTTGTTTACACTCAGGGTCTGTAAACGAAAATATAAAGTTGTGTATACAAAAGAAAAAAAAAACATTATTTCAATAAAAAGTAAAAATGATCATAAAAACGTAGCTACCGAACTAATAGAGTTCATTTATAATTTTTAACCTAACTTAAGTCGTAAAATTAACGAAAATTTACAAAAATCTTATTTATTTATCTTATTTATTAGAGTTTTATTTTTTAGAGGAATTAAATATTCAGATATAACCAAGTCAAATTAGAAAGTAGGTAAACATTAAGTAAATTGATTTAATGTCCATGCCTCTACTTTAATCGGATTCGATTCGAAACGGTTATCGTGAAAACAGCAATAGTAGCTCAGGAAGTAGAATAACGCGTTCCTAATGTTTGACCTTTCAAGGAATACTGTTAAAAATGTAATTTTATTTTTATAAATTTCAAATTTGAATGTCTTTTGTGTTTAATTTAAATTTGGTATGTTGATATTGTGTGAACATGCATATTTGTATTTTAAATAAATTAATACTGAAATCAGATCACCTGTTTATTTTATGTAATAATAAAACTGCCTCGATTATGTGATAGGAAGTAACTCTATACAGGCGGGCTTGAACAAATACCTACCACCGAATAAATACCACTATTATAATCCTGATGATGATAATAATCATGGAACAGCAATTAGACAGGGTCTTTGCGAGCTTACTACTAGAGCAAGGGCGTGAAAATATTTAATTTAGTAAATAAAATTCAAAATGAAATCAAATCACAATATACTTTGTTTAAGTGGGCTATTGCGAAGATATACAGGTTTCAATTAAATTTAAAACTACCACCCATTCGCTATATACCGAAGGGAATCGGCAAAAACTCTGTAGCTACTCTTTTCAAACATTCAGTTGATATTGTTCATATTCATTATTAAATAAAATTCAATCATTACTTATCTCAAGTGGAACTCAAGGAATACACGATATAATATAACCTTTTATCGAGTAAAACGCCTTATTAATCAGAGTGTACTTAACATGTGATTTAAATTTATTATGGAAAAACTTGAATTATATTTAAACTGGCTTGAACTTGAAGATTTTACTAAAAAAACTTAAACTTGACTTCAGAATCGACAGCCTTATTATATGGTCCAGTTTTTATTAGACCGACGATACACTCACTTCGCTTTCTTTATGCTGTCTAGATAAGTGACAAATTAAGGCTTTCGTCTCGATATCAGATTCAGATCGCAGATTATGATGCGCAGTGACAAAAAGTCTATCACGACGCGATACAAAAAGCGAAATGCTGTGTTTTCTCCGATCGGTAACCCACATAGCCGCGACACGTTTACCCCACAAATAAAGCTTCCGAAGTTAATAACGGTTTATTTAATACCGTGCAGATCACAAGCGAGAGCGATTTAACCATATGAAGAAACAGTATTTTAACCGTTTAATTGCACTAACCACCATTACTCTGCTACATTTGCGGAGATAAACAGCAGAACATCGCGAGGTCCTGTTTGGAAGAGTTCACGCTTCTGTGCCTCGGAAAGTACGTAATGCCGATAGTCTTGCGCCTGAACTCTTTCTGGCCATGTCGGCTTTGCCTTCCTTTCCGATTATGAGAGTGAGGAAATAGTGAGTGTTTCTGTATTTGCGCACACAGTTGTGCATTCATCACTCACGAGAATATCATTGCGTAACAGCCACATGATTTACCATGCGTCACCTATATGTATACTCTGAGTATTTTTTTGAGCTCATTGGTCTATTGGCCAGCATATAAGCGTCAGATTCCGAGCTCCTGGGTTCAAACTCCCGTTCCGTGAGGGATTAGTAAATAGCAAATTGTACACTAAATCTTCACAGTTAGCTATTCTCCGTCAAGAATGGCCGCCGTGAACGGAACCGATCAGGACAATCATCATCATTTTCAAACTATAAAGTATTTGTGATTGAAAGTGAGTTTGGCATAAGATTTTACTGTTACTTTTTGCTTTTAATATGTGTTAGTGTTATAATAATATATTTTTTAACCATGGTGTTGATGGTTAACTTGTATTCCATGAGGTCAAGGTCGCCCTTCAAACCGTGAAAAAGTAATGGAGTGTTCATAAACCACTCAGCGAAACTATAAAGTTCATGGGACAAGAAGTACAAAACGCTCTTTCTTATAAAATGGACGACATATCGTAACGGTTCGCAGCGCACGCGCAGCTACGCCGCAACGACTCACGTCTTTCTCTTTCACCTGAACCATACTGATGTAGGTGCGAGCGAGGTGGAATAACAATAGCCATTCAAGTCTGGGAAGACGGAGATTATACTGTAATTAGATGGTATGCGATTAACGAAACGATATGGCAATTGTAACGAAGGATGTAGGCCACGACAATATTAAGTGAATACCTTTTTTAAAAATTAATATCACGTTATTGATAAAAGAAATATAATAATACTTAAAAAAAGTGAAAACGAGTTCACATTATTAATTAATATAATTCGTTAATTATTTTCTATTAAAATATAAGATTACGGAGATGATACACAAGTGTTCATCTTCAGTTAAGATTCTGCAATCCAACCATCTGGTAGAACGTGACTGCCTTCGCCCATAACCACTTCTCAATCAAGACGCCAGAAATGAAAACGGGATGTATGATGTCTAGACCCTCGTGCTTGTAGTAACACTGGCTGGCACCATTCAAACGAAAACACAGCAACCAGAACCCATCAAGTCCGGTAAATACTAGAGCAGCACAAAATCTTACCACTGTATAAGCTCTCCGTTCTTGAAATTTTTGCATCTCAATTTTACACAAAATCCTATTCAAATAGCTCATTCAAAACACCGAGCAATATATCAAGTGTTTATATTATCTAGTCGACGGTGATCCGATCGAGTAAGCTCTCATTCGGATAATACATGTCCCGGACAATTGGCGAGTTGCCAAGGGTAGGGGGAGCCGGGAGTCGGCGCTTATGGCGTCACTCGCGTTTAATCTAACGGAAGGAGTAGGAAAGATTAGTCATGTATTAAATATGCAGTTGCAAATTATTTTTCTATTCGTATAAAAGAGAGAACCAAACAGTTTTTTCATGGATAGACTTTGTAAAATTTGTACCTACTGAATTCCTTTCGAGGATCATTCTCAGTATAAGCGAACGAAGCTTATCGGGCATATTCTTAACAAACCATATTTGCGTGTCTCGATGAATTGCCCAGTGAGCGATATTCGTGCGTCCTTTATGTTTGTAAGGATAAAAGAAATACTTGTGTTTATTATCATTAGAATCACGATAGACAGACTACAAAACAAAAAAATAAATATATTTTCTTCAAGCCTCTTAAAGACGTCATTTCAATCGTCATTTGACAAGATCATATTAAAAAGTAAAACTATACAAGCGAACTGTCAAGAAATTATAGTAGGAACTCCTTTCGACAAATTAAATATAAATACATCTTTATTTTTATATGTCCTGACAACAACAAATACTATCCTCGAGCATGCATATAACATCATCTATACTAATATAAATGCAAAAGTAACTGTTACGATTTCAGGGCCAAACTACTCGACTGAATTTCATGAAATTTGGTACGGAAACAAGCCCAAAAAAGGACACAGGCTACCATTTCATACCTAACATCTGACGAACAACGCCTAAAACAGGAGCGAAGCCGCCAGCGATAATTAGTACTCTATAAAATATAATTTCTCAATAAGAATAATAACATTCACAGAACATACGTTTCGACTCTTTTTATTTAAAAACAAGTTAATTTTTTTCTAATTTCGTCCTTCAAATTTTTTTACAGTTCAAATATTGTATTTCAGCTGCAAAATATAAAGAGTTAGATTAAATAACCCTTTGGGATATTCTGCCATAAATGTATCTGGCATTTTGTTTGCTTCGTTTAAAACCTACGCTCGTTAAACAGAATATATCAAAATGCGAGGAATGGATTATGGGCCAAATATTTTTACAATATAAACGTACAATTTAGTTACAATTCTTAATTTTTTAAATGTTTAAAATGAATTTTAAAAACTCCTTGTTTTACATCAACCATTTAATCATAAATTAATTGATAAGTCAAAGTAGTACTCCTTAAAAGCTAAAATTTATTAATCGAAAATTAAATATATCTTGTAACAAAGCATCTTGTTCTTAGCAATAGTTTCACTTTTGGAGCTGCCGACCATTAAAACTGCGTATTATAAATAGTTGGAAACGGAGAAGTTGAAATTAAATTTTCCTTGATCATTACCAAAAAATATATTGTTGCTTAAACGAGGACTAAAAGAACTGGCAGGTTTCCAACCTTATGGTTGAACAGGGCGTCACGACAAGCCGTCCGTATTTACCTTCGGCAATGAATGTATAGTAACGGACGTCCTTATCACATGGACATAAGATTCAAGTTGCCAAACGAAGTCCGATCAACCGTCCACCAGTAACAACACCACAATTGCCAAAGCACGTAAAACTAATGCGTTTCGTACCACTTAATGTATAACGCATTCCAACTGAAATCGTAATCCTTTTGAAAATGTACGAATAAGAAACAAATGTACGATTCGGCTAAATGCGTCCGACGTTTTAATTTTTTTCGAGTGTTAATTTTTTCCACATTTTAGTGTATGATAGCCATTATCATGACCTTTGCCCAAAAATAGGACGTTTACAGGCAGGCTTTTCCAATTTACTTATTAAAACTTGATATCAACAGAATGATCTGGACGTGGACGATTTCAATCTATTTGTTTGAGACTCGGCAGAAATAACGTCTATAAAGAATAAAAATTAAATAATTATATTAAAATAGAGTTTTATTTTGTCTCGCATTATAAATAATATCTACTAATATATCTCTTCATCGTATGAAGCAAAGCAAAGATCTTTTAATCTCAATAAACAGAGTGATTCAAGAGGAAGGTTCATATGTATAATACATGCAAATTATAGTAGAGAAAAGCCGAGAATTTCAAGTTTCCAAGCCGGAAAAAATAGATAACTCGTTTTATGTTTGTTCTTCAATCTAAAATTTATTTAAAGACCTATATTATACTCGCGTGAAGCCGGGCCGTATAAAGCAGAACTTATTAGCTAATTAGCTATTATTTCATAATTTTTACTCTTTAGCTCATTCACTGAGCCTGCCTCGCTGACCTTATTTGCTAATTATTTTGCCGCAGACCCCGAAATACTATGTTCAAACCCCACATCGGGCCGATCAAAAGTTGCTAGATTTATCCGTCGAAAAATTCTCAATAGCAGCCGGAGTCTGGAAGTTGGAGGTATATACAGTTCCGAGCCTCGAAAATTATACGAAGCAGTCGAAGCCGCCACCATGAAGGTCTTGCACCTGAACTCTTTTCGGTCATGATTTGCCGTCCCATTGGGTTATGAGAGTGAGGAACGAGAGTGCACTTGTTTTTACGCACACACTTGTGCACAGTTAGTCTCTCTGACTGACCGCCGTGGCCTAAATCGATCAGGACGACATCATCCATCATTATGACAATAAAATTTAACATAGACTTAGAGCACTCAATCAAAATCAAATCAAAATATACTTTATTCAATGAGGCTTTTACAAGCACTTATGAATCGTCATTTAACAAACTACATATATGAGTATTAGTGATTCTACTGAGAAGAACCGGCAAGAAACTCAGTAGTATTTCAATCTACATTGAGCTCCATTGAGTTAATAAAAATCCGGACCAATACCGATGCTCGTCTGTTATCTAAATGATCTTACGATCACGACACCCTTTTAAATGTCTGTAACATCAACTTCGTTCGGCGCACTGCCTCCCTTCGACGTTGTTTATGACATCTTTAAACCTTAATACTCTTGATAGACAGTATTTTAATCGAATTACAGACCTTTCAAAATTGTTTTATTAAATTCTCATCTAAAATTTTATCTTTAAAATAATTAACACTGAGTAAAAATTTACAGGGGAGGAAATAGGTTGAGCGAGATTATGCTACGACTAAATAATGAACATTAAAAGAACTAATTATATTATCAAAAATGTATATTAAATATATAAAAATATAACTAAAAAAATTACCCAGCTCGTGTAGGGTAGCTGTAGATTTGTTTTTTGACAATTTAAAAGTAAATGCAATGCTTCGCGTAATTGAATAAATTTTTTTGATCGACTTTTAACTACCACGTACATCTAATCTAACGTTTCCTTTTTTTGGAAGTGTCCAGTTATATGCGTGTTCGTGTGTACAGAACATATATTTATACATAAATATATATACTTCGCGTTTATTATTATGCTTATTAATTTATTAATAATATAATAAAAATGCTATTTACTAATTTTTTTTTTACATTAGCAGCCTGTAAATTTTCCACTGCTGGGCTAAGGCCTCCTCTCCCTTGAGAAGAAGGTTTGAAGCATATTCCACCACGCTGCTCCAATGCGGGTTGGTGGAATACACATGTGGCAGAATTTCGTTGAAATCAGACACATGCAGGTTTCCTCACGATGTTCTCCTTCACCGCCGAGCACGAGATGAATTATAAACACAAATTAAGCACATGAAAATTCAGTGGTGCCTGCCTGGGTTTGAACCCGAAATCATCGGTTAAGATACACGCGTTCTAACCACTGGGCCATCTCGGCTCTACACGTTTGTTTGATTGTGATACAGGCCTGATTTCCTGTAAACGTGAAAGTAAATATAATCAGTGAATACCGATCTGTTCAACTTATAAAAGAACAATTTCAAGCATATATTTTTTAATATAGTTCCTTTTCTAAATTGATATTCATTTATAAATGGTAAGGGATATTAATGTTCTCATTCCACATATCTTCTGAACTTAAAAAATGTCAGAGAAATCGTTCTAATGGAAAACCAATTCGGCCATTTATCTTAGTTCAGTAAAAATTAAATTGAAAAAGAACTTGCAAAGGTAATATTTTTTGATTACTGATAATAATTACCTTCAATTATAAAATATCATATGACTTTCGTGTTTATAAAATATAAGAAAATATGGTTATTGCAAAAATAGATTTTTTTGTGAAATTAGATTAGTTAGCACAAATTGAATTTAGCCGATCAACTATTAAATCGAAACCGATTAAAATCGTCTGAACAGACTGTCAAAATTAAGCAACTAAAATCGAAACATGCTACTTAAAGTGAGTTCAATTTCAAATTCCACGTTGATCAAAATCTATGAAGATAAACTTTATTTTTGCTAGGACGTCTTTATGTAAATAGTTATTTTACATTTCTTTTGATTTATCAAACGTTCTTAAATATTGTGAATATAATATTTGTAATATTTAAAAGTCTTAGTATATTCTTTACATTGAACGAGGAATAAGCTCAAATTTAGCCAAATATATTCGCTCAAAATCAGATAAAATGTCATAAAATCTTCGGAGAGGCTTTTTATAAAGCGATTTTTCGGCCACCCTCCAAATTGACGGGCCATCATAATGAGAGTGAAGTTTTAGTAAGGCTACTCAATAGGGCACAGGCTGTGGTTTACGACTACCCTCGATAAACCCGGACAGACGGACACTTTATGCCAGTAATGCGATTAAAATACCATCTTCCGGCCATTATTAATCCTGAAGCGTCTTTGATATCATTGGCCATGCTAACCTAAAGCTCATTTCCTTCCAAACTTAGTGCTTTAATTGAACCTTCTTAGATTAGTGGTGTCCTAAATTGTGAATGTGTTGTCGAGCGTGTGATCTAAGGCGACGTGACCCTTATGTTTGTATTTACACCGACTAATCACACTTCACGCTAGAATAATCGAACAACATTATGTATATTTTGATGAAATAAAATCAATTCACATTTGACTACATTATAGAAGTTATTTTATTATTTGTAAGATTATTTACGGCGGCTCAAGGTTGAACCATATACATATTAAACCAAATAGAATATTGAGTTATAATCGTATATATAAAAATACGTGTTGTCATGTTTGTACACTTCAGCTTTGGAACAAAAAAAGGTACACATTTTTTCTTTAAGGAGGTTTTTGGGCCTCATTGTTGTAAATCACGGCTGAATGGCGGTGTAGAACATTAACTTCTATGCCGTACATCAAATCGCTGTAACGACTTGTGTATATACAAACAAAATAACGTTTCAGTTTAGCTAGTTTGATATATTTATGAATTGGGTTAATAAAACAATCAATAAACTTATCATATTTTGTTCCTCGAAACAAAAATCAAATATTTGTTTCATAACAATCCTCAATAAACCCTTTTCTATACTCTAAGTCGTAATATAAATCTAAAATTTTAATATTCCAAAGCGTGACAATCGAAAATCAAAAAGAAGACATTAACAAGATAATATATTAGAAGAGAATGTTCGAAGAGACAAATAAAATATACGGAGCACGTTTCTGAGTTACAATAACGCTCGCAATAATTCTTAATACTAACCATCTTTCTGTATTCTGACGTCATTTAGTGTTAATAACATAAGTTAAAGTGTCAGCGTGTTGCGAAGACTTGGAGCCTCCGAATTATTTGGAACCTAAACATTACTTATCGAAACAAATTTACCAACTCGATTTATAGATTTAGAAAAGTTATTTCAGATCAAACTCGTATTCAATTTAATCACGGAGAAATTGATAGGTAACTCGTAGAAAACTTCGCCAAATGTATTTTGTTTAGATTTGACTAACATATCATTGTACAGCTAGGTGGAATACACTCCAAGCCCTCCCACACGAGAAGAGATGGCTTTTGACGAGCATTGAGACAAAAATATGGGTAGATTATGTACGAAAGGTCCACCTGATATCAGTTTAGTGAGTGTTCACTAGCGTCCATAGACATTGTCAGTGTGAGGAACATTAATAATTCCATATCTCCAACTAATTACCCGCCAACCGTGCGAACTAAGATCATACCGGAATATAGTAATAAGAATTATAGCGGTTTGGCTGGAGAATAGTAAGCGATATGCCGAGAGCTGAAATCCACGAGAACCAAGTATATTTGGCTTCCGTTTTAATATGCTGACTTTACTAAAGATTACAATTTCTAATCGACTTTGAAAGTGGACCTTTTTCAATTATATTATATATGTGTAGATCAGACGACCGCTTTCGTCTAGAACTGGCGGCGTAACGAGTTAATTTGATAAAATCCAGTCCCCAGAAAGTCCATCCATCGTTTAATATCATTCGGTCAGAATCAATACCGTCGGGGACTATCTGAAATCTCCATTTATCAGAAGTGTTCAGGAAGGGACTTAACAGGAAATAACGGTAAAACCCAATTGGCAGCCCCATTTGCGTTATCGGTAAATCCTTGATCCTAAAATTTGAAATGTTAATTTATAATATGGGACGAGCATTAATCCCAGACTTGGCTGATTTACTCGAATGAAATGAAGATTACATATAAGTTTTATATTTAATAAATATATAATACGAAATACATTTACTTGAACATAAATAGATAGATATTAGAGATAAAGACGATATATACCAGAAGAGTATTTTCCAGACGTATTTTAGTGTTACGTTAGCAATACTATCACTGTAATGCAATCATCAAAATTGTTGTAATTTTCAATATTCGTACACTATGTTATGAAAAGACTGTATGGTCTTTTCATACGTTAAATAGTACATTTTCCCATACCCGCTAGTGTAGGCTTTCAATTGAATTCCACTTTAAGGTGAAAGGGTTCGAACTAAAAGACGAACCCTTCAGCAAAACGCTTAAAACGTCCGATAAAATTGCTCAATAACGCGTGCGAAGCGAGCATAGTTCGTGAGTTATTCGCGGTTGTTCGCAGAGAAATATTCGACTGAATTTCCTTATTCGTTTTTCAAACGAAAAATCGAATCGACGTGATACAAACGGATAGTATACGTGGAATTGGAACCTAAAATAGACTACGTATTATTTTGAATAGAAACTTCCCAACTTCTTGACCTTTCTTCTCGGTAGAATCCTCATTCCCAATGCTAATTCAAAAGTACTTTCTATCTTTTTATATTTGGATATAATTAAAAAAAAGTAGATTTTATTCGAGTCCTACTTTTTGATACATATAGCTACTAAATGTTAAGTTAAAAAAAAAGTATATTGCCTATAGTTATTATGTAAGTTAAGCTAAGTTTTAAATATTACCAATTTTATTTTATGTTTATTTAATGTATAAATATTATATTGTTATATTATGTTTAAGTATTTATATTAAATATGAGCATAGACAGTCACAGCCCGTCATCACTACATAAGGTACCATTGAAAATCGACGTTGAGTTTTTGGAACCCAACTTGGAAGCTGAATGGTACATCTATTTAGGACACGATTACTATCATTGCTTACCAAATCTCTCCTTTTTTATATTTTCTTTCCTTTTTTGTTGTTTTTTGTAGATTAAGCAGTATATTTTTATTTTTTTTACTTTTAAAATTTTAAATGTCCTAAATAAACATTTCTTTCTTTCTAAATGAAACTGTTCTGAGCTCAATAGTACATAAAGATGCCACCTCGAAAGTGTAGAAAAAAAACAATAATTGTATTGTAATTTAACAAAATCTAAGATGAATATCAAATGTAAATTTATCTGAAGCGTTTAGGATAAATCGACTTGATTTATTCATTCAAATTTGATTTTTACTGTGTAGGAGAATCGAGAATATATAAATACATGAATAAGCATTTTCCCAGCAATGGTAACCATTAACGGCCTTATATACAAACGTTGTTTAGCGGGCGTTTAGTGAAATACATTTTTCTCTCTCTTTTTATCGTTAATTGGACTTGAAAGAGGAAAACGGCATTGTTTAACTAATCACTCTTGAAACATTATTTATAAGTGACGCTGTTGTTGTATGTTGCTTTATAATTTGAGTCGCAAATTAAACGATGAAAAGATTTTGGACGGAGCCTCTCGGCATAATTCGCATCGTTATCGTTTAAAGGGACAGTACCCAATTCTTTACGAGCGTCATACGTGCCGATCCAGTGCTGAGCGCCATAGCGGAACAGATATTTTCCAACGATTTAAATGTAAACTTCAATAAAATACATTTCATTAATAAATTTGGTGGAAGGGCTTTGTCCAAATCCTCTGAGTAAGTAGCACCCAACCCTAACCAACCCTTTTATACGCGAGCACAGTCGCGGTCAGAAACTAGTATAATATGTCATCAAACCTCCAATGAACAACCGTTATACATTTGGATAACATATATAGATATAATATTTAACCGTTATCAAGGTTGCTTTGAGATTTAATCTGGCATTGTATTTCCAAAATACCTTTTTTCACTCAGCCTCTGAGTGACGAGGCGTAATGTCACGGTATGTTCAGGTCATTGACACTATAGCAATACGAATGCCACATTGTTTTGGGGCAATCACTCTGTAAATAGATGAGCGCTAATCAAATAGTGTGGTTTAGACTATTTGGCGAAAACAGTTGGTAAATACGCATACATGATGTGACAATTATGAGCCCAATGTGTGGGCTATATGGATCTTTGCCCTGAACAATTCGTACAGCTCGTGTTCTACGGGAAAAATGTAACGTAAAGAAAACTATACGGTGGCAAAGATCACATTATCCAATCCACAGTTAAACAAGTGTGGTATATTATATTATTATTCCTTTCTCTCAAAATTTGAATAGATCAGTACCGAGTAATCGGTTACAGTTTTAGCAAATAAGATCCCGCCTTTACTGCCTACCTAGGGTAAATATACCACATTTTGTTTTGAACGATAGTCTGCAAGTATAGTTCAGGCATAAGGAATGGCAACTTCGATCCCCTGGCGAAAATTTATTGAGACTGAAATTGAAATCAGCTCCTCGTCATCACTCAAGGCAATGAAACGAGGTGTTATGTTTTATAAAAAAATTTACGCTATGACTGCAGGAATCAACTGTTCTAACTGCTAACGAAATTTTTAATCCGACAGGAACTATAGGTTTCAGTCGATCAACTTCTTCACCAATACTTCTGCAATAAAACTTGAATCAATGATAAGAAGTTTCATTAAATCAAGTTTTATCGATTCAAAAACAATTTTTAATTTATTTATTTTGTATGTAATGTTGTAGAACTAAAATCATATCATGAGCCCGTTTCAAACAGGCGCATTCTCGAAGAACCCTTTGTATGTTCAGTATCTTGTAAGTTTAACGATAACCGTTCGCTTGGTTTAACAATCACCGACGTAGTTTTACACACATGATTCCACGCTTCGTGTTTATGACTCCTTATCTAGTGCCAACAGAACTTCCATAAAAAGAATAATAAAATATAAACGAACTATTATATTTCTGTGTTTGGTGAACTATTACGGTAATAATTGGTTCCGAATACTATAATTCTTAGAGCCTTTTTAAACCAATAGCGTGTTAAATAACTATTTAACAGCATGTAATACTGAGGAGGCTTCTTATTTTAAAAAGGAGAAGTTTTGAATGTAATTTCACCACGCTGCTCCAATGCGAATTGGTGAATACACATGACAGAATTTCATTGAAATTTGACAACGTGGTTATACATTTGTAAGTTTCCTCGCGATGTTTTCCATCACTGCCGAAGCACGTTAAATACGAATTAGGCATATGGAAATCCAGTAGTCCTTGCTTGGTCTTGAATCTGCAATCATCGGTTAAGAAGCACGCGTTCTAAGAGGACGAAAAAAAAAAAATAGAATTCTATTAAAAATTACTGCCTAATAAGACGGGTTAAAACAAAATACATAACATTGTAACTTTTAATAACAATTAAAGAAACGATATGTACTGTTACTAATAAACTTTTTATTAAATTTACTAACGTACCGACAAAATGGTGATAGACAACCGGAGATGAGTGACGTCAGAGGTCATTCACCCAGCTCATTGTATGGTAATCTGCGTGTAATGCCTCTATAATAAGCTGTTCAAATGTTAGCATTTTCTATATCAAATTAATGTCAATATTTTATACGATTTATGTAGTCATCTTCAATTGCTTACTTTTAAAGACTTTTTTAAAAATTATAAAATATTTATGTTTTGATAAAATATAAGATTTTTTAAGAAAATTAAAAAACCTAACGGTAACCGTCCGACATTTTAAATTTCTGGTGACGTAATACAATATGAACCCTGGGACAGTTCAACCGCTTCATTTGTGTGGGAATATAAATGTGCAATAGAAATTATTTGATTGATTTATTGAGTATGTTTGAGTGCAAACATTAAGTTTGTTTCAAATCACTTTGTGTCATTTTAAAGTAATCTCTTAAATTACAGAGAGAGCTAAACATGAAAGTAATGGTACAAATACACAATGAGCCCTACACGCCGCTCACTCTTGACCTCAATCGCCGAGCCCTAGAAAACGTATGATTCCATAGCAATTACTTTCAAGGGGTATTTTCGAGAATTTATGTTTTCTTATAATTTGTAACTTTCACCGATTTACTGATGTATTAAAATGTTTTTATAAAACGAAGTTTGAATCAAATGCTATTCGTTTATAGCTTTTATTCTTTAACTGCAAGTGTGTGGGTCAAGTTTTGTAAATTTAAAACCACACCAACCCAACCGGTTGCGCTCAAATACCACACAATTTCACTTGTGACAAAACAAACTGGGACACTAAAAATGTCAATTTCAAGATGAAATTAAAACGTGTTTCTAACAAGTGTTTTTCGTATTTCGTGTTTTAAAAAAATATATTTAATGACCTCTACAAATATAAAAAGATTCAGTATCAAATCGAACGATTTATCCGCCCGTGCTGAATTTGCCTCATCTTATCGCCGATGTCTCGCGTCTTTTTTTCTTATATGCTTATTCAAATATCGTCCTAATATCTCTTCAACCAGTAGTTTATAGAGATATCGAAGCGATAGAACAAAGTTCTCATTCTAAAAATTTTTAATTTTATATGCAAAAACATTTTAAATAGATAGTGATATAATTAGATATATTATATCGGAGAAGAGAATTGAAATAACGGCGCCTTATGTTATTTTATAGTACACGTGTGTCTGAGCAAATTCAGGAGGAACTCTTACAATCCTGGTTTTATGAAAGATTGGAAAATAATGGGAAGGCACAGATTACAATTCGTGATTTTACGTGTTTTGTTGTTTCGTATGTACCGGAGTATAAACTCGGCTAATTTCCAGACTCCGAGCCGCTACTTAGAATCTCTGAAAGCCCCTCTCGGAATTTGATTCGAGGGCCTTGTGAATTAAAACTTTATAGCATCAATGATTATTTTCTGTAATAACTATTAATTGACTGAATTTGTTTATTATGAATGACGAATGACAGAACTCTAAAGAGTAAATTTTTATAGCGATGTAGATAGGGTTTGTGTAAATATTTATTAGAATAATAAAAGCAACGAGAATGTTATTAGAGCCTACCATAAATCAAGTAGCGTTAGGTGGTGATACGGACCGACGGTGGATTTTATTTATTATTCAATATGCGCCCGACACCAGTGTCTAATAACCGACTAGTGGACTTATTGCCTTGTTTTAGACGTTTGACTAGGACGTCCATTTTGTAGGAATCGTACACACATGTCACGGATCGAAACACTAGGTGTTTAATACAGAATGTGTAACAGCGGTAGTGTCCTAGTAGTGAATATAATGTCCTATTTAAAAAAAAATGGAATAAATAAATAAAAAATTGTCTGGAATTTATTTTGATTTTATTTTTATGTGTGTTAGTAAAATATAAATGTAATAAATAAATACCTATGTATATATAATTAAGAAGTGTTGTCTCACCATTATCGTTTTCTTCGGTTAATTAGTCGACAATTTTTGTACGTTCTCGCTATTAACGATATTTTAAGTAATCAATATAAAAATATATATTGTTCTAAACACATATAGTTATATATTTTTTCCTAAAATATATAGTGATTTTCGATTGGTACATTAAAAAAAAACGGTAAAGTACTCGGTATCTTTATGCTGATTTTATTGCACATTTGCGTATTGAAGTATATTATATCGCCTATCGTTTTTACAGGTTTATGTTGTTTGTGAAGATTCCAACTTTTTTTAATAACTACTTATTTAAATTCTATCGCCAAAAAGTTTTAGTAAAAAAAAGTCACTACTTACAGGTATTGCGTTTGTAGAAAGTAGAAGCAGAATATTACCTAAAAAGACAAATATTAATATTATTTAACAGGTTACATTTAAAAAGAACTCTTCGTAAGTGATAATGTCACGCCAAATATCACTTCAATCGGTATATCTGGAATTCAAAGTAATTTTTATGCTAACTAGTCAATAAATAAGAATATCTTAATAACAAATTATATTTAAATTTATTTACTTAGTATTTATATCACTTTAATAAAGTAAAATAATCCAAGGTAATGGAAACTATACATTTAACTATACAACCCGACTTCGTCCTTATAAAATTGTGAATTAATCGGTCGGGGCAAAATATTTTAAAAGTATAAATGACGTAACAGACAGACGTTACTTATTGCATTTGTTATAAGTATAGGTTTCTAAAGCTTTGGTTTGTTACATAGGTACGAGTTGTCTCAACATGGATTATCGTGTGATTTTACAGCGTATTACAAAACGTCTACATTAGTGCAAGCAATTACCACTCTCAATAAGGTCGTAAAACTTAAAAGGGGGAGTGGGTTTCATTTCCACGAACAGTGAGTCCATAGGACGTGATGTAAATATTTCTCCTCGAGCAATTGCATGCTTATATCAAATTTTATTCTAAATAAAGACCTGCGATTGGCCTTATAAAGTATCTTGCGTAAAATATTACAGACATATGTATTGACAGACATAATTTGTATAAATTATATGAGGTAGGGCCAGACAGGGAACGCCGAGTGTTTGGTGTCGACTGTTTAATCTAAATATATATAAATAAATAAAAGCGAAATACCACTCACTGACTAATCACAAAATCTGTACATTTGCCAGGTAGGTTCCTTATAGGATATAGATATCCGCTAAGAACGAATTTTATGAAAGTCCACCCCTAATAAAACGGGGATTGGAAGTTTGTATTTTCTAAATGTTACTAGCTGAACCATAGGTTCAGAAATTCATTAATATAAGTTAGCTAGTAACATATATTAATTTAGGGTACAATAAACCAGGACCAATGGTGGGATGTGGTTGTGATAAGTATATCACTCAATGGTGCTTCTCCGTATCCACGAATTCTTTCATCGAATAAAATATAATATAATAATATTAATACATAATTTCCCTCTACACCAATTTTGTCGCGCACGATCGGGTGCATTTATATACTCTTAATATGATAGGACATTTAACCGACACCGTTGACACATATACTTGGTGATAAAGCTTTGTGCATGCTTGACTGAGTAGGTAGCAGCCATTAAATGGGGCGCCAATTTATATATTAAAATAACCATCGGGGAGAGTTCAGGAAGAACGAGATCATAGCACGCGGTAGTAAGACGAGAGCTTAAGAATCGAACTAAGTACGTGATTACGTTTAAAATAAAATAATTTCAATTAAACAATACGTTGATCATGTGATTTTAAGACGTACGAAGTTACATTATTAATATTGGTTACTAGATTGTTAAATTTACATAACAGATTATGTAAATATTAACAATGTAGGAAAATCTATAATTACAAGAACAATGTACGTTATGGTTGTAATCTCACGTTTAATACTTATAAACCATAACAGGACGTAACTTATGACCATAATGAGTAACCGTTTAAGATTGTAGAAATATCCATACATGTCTTATCTCATTTAAAGAAAAAAATATTGATAGTTCATTATTTGTTTACATAAATTAATTTTAATAAAAAAGGAAACCTTATATTTTGAACTCTAGTTCCGACTACGCACGACAAAAATAGGTTCGAACCCACGATATACAACAAAACTTGGGAACATGGGTGTTATCGAACATTATTAATAACAAACATTATAAAATAAGTCTTCATCTTTAGGTTAGTAGTTCCATTAAACACTCTGTGTAAATAAATACTATGTACATTAAATTGACTAGGAAAAATGTCACGTACATGGATTATTTTATCTAAAATAAAAACGCATAGTAATAAAAAAACAATAATTAAAATATTCCCTGTATTTACTTGTGCGTTTCGGCTTCCAATGAAATTAACATTCCGAATCGTTTTAGCAATTCAAAATAGCTTAAACGTTGTTTTGTTTTAAAACGTATATTTGCGTATTATTTATATTTTACGTTTTAACAAAATCACCATTCAAATACATTTTTATTTTACCACCATTCCAATAAAATATTAAATATAATATAAACTTTATACTAAATAAATATTGATGTATAGTTTGTTTTAATTATGAGAGCCAAGATATTATGAAAAATGATTTAAAATGCAATTATTATAAACATTTATAAAAATGGTTAACAAGCTTGTGACGTCAATAGTGTAAACTGACATTATAGCAATATTAGATACATATTAAAACGTTTTTCGAAACATTGCGTCTTCTGGTATAAGTTTTGTGTATTATGATTTAGTAGTTTTTTCTGTTAGTTTTAATAAAAAAAATTCTAATTTAGTAGCATATAGGTTTTATTATTTTGTCCGAACAAGACATTCAGACCGACGCGAATGATTATTAAAAGTTAAGTTGTCTGGACATAGATATTTACAAAATCGAAATGAAAATTTGCGAGCAAATTGTCATTTATATGGTTAATTTTAATACCCAGCTACCCGCTGGTTTGAAATGTTGATTGTACCGAGAAGAGCTATAATCAGTGATGGTGGTGGTTTGTGCAAGCGCGCCTGCCTAGGTACCACCCAGTCCATATGTTTTACTGCCAAACAGCAATACTTAGTATTCTTATGTTCTGGTTTGGGATCACAAGGGACCTACCATCCTGGTTCCCAAAGTTATAAATATTTCTTACATAAGAATATTTCTTACAGCGTCAGTGTCCATGGGCGGCGGTGACCATTCATCATCAGGTGGCACATTAGCCAGTCCGCGTACCTATTAAATAAAAAGTATTTCAAATAAATCTATTTAATTGAAGACAAAGGAAATTTTGACCAACCTTTACTTTATATAATTTTTGTGACATCAAATCTTTTTGTTACATTTTAACGGCAAACTGTTGAATGTTTTGAATATTAAAATAATTACGGGTGTCTATACTTCCTTATTAATCATGGTCGCGTGATGATGCATGGCATTGGTAGGAATTCTCATCATATATACCTATTTACAGATATTTCATTTAGAAAACAAGAAATTCCGCGGAAAGAACCGAGTGTCCTGTAAATATACGTGACAGTTTTAAGGTTATCGCAAAGACAAATACACAATAGTCTTTGTTTGATATTGCATCAACCTTGGGCGCATGCGCAGCCGAGATGACATCAAGTTATACCTACTTTACGTCTTTTGAAGATAAAATTTAATTGCCTTTAAGTTATTTTCACTGCACTCTACTAATGAAACAGTAACTACTAATAAAGTACAAATATTATTTAGATCTGACTCCACTGTATTTTGATTCTCGTCCTGCAGATGAGCGAGCCAGCATCGTTACGACACAAAATTAATAACAATGTATCAAAGGCACCATCGAACGTTATTAGACTAAGAATTAAATTTCGATAAAACTGTTGTCAGAACTTGTGGAATGGTATTGTATTATTAATACCCATATATTTTTAGATCTTTTTAATTCTCCTATTGTTAAGTTTGTATCTATCTTTAATGTGTGATATTTGAGTGCGTGAATATTTTTATTAACAGGCAGAATCACAATTAAATAACCATATACTAATCAAGGAGCAAATCTCATGGAATTCGTAAGTGTATGTTTGTCTGTATTCCTTTTTCAATTTGAATTGGTTATAGAGAGTATATGTTCCTCTGATGATAAAGTCTCCTCCTCCGTTAAAGAGCTATCGCTCTCGAATGTTTTTTGATATTTCTCTAACATTTCTTTAAACATATGACTTGAACAATGAATAATATATATTTTAAATTAACTGCCACGAGCAAGACGTGAAAGTTAAAGTAGTTTAGTTTTTCTATAATATTGAGTTGAGTCTTCAGGCTTTTAGTAGAGCAAGTGGATAAAAGTCGTTTGGAGGCCTGAGTTAAATATTCAAAAAAATTTTATATATACATTTCATTTCAAATATTTATTTAACAATGAATTAAATGCTTGTTTTATGTTTTGATTAACCAATGCGTAAATAGGGCAATGCTATTCTTGTAATTCATATCGCAAATTAGAGTCCAGAGTCTACTGGAGAGATTAGCTTTTTAATGAAATCTGTCTTATAGAAATTGTATGATCCAGGGACGTGCTAAATATTGTGGAATTGACCATGCGGAAAATTGAGGTTTAAATAGTTCATTTATTAAACAATTAACAATAGTTTTAATGCTATTCCGCGTCATTACTTCGGTCAACTCGATATTCTTTGCGCTGACGGTAAAATTTATACTTGGAATGTAGGCCTAATTATATACTAATTTAAAATGTTGTACGTTAACCGTACAGAAACAATCAAAGTAACATAAGCATACCTGCTTCCGGGCAAGAGAGAAGAGATTATGTGTGGATCATTTACGTCCTTGTTCTAATTGGTCATGAATTTTATACATAAAAAATATCCTGTCTATCCTTTAAATGAAAATAAAGTCAAATTAATTCCATTGTAGTCCAGAGCAGTCCATTAAAATTTGTAACTCGTTTTGTTGGCATCTACAAAATACACTTTACTGTATTCGATCCTATCTATATGTTCTAACTTTTAATTTGTTTTACGCCATGAAGGTCTTGGACAGACACAAATTCATTTGACATACCATCGGGACGGAAGCCAGTACTTCCTTGCTACGTCTTGTGCATAAACAACACTTTACAAAGTCATCCTTCACTATAACTTAACGTCTATAGGAAAAACAAACTAAACATACAATTTATTACTGAATGATTTACCTATCTAGGTATCTTAATAATTATTTTATCATTTTCTATTTCAAAAGTAAGTATTACTTTAATAAATATGACAGTTGATTTTATAAATTTAGATATAAATATAATATTCAATAATAAATGTAAGAGTTATATTATTAATATAAAAGATCGAGGAATGAGTTCTTGTTGATTATTTAGGGTGAAATAAACATTCTGATCCGTTGGTAGTTTTCTCTTTAATATGCCAATACGGTCAATGCGGTTGCATATTGTCCCTGATTCAAGGCGGCCCCAGCGAGCCACAAACGATTCTCTCACATCAAACCTTTTTTCGAGGAGGCCATTATAGAATATACAATCCATTATAAAAAACCGCAATCAAAAAAGTGCCCTTAACTTTGGCGGACTGTCAGTGGACAACCGTGATCAACATCGCTCACACATATTGGTCCCGTATGTTATTTTAACAATGAACCAACAATATCTAGTATTGCTTTTTGGCGGGAGAATATGTGATATGTGGTCGGTACCTACCACCAGGCAGATTTAAAATATAATATATATTGAGATAGGCCACGGAACAAGACACAGATATAGAGTACGCTAGATAACACATCCGATTAAGAATGCCTGAAGTTTGTGTTAACAAACTTGACACTTGGCTCTTCATACTATGCGCTATGTAGCCTGCTTTATATCTGTGGGACCAGACCTGTAATGGTAAAGCGATTGAAACCGTATGGGTCTATTAGTGTTTAATCAAATGCAATTCATACAAAAATATATACAAGAGTTTCAATGGAAATGTATATGTATGTATTTATTTCGACGTTTAATTGACTTTAATCAGATTATGATTGCTAATGAATATAAATATAAATGTGATCGTGAATGTTAATCAACCACGTGGCATATATGTATGTACATATATATGCGTCTTAACAGCGGCCGGTACAGCCGTGCCTCATACTAAGATATTACGATGTTATAATTCAAATTCAACCGCAGCTACTGAGATATTTAAATGATATTATTTTACAACCCATAATAATTATATTAAAGGTACATTAGAATAACGCAGGATAATTATTTTTGCGTTATTGGTGTTTTTTTTTAAATTTTTAATTTAAAAGAAATATTATTTTAATATTTAAGAAATATTATTATTAGAGCATAAAATAAATAAATAATAATAACAAACAATAACATTGATCAAATGCCGAAATTATTTTTCATTTAAATGCCTTTCACAATGTTATAATCTGTGCCCACCTCATTGTTCTGTGTTCCCACAGATAACACATAATGCAATGTCTGAGTTTTTTTTAATGCACAATAGATGTCGACACTTTTACATGAGCTGTCATTGTGATGAAAGTGTCATATTTAATTATAAAATATGAAGCGCGGGAAATGCGTTTACAGCGTTTCATTCAATTCGATTCATTATTTAAAATTTGTCTCGCCGGAGAAACATTTCTGTGTGAGCCTAAAACTTAATCTAGTAAACAGTTTGAACAGTTTCATAAAAAAATATTCGTTTTTTATTAAACTGTTCAAAGACACTAAGAAAAGAGAGCATCTTCTTTAACCTTTCCATAATAGAAAAGATGGAATTTGCCAAGCAGTGGTTCCGCTGTTCACACTTTTTATTGTGTTCCGATAGGAAGGATGGGTGAGCCAATGTAACTGCAGGCATGAGGAATAAAACATAAGATGTTACGTTCACTGGGTTGGTGGCGCATCAACGGTGCTAAGTTCTATGGGCAGTGATGACCACTTAACATCAGGTGACCCGTTTACTAGATCAACTAAATATATATATAAAAAAAATTAACAAAAAGCTAAATCTTAATTTACCTGTGCAATGGATCATGTGCGTCGTGACTTGGTAAATATAAATTTTATAAAAACAAAAATTGTTAATATAGACTAAAGCCACTCGAATGTACGCTAACTCGTGACTATCGTTTCGAACTCGATCTTTTTACATCATCCAACTGCGCAGGTCGATCAGTAAAGTTACACGTATGTAGATACAAAATATTCTTTCATGTGGCGTAATGCGACAGAAATCCACATTAACGCATAAAAAGTCACTAATCCCCCTCAATTAGTGAAGCTACCGGCCGTATAATATAACCACTCTAACCAGTAGGCCGGCCGGTACAAATTCTCCTATAACTCACCCACACAAAGTCGTGTGTGTGTGTGTGGATAGGTATGCGCGCGCGCCGGTACCAGCCGGTACCGATCACGATCTACTACCATTTAATAGCCACATATCTAACAAAAGTTCCGGCTAGTATGAATGAATTGAATCAAGTAACACTATTTAAGAAAATCCTCTTATACATACACAATGATATATACGAACAATAATTTTAAAGCGTAATATGTTATATTATTAATAATTTCAATTATCATGTAGGTACGACAGACAACATCTAATTCGCTCGTAGGTAAAATAAACGTTTCATTAATATTCTCGTCTTATCTATAATTAAATACGTCTATTCATTTGAACAATGAGTATTGTTTTTGATTTGACAAATATTGAATTTTGTTGAAGTTATGAGCGAGATAAGTAGACTTATTGGATGTCTTAAACAAACAATCTCATAGATTTCAATGTAAAAATTCAAATATAAAATAGTTTATTTTATTCTAACAGCAATCGAGGTCTAAAGAGGAACGCATCCAAAAGGAACGAACGTTTATAGCCATTCCATATTAAGATTTTTTAACTAGCGAGTTGGTCTTATCTACGAGCATTATCATACGCTAATGATATAAATCATTGCTCTTTAGTAAAAAAGGAGATGTGTCTTGGCACGCCCGGTTCAAACGAACTTTCTTTCGTCATATAAAATGATGTATTAATAACAAACACACAAAAATAATTTATAAATTCACAACATTTGAGAATATAAACAAAATTGTAATTAAAATTCTCTTGTGAATTAAAACAAGATATAAGTTGATTTTTTTTATATTCAGTTGATTATAATAGAGAGAAATAAAAGAGGTCGCCTAGAGAGGACATAACGCTATTTCTTTCTGCCTGTTCACTCTCATGCTGGCAGCCTTACTAACATTAAAAAGTTTTAATGCAATACATGTTTACTGTATAAGATTACATAACATGTAAATCAAAACAAGCGTAAAAACCACAGATCATCTAAGATGCATTCATATCCTGCATAGAAATATTATATCTATTTAACCACATTTTGTTGATGTTGATGTGTTGATGATGTTATTTCTATTTGTAAAATATGTCAATTGCTGGTACGTTTCCATATAATGGACATTTTGAATGAAAAACTTAAGTAAAAATTAACTATATCTTTAAATCCCGAAGACAGTGTTACTTCAGTGTTAAAGTCTACGCACGAAAATGGCCATGTCTTTATGCCTTTCGTCCTTAGTTAATTTTCGTAAAATAAGCATGTCGTGCAAAACAGAATACTGAGCGTGTCCAAGTAAATCATGACCCACTTTGCGTTCTCGAGGTTCTTCATACATTGTCTTATAATATAAACGATATTCCTTAGAGTAACGAGTATGTTATAAAACTATACGTTAGACAACTACTTGCTTTATTTTATATGAATGTATGCCCTGTTACACAAAGAGGCACGTCAATTCTAAGATCTTACAAGGTATAAGTACGTAAAATAACAGACTAATGAAATTGGGGTCTTACAATACGAAAACTTTATATTTTGCACAACATAAAAAAAACAATTATAAATAAGGCCAGGGAAAACGTATTAAGGCAGTTTATATCTAAAAAAAGGATTCTAACTTATCAAACGCTGCTCCAATACAGGAAAGTAATATACACGATTTTATTCCAACGTATAGGTACATGTTTGCCATGTTTTACCTTAAACACTGAGAACGGAATTATAAACATAAATTAAGCAGATTAAAACAATTATAAATTAGTAATGCTCGGATTGTTACCGGGTACCATCGATTAATATCCACGTGTCTACCCACTAGTCCGTCTCAGTGCTCTATAATACGGAGAAGATTCAAAATTAAATTTGTACTGTTCCGGTTAGTGGGGTCGAGCCAGAGCAAAAACACTGCGCGGGAGGGGCCACAGTTGGGTTATATCAACAGCCTGTAGCCTCTTCAATTCGTGCCGAGTACCGCTATCACTGGTTTTAGTGGATAGGATATAATCCATTTCCTCCCACGGGTACCTTTCTGAAGATTTCCACTGCGTGAAGGGGCATAACATCTTAGTGCATCCATTAGTTGGTGGTGCGTTGATAGAGTTACAAATAGTGCTATTTTCTATATTCCTACTATGGGCGGCTATCATCAGGGGCCTCATTGTCTATTTTCTAATTTAAAAATTAAACACAATAGTTTTTTGTTTATTTTTTTACTTCGTTATTTATTTAACTAGGTATTAACTTATAAAGACGTTTATATTTCATGCCAAGTTAACGAGTGTTAAGCATATAATATATACATATTTATTGTGGAACCGTGGCTTTGTGGCGATAAATAAGTCGTTTATAACTTTGAACAAAGTCACTTTGAAAGGTACACACATCCAAACGTATCACACTTATAATTATTTTGTTTAGTAACTAGTTTAGAATTTATTGGGTTTTGTCTGAAAAATAAATTCTCAAAAGCAAGCAAAAGTCAGAAGTGTGGCAGTTGGTAGTGAATACTCTCTCCGAGCTGGGAAAGCAAATAAAGCCGTTGGGTTTGAGCCTGAACTCACTTTAGTCGTGTCGGTTCGTCATCCCATTGGATCATTAGAGTGAGGGAACAGAACCAAAAATCTTTCATTCTGAATCATCACTCAAATTTGCCCTTGAAACAGCTCTTATTAAGCCTAAACAATTTGAATTATTATTTTTGCTAATTCGAAACAAAAACTCATCAGATCATATCAATTTTTTCTCGATGGAAATCCCAAGGAGGATAATGCGTCGTGTAAATAGTGACTCATAAAAAAATATCGAAGATGTTTTTTTTTTACTTATGATGTTTTCCTCATAACAACACTGACATTACGTTTATGTATTTCCTAGGAAATGTCGACTTGATGCACATACAGCGATCTTTCAACCATTTTATTGCCTATAACCTGGTGACATGTCGCTGGTTAGCGTATCATGATTTCCTTTCCATGTTTTATTGGCATTACATTTTCGATGTACAGGGTACTTACAGAAAGGGCATAACATCTCAGTTCCCATTGCGATGCAAGAAATGGTTCATAATTCTTACAGTGATTATCTCTATGGAATGGTGATCATTTACCAACAGGCGGTCCCTTCGACAGTCAGGATAACCATTTAAAAAAATATATTGAGCTGTGTTACAGTTTTGCTAATGTTCAGTGTTTATTCGCACTCTCGAACTCGAACTCTTGCCGAACAAATTACTTGTGGCGTTGCTAATTCCATGCCGTGGTCGCCTCGCTTAATCGTGCAGGTGTGTCTGATCCTTAATATGTAGATGTCGAAAATCGTCTGTTCTGGCGTACGGTCGTTAGCTTAATGGCATAGAACGATGTTGAGTTATGGCAAATTGGTGACGTTTTGGATGTAACAATGATTGTTGAATGTGAATTATGACCATAGCGCCTAATTCCACATAGTTTATAACTATCTGAGTATGAGAGATAGCTGAGGAACGGGAACTGTAATAAGCAATTTTGTTTGAAACTTATTCTGCGATCATTAATTAACTCTTATATTAAAATATATTGAGGGGATATTATTTGCCGTTTATTTTCTTATTAGTAGATACTTGAAAAAAATATTATATATATATAATCGAATACGTAATTGTTCAGACACCAAAATAGGCCCCAATGGACCTTTTTTTATGCTGAGGTTCCAAGAAACGTGGTGGGATTTTGTAGCGTATTCGTCTGCGTTTTTTTAAATGTTCTAGTTAACTAAAGGCTATGTAAATATTTACAAAATATTTCTGTGATCACAATGCCTTTGTACCAGTATAGTATCCAAGCTGAAGCGGCTGTTTGTGGCAGACAAAACTTACTCCATCTGAATGATTAATATTGAAAAGAACAGTTTCATATCAGTCAATGTACGTCCGTATAACCGAATCATTAAAACTTTTCTCGATCGAAGCCTTCGATAATTGCATCACGGCGAAAGTGTTCGAGACCGCAGTATCTGTCTAGTATTTCATGACGCAGCGATTTTTCTCGGCAAGAGTTTAATGAACTGTCTTGTAACGTCTAACTTATTATTAATGGGAGTTCAATTGACTAGAAGTAGATATTTGTCTGATTATGGTACAACCGAAAAGTTGTCAAAGTATACAAATAATTATAAATATAAGAATTGATAACATTAAGTAATTAAATATATACAATTATGAATTAAAATTAGTTACTGTATAAATCTTGACCGCGTGGATTCCGATCCTCTGGGCTAAAAACGAACCAGCCCTCCTGTCACCAGTGGAGGCAATAAGGCGAGGTGTTATACTTTTGATGAAGCTTTTTGCACCATAACTCCAAAGAAGTTGATGAATTTAAGGCTATATTACCATCTCTTCCATACTCATCAACTTGAAGTTTTTGTTACAACAAAATCTAAGGCAAACTAGTTTAGTTTGCCTCACTCACTTAAGTAAGTAAAACAGAATTTAGTTTATACACAAAAACTGGACTACATTGTTCTATATATCCAAATTTTATTTGAATGGGCTGACTGAAGGTATAAAATACGAACTTGATTTAACACGAGTAGGTAAAATGGAATAAACTTCTAAAATTCGTTCGATTTTAGATACCGTAGCCATTCATTTGGCCTCATCCAACAAAATACTTTTTAAGCCGGTATCAATTTCATGTCTCGTATCTATATTTATGTGCTCTAGGAAATTAACAGTGACTCATCATGAGATCTCCAAAACTATAGGTCCGATCGACTTGCAATTCAGTATAGTTACTCCTTTCTTAACGTACACTAAGTAAGGATTTTTTCAACTTCAAGGGTGTAAATAGTGGTAGTTGATATGAGTTTTATAAAGTCGGGACTTGCCAGCAAGTATATCGTCGTAAGCGTTTAAAATGTAAATAGTTTATCTTAAATAACGTAATGCATTCGCCATGTACTAATTAATACCTATTTAAATAAATTAAAAAGTAAGTAAGTACTAGGTTACTAACTTGCACATGCACATTATGAAACATTCTTTTATTATTTAGCAATAATGTTTATAAAATTCATTTAATCAAAAGAACAATATATTCTTTGGCTTTGTTGTAAAAAACAAATGACGCCATTATTTTATCATTCGTAACAGGTAACCATCAAATTCACATGAACAAATATAACAATAACTTAAATCAAAGGCATTGCCATATATTCTGCATTTACGTATTGAAGTAAAATGAATCTTGTACTTACAACATAAGGTGCATGATACAATAAAACCCAAAATTTTACAAGTACCAGCGAGTCATTGACCCTCGTCTGATCCGACATGACAAGTCTATACGACTAGATTCATTGCTTGCTTTGTTCATAATATCTACGTGGGACTCGCAGTGACGGGACAATGTAGGTAGAACAAAGGAATTGATGTCGTATGCATCATGCGTAGAAGAGTTAGCATTTCGACAGTTGCAATTTTAATAAAAATGTATGAACAATTCTTAAATCTGTTTTAAATTTTGTTTAATGGTAACATGAGCTATGCCATTCCCGATGGTAAGTTGTCACCACCGCCCATAGACATTGGCATCGTAAGTAATTTTAATAATTCCTAACATCTCCAATGCGCCACTAAACTTTAGAACTAAGTAGTTATGTCCCTTGCGCCTGTAGTTACACTGGCTTACTCACCCTTCGAACCGGAACACAACAATACAAAATGCTGTTTGGCGGTAAAATGTATAATGAGTGGGTGGTACCTATCCAGATGGGCTTGCACAAAGCCATACCACCAAGTAAATATTATATAAAGTTACTTCTACAATGCCAAGCAAATATATAATATTCTTAATTATATATCGCAAATAATAATAGAATCTAAATGTGATAGTCGAAAATATATCGATATAAATAACACTCAAATTATATAGTACATGAAACTAGGTAAACCGGTAATCATGAAATTTCGCAGTCGTCGTTTCTGTCATATGTGCTGACAATAGGTTTTATTGTATGTTTTTTCACTAGGCGGACATTTATAGAAATAGTTAACGGTCAGCGATTTCGTTAATTGGGGACAGATGTAATTAAAAGTATTTCAAAGTACACGCTTCTTTGCTACTACATTGATATATGAACGTTCGATAAAAAGACACATGTTATTTCCGACTGTTTCCCGGAAACCCACTACTTACCGCTTCTTTGCCTGAATTTGAATTTTGACACAGGATATAAGTTATTATAATCTATACTTATAAATGCGAAAATAATTCTGTCTGTCTGTAACGCTTTGACAACCAAAGCAATGAACTGAATTTGACGTAATTTGGTGTAAAGCAAGCTCGACCCTCAAGGAATGTACTTTTCTTATGCAAACACCTGACGACCAACCATAATTCCGCTGGCGGCAAATAATAAAAATATATAAGTTAAATTTACTACAAAAATCTATGACAATTTTTAATGATTTCTCTAAATTTATACATTTATAATAGTTTGTCAATATCTTACTGCTGGGCTTAGGCTTCCTCTCCTTTTAGAAGATGATGTAAAATTGTTTACATTTTGACCGCTGATGACCAAAAAATTAATTAATTACTCAGTGGTGCTTGCCCTTTGTTCACGTATTTTACTAAGTTAGACGTTGTGTCCAGCTTGGTCGGTACTCCCCACTCATCATTTAATGTAACGATAAACGGCACTAATTAGTATTATTGTGTTCCGATTTGAAGGGTGACTGATCCAGGGTAATTACGGACACAACGGACTTAACTTCTTATTTCCCTAGAGTCGTTAATGCATTGGCGAGTTGTTAAAATTTACTACAGCACCAATAAATATCTATGGGCTATTTGTCAGTCGGCTCTCTTACGATAATGGACATATTTTATATATATATTTTATTACGATATATTGGACTAGTCTTTCACTGTACATTGAACCTATAAGAAAACATGACATTACATGGATCTACGTCGTATTATCAGTTAGCATGAGTACGAGCGTATCGCGGTGCGCTATATTAAAGTTTATTAACGTTTTTCTAAGCTACAACCTTAATAAAATATGTTGTGATAAAAACATAACGAGAACTGCAGTCTTAACAGTACTTCATAAATATATAAGTAAATAAATCCTCTCGTTTCAAAATACGAGGAAATATTATCATTGTTTTTAAATAACTTTTAATTTATTAACATCTTATAAAAACTGGCTTCAGCAAACCCTCCATGCTTCTCGTAATCATCGTCGTAACACTTCCTGGAGTTTCACCGATCGCGTGCGAGCATTGCCAACCAATTCAATCTATAATGTTGCGCTGTTTAATTCTTATTACCTAACACATAACGCTTCCTTTCCATATTGGGTAACATCGCCTTTTAAAGATAGGGGGATTAAAAACAAGAATATATTATTCTTTACTAGAATCGAAAGTAAAACCAATTCATCAATGATTAATAAAACAATTATTTATTTTATTGAGAGTCCTTTTTTATTTTCTAGTATTGTATTTTAATTAAACAATCATTCCATTGCTTTAATGAGCCTTGTATAATTCGATAAATACGTACTGTGACACCACGCCATGCGTATGCGTGATAAGTTTCCGACTTTGCACACTCAATATGTACATCCTTCTAGAGTAGTAAAAATTTGGAACTAACGTTAAAATTATATAGATTATTCAGATGATAAAAACTATTCATATTCGTGCAGGATATATTTAAATTTAATTAAATAAGATTAACATCTATTTGCTTTGATTATAACGAACCGTATATTGATTAGATTAACCTTAGTAAAATTAATTCAATTATTATAGTTATTATATATAACATTTATAATTAGAAATCGAGATCATTTATGGTACTATAAGTATCTTAAGAACACAACGTACATCAATTTATTATTAAACTATTTAATCGAGATTTTTCAACGCTGAACAAAGTCGCAATGACAAACCTTCGAATATCAACTGTCAAAAGGGACTTAATTATCATCAACATTCGCTTCGCCTGTATTGTCAAACTGTATTGTATTAGAATAGAGATGGACCACATCCACACATCACACTTTCACACCCCTCTTGCCCTCCTGTAATGTAACATTCATCTCTTCGTTCATATATTTTTGACAGTAATTACTTTTCCACAACAATAAAAACAGGTTATTGACAACCCTGTATAGTACCTCTACAAGTAGCGGTTACAGAGTTCAAGGTGATGCAAACCTGTCTGCTATCTTACGTCCTTGTTTTAAGCCATCGGTCAAACAAAGACGGTAGATATTTATTACATAACAAGAACGATCTTCTGGAAAATTTTATCGCACGAATTCACGTGACTTGTTTTTTTTCTAATTTTTGTACAATTGACATTCAGACAATCGATAAGTACATAAATGTATCCAGAATATGTTGGTGATGTCCTTCTAATCGACCGCATTGCTAAATTTAAACAGGAAATAGAATTTGCACACACATTACATCGCTTAACCGTGAACGAAAACACAGGTGTGCTCCTGTAATCATCAAAAACACAAAAATAAGCTAAAAGATGAGAAAGCACAAAAACAACCCTTTCCGTACATTCCGAGGCACGGTGTTAACGTTGCTATCCTTAAAACTTCTGGCTACTGATAGAAAATCCCAATAACGGTTCATTAGAACGAATAGCTTTTTAACCAGGCTAGAAAACCTAGTCTAAATCTATAGTATTCTTAATTAATATTAATTACATCTGAACAAATGCGTTTATATTCTTATAATTGTCCCAATTATTGGATTGTCTGAATCAGTGTGTGCGTGTGTACAATGTGTCTACGAAACTACTCTTTATCAGTTTAAATTTTTAATTAGTAACAACTAAATCGCATCAAGCGTTTCGTTCCACGTCAATAAATGAATTAGACTGTGCGATAATCAGAATTCCTTGGTAATTTTCATTTTAATAAAAATCAATAACGTTTCCGGGCAACATAAATGGCAATAAATTTATGCCCTCGCCAACACCCAACCGAGTGATTTACTAGAAATTCTTTGCAGTATACTCAGAGTATATGTGTCAAAGACACGTCTCTAGTTTTTCACGTCGTCGATGTATGTTCAGACTGAATAAGGCAGTGGACGTTTTTATTATCGCCGGACGACTCACTAGTGCTTCGTCAACACTTAGGCCTCTAGCAAACAAGTCACGTTAATAATAATAATGTCGGCTTTTTATAATCTGTACTTCTATATTAATTTATACTAATATTATAATGTGCGACTAGTCTGTCTGTGTGACTGTTGCACTTTAACGGCCAAATCACTGGACTGAATTTGATGAAATTTTAAATTCTGACGTAAACTTGAACTCAAAGAAAAGAAATACTTTTTATGCCTATCAACTGACGACCAACCCCTAAAAGGATAGCGAAGCCGTGGGCGATTAGTTTGCGGTAAAATCACTCATTGTATTTTTTATCGACTTGTCCATATTTTAGTACGTCTCCCGTACCCCACACCCCCTTTCATGCGTCCGCGTTGCCTGTCTGTCTGTCAACTGCAATGTGAATAGATTATACTACTTATTATAATTGTTTTACTTGAAAAACAACGTCTTTAACGGTTTAAATTAGCTTACATAAATAAG
Organism: Vanessa atalanta; assembly: GCF_905147765.1. Taxonomy (NCBI): domain Eukaryota; kingdom Metazoa; phylum Arthropoda; class Insecta; order Lepidoptera; family Nymphalidae; genus Vanessa; species Vanessa atalanta. Next base: position 462,343 of record NC_061885.1, read on the forward strand.
TAGTAGTTTAATGTAATAAGCTTACATTAAACTCGATTTAAAGACGTACTAACTCGGAAAGTTTTAAAGTAAGTTTTAAATTTTCCTCGTAATAAAAATGTAATATAGCCAGTAATGATTTATAAAATTATAACTAAAATAAAAGTTTCATAAAAACATATGCAATGATTAATATCAGTTGCTCGACTGCAATGGGACTGGAAGGGCCGTCCGCTCAAGTAGGTGCGGACGGAGCATTAGATTTATCTTGTAACATTGCTATGTGGTTTCTGACGCGTAACATCAAAGGGAAAATTGTTGAAGTGTTTGTGCACGGTTAGATACAGGCGACATATTTATTTACTAAACCTTATTTTTACTATAAGTAAGTAATTTACTTACTTCGAATTAGTTACCTACTCAAGTTAGTATAAGGAAGTCTGGAAAGAAATATCGCGAGGAAAATCGATCACGTGTTAATCCACCTTCCTTCCAAACCTTCTCAAATACATTTAACGCTGTATACTCTTTTCCAACATAATAGGAAAAAAAGCCAAATAAACAACATTTGACAGCAAACTGACGCGATATCATTGGTCGAAAGCTTGATTGATTACTATAGAATTGCGTAGAATTTGAGGTTTAAGCGCACTATGTGGTGCGCAGTCGACTAGTCTCCTTAAGAATTATTATTGTTATACGAAAAAAGAAACGCATAAAATGTATTTTAATTTCTAAGCTACTGCGAGCTGTTATAGCACTGTAATAAAGCATAAACGAGGAATATTACTTTCGGCATAATATTGTTTAAACTATGTAATATTACAACGAGGTATATTTTATAACGCTCCAAATCCGTTTTTTTTTTATGGTAGGAAGATTCCTGTTTGAAAACATTGTTCTTGAGAGTCTAAATCATATTTATATCAAATTTACTTTATTAACAAACAGGATACGTGCGAAGCCGGGGCGCGTTGTTAACATAAAATAATCTTACAATCTATATACATATACATATACATATCTTATGATTTTGTACTGAAACCAGAAGCTATTATTTCGACAATGTAACCTTTGTCATATCAAAGCTTCAACTAAAATAATAATAACATATTTTAACTAAGTTAATTTAAGATCTATTATTGTGTATTGAGTACAGTATACTAATTAGGAGAGTGTTAAATAAAGTCTAGGTGTAAGCACAAACGTCAATTGTAACCTACATTGTTTTTATTGGGGTCAATCACATTTCACAACAGAAAATAAAACAAGTTTACACCTTACTGTTATGTTTTAAAATTTAAAATCAAATGGCAAAACAGTACTTTAGTCAGAGATTTTCTCAATACGAACTGGTTAAGACACAATCGGCGGGTGAATATGGTCCTTATTGTATGGTAATAAGATCTGTTTTAACAAAGGGATGTTTTCATTGGTGTCAGTACCGGAAGCGGCTCGTTTAGTGGCGACACGTCGAGACGAACTGACTTCCGGCGGTCAATGTCGAATGTATGTAGCTGATGAATCAGGGATATCATACTGTGTGACTGCTGTGTTCGTGTGTGTGAATGATACACACGGTTAGTACACTTGTATACTATAGTAACTAAAGAAAAAAATTGTAATTATTATTTTAATTTATACTGTTTAAAGGAAGCTACATTGAGTGCGATGTTAAAATTTCTATTTCGAAATTGAGTTTAAATGAAATGTTTTTGAACCAAATGTTTAATTAATTTTTTTTAGAAAGGAATCACTTGGCAATTGTTTTACAATCACGTGCCTTCAGTTTCTTCAGTTAAATATATATTATTTCGCTTAAATCAACTCAGAATACTTGCCACCTTTCCACGCGGTCATGATTTGACAGTAGATACTTTATAGTGTTTAGGTACTCAATGTGAGTAATCCATACGTAAATGGAAAATTCCAGATTATATGAACTAGACAAGTTTAAAAAAATATATATTATTTAATTATCACCTGTGGTCTCTAAGATGGTATGTCCCTTGTGCCTGTATGGTTGGCTTACTCAATCATGAAACTGTACTTACTGCGATTTGGTGCCTGAATATTGTCGAAATATACTTTTCGAATGAGTTTTAAAACCAGTAAAACGCTTAACTTAAATGCACTTAGTTGCCATTATTGTAACAAATATTTATTTTTTGTATACACTATGATATAAACTCACTTTTCATTTAATTTCTACTAATTATAAGTGCAAAAATACAATTTCCAGTGGACTTTTAGTTACTTAAATAAGATTTCGGAGCTATATCACATAATTAACTGTCATAAGCAGAAGCGCTCCGGTGCAGCCAATGTTTGGGAGGGCGCATCTCTTTCCCTCAAAAAAGATATTCAAGTCTTCTTGGGGCGCCTCACTGATGGTCCAAAACTTGAACATCATCGGCGAGGCAACCCTGCATCCTGGTTTAAAACGGTCCTGAGTAGTAATTAAGTTAGCCTTACAAAACTGAAGCGTAAATTTACCTCATAGCTCTCATCATATCGAAAGAGACGACAACGTATTAGTAAAGGTGATAACGTAAAATAATATAATCGGTAGTAAAAAAAACAATTTTTATGATCACTATACGATCAAACATTCATATTTTTATATTCAAATATCTGAGGCCCCTAAATTAGGCGTGAATTTAATTTAACGAATTACTTTTTTATGAAATGAATGTTCCCATCCAACAACATACAAGCACGACTAAGTTGCATACCAATTTTCGCATTTATATAATATTTAATAATACTAATTTAATATATATATTTTTTATGAAATTATAACGTCCATTAACTATATACAGAAAAAAATGCTAAAACTGACTGTTATATTGATTGTAACTTGGATGTCCTATAATATGGTTGTTCATAAAACTTTCAAATTTATATCAATTAATCGTTAAATTGACATTACATATATACCGACCTGATAGCTCGAATTTTATATCATCAACACGCTAGAAGTAATGAAACCGAAAAATATTCTGGTGACTATAAAAAAAAAAACTTTTATCATAACAAATAATATATATAAGGCTATTTATCGTATTTAAATATATTCGTCTCACATACTCAAGGCTATATATAATTTAAATTAAAGAGACGAATCACATCTTAATGATATTTGCTTATAAATAGTTACTCAGAATTTCAAATACTCATCCGTATAGTACGCGTTGAAGTCTTTTGAACGCGAACGTTCACTCAACCACTTCAAATAAGCCTATATTTATCTTAAAACTATTCCTAAGCCGCACGTTTAAAAAAAGAACAGATTCTTTTAAAGTAGAATACATTAATTTTACATACTTAGCACGGTTAATTGTTTTGCATATATGCAATAGAAAGTGCAGTAATATTTTTTACATTCTACTTTCACTAATGTAAATACTTTTATTAATACAAAATCATTGAGGTCACTTTTTTTTACGTTTTTTTTTTAAACGCAAAAGTAGTACCAATTATTATTTAATTTAGATTTTTTTGTAAATGTCCTCAGTTCTAAACAGAGCGAAACGTTTTGTATCAACTAGTTTAACCGGGGTCAGGGAACGGAGGGAAACCACCAACTAAGCTCCACAGATAACACATACCGGCCGACAGCCGCGTCACTTAACCACTTAAAACTTTTATATTCTTTACACAGCCCATACAATTTATTATTCTTAAAACATTCACGACCATTATTACTCTTTCATTGCACTGCAAAAAAACCGGCTAAAATATTTTATTTTCGGTGCGAATCGACCTTAAAAATAAACCATTTATTTAAAAGTCTGCACTATAAAAAACTTTCTCAAAAGTTAAAAATTCTACCCACTTGTAAATTTTATACTCTGTAAGTTAAAATAAATTTATATTGAAAGTATAAAAGGAACCTTTTAACTTTTTATACAGATTTAGTAATAGGTAAAATAAAAACTTCAATTTTATACATTTTCAGTCATTATGAAAGTGTGCAGGTTTAGCTTTTGAGGTTACTTTTACTGACCTGATAATCGCCTCGTGTCTGTCTGAGCGGCGACCGCTGCCAGCAGCGCTGTCACCGCCAGCAGCCAGAACGCCTCCTCGGCGCCCCGCATCTTCAGTTCACTATAAACCACATCAACACCGTACACCACAGCACTGGTTCACACGCACTGGTTCTAAAGTAAATTAATAATAATCCAATCAATTTATGAATTTATTTATAACGTTTGATCAAATCTTGGAATTCTCGGTTGAGTTGGTTTGACCGATTCAGTTGATAGTTCGTTTTGCTTGGAAAGTTTTTACGATTTCGAAAGTTGGTGACGTGTCGCGTTTCCCGAACGGCGACGAACTAGCGTCTTGATCGAGCGCACGAGAGCGACTGTCGCCGGCCGGCTCAGGTGGGGTGGCGAGCGTTGAAACACAATGTGCCTATTGAGCGGTGTACCGGTTGATTTTTGCGTCGCGCTTGTTTAGCTAACTACGCAGATTATACTTCTTGACTAACTATAAAGTATATTATTTATGATTAATAATTTTTCATATCAATTCTTATAAACTTCTGAAAATATTGTTTGCAATTTCCATTACATTGTTAAGTATACATTATTATATTCGAAAATGGCATATATAAGTAGGCAAAAGGATAATAAGGTCAAAAATATATCACCTTACAACTTATATATTAATACTTTAAGCAGTAGTTATTACATCGTTTTTGGTAAAAATATTGACAAATGTCCACTTTATTAACGTAAACAAAATTTGAAAATTATTACCATAATCATAGCACTCGATTCTTATACTGGCAATACCGACTCACACAGGTGGTCGACAACTCGGCAGGTAGCTTGCTAGGAGTAAACACCCCTCACCCCTCGTCCCGCTTGTTCGCGACAGTCGCACCGTCATCGCGACCGCCATTTTTTCCCAAGATTTAACGAATATTTCGCTCATATGAAATTTTTAATGTAACAAAATTTTGAATCCTGTTTTTGAATGTACTAAGTTGAAATTTCATGTAAGGCCAAAAATTAGTGTATAGAAACGACACGTTAATTAAGAGCTTTCAAAGCTCGTAGACGATGAAATAAGTCTGAAAAACATTTAATAAATACGAGTCTAATAAAGTAAGCTTACCACACACGCCACATCTGTTAAAATGTATTTATTCCAATATTTTTTTACATCTTTCGTACGCAATACACGAATTAGGATGTAAATATATATTATACACATTTATTAAAACACACGACTGTCACACCGCCGCCATATTGTTTTTTTTTTTAAATGAAATAGAGCCAGTGTCACTGGGATGCAAGGAGTCTAACGATTCCAAATACACCAAAATCTGTTCGGCATTTAATAGTTATGGTGATGCTGAAAACATCATGTAATAAGTAAAGATTAAATTAATAGAAAGCCACAAACATTTTTGTCATCGATCAAATTTTTCCATTTTTAAATACAACATTTATTTTTATTATATATTATATTCCTTAAAAACAAAAATATGCTGAGATATATGCTGTTGGCACTTCAGCATAATTATTGTTGTCGTATATCGCTGATACACATTAAACTTCCATAACATCAGATGAATTATTAGTTTTTCCATCAATCCGGAAAATGTATGAACAAGTAACGTTTTACTTTTAACAGCTACACATTTTATAATCATTCTTGTTTTATGGTTCAGTAAATTATTTACTCTGAACCTATGTACAATCTCACTGATAGCATTGTTTACTTCGTCGCTCTGCTGCTGTCATTGTCTTTAAGATTGAAAAACTAATGGGGTATCATCAACAAATATTTGTGCCCTACCAGATAACATTATTTATGTAAAGGAGGTAAGAAAATATTCATTAATCCTTACTAATATTAACCGCTAAAGTGATGGTGTTATTTATGCTTTAACGTCTTAATTACTCAATTTTTCATCGTGAAATGTCGAATAATCGTTGTCAGAAATACAGAAAAGGAAATAGGGTACATAACACTTGCCCAACTCCACACTTTGGCGTGTAAAATAAAATAAAATTAAAAAGTCCTTAAATTATACAATACAACTAATTACTTCATTTTTGAATAAATTATACCTATGACTCTTGTATCAAGACAAATTTTATCAATATATTTTTTTATGTAGGTAGATAATTGCAAGAAGTTAGGTTGACGAGTGACGCACGCCCGATAAGTTGTCATCTCTACTGTCCCCGCTATACAACGTAAGCGAGAGGCCAATTATATTGTCAGTAAGGTGAAGATCGTGAGTCGTATTCATATAATATAATACTGGCGTAGTTTTTTAATATAATTAGTTCTTAGGACATTATATTGTCATTGAGAAAAAGCATTTAATGGAATAATTTTCATCATCATGGCTATCAGAAAATAACAAGAAATAGTAAACCTGGATATGTCAAGGGAATTGGTAAAAAAGTAGTTTAGGTATTTTAATTATTATCAGTTTTAGTATAGAATAAGTATCGATAATTCTTTCTTTTGACGACCTCCGTAGTCGAGTAGTGCGTACACCGGTTTTCATGGATACGCCACTCCGAGGTCCCGGGGGTCGAATCCCGGAGTCGATGTAGAAAAAGTTCATTAGTTTTCTATGTTGTCTTGGGTCTGGGTATTTGTGTTGCACAAGTGCTTTAGCTACATACATTGGAATCAGAGTAATGTATGTGATGTTGTCTAATATTTATTATTATATTTATCTGCCTTAATTTTCTACCTATTACAATTTGTTCCTAATCTCTTTGTATCTTTTTCTTTCCTTATATATTCTGTACGCTTATCTTCTTTTCCCTCTAGATGTCTTGTCACCCTCCTCTGCCCGTAAATTCAGCGCAAAAAAATTCCTCATTTCCATAAATACCTCATCAGGTTCTAGTAACATAATTATGCGTCGAACGAAACCGGTCACAACAAATCGATCTCATCATTTGTTATATGAATATGCGAGACCAACATAACAGGCACGTCTTCCCAAATACCCAAACCATTCCAAGATAGTACATTAAAATGAAATCATTGAGGTATTTTACCCACCAAAATTACTCTTTAAAAATTAAATGATTGAAAACATTGTATAAATATAAAGAATTACTTTTTTCTTCGAATCTAAAAAACATACCTAGCAGTGGTTACGTCAATATGCAGGTGCTAATAAGCGACGGTACAGGGAAACATCTTTGTTTTCCAACAGCCTGGTACTACCATGCGCGGTATCACAGAACACAGATCGTAGAAATGACATACACGCTAAGTTTTATTAAATAGTCCCAATTAGCTATATTTGTCATTAAAAATTTATTTGTAATGCATGAATAAATTGACACAACGAACCTGTAATGACGATCATTCTTATTTTTGTAATTAAGGAAGGCTATAAATTTGCTTATATAAATAGTTGATAAAAGTCATTTGACGATTAAAAAAGAGTCCCACTGAGTTTCATCTCGGTACAGCCTAGATTCCAAATCGATAAAGCTATCAGAAAAAACTCGAATCTAGCCGTAAAAAACGAGATTTCAGACAAGATTTCAGAAGTTGATATGTGACATTGACTCACTACATATTATAAAATAAAGTCGACTGTTATACGGTTTTCACAAGTAGAGTTATTTTATTCATCATTCATTATTTATTCATCAGGAATTTTGTGTTCATTGGCTGAAATATGATGACGATTGTTGAAGTTGTCGGAAAGATGTACACACAAATCTACGCAAAAAGATTATATGATATATAATCCTTATTATACTTAATCTGGTAGCAAGTTACATTCAAGATATACACACATCAAACTAGTGTATTATCATATCTGTTATTTTCGTTTTGTTTCACGAGTAAAATCTTATAGTATATAGTCTGTAACCTTACATTTCATGATTTTCACTTTAGCTATTTTTAATAATGATATGTATAAGTATATTATATAATGAATGCCTTAATGCAATTAAATAAAAATCTAAAACAGAATGCGTGATACCAATTCTAAACAAGTTTTCACTCTAGGAATTTCATACGGAAAAATCTTAGAACATAAAAACTAGAAGCACAAAAAATTAAAAGTCCGAGTTGAACACAAGTTTAGTAAGTAATTTATTTTAAAATTCGAGTAATAAGGTATCCTTATATTTAACTAATAAAATAAATAATTATTTTTTATAACATAAGTACATTTTAAATGGGAAAAAAGTAATCTCAAACGTTTAATAATATAATATCTCTTTCGCACGTAGTCAGATCATGTCAGGCAATGAACGACACTATACTCCGTCGTTCCTGTAAATATACATAAATATAATGACCCACGTAGAAATCTTTCCGTATTTCTTTTGTTACTCAAAGAAGCATTTATTAATACCTGCTTAAATCGTGGGTAAGATGTAGACATTGTAATAACTATAAAAAATACTAAGAACTTTAAAAATAATGGGGTATCGAGGTTAGTCCTAAAGTGATCCCATATATTTATTTTATCGTGTATCATAACGCTTTACGACGTTATCGAACGTTAAACGTAACGTTTAACGAAAATCTGGAAATGCCACGTTTAAGCTTCTCATTATCACCTGTCATCAATTTATTATCAATGAATTTCATTGGTTTTGTCAATCGTGACGACCGATGTCGATTATTTAAATGCGTTATATTTATATATAAATTTTACAGTCACAGTCACAATTTTTTTTATAGTAATCGATTTTGTAGTTATATAGTTATGCAGCTTACAATAACGCTCACTTGCTGACGTTCGCCCACGTCTCGTTAACTTTGTGTCTAACTATATGACAAACAGTATCAAAATTTATAATAACTTGCTTCGCTTCCCGGTCTCGTGAAATAAGGGTCTACGGTAAAACCTAAACCTAAACGAAACCTACCCGTGCGTACGCAGAACATCCACTCAAATTTTCATGACGATCGAATTAATGAATTTTGAACACGTAAAGGACAAACATGCAAACATTTATAAATAATTTAAAAATAAAATACATGTTTCAAAAGACGTTTAAAAAACGGCGTATGCAATTCAAGGATCACTTGTTTTCTTGACGCTGATTATTCTAAAATATACTCATCAAGTTGATATATAGTCTAATCCAATCACCAAAGGACAATAGCCTAATAAACAACATTTGACAACCATCGACAGAGATTTTGAATAATCTATGATATTTATTATGGATTTTCGAAATTTTTGAAGTAAAATTTTAGTGTATATAGGTACTTCGGTGGAATGAATATTATTGTATATTATTGTGTTATAAATAAAGATACCTTATTCAAGAACTGTTAGTTGTGTACAATATATAAGCAAATGGCAAGAACGTACGTCTTAGGTTTACGTAAATCGAACATTTGTTTACCTTTATTCGTTTATTGATTAGCTCACTAGTGCTAGCCTTGGTTAAAATTCACGTATACTAATCACTATATCATCTTTAAACGCAATGATTGCAATTTAGATGAATCCTCCGAGGCAATAATAACACGTTCGCCTCTACTTCGAACATACTTCAATAAATATTACTTTAAGCAGGATATCCGTAGTTTCAAGAGCGTCACCACGCGACCATTTAATTAGGAACCAGTAAACTGTATGAGCAATCGTTTACAATAAGCATGTAGGTACCTAATTTTGTTTGTTTGTTGCTGCTGGACTCATCTACTCAGAAACTGTATATTCGATTCAACTAGATTTATGATACATTCGAATTAATATTGGATAAAGATAGATCGTTAATATGTTGTAAGTATAATTTTTGAAATATAGTTTAAATCAACGCGTGTTTCTGTCAATTTTCCGGTTCAATTAAATACATACGTTTCCAAAGACCACAAATAGATTTTACGTTTATTTTGTCATTGTGACTATTTTTATGTTGCAATAAGAATAAAAAGTGCCGGCTACTTAACTGCTGTTAACTTTGCACCATATTAATATCAAATCATTTTAATGAAGTATAAATATCGTAAATATTATATGACTGGCTAAGGAAAAAAAAACAAAATATAATTTGTAATGTAATAAAATGTATCTATAAATTATGAACAACAAAACACTTAATGGGCAAAGGTCGCGCGATGGCGGAGTAGATAAGGTTAGTTGCAGGCGGATGTAATATAAACATAGTATTTTTAACTTTAAATAATATATTGTTTTTGTAATTTATAGGTTGATCCAGAAATAAAAAACAAACAAAACGTACATCTTAATAATATTAGTATCAATTATTTTTAAAATAAGTATACATAGGGAAAAACTTAGAAGAATTTGAAAATCTAATTAGTAGGTATGTATATGGAAAATTAAATTTGTTCATTTTCTTATAAAAATATAAGTGTTTTATATGATTGAGTTACTTTTTTATGAATTATAAATTAAATATTTATGTGGAACATATAATATAATAGTGTATCTGTTTACCTAATATTAAAATAAATACAAATAATTAAAAAAATATATATTTTATTAATTCTGGATAGTAATAATTTCCTATATACATTAAGAAATTCAATTCTTTAAAATATAATTTACCGTGATATTTTTTAAGTTCCATTATTCACTTGTCATATTATTGTAAATTATATAATGTATATGTAAATGGAGGTTGTAGGTCCAAGTGGATAATATAAACATCATACGAAAAAGCCGAACGTATTTAATTTTAAAGTTTGATTATGAAACAAATACTGCAACAAAAGCTTTTCTTGCATTTATGAAGTGGTTATCATCACCATTGTACAGCAAATTAATAATTATGTTATGAATGATTAAATTTTTCAAAATTTTATTTACCCCGTTGTATCGTGTTTTTTTAACATTTATTATTGACCATACAATAACATTATATTTTAAGCTATTATTGTGTTGTTAAAGTGAACGCTACAAAATTTCAAGGACAAAATGGCGATTACCTACAGGCGTCAAGTCCCAACTGTCCAAGTCTAATGTCAAGTATAATTTGACAAAAGTCAAAATAAGATTTATATGAAAGCATCTTTCGATAATTTAAATTTAAGATATTCAGTTTATTAATCATTATAACCTAATGATAGGTAGGTAAGGTTTTCAAGATGATGTGATATATTTAACATTCGAATGTTGAGCGTGTTTTGATAAAAACAAAATGACCGCCGAACAACCGGACCTTTTATTTTTCGACACCTTTTCTCACGATACAAGTGAGGTAAGTTCATTATTACTCTTTGTAAATTTTAATACACCTTAATATAAACTGTGTTATTATGTATAAAAATCTTTTGGTTCATAGTGTTTGCTTAGAATTAGGTTAATACAAAAGTAAAGGGTTTACAAATTATTATTTCAGGAATTAAACTTAGATTTGGTTCAGTTTCCGAAGTCAGTGTATGTCCGAGAAATACGTATTATTCCTCTGGGGGCTCGAGTCGAAGGTGATTTTCCTGGTGGAGTAAGACTTGGGGCTACAAACCCTACAAAATTCCACATTGACTTCTTTGTAAATGATTTAAGTAAACCAGGTGCTTCTACATTCGAAGCCCTAGGAAGTCTGGACTACTGTCAGAATGGTCAAATACACATGGAATGTGGAGCTGATGTAGAACAACCAAGAATTCCGACTGATGGACTAGTACTAAGAGGTAAATTTAGTCGAGTATACTTCAGGTTATATTTCAATTATTTCTTTTTTCTAGTATTAAATTTTAGTGGAGCTAAAGGCTCTTTTGGCACTTGGTCAAAATCTGAATAAATACCAATATCTTGTTATATCTCATATATTAATAACTGCTGCAACTAACAAGGAATCCCTTGTCTAAATGAAAATTCTCAAATCCCATCCATAGCAACTACCAAACAAAATTTTATGAAATATACAATATAATAGGTATAATAAAAGGTATTCCAACATTAGGAATGAAAATATTTAAAGCCTGTTGCAGTCAGATTTGTAAAAACATTGAGATTATTCTGGGTTACCAATTAAAATAATAAGCAATGCTTTTAATTAAGAAAATTACTAGTAGCCAGTAAATTACAACAGCTCCCCACTCAATCGAAATATACTATTTTTAAGAAGGTAATTAAGTATCTGTATGGAGTATAAGATTTAAGAAATTCTCTACTAGTAGAGAATTTCAATTTCAATAGTAGAGACTGTCAATGAGTAGTAATCCAAGAGTTTTATATATGAATAAAGCTTATTGTAATAATAATTAAAATAATAAACAAAAATAATAATATGTAGTTATATTTTCTGCAACTTAGTCAAGTTTCGGGAGCTTCAATTAAACGGTGCAACATAACTACTTTAATGTAAAATAATGTTTATATAAACACTGGATTACATTCAAGTTTTGCTGAAAAATTCAGTGTCATGAGAAAATTAAGTTCACCCAGATAGGATTTTGGGAAACAGCCTTGCATATCCTTTAATTTTTAAATTTATATTTCCATTTTTTTAGCATTAGCAGCCTGTAAATTTTCCCACTGCTGGGCTACAGGCCTCCTCTCCCTTTGAGGAGAAGATTTGGAGCATATTCCACCACGCTGCTCTAATGCGGGTTGGCGGAATACACATGTGACAGAATCTCGTTGAAATTAGACACATTTCCTCACGATGTTTTCCTTCACCGCCAAGCACGAGATGAATTATAAACACAAATTAAGCACATCAAAATTCAGTGGTGCCTGCCTAGGTTTGAACCCGAAATCATCAGGTTAAGATGCACGCGTTCTAAGCACTGGGTTCTATATTTCCATAGGAACATACAATTACTGTCATAGTTGTCATGCCCTCTGTTTCTGCTTTATTTTAGTAAAGGTTATGTTTGGTTATCTAAAATCAAATCAAATGAAATTCCTTTATTCAATATAAAAGCATTACACTTACTTATTGATTGTCAAATAAAACACTACCACTGGTTTGGAAAAGAAAACACCGTTACCTGAGAAGAACCAGCAAAAAAAACTCAGCGGGTCTTTCCTTGTTTTTGTCAATTTTATTGTTTACAAATATTCATTATTGAAAGAACTAGCCAGGAGTTTTTTCTTTAATTCCCAAAGTGCGCTATTAACCATAAACTCACTATTTGTATAGTAAGCTTTACAAGCATACAAGCATTCTTTGACAATTTTTTTTAATTTCGCAACATAGGCATTTTTAAAGCTATCTGGAACCCCTCTTTCTATGCAGTCGAGTAACAGGAGTTAGTAATTTGTGTTTTGTCCTTGTATGAATATCACAGTTTCTCATAAAATCATTAATATTTATTCATACATACATAACATTACAGAATATTGTGAATGTATTTATTGTGTCTAATTATGTAATATTAAATTAACTGCAAGGAACTAACCAAATTGTGTATTTCTCATTGACAAAATTATTTTATATATTTTTTAAATCATTGTTTTATAATTCTGCATAATATCTGAACAAGAATTACACACAGACATCCATACCATATCGTGACTCACATTGTATGAAATGTACAAAGTGTATTACACACAAACACACATTATACTAAGTTAGTAAGAATATATATTTTAAATAAATATCTAACTTAAATGTAAAAATTTTTAAATTTCAGGTTGGTATACAACAATCACTTTGGCCGTTTATGGTAACTTGACTCAAGTTCTACCTGATGCTCCAATAAGTGTAAATCCGCCTCCAAATGTTCAGAGACCTGTGTCTCGTGAAGTAAGTGCTTTACCTGCTAACGTACCACAGTCATCTGATTGGAATCAAGAACCTACCAACCCGATACCAGCATACACTAGCAATGTTGCGCCAAGTAATCCTGAAACTTATGGTGGTCCCAATTACCCAGAAAACTACGACAGCCAATTGTACAGGAATGAATATTACGAGAATGAAGGTCCAAAAGATCCTAGGACATACCATCATATGGAGGACAATGAATGGGAGAAAGATAGGAGAGACTTAAGTTGTGAAAGAGAAGGCGACAGGTTGCGTCATAGCCCTCGTTCTATGGAATTAGACAGAGAAAGAGATAGACGCGATGGTAGAAGTCGCAGACGTTCAATAGATAGAGGCAGGAGCCGTGAATCATCTCGACATCGCGATAGAAGTAGGGAATTGGATAGAATTCATTCCCGATCACGAAGTCGGGATAGGGATTACGTAGTAAAGGGTGAATATCGACCATTGAGCCGATCTAGATCTCGTAGTATCGACCGTGATCGCGACTGGGATAGAGGCTCCTATAAGAAGGATGATTATCGGCGTCATCGTGAGACTTCGTACGATCGTTCACGGGGTGGGTCGTATGAACCACGCTCACCATACGATAAAAGGCCACCATCCTACGAACGCAAACTCGCGTATGACAAGTGTGGCCCTTACGAAAAAAGACTATCACCTTATGACAAAAGGAGTTCTTCTTATGAACGACGCGCTCCTTCATACGACAAACAAACACCATATGATAGAAAGAGACATTCACCGTACAGTCGCATGCGAGGCTCTAGCTACGGCAGTAGATCTCCGAGTCGAGATGACCCTAGGAAAAGACCCAGAACACCACCCGGTGAGAGTAGACGACCGATGTCTCCAAGAGAAGGTGAAACGAACAGCCCTATAAATTCTGTGCGATCAGAGGATGGTCCTGACTATGATAGAAGTGGGAAACAAATTCCTCGTATAGATTTCTATCATCAAAGTTATAGACATAAAACATCGATTAGAAGCCCCTCCCAAGAAGTGGACAACGCATATGTAGAACCTCAACATTCCAGTCTAGTAACTGTACCAATTGTTGACACAAGTGCTCCTAAGGGTATAGATTCGCCATTGAGGAATCTCGATGATGATAGATCAATGGATGCTGAGCCATTTGAGCCCATATTATCTGATGAGGATATCTGTGATGATCTAGATGCTAATTCTTATATGGAGGTGGAATACGATATGAACGAATATTGCGGCGTTGATGATATCATCAAATACTTTAACCCATTCAAAGCAGAATGGGAAAAATATGAACACGTAAATAAAATAACTAAACTGGCGAACGTTAAGAGGGATGACGTGAAAGATGTTATGAGTGCGACTTTCAGTGAGTTGTGTGAAGCTAGCGCGGATTTATTTAAAATATCAGAAATAACATCAGCCGCTAAAAAGCGTGAACAAAAGTTTTTCTCAAACACGTTTATGGAAATTGACAACTCTTCAAGAGAGGATTGGGTTCACCAGTGCGAACAGTTATTCGTTCCTCTAACAAATATCTGCAAACAAACCGATTTAATTCTTAGAATATTTCGCATGTATAACAGATCAGAAACGTCTGATGAGTTTGCCGATATTTACAATCTTCTGGTGACTTTCTGCAGGATCGGATTAAACTTCGATTTTGCTCTAGCACAACAGCAGCCAACATATAAGATACGACATATGAAATGTGGTATTCGTCTAGCTGAAACGTTGATGACTCATCAACATAATGGACAAGTGATGAAAATGCTACTAAATACTGGCATAAATATACCAATGCAACTACTACAGATGTACGCTAAAGAATATATGGCTCTGAGTATACGCTTGATGATTCTGAAATCTTTAAACGCGTGTCTATCATCGAAAGAAGCAATTGATCATTTTATGCAAAATTCGATGTATCCTAAATTTGATAAAAATGAAACCGACAGTACCAGAAAACCTATGAACGGATATCAAGCCTTATTAGCTATGATGCAAGCCAACCCGCTGGGGCGAGTGAAATTCGCTCTGAGTGCGCTTTTGAAAAAACTTAATATATATGAAGCGTTAAGTAAGCTTCACGATTTAGTTATGAAGTTTAATAACGCTGCAGCTGAAAATAATCAGCCAGAAGATATCGAATTATCAGAAAATGAAATAAACTTTATCGTAGATTCTTTCGAAGAAATACTTTACATGTACCGGTCACAATGTTTCCACCTCTCTCAACCGAAACGATTTCTCCCAGTCTCTGCACAGTTCGATATAAGTAAGGAATGTTCCAACGAAATACTTCTTCAGTTCTTTGATATTCATCGCATTTTGGAAGTTTGTCTTTATTTGCTAACGTGTCCGACAACATCAAATAATTTGGTCATTACCAGTCCTATATACGATCTCGTTTTTGAACTCGTAAATTCATATAATGGTCTTAAATTTCTGTACAAAAATATGGAAATGAGTGAACTACTTTTTAAGATATTAGAGCACCCTTATGGGCAGCAAAACGCTGACGAGACAGCTTATCCGCATGACAGTACTCTTAGTAATTACAGTGATTTACAAATTGTCGGCTTAGAACTCGCTTATAGATTGAAAGCCATGTACTATTTGCAATCCATTAGTGACTTGCAAGCGGGAAAGATGGACGAAAATGAACTCATTGACAGATTGCAATCGTTATATTGCCTCAGCTTTGGTAGTATTGGTAAAACCGCTGTTCCGAATGTCATTGTTATGGGCGAGAATCCAGAGTGTCTCATGGAGGTGTTCGAGAACGATTTGAAAGGCAAGGGTAAAGCTGATTCGCCTTCTAAACAAAAATCACCGGCAAAGGGTTATGCTATAGAGTTAATTGTCTCGGCAGTCAGATACGCAGCCAATGTTCCATTTTTAAAGAAATATGGCCAAAGATTGATCAACGTTTCGAAAGAGCATGATAGATTTGAGCCAAGCGTTTCAAGCGTTTTACAAGAAGTCATACCGTATCTCAAACCTGTGGAGAAACCTACTGTTCTCTCGGGCGAGGACTTAGTCGAATGTGTCGAGATTTTAAAAGCGAGTCTAGAACATTCGGCGGATTTGCCCGGCGAGTTAATGACCTGCTTACGAATATTACGTCATTTCTGTATTTCTGATTATGAACAAAACGTATCAGTAGTATGTGAATCGCCTATTGAAGAATATGTGGAGCTTAAATATAAATACAACGTATTACAACTGTTTTCTTTGGATGGCGTTGCGCACATTTCCGGCATACTGGACCGTTTGGCAACTCATTTTGATCAACCGAGTATGCATACTTCATTTTTCACCTCGGTGCGGGGACTTCAATTGGCTCAGATGCTGCTCCCTTGCCTCAGACTACTCGATGAAATGTTAGCGAGAGTCGTCCGCTGTCGAGGCCCTAGGTTCAGAGACCTGACAGCGGCGCCGATAATATTGAAGACATATGGTATTGCGAAAACATTTCCAGTTGGGTGCATTGGGTATAGAACTGCGGCAAAAGCGGCCGAGGCTGCCGTGAGAGCGTTACTCGCTTACGCACAACCGATAGCCGATGATGCAAACGATGGAGACTCAATACGTCGTGGACCGTGGACCTCTCTTTGCTCTGAAGTCATTTCCTATATAATGACGGCTCCCTATACATTTGTTCCTGGTCTATTGATATTTTCTGAACTTTTACCTCTGCCATTACCGATGCAAACTAAGACCGCACCATCTGATCGAGAATTAGCCGACGCAGCGAATGAGAGACGCATGTGGTCCGCCCATTTGCATGCATTATCGAACGATTTAACCGACATGATACAAATTATTTGCATGTCGACATATCGACCGGTCGTTCATATGCTCCGTCGAGTTTGCGTGCAGATTGCAGATCTCGCTCCGAACACCGCGGCTACGGTCGCTCGGGCGGCTGTCGGAGCAGTCATGAGAGAGATGAAGGAAGGGGAGCCCGCTAACGCGAGTGTGGCTCGAGTACTTGGTTTTCTAGCCTGCTTGGTTTCTCATGCTCCCGTTAAATGTGCCGTCTTGTTCACTATGAGCAGTGGAACTCAAAAGTCAAACGATATACAAACGGCTCTTTGCAATATACTTGCTCTGCCCAATTTGTCGCACGAGCATTCAACGGCTCAAGAATACGCCGCACATGCTTTAGCCGCTTTTTGTGACGTGGAGGTGACGCTGACGCCAGTCAGTGGAGCCACGGATGTCATATTGGCTAATTCTTTGCCCAGTAAAGAATCCCTGGCCACTTTCCTCGACGCTACGGCGGACTGCCTTCAATCAGCGAATAAAACTTGCGCCGTGGCATCTTCGGTGTTGAGAGCCTACTTCGTGTTAACGGAACATGAATTTGGATTCTTACAATTTAGAAAGTTTGTAGCGAAGAGACGTGAGGCTCTGGGAAAATATTTCAGATGGGCCTTAGAGGGCTCGGGCGAGGACAAGACGGAATGTCTAAATCTATACATAGACTTGATAAGAATTTTAAAAGTCGAAGAGGGCGAGGGTCCGCTCGGAAGGAGGAGCACTCTAACTGTCGCCGAAATGGCGGATATGGTAGGCTACTCCGGCTCCGATGAGGATCATCCGGTTTTGTCTCTGGATAAAATAATGAAGGTAAATAGTTTCATATAACTTTAACCATCCAAACAAATATCCTTCAACGCAGTATCTAAATTTACTTCCTTTCGCTCAAGGAACGAAACATCGACGAGGACGCGGCCGCAAACGCGAGCTTCCTCATGACTCACGTGCAAAAACTCAACGAAGCCGACGAGGTCCCCGGCGAGGCGGCGGAGCCCGCGCCGGCGGCCCCCGAGCCCCTCGTGGCGCAGTTCGCGGCGCGACAGATATACTGCATCGGAGACGCCAACGACGAGCGCCTCACCACCGGCTACTGGCTCAACGTGCCGGCCGCCAGCGGGGACGACGTCAACGATAACGAACTGGTGACTCCCGCGCTCCCTCGCGCCCGGCGACGGCCGCGCGGTGCGTGACCCGCGACTCTGTCCGCAGATGGCGTGCGACATCGTGGACGTGGCGAAGGCGCAGCTGTCGGGCGGCGCGGAGGCGCTGGCGGCGGCCGTGCGGCGCCTCGCGGGCTGCCTCGACGCGCGCCCCGAGGCGCTGCCCGCCGACGACAAGCGGCCCGCCGGTGAGTCGCGCCCGACGTCCGCTCGCACGCGAGGCCTCCCTCGCCCTCCTCTTCATAAAGTACTAAAACTTTATAGAAGCGAAAGAAGAGAAAGCGCTCTAACAAAAGTAAACCAAACGCGTTTCAGTGGCGCTGAGCCGGCTGCGCGCGGAGGGCGGCGCCGACGCGTTCCGCTCGCGCCCCCCCAACACGTCGCGCCCCCCCTCGCTGCACGTGGACGACTTCACGGCGCTGCACCAGCCCTACTCGCTGCCGCTCGCACGGTAACTCGTCGGTCGGGGCGGACCAATGCTTGAATAGTTCTGAGCGGTGTCCGCATGTTAACGTGTCGCGTGTCGTGTTGCAGCGGCGCGCGGCGCGGCGCTGGCGGCGAGCGCGGCCGCTTCGGCGCGCCCGCACACGCGCGCCAGCCGTGAGTACACACGCGCGCACGCGCATTAACACACACACACACACACACGGGCATAAACATATTTGCACACATGCCATCAATTGGGACTTCACAATTTTATCATATCAGTACCTATCCCTACTGTTCGCGTAATTTTTTGAAAAAGCATATTCATTTTCAAAGTAAAGATTCTGGCGTTTTGCAATATCCTATTTGCTCGTGGTCTCTACCTCTAGTAATATCCTTCGTTACTCTTTCCATTTATATGTAATCTCTCACGCGATAAACGCTATCCCTGTAGGTATTACTAGTCAGTACCATGATAATTTATATCTCTCAAACCTCATCATTTCATATACAATCCTTCCTTCCAATCCGCTGAAAAAATATTTTACTCCGAGTATATAGCAACTCGTAAATGTTCCACTGCAAAGGTTGTCAACTTAAGAAAAAGTACTGTGAGGATTTTTCCATGAGACTACCGATGTAATTCCGTAGATCTTTGCCGTGGAATAGAGATCCCTATTACAAACAAACGAATCAGCCTGAGTAAATCTGCTTATGTATGAGATACATAAGCAGATTTACTCAGGCTGATCTGTTTTCCTAGCGCATGATAAATTTTAAATACAAATCGAGCACATGAAATTGAAGCACATGAGGTCGGTGAAACTAAGTAATCGACACAGTCGGAGGTCGTGATCGAATAAGTCGATGTATGTCCCGTAGCAGAGGTCGCGGCGCGTGGGAGCTGGGCGGCCAGCACTTCGGGCACTTCACGCCCACCGCGCAGTACATGATGGGTGAGCCGCTCCTACTTTATTCACACACGTACACTGTATTCCTAAGGCGGGAGTAGGAGGTTAAATTAACCTAAAATTTGATGGGAATTTCTGTTAGCTATGTTATATAATGTATTTGAAACAGTTCTTGTTTAATGTACCTTTATTTATAATACATCACTATTCCACTTAAGTTTTGACATCTACTTTGAGCTAGAAAGTATCTAGTTCTAGTTCCAATACTGATATGACTCTCGAACAGAATTGAACATAATAATAACGATATGTTTTGACGTGATATGATGAATGTGTATACTATCCCCCCCAGGCGGCATGGGGTGGGGGGGCGCGCGCATGCAGCGCGGCCCGCGGCATCGCTCCTTCATGCGCTGAGGCGGCGCGCCGCTGGCAGAAATATACTGTTCCACATGACCTTGTCTTTTATTGACGCCATCGTGTGTCGCTATTATCGATTTGATTATTATTTACCTTTCACGAAAAGCAACAATATTTATTAATTATTGAATGAAAAATAAATATGCGTTGGCGCTTAGATCGGTATATTTACTGAGCTGATGAAAATTAGTAAAATCACTCAAATGTTTAAATCTGGTAGCTTTCAGTCTCCGACAACCACAGTGCGATCTCGAAACTACCCTGAGTAAAATATTTGAAAATCATCTTAAGTCAATTATTAGCTAACTTTAACAGACATCATCTGTTTCAAAGAAAACAATTTGGATTTACGAGGGGTCTAGATTATTAAGATATCTATGAAGCCTGGAAATCACAGGATACTTTTAGGAATTTTAATGTGTGCCACATCCAAAGCCTTTGATTGTGTTAACATCAAACACTAGTCAGGAACTATTATACATAAATGATTTGCCCTATTTTGTAGAGAACAAACATGATATATGTAATTTCAGTAGTTTAAGAATTCTCCAACAAATATATTTTTCAATAAACTCCAATCATCTAATTATTTCTCGTGACAGACCATTTTTTTTTTTAAAAAAGAAGTATGTATTTGTGTCAGTCTTAATTAGTGTGCCAAATAAAATCGTAATAATTAAAGTTTAACAAATTATTAAACAACTATTTTTTTTATGGCATCGGTTGGCGGGCGAGCATATGGGCCACCTGATGGTAAGTGGTCACCACCGTCCATAGACAAAGGCGCTGTAAGAAATATTAACCATTCCTTACATCACCTATGCGCCACCAACCTCGGGAACTAAGATGTTATGTCCCTTGTGCCTGTGATTACACTGGCTCACTCACCCTTCTAGCCGGAACACAACAATACAGAGTACTGTTATTTGTCGGTAGAATACCTGATGAGTGGGTGGTAACTACCCAGCCGGGCTTGCACAAAGCCCTACCACCGAGTAAAAAACTAATAATTATAACATTAATTTATTAAGTACATAATAATGTAACATAAATAGTTTCGATTATAATCATTATATGTAATAATGTGATATAATTAATTGACATCCTGTGACGTAGCACCGCATTGGAGGCTAGACCTACTCGATAACATATAGTATTGTTTGCTGTTGACACCTCCATGGTTTGTATAATAAATTAAAAGCAGGTATAGTATGACGCTGTAAACAATGGTATCTCTGATATAGTACCCTGGATTAGCGTAAAACATACTTGGGGTAAATAATAAAAAAAAAAACAAAATAGTAAAATTTAGTACACCAAAAATGAAAAATGTATAAGCTCATGAAGTTATCAATGGGGAATCGATGAATCCAGTTGAGTCGGCTGAAATTTCTAGCCTTATTGTTGTCTAGCTGTAATGGAATATAAACGGGTGAGCTAGTATAAAACTTGTGTTGGCGATTTAAAAAAAATTGACAATTTACCGATATACATTTCGCTTATACGAGTTACTTTAACAGTATAATGCTGTGGGGTAAAGGAGCTGCGGAGCCGCTAGCGATAAGATATTTGTGCGGCAGAAAAAGGTTACTCGCGCAATCCATAACATGAGAGCTAAAGAATCATTTGAGCCAAAAATTTAAAGAAATCAAGATATTAACTATTGCTTCCATATATATGTTCTGTAATGTTTTATATATGCACGGAAAATATAAATTATTTGTGAGGAAGTTTTCTATAGACAGATATACATAATTTACTATATACGAAATTTAAAAAGTTTATTAAGACTAAATGAATAAATAAGTCTTATTATTAATTAAAAGAGTACTTTTTAGAAAAAAACGCCTGGATTTAGGCTCGGCTTCCATAACAAGACACTAATTATTGTAAAAAAACAGCATTGTAAATCTGTTTATTTGAAAAGAGCAACTATGCGAGTTTCTTGCCGTTTCTTCTCGCTGGAGGCTGCTTTCCGAAACGGTGGTAGTATTTTAATATTGACGATTCAAAAACGCTTCGTTGTGAAGTTTACTTGAATAAACTTGATTTAATTTGATTTGCCTGTAGTTACAGTGGCTCGCTGAGCCGCAACACAACACGACAATACGTATATAAGTATTGCGGTTTGGCGGTAGAATATATGACAAATGTGTGACACAACACCTACGGGCTTTACAAATGAGTGCCAAGTGAGTGCCGAACTTTTTCTCAAATACTCGTTTCGTGTTCCTTCAATTATTTTATCTGAACTCCCCAGATTTCTCATTTTTGTGAATAATTAGAATTTGGCGTAGAAGGCTAAGCAACAAAATCTCGAGTAAAAATTATATTCTAATCGTAATCCACACGGTCATAGTCCTTAAGATTACTCTTTAAAAACCCAAATTTTTTTGCAATTAGTTAAATAGAAATTACATTCTATTTAACTAATTGCAAAAATTATCAGGTTTCACGGTAAATATAATTATTTAATTTGAACTTTGTGACGATTTGATGTCGAGTTGTAACTTGAAATATTCATTAATAATAAAATGATTTTCACGTTAGGGAAAAAATAAAACAAACGTAGAAAATTTAGAAACAAATCAAGTTTATTTATCAAGATGAAAAAGATCAAATGATATTATATATTATACATAAGCTAGGGAACAGATATGTACGTCGTGTGGAGGGGAGGGGGGTTAGGGGCGGCGACGGACGCTCGCTTCAGAGTTGCCGCAAAACAAAACCTGACGTCACTATACATAATGTACAATACGTATACACGAACGTTATACATACATATATATATATATAAAACGAATCTCGAATAATTGCATCTGAACGAAACACTAACGATGTAAAATTTTCAATTAATATTACAATAATACTCCATCGAGAAATTCCGTTTATCGATACTATGATTGTCCTCGTTTTTTAGTATTTTTTTTTTTATTTTAATTTTAATTCATTAAATGGTAAAACATCTCACTAGCATAAGTTTATATTTACAAGGCCCGGGGGCCGCAGTCTGTTCATTGTATAAAATTATCACTCGCGACAATGGCACGTGTTCGGGCATGGCTGGCCGACGAGCGCGGACGTGGCGCGAGGGCCCGGCGTGGCGGGGCCCCGGCGGGCGGCCGGCCGTGGCGCGGGGGCCAGGACGGGGCCCGAGGCCCGTAGAGTAGACGCGCGGCCACTAGTCGCCGGGATGCTCGGGGCACGATCTGTTCACTTCAAACCATTGGTCTATACATCTGCAATAAGAGATTAGGCAAGTTATTATGGCGTATAGAAAAACACTGACTTTAATGAGTAGCCTTTAAATGTTTGGATCATATCCCGCTGTATGAATACCTATTAAACGACATCAGTGATTAAACTCTTATGGTTTACTTTGCTATAAGATGTTACTTATCTTCACAAGGTATAACCTTTTTTATGACATAGGTAGAGACGAGCAAATGGGCCATCTGATGGTGAGTGCTCACCACCGCCCATAGACATAGGCGCTGTAAGAAATATTAACATTCCTTACATCGCCAATGCCCCACCAACCTTGGGAACTAAGGTTTTATGTCTCTTGCGCCTGTAGTTACACTGGCTTACTCACCCATCAAACCAGCTTACAACAATACTAAGTACTGCTGTTTCGTGGAAGAATATCTGATGAGTGGATGTTATCCATCTAGACGGGTTTGCACAAAGCCCTACCACCAAGTGATTGACTTCTTATGGAAATACTCAATATTTTCGATTTAAAATCTGTTACGAGCTAAAAAAGCAGACGAAAGGTAGGTGGTAGGTATAATTACCCCTTGTGATAGATGCAGAGACAAGGCAGACGCGCGATGGTGTCGCCGGCAGAGAGCTCCTCCAAGCAGATCACGCATTCTCCTTTGGAGTCACTCAGCACGTCCTCTGGAAAAAGAATACATTATTATTAACAAACGGCTTACACGATGAATAGATTTAATCAGGTCGATATAAAGGAGTATTAATTATTATGCAACAATTAGACCTAAGACCGAATAATATAAATTATTATTTAAGAAAATCAAAAAACAGTAGTCGGTAGGTTAACACGATCCACGAGCAAGTACAACGCTCATATTTCATAAGATTTTCAATATGACGTTTAGGTTTGTGTAACGGTACTCGTCAAAGCAACCGAATGCACCCAAATTCGAGAGGTTTAGTAGAAGACATGTAAGAGTCCCTATCTACGTCAGATCAGCTCAAAAATACAATGCCATTAAATTGACATCCGAATTTCACGTACTTGCAAAGTTATAAATGGGTAGGTTAAATCCACTAAGCTTTGTTTACATACTGTCTTTGTTAATTACATACATGTGCTTCTAATAATTAAAAGCGTGTTAACAATTAAGATAACAAAACGAAGCAACACATGAGGCATCATAAATTATAAAGCTACGGCCAAACTTGCGGTATGACTGAGAAATCTACGCCTTCGTTGGCTAATTCGCTCAGATTTGTACATTTGTTAAATCCTTACAAAGACAAAGTTTCCTCACTTCACGTGCAAAGGCTGGCCGACGAGCGTTTATTTTTAAAACATTTCGAAAGTAAAACAATTTGTTTAAAAAAGTCAACAAAAAGCGAGATTTCTGTTTCAGAATATTTGTAACGAAATAAAAATACTTAACAACAAATAAAATGAAAAAGATAAAAAAAAAAACTAATAAAATAGGAAATTCAATTCAATTCTGCGAGAAGTTTTAGCAGGTATTTTACCTAGAAGGGCTTTGTTCGAGTCCCTCTGGACTGCATCAGTTGTTCTAATACTGAGCATCGAACCTTTGTTGTAAGTTATCAGAAGGGATATAGCATCCCATTGTTGGAAGAAGCACATTGGCAGTACAATGGCAGCGTATAGGCGTAGGCTCACTTACCATCACATGCCCAGTTTTGAGATACATATACTTACCACATCGAAATTAACGTTGCTACTATTTTACATTTTTAATTATATTTCATAAGATCGTTACTCCGTCTTAAAGATACGGGAGATTTGAGAAAGTTTATTTATAATAAATAATTTAAACCTAAAAAATAATCTAATCATATTAATGAAAAAAAAAAACGTATTATTATAGGAACATAATTTATAATATTTTATTGCGCAAATAACTAATTGTCTTTATTACACAATGACAATGACTTTTTATAAGAATTGAAGCGAGATACCAACCGTTGTACGAGAGGCGAGGCCGCGTGAGACACATTACAAGATGGCACTCGATGTCGTCCGGAAGTACGAACTTGCTGCATACTGGACACTTGATACCTGAAACGGGAGAAACACTTAAAATTAATTTAACTGCAGGTGAATGTCGCATTTTTGGGTTAAGTAGATCACGGAAATCTTATCATTATAATAAATGAGTAATTGCAGGTCAGTAAGAAGCGCGTACTCATAAGCTACTCTGTCGCCCAATATCTATATTGCTGTGTTTCGATTCGAGTGAGCCAGTATAAACACAAGGGATATAACGTCTTCCTTCGCATGTTAGCTGCGGCAAAGTCACTGCCTAATTTCTCGTTATTAATAAAAACATTTTCAATTAACTATCAAAGTAAGCAGCTCTCCGTCCCGAGGGACGACGGCACTCGACAAATCTGTGAGCTATTTCAAGAGGCTCTCCAACGGATCGTCGCGCTACAGTAAACTTACTTTGTAACAATATTTTAATCGGCAATACTACCAAGTGAATCTTAATTAGAATTAATAAAAATTAGGCGATGCTTCAAATGGTAAATTATTTACAATTGGATTTGTGACTTTATAAAATTACATAAAATGTAAACATTCCACAGCCGGGCAACGAATTTACGAGATATGGAATTTAAACTTTGAATTGAAAACGCAAACTTCTAAAATCTCCGTTTTCCAATAACTGGACCACCACGGCTTTATTACCTATACGTAAAGTAATATAATTCGTAAACAAATGGCAACAAATGTCGAGGGTACCATATGTGTTTAAATAGGAATATTTTAGTATTACAAACGAACATCAACTTTTCTCATTGCTAATTGACAATGGCAAATAAATAATAACTATTCCTTACAGTCCATGCGCCGCCCGATATGTGGTCTTAATGTTATATCCTTTATGCCTGCGATTATATTCACTAACTCACCTATTTAACCGTAGAATAACTGCTTAACCTACTATGTATCATATCATCTTAACTAACAATAAATATCCCCCTTAATACTAACTTTAATTCCGTTCTTAAACAAATCAAACAGACATCAGAATCACATACAAGTTCAAGACATTTATTCCACATCACAAAGTAGTAGACGTAATGATTATTAGGGCTAATAAAAAAGTTGTTTAACGTGTACAAATAAACGAGGTCACGGACGCAAGCAATACGAGTTATCTTTATCTATTATCAGGGTGGCGGCGTGAGGGCACGTGGCGAGTGTGCCATCCGAACGAGAGCCGCCTATCAGCGACGAACACCACGGAATCAATCGATATAAACTGACGGGAGTAATAAGCCGTGTTAACCAGGCATTAACATTGTTATTATACTCAGCGTAGAAACTTATTAATGCTGATCACCAAATGTCCATAGTTCCAAACGAATTATATTTCAAACCTGAGGCTGAGCCCGTCTGGGTATTCGTATTTTGAAAGATTCTATTCAATATTTATTAAGTGACCGAAATAAACTTGTCATTATAATCGTATTTTGGGAGATCAGATTCGTTTATGACGACAAAGAGTCCTGAAGTTTTTCCTTAAGACTTATTCCAGACCTCAAACAAAAGTTCAAGGTCCTCTGAATAACGAAGACGTTCTGAAAAAGTTTCTACAAATTATGTTCTATTTTTACGTCAGATAAACTCGCGTATTAAACACTATAAATATACATACACGTCATAAATAAGTAATTATTTACTCACACATTCTAAAGTAAATCCTCTTTTCAAATACTATTTTAAGTTATATAATATAAAAGAACAGAATTAGTTTACCACTTTAAATTAATCTGACAAAGTAATATACGAAGATAGACTGGAAGTAACTGTTTAATATTTAATTCTAGGTTGGGTTAGAATCTACCCTCCGAACCGGTAGCCGCTTAAGTTTTAATTTAAACCTGTTAAATGACTGATAATGAATGATTTAAATTTAAAGTATACTTTGATTCAATTCATTTGGCGTAACGAAATGATTGAGGATCAGTATTTCAATAGTAGGTATTGGTTAATTGTTTCGTAGGTCTGGTTGCATTAAAAACAATAGAAGCACAAGCCGAAATCAATAACAGCCGCAGCTATGAATACGTCGATGCCGATTTTCATTGATATTTTATTATAACAGTTATTCGCCATATTTTAAACTTGTCGGTATTGAATAAAGTCACATAAATGTCACATAAATTTATGCAAAAATCAGACGTCCCCGGTGCGTCTGTATGCATGTTCGCGTTAATCTCAGAATATACTGGGAGATTTTTATTGTTGTAATCGATAGATTAGACTGTTTCACGGCTGGTGTATAATTTATGAGGAATGCGTGCATGTAATATCATGGATATGTATGGATGTCATCGTCGACTTGTGCTAATTATCGACATTATCCTAAATAAGTGCGTCGAAAAATGGTGACACCTAAAACATACATCAAGTGCACAGCATAAATCGGTAAAATTATATCTTTGATAATAAAAAAATCGATTCTTTGTATCTCACACAGTTCTAAAAAAAATATATACGCGTCGCTATTTGTCTATATACAGCAGCTCGTGTCGAAGTCGAGGCCGATCACTGGACGAGTACACAAGTGGCAAAAATAATAAATTATTATTACAGAGATAATGAAGAGGAATGATTTATACGAATAACTTCTTAGTCCGTAATCTTCCTCGGCGATTTATTCAATAAGATTTGCTTAGTTGGCAGAAACGACTTGTTGCGATAAAGGAAGTTCGAATTAGTAACTCGTAATTCGATTGCGACAAATAATAATACAACAGCGTAATGAGAATCGGTAAACCAATTTCTTCAAGCGATCCGTGAGCACGATGGTCTAGTGGATGAAGGTTGTTGAATCTCGACGGAAGATTTCAGGTTCAAATTATGGCAAACTTTGCGGTAAGTCTGCGATTTGTAATTATAATTAATTTCGTGCTCTGCGGCGAAGGAAAGTAACGAGAAAGCCTGTGCGTGTTCGAGGTAATCCTGCCGTAACCTCTCCCTCCCAACTGTTAAGGGACTTTGAGAAATAAGCCCAAACGCTTAAATACATAGTCTATCAATAGTATCGTCTTAATATAATAAGTATACAATAAAAAAGCAGACTACCCAGGCATACCTTCATTTCTTGTAGAATCTACGGATTAAATTAATATGGTCACCCCTATCTCAAGTTATACGGCAATTATTTTCACCATCGTCATGCCTGTAGACCCCTTCACCCTTTTCAAGTTTATTATAAGTGACGTGTTTATTCTGTAACGTAAGTTGGAGGTGACTTTGATAAAGATTGAAATCCTTGGATTCTGGTTCATCTCACTCCCAAACAAAAATCGTTTCTGTTAAATTGTTATTACTTCACAAATTAGATTTTGTACAATTCCATAGAAACACCTTGTTTAGCTCTCTGTATATTAATGGGAATTACTAATTTAATTATAGCTTGACAGTAATCCGCCGGCAAATCTAATTAGGAACGTCAACAAACTGCCTTTAATATTAATCATCATTTACAATTAGGTACAGTCAAGGTGTCTACTGTAATTTCAACTATCTATTTTTAATTAAAATTGTAAATGATTATAAATAAGAACATAACATTTTGTATAAACTATGAACATACAGCAAAAATACTTTATTTACGTAACATTATTTACACCTGTATGTTTATATCTTAAAATCGACTGTATGCTTCGCGATATCACCCCGGAAAGTTTACTAATATGAGTGCGTTATGAAAGCGTTCAGTCTTTTATGTTCGCTAAAAAGAATATCACTTTTAATGGAACGATGAGATGAAATTGAGGATATAGAGGGTTCAGTTCTCTATTAAAAAATAAAACCATCTAAGTGCTGTGCACGTCTATTGAAATTAAGGTCTCTTCCTGTGGTTATGTGGTTAGAACGCGTGCATCTTAACCGATGTTCAAGCCCAGAAAAGTACCACTGAATTTTCATTTTCTTAATTTGTGTTTATAATTCATCTCGTGCTCGGCGGTTAAGATTATAATCTAACGGTATTTACAATTGACATATATACATATATAGTGATCGGTGAACGCTGGGGCGATGTTACTTTGACTATTATGCTTCTAAATCGAATAAATTATTTTGAATTTTATTTAGAACATTAACTGGAGCTAACGGGCGGTTAGGAAAAACTATACAGTATATAAACCTTCTACATCCATACCGGAAAAGAAAATAATTTACTTACATCATGAACTTTTAACCATTTTTTTCATAAACTACAGCGAAGCAAGTTATTAAATAGATATTACCACAAGCTACGGTTCGTTCTTGACTACAAACTTAATCTATTCACTTACTTGCTACTTAGAACCCTTTCTCCGAGACTTAAAAAGTTTCTTTTTTCTAGACTCCCGATAAAAACTCACGAAGATAAAGTTGGTAAGAAAAAAGAAGTATTCTGGGAAATATTATTTTGCGAAGACGAGAATTAATTGTGTTATAATTATAAGACAAATTCTAAGTTTAAGAGACGCTAAAAATGGTTTGATAGCAAAAAATCAAAACCGATCTATTTCTGGGAAACAACTTAAACAGGAAATCGAATTTGATTAACAAAAGATAAACTATTTCTGCCGACGAAAGAGTAAATAAAGAGATCAGATATATAATATATATATTTTTTCTTAATTTGAGATCGAAACAAGGTTAATACCAAGATAAAAGAGAACGGGACTTTAATTATTTAATAGGAAGCCAATTATATTAAAATGCATTTTATTAAAACGAAGTTATAAAACATGGTTTTACTAAGTTTATACTGATTACAGGCTTAGCATGCAAATAAAAATGATTAAATAACAGTGCTTCTTTTAAAAAAGTTTATAAGCTTAGCAATAGTATAATATATAACTATTAATAATAACTTCCAATAAAAAAAATCCAATTGAGTATAACTACAGGCAGAAGGGACACCATCAGTTTCCAATGCTGTTGGCGCA
Source organism: Vanessa atalanta (assembly GCF_905147765.1). Lineage (NCBI taxonomy): Eukaryota > Metazoa > Arthropoda > Insecta > Lepidoptera > Nymphalidae > Vanessa > Vanessa atalanta. The sequence goes on from NC_061885.1 coordinate 492,967, forward strand.
TTATGAAAAACGCACGCACGTAAGAAATAGTTAAAATTTTCATGCGACGCCAATGTTTCTGGGCAATGTTGACCACTTACCATCAAGTCGCCCATTCGCCCAACCCATATATTCCATAAAAAAATATGGTATTTAAGAAGCACGAAATAAACTCTGATACATTGCGTCTTTCGATCGCTTTCGACTTCATGAATAAATTTCGATCGAGTTATTTCGCAGCGCGATCGTTAGATTTTATGGCATTCCGTAAAACAAGTGCGCGAAATCCACATAAGGTATGAGTTAATTCAATACATAAAGCAAGCGAATTCAGTCGTGAACGATATGAGGTTACAATGTTCGATCGAATAGTTTATCGGTTAACAAAATATCAGCACAGCTCCACATTGGATTATTAGATGACATTCAATACGTTTAAGACACTTAGAAAATTACTACGAGGTGTTCAAATTCGTCGAGGTTTTATTACTGTGCGGGGTTTTATAAACGATATTTGTACCTAAATTACGAGTTGTTCTTGAGTGTCGTTATAAGTTTAAAATGGAAAGGTAAATATTTTGAAATTCTAAAACCTTTTACCAAATTTTTTAACTTTATTTTTTACGTAATACCACATTCGTGCAACGCGAAATATTTAAGGCAAAATTTGCAAGTTGTCGAATATACAGTTAGCATCAAAGGAAACTGTGTTTATCCAGCAGTATCTTAATCGCAGTGTACAAATACAACACGAGAGAAACTTAACTAAACTTGTGCTACCTCTGCTTCAGCTAATATCAAAAGTTAATCTAAAATATTAAATTCACACCTAATTGACTCGCTAGACGAGGACTGATAAGTATTGATCGAAGTTTAACCTAATGGCGTATCCAATACCGTGGAGGTGACCATTAAACAGATTACACAATTTCAGCCACGAGTTGCGACAAATACCAATACATAAACGTTAGCAACGTTCTTGGAGACAACATTGTTTACACGTAATTTACTCTAACGAAATATATCTCTTTCTTTCGTTTCTAAATACGAAAAATGATTAAGCATCATTTATAGATTATCAAAATAATATTAAACTTGTAAAATCAATTAAAGAGTTCCCATATTCCATCATTAAATAGATACACTACGCTCTTTCACATCAACATGGTCGAGCAAAATTGGGTAAAAATGATCTCTTAAATAACATAACCGAAAAAAATAAGATCAAATTATAAAGTTACAATTAATGTAGTCAATCATTTGGTTGATATCTATTATTTCAGAGTGCTGTTGTTATTTTGCTATGGATTGTTCTCGATGCTTCCGTTCAGCTCAGCAGTCATCAACTGTCGGCTTGCCTGCAGACATTGCAGGGAGTATAATGCATACCCTGACATGCTAGAAGTCTACTGTGCTATGTGCGATGAGTGTAAAGAGAGACGGAGAGAGTGGCTCCAAGGGCCACCTAATCTTAATTTAAGAAATGAAAACGACGAAATCCGTTATACGAACGACGAACATCAGGATACGCAAGGTACAAATATTTTATATAACTTCGATTATGATTTTAACTTGAATTGATATTGTAAGTCGACTATTAAAACAAAACAATAAGTTTAATAATACATAGTGTTAATTAAAAAAATATATTTTTTTACAAAGGTTACTTTAAGTTTCAGCGTGAGGATTATTTTGTTTAACGATTAATATGTATCTAATGTCGATTCAGATGACTGCTCAACAACAACCGCAAATGACCACTGTGATGAACCAATACTATTATCAAAGAAGATTACCACGACCACAACGACTGCGTCAACAACGCCTTGCACTCCAAAGCCCGAGTGCGTGCAAACTACCACGAATCTGCCGTGTTTAACCATGCCATGTCCTGTCGCGCCATTGGCCATACCTCTGTGTCCGATGTGTCCGATGATGGGGGCTACGATCTCTGCACCAAGTTCATCGATAATTCCACCACCTCCTCAGATTCTTGCAAGGAAAGCTGTGAGCACAACCACCACTACTACAAAATCTATGTACTTCTACGTGGGTGTACCAAAGAAACTACTTAAAGATTTAAAAATACTTCGTTCGTAATATCGCGATCAAAAATAAAATACCAGAAATTACGTTTTTTACAAAAAATAATCAAGAAATATTCAAAGAGTATACTTGAAATATTTTTAGATTATTCAACGATATAATTAGATTCACTTGTAATTGTAATTTAAAAACATGACTTTAAGTAAAGCAAAGCGTAATACGTGACTTCGCTTATTTATTTAATAAATCAACTAAGTAGAAACATTCGTTTTAACTGAATCGTAACACGCCATTTTAAATTGACTAATTATTATTTTAATTAAATAAGATAAACATTTTCTAATGTAAGTTACTTTGTTAAGTCTGTAATATTTATCTAGACCGGTACTAAGTAGGAATCTTCGTTGTGTATATTTTATATCGTTATTAATCAGCTCAATGAGAATAATTTTCCTTATGAGTAAATCTCAACAACAAAATCATGCATTCGAGAAATATCCTTGCATCAAAACTAACCGTTAACCGTTTGCAATAATATCTACGCGGATATGTACCAGTTCCAACTCGTCTACGAGTCATATACGAGAGTCACGTAGCTACCGGTAAAAACTGCTAGAAAAACCTTGGAAAAATTGCAATAAAAATGATGTCATTTAAAAAAAAGTATTTCCCTTTCAGCATTGTAATCAGTCCGACTCTGATAGTGTACTTATAAATAATTAGTATTTGTATATATCTCATCAGAACATAATTTATTTCAAATTACATTCAACAAGTGATCGCGTGTCCGACTCTACCCTTGAAACTTGAAAGTGCTGACTTCAGTGTATTCTCATTAAAATGTCTGTTTAGACGCAATGTACTTGTCATTTTCATTTAAGTTCATTATTTAACTAAACGAATGAGGCTTAACTTATTTTTATTTTATTTAAAATAGATAGTTGGCCTGTCAGATTGGCCATCAAACTGAAACTTGTCACCAACCTTAAGCCTTATGCCTGACGTGACACTGGCTCACTCAACCTTGAAACCGGAACACAACAATACTGAGTATTGCTGTTTGTATTGCTGCTTGGTTGTAAAATATATGACAGGTCGGTGGTGGTCGGTGGTCGGTAAAATATATGACAGACCGGTAAAATATATCACTTACAGATACTTAAAACAATTACTGTAATCCAATGTATACACATTAATACTTTCGTCGTTAAATGATTTTACTTTTTATAAAAAAGATTTCTTGAAATACTTACATATAAACATTTATTTATTTATTTATATAAAAGTCTAACATGATTTTGTTTTTGAAAGATAAAACACTAGTAATATATAAAAATTACCTAGTCAACTATGACAAATATATTCGAATGAATTTATTCTTCTCTGTGCCCTAAATACATAAAACTTGAACGCGGCAAAATACAACAAAGATTAGCATTTTAATTACTTCTTTAATCGAACTTTTCACTTGCTTTAATCATTGTCAATAGTATACTCCCAGTTCGGAAACAAATACGTCAGGCCTAAGAAAAAACGGTGAAAGAGAGAATATGAGGTATATATAATTTTATTTATAAACAATTGATTATTAGATACGGTTTGGAGGCGAACGTAATCTAGAAATATTTTAGTTTCATAATAACCTTTAGTACACAAACGATCCTTAACAGTTTATTTGAAGTTTTTTTTACGTTAAACATTGTAAAGGCGGATATTATTTTGATCACAAAACGAATAATCATCTTTGTGTAATCGGGCAACACAGATAAAAAAGATTATGTTTGTTCATAATATAATACTATGAAAAGTTATTACTAAATGTAAAAAAAAAAATCAATAATGACACGTCGATCAATCAGTTCATTTCCAACAATCATTATAAACTTGGAACGTTCAAACATGCTCTATATATAATAATTTCAACGATAAGTGTGCCTGTATTTATGTATATAAAACACCTTTTTAAATCAGGAGGTCAAAAAACAAAGTATTCATAAAAAGTGGTACCTATATCTATGCATTTTTAGTTCTCTGGATAGCGAAGTTTCCTAGAAGTCCAAGCGAACAATGTCGCGGTCACGCCTAGTGTGGAAATAAACGAACGAGTCGTTAGTGATACTGACAAGTGAGCTTACGTGCTCGGGGATCCAATGGCTAATTACCACCCTGTTATGGCTTTGTAATAAAGGTTGATTTACCTTGCGAGCCTTTTTTGGAGCCAAGGTGAATTCCGGATGACAGTACAAAGTTATGGTGTTTTTATCCGATTTCCAAGTAGCCATATAGTTTATAATTGCTTGAATGCTGATCGAAGATTGTCAAAGGACTTTGTCGAAGGTTGGATAAACTGTTATATTTAATTAGGTCTAATTAAATTTATAACGATTGGAAGAGGGAAACAGATCCGATGTTATCATTACGGAGTTCTTTATAGTGGCTTACTATAAAAACCGTAAAATTTAATAATGTCTGTACTATTGATTAAATAAAAACTTTTTTCGTATAAATAAACTTTAATATAATTTGAAATCATTTTACCAGAAAAAGAAATCGTTTATTTTAACTCATATATAATATATTATTTACCATATAGTATTCTCCTGGGTGGACGTCTGAGCTGAGCGCCGTACGCCGCCGAGTCGGGTTCGGAGTCAGGCACACAGGTCCCTATAATTATCCCCATTGTCACCATAACACTTTACGTCCGGTCACAAAACATCACCAAAACTCCACTCGCCGACACTACCGCACGATTAAAATTAAAAATAATATTTTACAAACTACACTTAACTATTTTCACAGCGGAAAAAACTTTAAGCGTACGTTCGTTGCGATGGAACCAGCACGACTGGTAACTAGTCGCGTGTCGTATCGACTCCGTCACTTTTGGCACGCTAGCCGTGACGTCACGGCGGTCACCGTGCGTCACGTGTCACAGGGCTCCATTGACTTAAAACGCACAAAAACAAAAGACTAGTTTAGATAAGTATAAGTAGGTCTCAAGTTCGGTAAACCGCGCGACAGCTTCCGCGGCGCCTACTTCGGGAGTAATGAGTGTCTCTCCCACGCCGATATCAACAGGCTATACGCTGTTCCGAATAAACGAACATACATATTGCTAATTAAGTCAGTACTCTGTAACGAAGTTATCCAATAAAACGAGATAACCGATGGCAATAATTCAATTTGCTTCATACATAAAATTGAGTGTTTTTCATATATATTGACTCATTGGGGTTCAACCAGATTACAAAATCGTTACACGTGATGCATATCACAAAATACATGACCTGTAATTGGAACGCTCCGGCAATAAGTGTGAAATATATTTTTCCAGCGGTTGCTTCCGAAACGATTTAATTAAAGTACCTACTGTTCAATGGAAAAAAATATTTATATTCAGAATTTGCTTTTAAACTGAATTCGATGTATTTTCTATAAATTATCTTAGTAAAATATTCACTATTAAAATATTTTTAAAGCAGAAAGTTCAATGCTAATCTAAGCCCATTGAAGTGGGCTGATTGTTAATCTCTTTATTAATAGCAAAGAATGTGAGGGAATTCCTTTAATTAGATTCCCAAAATGTATTCCAAACAATGCAAGAGCTTGCTTACTTTAATGAAAAAGTCTTTTACTATTTATATGCAACCGGTTGAGTTGCAAAAGAAACTTTATGTATAACACTGAGAACCAACACGTCAACCTCACGATAAATTATTACTATTATTACTTGCGATGATTATGAAATGAAAAATTGGTGATAATAGTTGTTCCACCGGCGCGATCTCCATGAATAACTTATAAGCTGTTTCGTTAAAAATTCGACGTTTCGGTAAAATATTTTCCTAAAAATTAATGCGACTTTTGCATGTTGGAATTTTTACTAACACCAAGACGATTATAGACCACTAGAACATGTCTGCCCTTGAATATATTGTTAAGAACTTGATGCAAATAAACACTTTGTTTTATGGGAAGTTTGCACGCATTAAAAATTCCTAACCACTTACACCTAAAATACTTTTAAACAAGATTCATTATTGTTTACGTATAATCAAATGTAGCTTAAATTAAATCTTTGCCATGTCACATACAAAAGAGCGCCTTAAGTGACTGCACAATATATCCGAGTGGCAGTATCATTATAAAATGTAATAAACAAAGATAAAACATAGCTCCGTTTAAACTCGACCTTATCACACAGATTAAATCCGCAGATGTAAGCTCATCAATCATACGAAATGACCACAAAACTCGTCTAGAAATGAGACTAATTTGGAGCCGTGGTAGATATAACACGACAGTCACACGCCCAGATTGCAGCTATCAGTTTGATATACAACGAGCAAAAATCGTCCAACAATCCGTGTCCTCTAAACTGACCATTTTCCCTTGGACATATGGCTGAAAATCCTATGAAGGAAAAATGTCGTAAAGTTAGCGGTCGACCGTCAGACGAACAAAGAAGAATTAGGGAGCTAAATTGTAACGGTCCATGTTTGCGCCAAGTTTTCCTGATTACTTTTTGTTCCCCGTCTATAATATCGAAGAAGGAATCGAATAAGTACATTTCGTAGAAGAATGTTCATTATAAATAAATACTCTTGATATTTATGTTGAAATTAATTACGAACACGCACCAACAGTAGAGTAGAGTCTTTGTTACAACGTTATCGTGAACCAAACGACACAGAGTTATATTTCTGTCAACAATAATAAAAACAAGGAAACAACGTTATTTACAGCCGACGCTCGGCGACGTTCACAATGATTGATCCGAAAGCTAAAGATTTTAAAGTCCTTTGATCTTGATTTAACATAGGAAATGAGTACGGAAGCCTTGTCCCGTCTCTTGCACCACAAATAAAATCTAACGATCAGATTAATGGAACGTAACACGTGAAAATAATATACTATTTACAAGATAAGTATTCTATGTTCGATTCGTTCGCTCTGACTTGGCAAACAATTTCACAACACACATTACCTACACATGAAAAGAGGTCAGGCACCCATCAATTTTAGTTCATACATAGTTCATTCGCTACCATTGAATAGGGGATAACTAGATCGCCCTGTAATTTGTGTTGCGCGACAAACGACGACGAACTTTTTTGATTACCATCATAAAAATGTCCTCAAATTGTCATTGTTAATGCAAATGAACTTACATTCTCATTATATGTGGTTATACCGTCTCGTACATAGTACATACATATGAAAATTTTGTTATATTTTTCTTATGCTTGAGCAAATTTTATAGCTTTAAAATTTGACCAATATCCAATCAAAATCCCTTCTTGCTGTTATAATAATAATTGTTAACTGGAACTGGATCGTACTGGAAGTGGGTACAAATATATACCAAGTTAGACTTAAATCTTTATGATTCACATTACCGGTACTTGCACTATTGATCATCATTACTCATAATAATTATTCTGTGATCTTCTATAATTTTTATCTATTGCATTGGAATTTAATATCAATAAAGATTTAAAGTCACATAATGATCCCTTCTTAGAAAGTCCTGATAGTTTACTTCAGGTATATTAGTGGTTAGAACGCGTGCATCTTAACCGATGATTTCGGGTTCAAACCCAGGCAGGTACCACTGAATTTTCATGTGCTTAATTTGTGTTTATAATTCAACTCGTGCTCGGCGGTGAAGGAAAACATTGTGAGGAAGCCTGCATGTGTCTAATTTCAACGAGATTCTGCTACATGTGTATTCCGCCAATCCGCATTGGAGCAGCGTGGTGAAATATGCTTACCTTCTCCTCAAAGGGAGAGGAGGCCCTTAGCCCAGCAGTGGGAAAATTTACAGGCTGCTAATTCTAAAAAAAAAATCCTTTCATTTTAACACTTCGTATGTCATACTTTAATATATTATCAAAGCGTCCAACGAGTGAACCACGCCACGTCATCGATTAATTTTAATAATATAATATTACGACCACGTCATGATTTCAAGTATTGATTATTGTTTCTCATTTTATATTAATAACGTCAATACGGAAGCAATCGAAAGGTACAAAAGAAACAATAAATAATTTTCTTGTATTTCAAAATGTCACCCAAATATATTGAACAGTATGTAACTACTTTGCTCATAATTCGCGCGAACATACTTTATTATCACTAGCGGTTCTCACGCGAAACTTTGCGTCTATTCAACGGATTTTTAGGAATTTCGAAATCTATGACAGGTTTTGTTTTGATTTAATTTCATTTTAAGCTGAAGTCTGTCCGCACGTTTTACATTTGATTTTTTTTATACAGCCATAGCGCGGCTATCTAATCCTCTTTAATTTTCTGCACATCTACGGCTGGAGCTGGAGCTGAAATAAGATTATAAACGATCTTTTATGTGCAGCTATCGTCCCACTATCACTGGGACAATAATCGGCTTACGCTATTAATATAGAAATTACATAAGATTATTCCTTTAATTTCACGGCGCAAACGTTTTTAAAGTGAATTTGTGTAGTCGTATTGAGATCCTCCTGATTGGGAGACGAGAAAATACGCACTTTATCAAATTTTTGATCACAAGGTTAATAAAATATAAATTTCAAAGTAATAACACCAATAATATTGATAATTTTATGCCACTAATTCATTATTTTGGACATACTACATAATGTCCAGAAGCGTAGAATCTTTCGTAAAAGTGATAATAGTTTGCAAGACAGAAGAAAAATGAGAAGAAAGATGACGTCCACAAACAAGATGCACCTATCAAGTGGAAGACTTATCGTCCTGCCATTCATACAAGGTCGTAGAGGACGCGCTGGATGGAAACAAGTGAAGGCAGGTCCTAGTAATGAAAAAACTGGACACGGTATGAAGTATAAACAGAGATTAAGCAAGTCAATCATCATGTCTTTAATTTTGAACCACTGATAATCTGCTGTCAATGAATATCTACGTGAATTTAATGTGATTCTATTCGGTCTGTATCGTTTGTCAATGTTTGATGTTTTAGAGAGGTGGATATAATCGTGTTATTTAAATGCAAGGAATATGTACAATTGAGAATTGTGTATTCAGATAACGAACTAATTATATTATTCAGAAAACACCAAAACCGATTGAAATCGAATTTTATTTAAATCTTCATCGTAATGTGTAATTGATTACGTTTTTTTTATGTAATAGATTGGCGGACGTAGACATTGGCGTGAGAAATATTTACCATTCCTTACATCATACCAATACGCCACCAACCTTAGGAACTAAGATATAATGTTCCTTGTACCCTTGGTATGCAAACCTGAACCCCAAGGGCGTAGGTTACTTTTTATACCTTACAACTGACGACCAACAATAAAAACGCTGACGAAGCCGCGGGCCACAATTGATTAATTATATGTATGTATATTGTAAAGGTGTCTGTATGTTTCGAAAAAATATTTATAATTGAATATATTTTCTTATCTATAAAATAAAATTTTAATTTAAAACGAAATTATATATTGCGTGTCAGCGTCGATTTTCCATTTCAAAGTGTAAAATATTAAAGTATATGTATCATTATATCTGATACAATTTTACTATATAAAGCTCATTTCAATCTATATGTTGATTCGTATATTATTTAATTCCTATTGATATTATATTATTTCTCATATTTAATACCAAATATCAGCATTCTAAATAACAAATTATTTAGTTACTCATTACAAATTAGTTATTTTATCGAAACAGTTACGTATAAACTATCAAGCATTTTACTCAGTTGTCGGCATTAAAATTAAACTAATGATTATTAACCTTGATCGAATCTTTATATTTATATAATAACTTCGTATATTCAATATGATGACAGCGGTTACAAGTTTGTTTGTATGTTACAAAAATATAAAACTGCAAGCTAACGAGAGACATGAGCTTAGACTTTTGATTAAGAAAGCAGCACTGTGCTTATCATTTTCTCTTCAATACAATCAGTTAAAACGAGGAGAGCTGCCCCCATGCCTGCGACTGTATCTTACAATTAGTTTTCTTGTTATATAATCTATATGTCCTACAATTAAGACGAATCCAACAATATCTCATACCTCAAAACCGATCGAGCCGATAAGGCAACAATGGACAAAGTCACCTGGCGATTGTCGACTTAAAATTAATTATTTTTTTCAACATATCACGGCACCAACAATTGACGACGCATCGACTTGCGAGCAAAAAATATGAGTAATTAACGCGTTCTGAGCCGAGATGGCCCAGTGGTTAAAACGCGTTATCTTGACCGATGATTGCGATTTCAAGCCCAGGCAAGCACCACTGAATTTTCATGTGCTCAATTTGTGTTTATACTTCATCTCGTGCTCGGCGGTGTAGGAAAACATCGTGAATAAACTTGCATGTGTCTAATTTCAACGAAATTCTACCACATGTGTATTCCGCCAATCCGCATTGGAGCAGCGTGGTGGGATATGCTCCAAACCTTCTCCTCAAAGGGAGAGAAGGCCTTAGCCCAGCAGCAAAATTAATTTCAATGAAAATGTTGGAGATAATTTTTTCCCCTATTTCAATACCTTCGTGCTATAGTAGTAATTAAAAATAACATTGCGTTGTGGTGGAAATTATATCTTTTAGGAAGTTAGAAAAGGGTAAAACGGGCTCGAGATATGTATTACCCAGGGGCCCAAACATGTTTAATCCGTCCCCGGCATTGATTAATTTACATAAAAGAGAAGGTCGAAATCACTTCGACAATTGCGGAATGCATTTTGGATAGCCTCACATAACGTGGTTTCTAGGTGTTCGGGTCGATTCAATACAAACCTCCGTAAGTGCGTGTATCTATAACGAAAATGGTATCATGTCCAATGATTAGTTCTTGGTTTTACTCAATGAGGAAGTTGTCTTTGCTGTTGTATATCATTTGTATTTACGTCCGCCTTCGCTTCGAATAGAAACAAATTGTCTTCTATTTGTAGTATTTTTTGTGCCAAAATAAAAGTTCGTAATTTGCCAAATGGGTCGTACTCAACGTCGTTTAATTCTGAATTAGATTTGGGTATTATTTTTAAAAAGTAAAAACGTTTTTCGTTGCCAAGTGGAATGTGAAAGAGTTCGTTTACATTAAACAATTTATGTTTTCAATTTTATCGTAGAAATGAAATTTGATTGATTTCAGCGTGAAAAACGAACTATTTGATTATTGATATTTCATTTTTATTATTGAAATCAAACAAATAATGGCAGTCTAATATCAAATAAGTATATAGGAGAAAAGTACGTATATATGTGATGTACACGTTTATTTTATCTGACTCATTAAGGAGGTACCTAATATGTCTTGTTAGTATGTGCTCTATTATTTTATCCTAAACGCCTTCAAATAATCTGGAAAGCTCTGATTAAAAGCGGAATAAAAATAATATTTTTATTCTAAGTATAAAAATATTGGTTTATTTATTTATACATAAAATAGACAAAATATCAAGACGTCTTTTACAATATAATGTATTTTAGTAATATAAAAGATTGTTTTCTTTTGTGATCCTAATTATACGTCTACGATATTTTTGATTGACTGAAGTAAAGATATTTCATATAATAGATATTTCTGTCAAGGCTGTCAATTCACGTGGAAACCTTATTAGGAAATCGTTTATGGATTGTTACTATGTCAAGTCTGAGTGAGTTGACTTTATAGACACTATTCCTCTCCCCGACGCGCTGTCTGATTACGGTAAGATAAAAATTACAGTTAAAAAAAAAACCAATTGTGTTCGACAACAATCGTGTTAAACATTTCGAAATCGAGAATTAATTTAAAATAATTATTGCAATGCATTATTTACTTAAAACCCATTTATCTACCCGGCTTAACCGGCACTAAAGTTCAATTTAAAATGTTGTTGCCGACCATACTTACAAAAATACTGTCTCTGTCTACTCTAATCTTTTATTTTTCTTAACGTGATTTCATGTTTATTCTTAACGTTTGTATATGGCACAGCTGTTCACTTACCTACGCCAAAATTATTATAAACCTTACTTCTCTATTTATCATCAGCAAATAGTTATATACAGACCAGGCTCGTTGACTGGATATGAAACGACTTAAAATCCATACATACATAAATATCAGATTACAATAAATTATATGCAATAACATAGACATTAATATAGTTCCGCATACGACGACTACAAACTGTAGGTCCTTGTTCGCAACGCGTTTCCCGCTATGGACGAGAATCTAAGGTCAAATACTACACTTTAAGACGTAGTTTAATTTATTTTGGTGTAAATAAAATGTCAAAAAATAATATAATTTGACTAGACTACAATAAAGTTGAACTATTACCTACTACGATAGGTTTAACTACGCTCTTTTTGAGTCTCTTCGATATGGAATGTTGCCGTGGTCGGATAAATATATACGTCACACTCGACACACGAACGAGCGAACATTTGAATGATTAATAAGTTTTTTAATGACTCTCAACTATAGCATGTCGTTACCAATTTATTTTATTATCAGTATGTACTATATTTCACAAAACATTGTTATTTAAAAAATCTGCTGCTTGTAAACACATGTAGCATAAATGCGAAATAATCAGAAGAATTTCTTATTAAGTATAATTATTTTTAGTTCCGCACTCTATTGCATGTAACAGTCAGAGTGTGTCTCAGCATTTATGTATGTATGTATGTATATGTACATTAGATTATAATGAATTAACATAACTTTGTGATTTAATAGGTGAAAAAGAGTTTCTAGCCGATTCCTCTCGGAAGAATCTACATTTCGAAAAGGCGCGGCGCGGGGGCAGTGTTACATTTGTTACAGTCCTGTAAAAATACAATTCAAAAGTTATTGCTTATGGAGCAACCGTATTGAAGTGAAATACTCAACGAGCTCTTGAAAGCTCGATAGAACATTTCCCCATCAGATTCGCTGACCCGAAAAAAAGTCGAGGTACGGCGCTCGACACTTAATAGACCAATTAACATAAAGCGGGTGTAATTGTGTAGAAGATAAAAATAATTGTGTCCTGTCAAACCGTCTTAACGAAATCGAATAGCGGGTTTAACCCAAGCGAGACTAAGTTTTTATCTTTAATTGCTGATTATCGTCTCTTCGTCAGCTTTTTAGGAAATCTCTATGTTTCGCAATATTTTATCTTATATGTAAACATGGAGCACACGTCTCTTGAGAGAGGCTACGAGGAAAATTACTTTCATTGTCCGAATATTGGGATGACTTTTCTTTCGGGCTTTAAAAATTACGATTTAAAGACAAATGACATTGAGTTTAAAAGCTTTACATGTTACACTGATGTATATAGTAAGACTTAAATTATTATATCATAGTAAATTGATACAACCTGGAATGAAGCGGTAAACGGAGACTTACAGGTTTTGCTAGCGCGCTTGCCAATTACGTTACTATGAACATGAATGCAGCTCATAGGGCTTTGTGCGAGGCCCCCGAGAAGATAGATGTCAACTCATTAGTTATTCTACCGTCAAACATCAATAGTTTGTACTGCACTCTCATAAACCGATGCAACGGTAATTCGACACGTCCGGAGAGAGTTGTGTGTGTTTTCCGAAGCTCGGGAATCTAAACGCTGGCAACATCTAAACTTCTGGCCGCTATTGACAATTTATTGCCGACAAAACCTTGTAGTTTGTTATTGATTCAAATCCCGGAAAACCAAGACTAGGACTACACTGTCCAAAACACTAGCTTGAAATCAACTATTTGAAAGAGTATGAAATGATTATGACCATCCTGTCAGACAAAACAAAAAATAATGAACCTATCAGAGTTTGAATTCAGGACTCGGAATCTGCAGCGTTATAATCACTAGACCATCCAGGCAAAAGTAACTTAGTTTACTCGTTATATTAAAGAAACACGTGAAACTTTAAGACCGGTAATACCGAACATAAATCCATCACATTAAATCTTAAATAATATTATGAAATAAACCTTTCCTTGTGGGTCGTAATTATAATAAAATACACATTGTTACAATGTGAAATGTGAAATAACCTTTTTATATTTAAACTTACATTTTATATTAAATGGAAACGTATTTTTATTGTATAATCTAGTAATTCAACATTTTATAAAAGTCTAGTGATTAATTGTATTCTACTATGTTAAGCTAGTGCAATCGTATTATTAATTCTACATTGTTATTTTTTTCGAATTTCAGTTTCGATTATGTATATTTTTACTTAACTTCACATTTATGCGTAAAAGTTAAAATAAAAGTAAAGGCAGTAAACCTGTTATATTCCCAGAGCTGCGTTAAGGTCTCCTCTCCGGTTGAAGAAAATTTAGCATCTTGGATTGCAGTACAATTGACTGATTAATAATAATCTTTTAATATTGTCATTACACCGCTGAGCATAATTTCAATTATACATACTAAGTACATAAACATTGAATGATATTTAGCCGGACTTGAACCCATGGCCTATTTGTGCCCTTGGCTTTAATATCATGCTCAATTATAAACAAGAGCGAAAATAATTACGCAAAGGTTCGTTATGACAATAATTAACTCAATCAATTTTATGTCATGTACTCTGTCACATTTCGAAGAACAATGCGAAACAAAATTGTCTTAAACAATCATAAAGTTCCAGAAAACAGCATCCATATCCCGAATACCAAAATTACATCAAAGAAATGTACTCACGGGGAAACATGTAATGTAACATTATTTATTGCAAATTAACTTCAACTTAGCATGAGTTTCACACAATCATTTAAACTGGAATTAAACACACATCTTTAATACTGGTGATATTGTATTATTGACGACCTCCGTGGTCGAGTAGTGTGTACACCGGTTTTCATGGGTACGCTACTCTGAGGTCCCGGATTCGATTCCCGGCCAAGTCGATGTAGAAAAAACCATTAATTTTCTATGTTGTCTTGGGTCTGGGTATTTGTGGTACCGTCGTTACTTCTGATTTTTCATAACACAAGTGCTTTAGCTACTTACATTGGGATAGAGTAATGTATGTGATGTTGTCCAATATTTAATTTAATAATTTAATATTTAATTTAATAATATTTAATAATACAACCTTTTATATCATGGAAAATGGACTTTAGTTTAGATTTTTGCGAAACATAACCGTTAAAACAGCGCACGCAACGGAACTTGTCAAAAGGAATAATTTCCCCACGTTTTGGAACATCTTCATTGATACTTCGCTCCCATCGGTCGTAAGGTGATAACACTGAAAAACCCTTTCAAATCGTATCTAAGGTTAGCGCGTTCAACTAAACAGACAAACTCTTCAGCTAGAATATATTAATACTATACATTTATTTGATAAAAACGGAACATGGGTAATATATTTTTTTCTTGTTTGAAGTAATCTTTCCAGTATCTCGATTTTATCCGCAATGTAAATCACGCGTCGAAATATAATTAAATAATAATTAAAACCGACCGATACAGTGGCACGAATCACGATTGCAATAAACATTGTGCATTTGTTTACACGCGTACCGATGTCCGTTTATATAGCAATCGATTGTTGGCAGCGGAATCAATTAGCGAAACTGTGGTAAATCAACGCGTTACATTGTTCTAATTACAACCAATTAACAGATCAACAATAGTATTATTAATACTCATAATTGAACTATTAATATTCATACTGAAGCACGCATTATCTCTAGTTCTTTTACGTTTTAAAAAGGGTTGCATCAACTGACATTCATAATAACCGGCTGCCCGTAAAATAAGAATGTTATTTACATTATATTTGTAAATAACGGAAAGCCGTTCGTAGCGCCACCCACCGGGTCTAATATTAACCGACCAGTAATCCACACAAAGGCACAATGAACATTTCATCAAAATCAGTCTAGCCATTTAGAAAATCAGTGACAAACACACGCACAGAAGAATGACACCAAAAGAACTAATAAAGAAATACTAGTGAGCGAGATTCAGTTTTAAATAAACTATCCGATAGCGTTATTCTAATTAACGAACCTACAATTTTTCCGTCGTAAATATCACTATAAACACTGAAATGAATATCTATAGACACCGCTTCCATGCACCGAAATAGTTAATTACGTGAGGTGTTATTTACAATAGTACACGTTTAAAGTATCATTAGCGCGATTTACAATTCGCAATGGCAGATATAGCGCCATCTATGTATCAGAGTACGAACAGAAGCAGGCGGGCAACGACCGCCGCCGCCCAGGGCCCGCCGCCGACTGGCCGGGACGCGGTGTAACTGAAAGACGATACAACGATGCATTCGCGACTTTATCTATCTTAGTATTCACATAACAAAACTTAACGCGTTAAGTAACCCTCCGTAAAAGTTCCCCTTATGGACAAAGGCCTGGTCTTCAGTCTTACTTAAAGGAAAGATTTCGTCTATACACATAGGGCAGATATTAATATAACACGTACACGTTTTCCTTCGCTAAGCACGATTTAATTCTAAACACAAGGCACATGGGAACTCTACTCTTGTGTTTTATATAATTAAAAAAGTGTCTACATTAATCAAGACAGGAGCGAAATTTACATCACTGGTGAGACAAACATCCACGCCAGACATTATATTATGAAAGATGTACGTATAAACGAGTGTATAACACACGAGACGCACGCACACGTTAAGGTTAGGTCAATAGAGCAATATTGAAAATGAATGCTTTAAGCTGTCGTTACCGTAACGCCATTAGTAAGATTATTGTTTATGACAGCCTATATATAGCGGGTTCATTTGCGTACTATCACTTATCAAATATTCCCTTGAAAACAAATATTTGGTTTTGTGGCGTGTGTCAGGTTAGGGAGTCAGTAATGTATTTATTATGGTGTTATTACGGTTCATAGTATGTGTATTTGTTGTTATAATTTATTTATCGAAAGTTAATCCGTTTTATCGTTTTGTCTGACTGTACACCTTTTTCCTAGATTTATTACAAGACAACGGTGCTCACCACAAGTATTCCGAAAAGTAACACAAATTGTTCTCTTCATCCTTGTATGTATAAACATCGATAATGATACTTCGAAGACATTATTACTTTTGTTCAGCAAGCGCGCAATTAAGGTGCCGAGAGGGGGGGGGGAGGCAGGCTGGCGGAAAATGAGACGAGACATGAAAAGAATTACCCTCTAGTCTCGATTGATAAAATATTGAGGCTTCCGAACAAAGCAATATCGTTTAAATGAAAAACATAACTTCCTTGTTTATTAAATACTTTTATCGTCGCTCAGATAAGCGGCATGTGTGATGATATGTGTTCTATATAATTATCATATAGTGATTTGTTTGCGACACCAATCTTTAAAATTTATCAAGCTATCGCGATTAAAATTAATCGTACTTAATCTTCGATTGTATTTTAATAATTATATGCATTGCTATATTTCCTTTGTAATACAATTTTTCGAAGTAAAACACGATCGGGACAAAATATAATAAAACAAAATAAACATGGCAATAAAAATGGATTTGTTCTGCTTATATCGACACACCAACTGATCGTACATATTTTCAATGAACAATTTCTATATAAGTATAGATATATAAATATCACATATGAAGTTATAAAGTATGAATCAATAATTTGAATCGTACAAGTAGAAGGCAATATTTAAAGTAAATATCCCACTGCTGAGTTAAGGTCGGTTATGGAGGTATCCTCATGATTTCATCCAAAACTAAGCACGAAATTACAGATAAACACAAATTAAATGAAAATTCGAGGCTCTCCCGGGTACGGTACGGGTACTCTCAATTGTCATCTAAGATGCAGATGTTCTAACCGCTGTTGCATCTCCCGCTCAGACAATACCTATTACATAATCAGTATACATTTAAGTAAATATAATTTCACTCGAAAGCAATTTTCGTGTGTAATTAATAACCTCATATGTGTACATACGAATGTATATCCAATTTAAACGTCGCGCCTGTAACGAATGTTCTTGTTATTTCAAAGTCACCGCAGACGATGAGAGCCACTGTCTAGTGTGCGTGTAAAAACAAACATGGCTGGAATGTGCTTTATAGATTAAAAAAATAAAATTTAATATTCCGAGTCGAGATGCAAAACATCTGAATCTTAAACTAAAGTTACGGATATAATTGATCAGTTTGGAATTTTTATTATTATCTCAAGAAATCTCTTGAGAAGAAGAATATTCTGAGCAAACATTCGCCTTCCAAAACGATGAATAAACGTAAAACCTTCCCCAATTGTGGGCCCCACGCGTAATTGTTACATTATGTAATATATTAAGTTTTCTGACCATAAATCAAATCTCAGTATATATTGCTCTAATTTTTTATATCTCCTCTCTTGGCTACAGACAAATACTTACCCTAAGCAATCAAAAACGACTACTTATTCAAAAGTCAAAGTTAAAAGTCACAGACCTGTATTCACTACAGAAGCATAAAAGCATTACATTTGCTTGTTGAAATCGAATCATCTCGCTAATTAACAGATTATATATGAGAAAATTAATCAGACACATATATGCAAAAGAAATTCAAAAACGGCGCAAGTATTGATAACTGCAATGTCATGAAAATATTAAAAATAGTTTAGAAAATCTCAATTGACGACTATCTATATATAAAAATAAACATATAAACGACATAATAAAATAAAATGATAACACGCAGACGTCCCTAGTGGGATAAATGTACATAACATATTATATAGAAATAAATATGTTGATGGTGATATATTTCGTAAGTTATTTTCACACTTGATTGACGGGAAAAGTTATTTGACTGTTTTGATATTTTTCTACGTATCCATAATATTTTTTTTGTAAGTATAAAATACGGCAATGATCTCCATTTAAATTAAAATTATCCTTATATGCAAAGAACCGAGATGGCCCAGTTGTTAAAACGCGTGCATTTTAACCGATGATGGCGGGTTCAAACCCAGGCAAGCAGCACTGAATTTTCGTGTACTTAATTTGTATTTATAATTGATCTCGTGCTCAGCGGTGAAGAAAAATATCGTCACGTGTGTATCCACCAACCCGCACTGGAGCAGCGTGGTGGAATGTCCTCCAAACTTTCTCCTCTAAGGGAGAGGAGGCTTTAGCCCAACAGTCAGGATGTTACTATTCTGTTATGTGCAAAGCAACCTGTTTCCCGAAATGAAGCAAAATTTCCGATCGTAAAGCACTCTCCGATGTTTCACCAAAGTATAATGCACAACTTATCATAAACTGTGCATTATAATTTATTCAAGTGAGATCTTGCAAGTACTTCTGAATATGAATATTACCAAATTTTTTGAACTTGACAATCAATAAGAAAGTGTAATACTTCTATATTGAATAAAGGAATTTGAGTTTGAGTTTGACCAGATAAACTTAACGGATCAGTAGGATAACATAGTTAACATACATACATATAGAACTGTCTTAATTTTTTTTTCGTTCACTTGGAAATAGTTCATATACCTTATACAGTAAGATAAGGTTCAGGTTTTTTCTAATTCAAAAAAAAAATTACCTTTATTTTGTGTAAAATAATTAAAACGGTAACATAATTTCAAGTTCATTGCAGACGTCAGAGGAATTATGTATTTATAATTAGAACAACAAAATAATACAAAAATATATCAAGTCTCATGCTTGAAACAATTGAGTGGCATTTTAAAATTAATTCATATTTGTAGAAATTGTTATGAAAAGTCAAAAAGCAATTATCATTAGTACGTGTCGTTTTCATCAGGCAATTAAAGTGATTATTGTTGAACGATAACATATTTCATGTGGGTGGTACACACCTACTGAATATTAAGTGTCGGTTTGTATGTTCGTTACACGATAACTGAATGTCAGGTCTTGGACTGCGCAAACCCGTTTGTGGTACTACCAACGCTATAAGCTGCGACACTTTGTTTTACTGTGTTCCGTATTTCCCATATCTTAGTTCCCGCGAGTTAATATTTTCACAGTTCTAATGTTTAGTGATACCACTTACCACCAAGTGGCCTACTTGAGCATGTACTGTCAACTTTATTAATTATATAAATGCAAGTTTGCTTAGTCACGCCAGAACGGCTGAACAAATCTGAATGAAACTTAGCACAGACATTATTGTCTCGAATAGCACATATACTTTATTCAAACCACAAGAGGAGCCAAATAAACAACATTTGACAGCAAATTGACGCGTGAGTGGCCGAGAGCTCGATTGATGTATAATATTCGCTATGGATTTGCGAAAAAATGGCGTTCTGTTCGTCGACGTAAGTGTTACTATTAGTAAATCGCATGAAATACGTAAAACAGAGGTTTGTTTATCTTTTTTCCTACTTCCATTGGAATAGGTTATAGGTTACTTTTAATCCCGGAAAAATATGCCCAACACTTGCAATTTACACGCGGGAGAGACCGCGAGTTGACAGATTGGACTTAAATAGAAAAAGGTGTATATTATAAATATTTTTGTAGTATTTTATTAATACAAAAAATAACAAAAATCACACATTTTATTAATAACGATCTCGACATAACTTCGCATCAGTGACGTGATTGGGCTTTAAGTTGTCATAATATATCCCGGCCTCATACTGTGAATTTCGTATACATTATACTACTATCATCGACTTGCATAATCCACATTAATATAATCATACATATATTATAAATGTAAAGTAACTCTGTCTGTATTGTAATTTTGGACATAGGCAAAAAAAAAACAATTGATACGAAATGAAAAATTACGCAGACGGAGTCGCGGAAAATAGCTTAACAAAAAACGTTACGTAATAATTAGTTTGTAATTATATCTGTGTAGGTACATACAGACAAAATTCTATATTTAAAAATCCATATTTAATTTAGATTATACTTGTACGAGAAAGCCATATTGGCTAGCAAGCAAAGGGCGTGTTACTATAGTCTTTAATCTTTCTCAATAAATGGACCCATGACGCTAAAAAATAATGTAAAATGTTAAAGCCTGACACAGGATTTTCAAACAAACAAACAAACAAACGGTTTACCCTTATAATACCAGTGCGTACACAAATATATTACATTCAAATGAATAATAAAAACTTGTATCTTGAATGGGTTTTAAAATCCGCTTAAAATACATATTACGTGCATAATAAAGTACGTACTTTACATAATATAATGTATTAATAGAATGCAAATACCTAATTTACTTTTACTAGAAGGAAATTATACGCTGCGTCCTAATATCCTGCGCATCAACGGATATTGAAACCCCATTCTAGTTTCCTCGACACGTAGTTAAGCATATATGTAAATTAATAAATTTCAAAAAACGAATTCTCGTTCAAGTGAATTCGCCGCAGGAGAGTTTTTATCTGTTTTAATGAGTATTAAAATAGACAAAAATTACTTGCTGCAATTATCGTATAGTTTTATGGTTTCCTGTATCTCAATGCCACGTTACTTTCATTAAAAAATCTTAAAACTAGGCGTTCAGTTCAAATTAACGATAAATGTTGGTTTTTTGTTGCGTCACATTTTTTATAATATTAACATGCACAAGTGAACCCGGTAACTACCGGTACTTGCTACAGAGCACCACCCCGTCCACCAACACACGTAATTTGTATAAAATAAACAGCATTAAAAGCATGCTCATAACTAGTATGCTCATTAATACAAAACTTTTAAACATTGCTAGTAAGCAGTATTTATTGCAAAGCAAATAAGTACTTCAACAGCCTTTGAGTTACTCGGTAGCGTGTGTATATCTTTATAGACAGACTATACTATTAGCCATGCGTTACTAATAAAATAAACGTTAAAAAAATATTGCAGTACTTAATGTCAAATTACTAAAGATTCAAAACGTTACGTACCCCGTAGTGCTTTACAACGTTGATTAGTAATATCGTAAACATATAATTGCCAAAACATAGCTTTTTTGATATTCGATTTTGATGTGATAACCAGACACGCGCACTTTGTACCATACAGACCGTAATTAAAAACTATGAATGTACTCTAATCAAATAAATTAGAATCGATTATTGGGTCGTTAATAATTCATACACCACAAAGTTTCCATGGTAGTTCGTTACGGGGAATTTAATATTAGTAACATTGTAAGTTTACGACCATCTCAAATGGTACAATTGACGCCAAAATTAATATATTATGACAACGCCGGCTTTGAAATAGTATAATATTACCCGACTTTAGAAAAAGGCGATCTTTTTAATTCGGCTAGCTGTTTACAATTTCGTCG
This sequence comes from Vanessa atalanta, assembly GCF_905147765.1. Taxonomy (NCBI): domain Eukaryota; kingdom Metazoa; phylum Arthropoda; class Insecta; order Lepidoptera; family Nymphalidae; genus Vanessa; species Vanessa atalanta. The sequence continues at coordinate 515,239 of NC_061885.1, forward strand.
TTGATTTTAATAATTTTATGGAGTTATCTTTTGATTTATACTATCGACGAGACAATTATACAATTCAAGTTTAAAAATTTAAAAATGTATGCATCATAAGATACATATATTTTTAATAATTCATAAAATGTGTAAAGGTGCTAATAAATGGGGCGCAGCGATCGTTTACGAGCGCGTAACAGCGTTATAATTTAAAAGTTTCGCCACGACAGGCGAACGAACGCTTAGCCTTATAGCAGAGCACCTTGGCCGCAATAACCGAAGAAGTGCAGATTCGAATCCTGCAATGTCGTTACTATGGATATGAATCTCATGAAATACATTCATTTCATACTTATAAAAATACAATTTATATTTAAGTCGAATCAAATCAAAATATTCTTCAATAAACTATCTCTCGATTCGTCTTGTTACAGTATAAGTACCTAATAACATATGAAGCTGCCACCGGTTCGGAATGGAGATTCTTCCGAGACGAACCAAGAAATTTCGTAGATTCGTATCTATCGAATGTACACTGGTATGTTAGTAAAATTGAATTATTATTATTCCAGAACTAAAAACAACGAATACCAAACGTAATACAAGATATAATAAATATTTTTTCGTAATTAAAGTTGACATTTTCGATATAGTTATACTTATCTACATATATAAAATAATATTTTAGTGGTAAACTTTAACAATCATAAAACATTTAATTTTATTAAAGTTTTATGAACCTTCACAAACAAATAAAAAAGTCATTTCCTGTAAATACTTAATTAAAAACATTAAAAATCCTATCAATACAACGTTCCTGTCACGGAATTTTAAAACGTAGACATTATCATAGAATAGCGAAATATTCGGTTAATTTCATACATATTTATTACAATACCTTTTTGGATTAGGACCTTATGAGTACATCATTCAGAAGAATAATTACCTGAAAAAACAAAAAAATAATAATTAGGTACATACCACACATGTATACCTATAATAAAACTGTATATTTTTGGTGTTAGCGGTACCACCCACTCATCAGATATTCTACGGACAAACTGCAAAACTTAGTATTGTTGTGTTCCAGTCTTCCAGGCGTACGGAATGGTTGATATTTCTTACGGAGCCAATGTTAATGGGCGATCGTGACAACCATAAATTTGGTGGGACGATTTAAATAGACTGTCATTGTCAAAATACTTAAATTTGAATTTGGAACATTTGGTTAAGATTGTATTGTACCCGATTTAATCTGTAAAGTTTTTAAAAAGTCGTACTAAATAAAATATAAATAAAAATTAAGTAAAATAAAATCAAATTTATATGGCTATGCGATATTACTCCTATATTGTTCCGATATTGGATTGCCCGTTAATTGAGGAAGGTTAAATAGATCTAAAATTCAAGGTAAAACCTAGATAGCCCAGTTGTAGGGCACGTAAATCTTTATCCGAATTTGCAGCTTCAAATGCGGCCGAGCACAACTACATTTTCATGTGCTTAATTTGTGTTAATAATTCATCTTGTGCACGAGGATGAAGGAAAACACTGAGCCGAAACCCAGATGTCACAGGATCCAACATGTGCTCTCATTTGGGAGAACTGTAGTGGATTAAGCCTTAAAACCTCCTCCATCTTTGCGTAGCAGTTAAATTCAGTTATTAAACTAAGTTTAATATGGATAAGTACCACAGCGTTGTGCTGATATGTAACAATAGCTATAAAGTCGATTCCAACTGTTTTACAGAACTTGTGTTGTAAACGAAAATTACAAAATTCAATGAAGTGATTCGAGTACAAATTGAACAAGAAACAGCGTTCAAATACATCGCGAGAGTATGTACGTAGCGTTATATTTAACCGCCAAACAAAAGAGTCTGCGGATCGTTAAGGAGGCATTGTAAATAAATAACAGGCAAGCAAAATAATTCCGCTCGTACTTCTGAACCAGCTGCGAACTCGACTTGCACACTTGTAAACGAGATCCAACTAAACTCTCTCGAATTACTCGGAGATCTTTATGTCGGAATTATATTATTTTTAGAGAATACGCGTAACATTTATAGATGAAAACATTTGAATTTATAATGAAATTTTTAGAGATTTTTTTTGGGCAATTTAAATTTTAAAGAAATAAACCGCATACGGTACAACTACGTTATGCAAACCAAGTGACCTTTATTTAAGAAGACTCAGCAAAAGTACTCTCTCATTCTTTAATTATTATTATTTATAGTAGTAATTATTAATATTATATATTAGGTTGTATGTCCACAGACTGGCGTTCACAAAATGGCACATTTTACGAGATATATTTCTTAATGGCGTTTCCCCTCCTCAATCGCAACTTAATAGTTATATACCAATAACTATGTTTTAATTAATATATTCTGCATATATTATTATAAATTGAATATTTTTATTATTATTATAGAATTCTCTTTTAATAATATTAAACTTAAGGTAGCACTGAGAAAACGGCCTCAAATGTAGATTCAACCAAGACCATCACTAATCCTTAGCATTTGCTTGACAGAATATCAATGACAGATATCGGTGAAGCGGGGCTGTAAGGATCATGTAACTCCTGCGGACTTCGAAAATCATTAGACTGGCAAAATAGAAACCTTTAGATATGACTGAGAGGTACACTACTCGAATACCCACGCTAGAATATTACCGTATTCACATTATGCATATATTATGTTACTACAAAGGAAAGCAAATACGACAACCTTATTCATAAAAACGTGAGCCAAATACTAGCTGGTATCAATAAGAAGGTTGGTTACCAGGCACTGGGTATCGCATGTCATGTAAATAGAATGACAATTGGGAACGTCATGGAAACGTTATTTAATATGCTATTATAGGGAACGAAACTCAATAATTTATTCAAAAGCGATCAGTGATTTTATTCCCAAAAATAGTATGAAAGCTACGGACAGCAAGAAGCAAGAAGTTTTAGCATTAGGAACACCCACACCCATCCAGAACTCAACAATACTAAGTACTGCTGTTTGGCGGTATGATGAGTCACCCACACATCCACAACGCCATTTTGGCTTTACACAAAACAAACTACAAGTAAATTTCACATAAGAAAAATTAACTGTAGTAGAATTCGCTTCTAAACTACTCCGTATAAGAAGAAGTCTTAGCTATGGCGTAACCTGTATAATCCATTTCTTTTTTTAATATATATAAATACTGCATGAACATTATGGATAACTATATGTTGTATGAATTCAATACGCCTTATATATTTACGACTCTTAGTCGTGCAGTATCAAGTCTAATAGATATCCAAACATCGTCAATAAGGTTCCCAATTCCATTAATTCTATAATTTAAATTATATTTATCACTTCAACTAAGCTAATAAACGGATCTTAGTTTTAATTCTAGTAAAACTCATTTAAACTATCCCTGGTCTTGCATATTGTATTCTCACAGAGCTGTTAAGCAGACGATATAGTCTCGCCACCTGGCGTCGCTCGCGATCGATACGTCGCGACTACGTGGAAGTGCTCCTCTAGGGCGCCGAGTTTTCATTTAAAAATCGCCCGGAAGTTAGACAATACCGCTGTTCCATGGGAAAATGACCCCCATTACTTAGATATAAGGAGCAAAATTGAATATATAAAATCTCAGACAACGATATGGAAATTGCATTCATACATTTTGTATTTTGCTGATTTATTTAAGGGTATATCCGTAAACTGCATGAAAACGTTATAAAAGCAGACGTTAGCATGAAAGCGTAAAAAGTTATACGTATGTAGCCTAAATCTCCAATATTAGACGGCTTTGGAGTACGGGCTTATGTTCAGAAATGTTTGTCGCTAAAGGACGTACTATTACATAATACAAACTCATTGAAATATTACCTATTCCAAAAAAAATTACCATCATATATAAACGCATCTTTATTATCTAATATACATATGTATTCAGTTGTGTCATTTAGTTTAAAAAAATACACCTAATGGTCTAAGAGCCAGTGTTCCGCAGACTTACAGTATAATAGCAAACACCATACTAATGCCTGTTATTTGGCTCAATCTAGTAATGTTTTAGATAAAGCAAAGAAAACAAATAAGCCTAAGAGATCCTTTGAAATGTTAAATATTAATGAAGGTTTTCGCACACATTTATCTTCTTCCCTCCCTAAAGATATGTCATGATTTCATTTCATTACCCTCTGGAGATATACTTTATGCAGCCCAACAAAACCTTCCATAATGAAAATACCCAGATGTATGACAATACGTGTTGTCCGTGTTGTCACTAGAAATGTAATAACCGCCTTATTCCATTACAATTAGGGTCAGTTTTGTAAAATACCTATGTTGATATTCAAAATTACTTCACATTTTACGGATACGATGAAATTGTAACCTTTCAGGAAGATAACGTTGACAACTGATTAAGATTAATGACAACATTTATAAGACAAACGACGAATACGTCGCAATTAACGAAGATTTGTCCGGAGAAGTAAACTTTTTTAAATCAAACAGGTGACCATGTCTCTAGAACAATGGGTTTAAACGAAATAACTGTAAACTATCAGCAGTGACGAGGTGTGATAAATCAACATATAACGGAGTCTGATGTGAAAAAGTGTCGCTAACCAGAAACTATTGTTAGTTTATTGACTTAACCTGATTCTTGTAACAATAATATGTATGTCATACAACTACTTGTCTCGGCTACCTCGTTAGTCAAGTGACTAGCTCATGACGCACTCGTGAGTTCAAACCCTGGATCGAGCTAAAAAAAAAGTTACTAGATTTTTCGGTCAAGAAATTCTTTGTAGCAGCCGGAAATTTGGTCATTGATCCTGTGCCTCTCCTTCTGAAATATTGAATAAATTTAGATTGAACCTATTGGTTGCCTATTGCGTCATCGGCTACCATCGCCTATTTACCATTCAGATAAAAATAAACCGGACTTTGATCTCCGTTTCAGATACTGGACGTTATTCTGACAACTTAAATTCCCTTCATGTTTTAATCGTAAAATAGAACAAAATAAAGGTGTGTAATTACTTACACTGTAATGTAACGTGGTACATGCGTGAGAAGAGTTGTACTTCTTCAGCGTTATTCAAAATAATTAATATTAATAATGTAAGTACTAATTTTATTAACGTTATATTAATAACAAAATTATTGTTATATATTAGATGTAATTTCTAATAAAATAATCATTGAAAAATAAGATAAATTGTGAAGTTGTATATTTAAAGGGACTGGGACTTAACTAGTCGTTAAGCGAGCAGCTACAACGTGCAGTTTTGATGTCAACTGGGATTCAAAATTCACTATAATTTTTTTTATTACGCGCCAAAGGAATTATAACATAAGTTGATTTTTTATGGCATAAGGCTGGCGGACGAGTATATGAGCCACTTGATGGTGAGTGATCATCATCGCCCATGATCATAGGCGCTGTAAGAAATATTGACCATTCCTTACATTGCCAATGCGCCACCAACAATGGGAACTCATCCTTTAAAGCGGAACACAACAATACTGAGTAGGTACTGCTGTTTAGCGGTAGAATATCTGATGAGTGGGTGGTACCTGAGAATCGCGCTTTCGTATGTTTGTCACTAAATAAAGCTTGAATATATGTATTTCTTATGAACATAGTTACATAAATCGTTAAATTACGAGTTTAAGCGTTGAATTACATTCGCATAGACCACTGATATATACTTAATATATAACTGCGAATTGCGAACGCGATGTCTATTATTTATATGGAACATCGGAACAGCTGCAACAGATTATACAAATTATATTCAGTAATTTATTGAATAATGTATAGTTCTAAAATAATTGATAAAGCGCTACAGCGCTGACTGAAAGCAGCTGGCGAGATGTTTATTCAAAGCAAGCGCGAATGTTTCGAGATATTGTTAGTCAAATATCAAATTGACTATTCAGTTTTACTTTATTTACTTTTTGCTAGTACTAACTAAGGTACCAATCCACCTGCCTCACTGTGATAACTATAACTTAATAATTAAAAGACTAAAACACTCGCCATATTTAACTTTATAAGAAATTAATCACATTAAACTTCAGTGGGACCTGTCAAGATGAGAACCCGCGATCTTCGTTTAACAATTGACACCTACGTCCCCCTTTATTGATAGACGTACCCCATATAAACACCCCAGTCCACAATCGATCTCGAACAAACACACTTCGAATTTATATTAGTAGAGACAGGTGGATTATAGAAAAGAAAATTTGTTGCTTCCCTAAGCATCCAACGAAAACGAGAGATCAGTTTATTTGAATGTATCCTATAACGGATCTTTAGTATATTATGTTGCTAGCAATATCTCACATCAACTATTAACGAGTACGCCAGTGGACGCTCGACGTCGGTGCGAGGTAATCCAATTAATTGACTAATGCAATTATACCAGTTTAATGCGTTGAATCACAACCCATTAAACAGATTGTATCGCCTCATCGGTACACTTTATACGGAATACTGTATTTCACTTATTTATATTCACATATATAAGATAACTACATACAATATGTTGGTATAGAATGTAAACTGTTTCACAGAATATCCTCTAATAATTGTACAGCTCATACATAAGAAGTGTGTATGTACAACAACAATCAAAATATTCGTCTCTTATTCAAAATTATTTCAATACCCCATTTGCAGTTAAAGCGCTTGCATCTTGGGGTAGTAGTGCAATTTTTTTTATTAAAAGTTTACACTACGCGGGCAGTCGTTATAAAGTTATTTTATTTTTTTACAAAATAAGGATTTAATTTCAATAAAATACCTACAGTGTACTCTTTATTTACACATATGTATATATAATATTATTTATAGTAAGGAATTTAATACAAAAATATAATTATGACAATTTCATCAATTTTAATGAATGAATTATTATAAAATAATCATCAATCTCGTGGTGTAAGGTATAGATATTTAGGGGCGTCTGCCTGACGCCCATCCTCTTCGGGAACGCTATTGTTGGCGCTAAGTGCTGATGCTCTCACGGGCTGAGACGGGTTATACATTCTGTGGAACTAAACGGCTACTTACCATTAAGGAATAGGTTTTACAAGTAGTACATAAATTCGCAAATAAATTAAACTATCTCCAATTTGTTTGCGCTTATCGACTAATATTTATATTTAATTTACCAATTCGTATCTAAAATTGTAATCTAAATTCAGTTCAGCAAACATATCCCGAATCACAGCACAATTTATTGCGAGTTATTAAAGTCGGTACAGTAAGTACGGTAGATTCCCCTTTATGCAAACTTATTCCATCACGCTTCCATCGTTGGTTCAATAGAGATGCGGCAGATTTTCATCATTCGTAAAGAATCCGTACGCGGAAAATAATAATAGTTTTAATCTACATTTTTGTCTATCTACAGAATATACAATTTCAATAAGAAAAAAATACTACATATTTGAAATGAAAAATCTAAATCCGATGTTTAAAATGAGAAAGTTTTTTCCTTAATAATAAAAGCTACGAAGCGGCGACCGGTAACGACATATCCGACTTAAACAAGGTTTTTTTTTTAATCACTATAATGATCGTAGAACTTTTGTAGCAGCCAGTACATTGGACAAGTTTTTCATCTTTATTTTTTTAAAAGAATTATTATTTTACGAAAATAATTTTCATCATAAAATGCGCTTTGACGACCCAAAAATTGTAGAACATTTCTTAGACATATTACATGTGAAATTTCCTCGACAGAGGTAAATTATTGACACATTGTTTTGCTAGTATTTATAGAAAAAAATCCCCGTTCATTTGAATGATTGCTATAATTGTTTTAAAAATAGAACGCTCTTATACAATGATTGAACTGAAACAATGTAAGTACTCAATCCCAAGGATAAGAGACCAGAGTGTAACGATGCGCGATATCATTCGAGCTTAGAGTACTCGAGTTTGCTCGCGTTGATTTTAACGAGGAAATATATGGAATAAAGAGTAACGGCCCAGTGGCCAGGAGAGGTGAATGTTAACCGAAGATTGTTGGTTCAAACAGCTCTATCGAGATTTCATCAGCTTGAAAAATTATGATCGTGACAAATCCTGCTTGTATCACATTAAATTCTGTCATATGAGTCCACCACCATCCACCACCATCTATAACACTTTGAGCTCTTAAATTCATTAACAAGTATAAGTTTGTTACGCGAAGCTTATAAACTTGTCGAGTGATTAGTTAAACATCAATTAAGATAACCCTTTATGTCGTCATTGATTTGACATTAGCGAGCATTGTTTGAATTATCACTTAATACCTTCGAATTCACAATTACATCTAAGTACGCAAAGCAAAAACCATTGGAGGTGAATTAATAAAATTTTACATAAAGACAGATACAGTATCCCGAGTTAACATACTGAATAATTTTTATCTCGGTATAATGCAAGCGTTCTAAAGAGAAAAGGGAGAAGGGGTCAGAACGCGACAATTAAGCGGCCGCAGCGCTTTTATTTTTATATATATTTACAGAAGTCTACCGAGACGGTAGAAATTCGAGCGTAGTACATTCTTTACAGTGTCAATATGTTGGGCAGTTAAATGCAAGATTGATGTCTATTTATCTTTAATCAAAGCACATACTCATAAAACTGAATATATGAATATAACCCATTGTAGTTGCCTGACCTGAAAAATATCTTAAACCAACCAAACTTTTTAAAGAAAAATCAGTATTTTTTGCTGTTTGGACTTAACGTGGAGAACCCTAGACTATATCGAACCAATGCTTTTAGCTAAAAGGTACGTAGTTTATGGACTGTAAAATGTTTACGCAGATCATGAAGGCGGGTCATGAAACGCACTCATTCGATTTGTAATGGATATTACATTATCGATTGTTTGATCACGCTAGTTTTTTATTGTAAGGTCTTGTTTAAAGGCTTTTATTTGTCGTAATGATACTGATGTAACGCTCGATCTTCGTACACTCATGGTCTGTTTGGTCTGCAAATCCGAAACGTTAAACAATTTTTTCTTTTGCATTCCAAAACATGAAAGTGAGACCTCGCCATATTCAGGTTTCAGGCTACTACTAAGCATAGCTGAGGTTTATGTATATAAATATTCCCTATTTGTTGTAGTTATTAGGTACAGATTTATTTTACACGGTGATAGCTTTGTGCAAGCCCGTCTGGGTATTTCACCGTATTTTCGACCGCCAAGCAAAAACACATCGTTATGTTCCGCTATGTAAAGGTTGAGTGAGCCAGTGTAACTACAGGCACAACGGACATAACATCTTAGTTCCCAAGGTTGGTGGCGCATTGGTTTTGTGAGGAATGATTTATATTTCTTACGGCGCTAATGAATATGGGCGATGTTGGCCACTTACCAAAAGGGAGCCCATTTGCTCGTTAGTCTGGTTAACATATCAAAAAAGTCCTTTTAAGACAGAATTCACATAAATATTGCCCAAATTTACGTCTACCGACGAGGCAATAAGGACTCGAGTCGTATATCAGTATGGACTTACGACGTTCCTTTCCTCAACTCTAATGATATGACAGTGGTACTCGTAATTGTTTATTTAATTAACATCATTTGAGTACATAATCTATGTATAAAAATATGAATCAAAAAGAAATGAAATAAATAACTGTATTAACAGTTAAGTTCAAGATTTTTTAAGTAACGACAACGAACAAATTACGATGTTAGTTTTTTACATCGCATCGTGTGAATGAGGTCGAAATTTTATATATCTGGTAAAAAAAAAACGTTTGGAAGATTTGATGCTACACACTAATATACTATTTTTTTAATTAATTCATTTGTTGACAGACACACGAATAACATATACTCCTTATTACACTCCGATTACTAATATATGAAATAATATAAATATATGAAAAGAAATTACATAAAAAAGACCCTACTCCCATGAAGACTATAAATTTCAAGTTAATAAAGTTCGATTTACTGACTAATCGAAATAAAAATATATGATACTAAAGGCATATAAGTACATAGCAAAGATAGCATTATGGTTATGTAATGAAGTACATAGCAGTACAAGTAGGTACATAAACGTTTTCACCCCAACCGTAATCACAAAATGAAATCTCTATAAGTACCGACCCAATTTATTATCAGTTATGAATTATCGAAATTATCATATGCAATTTTATACTTAAACACAAATTCAAGTAACATTTATTTCACTTGTTGCTATTATCTAGACACGCGGTAGCGTGTCAGCCAAGTTCTAGTAACAGAACTGGCGAGTAGCACCGTGTAATATTACACGAACCATTTGACCTCCTCATAACTCAAAAACTATTTGACATAAATGTGTCAAATTTGGCTCATATATTGAGACTCGCGAGATACATATGTGTTCCAAATTTCATAAACGCATCTCAAATGGTTATTTAGATATTAACGTCTAAAAATCGTCATTTTTATCACTGACTGACCTATAGATCAAAACTATATCCTACTTCCAGGTGACCTAGAAAGTTCAAATTTGGCATGCAGGTAGATAATTAGGCCAATATAAAGGAAAAAATCTGAAACTGGCAATTTTTTATCATTTTATTATAATTTTTCATTTTATTAGGTCTATTAGGAACACTTATATACTCAGTTCCTGTAATAACTGCAATAAAAAAAATGATGTAAGAACCAGCAATCAAAACTTATGACAGCCGGTCTTAATGTGGATTTTAAGGTCTTCACGTGAATATATAACAAGTTGAATACCACCCTTAAGTTTTTTATATCCAAATATTTCCGTTTTATCACTTATGAGTATAGCCGACTTTCGTATTTATTACGTTATTAACTAGCATTTAGCGCATATCAATGGTGCAAAATAATTATACTTTACTTAAAAAAATAATAATAATAGGCATTTCGGTACACGGCGCACGACGCGACGCCGGAGCAGCGGGATAGGAGCGTTGCGATTAAACCTTAACGCGGACGTGTCTGAGCGAGTGGCAACCGCGCTCATAAGAATTATTTCAATGACTTCTTTTGTCGTTGAAGACAACAACCAAGGTATATATCATAATATTTAACTTGGCTCTCATTTTTACATTTATGTTTTTGATGGGATGTACAATTTAACTAAGCAAGCGGAAGGAAACTGTCACAATGAACCTTCAAACCGAAATCTACTTTAATACAAAAATACAGCACATAATAGCTACATACCTAAAGACTAAGAAACTACTGCTATTAATGTACACTTTGAAATCTTCATTTAACAAGATAATATTAAACGTAAAACAACTACCGGTTCCAGTAACCTAACTCTATTTCACAAATTAAATGTCTTAGATATAATAATATCGTTTACCTTCCAAAAACGAAATCAAAAGCTCAACCACAGGCAAACATTTTTCACATGCTTCGGTTGAGGGTAACGCTTCAGATATTGAAACTGTTTTTATCCTACAAAAAAGAGCTGTCCGGTTTTTTATAATGTTGGAGCTCGAGACTTCTTTCAGAATGTTTTCGATAAAGTGTTTATACTTATAGTTCCTTCACAGTATGTTTACAACGATATTATGTGTAATCACAATAATATAAATCTTTTTGAAAGAAACGGTGATAATCATTGTATAGACACGAGGAGGAAAGGTAAACTAATAATTAAACTAATTTCCGACGTCGCAAAGTTAATACATCCTTCCTGGGACAAGATTATTTTTAACTTTGCCTATTATATATTTTAAAGCTCATTTTAAAAAAAGAACCATTGATAAAAAAGGCATATTAATCAATACAAGATTATATTAAAGAAAAAAAAAATTGTAATTTACTAATATACTCTGTAAATAAAATGGTGAAAAAGAGTAACGATTGATTTACTTTAGGAAACCTTTACATTTAATTAAATACTGTACACGAAGATTCAATTCATTTTATGAGCCAACTTGAATAACGAATATTTTGATTTATAATTAACATTTATAAGGACATGACACTTCTAGGTCCCTAGGTTCTAAGGTCGAAACATTGTTGAGGTTTTATTCATTGTATAATAATACGATGCCGTTTCCGTGATAAATATTTCATTGCATTGTGAAACTACTTTACATATCAATGGCAGGGCATGGGGCTGAGCGACGCGCTGCAGTCAGCTGCGGTATGTCATTGATTTCGATAATATTAATGTTACACTTTAGGTATGGTATTATATTGTGACGCTACCATTAGGAATTTATACTTACAAGGAAATAAATAATATCTAGATTCCAAAGTGTTTAATTAGCAAATTGTTTTAATATGACAATTACACAGATTGTATTCTGTGATGAGTATGAGTATTCTGTTATGAAAGTTTATTTTGTCTACTAGCTACCCTTTCTGGCTTCGCGACTTAAGAAAATTTAATTCTTAAGAAACATTCTTAATTTTTTTTGAGCCAAGAAACTTTCCCAGGCGTACGGAGAACAGCCAAAGTTTCATTACAATCGAGAGAATGGTTTGATAATAAATAGAGAACAAACATCAAAATATATTATTCTGTTTAAAACAGAATAATTTCTAAGAACAATATATGAGTTACGAATTATAAAAAACAGAATTCACATTAATGACCCACAGTTACTCCACAGAAGGTTAGTGGTCTAAGAGCTAAGATTTTTTGAGCGCATAAAGTTAACAGTTGTCCGAACTTTGATAAATAATTAAAATCAATGTATTATTTCTACTGTACTCGATCTTCTTACAGTACATAATTACAAGTTATTGAAGCGCACGAAAATTTCGGTCAACGATCAATATACTCGAGGAAGAATTTTAGTAACAATTCTAAAATCACTATAAAAAAAATTAGATATACAGCAAGTTGTCGCCCGCGGCATCAAAAAGAAATCAAAATATTAATACGCAAAAAAGAATGCATTGGACTCGACGTCTAATTACACAATTATATGACTCATACATTCAGAGGGAACTCCCGTAATAATATAAGGAGGGTAAATAGGTGATATTAACGGTAACTATTTTAGGAGGGTTTTAAAATACTCGTATATATAAGTGCGTCACGAACGAACCCACGTAACGGTTACCCTTAACCATAGGGCGAATAACTGTCCGATAAAACAAACCCATTTTTCATCAGCGATTATAATCTACTAAACAAATGAAGTCGAAATATACGTCTTTCAAATTGGCTCTTATAAGCACATTGATATCTTAATCTTACAAGATTACATGAAATGTAAAGGTATTGTAGTATATTTTCACGATGTATAATATTTATTGTATATGTTACTGTAAAAGCTCAAACTACGGTGAATCTTAATATTTTCCAGTAAATGTCCATAAAACTTTGGGATTCGAACTTTAACCATTATTCACTTTGTAAATCTTAGTATTTACATGTTAGATTAGGTTAGGTTGGAATGGTAAAAGTCCGAAAAAGTCGTCCCTTTATAATAAATACTAACCTTTACCAACTCATGCCGGTAAATCTAAGGTTTTACTGGAAAATCTTAAGATTTACCTTAGTTCTAGCTTTTACAGTAACATATATATTATATTCGTGTTAAGCGCGAACATAGCCTTTCAATCATCTCGTCTGACAGCTCGCGTCAAAGGCAGGTGCAATTCTGTCAAAACTCTGCCGGTTATTTGTTGTGAAAATGAAACTTAACTTTATACACTTAAGTGAGAGTAGAGTAACATCAGCGACGAGTATTGTTCCATGAAAGAGGATTGACTTAAAAATGTTTTAGCCTTAATAGCTCAACGGTAAACGGACCATCTAGCGATAGCGATAGCGATGATAGCCACAGGTTTGGACTTCTTGGACAATGTCCTCCACGAAAACTAACTTTAATCTTAAGATTTTATGTTAAATTAGGAATATTAGTTTACTTGACAGGTATTTTTAATAAAAATATCATGAAATATTACTAGAATAATACCATCTAAATATTAACTACTATCGGTTAATAGAAAAATAATAAAACAGTGTTATTCCAAGAATCTGTATAAATAAAATATAGAAATTTATGTAAATGATGATTAAATTGAACAAAACTATGTGTCAAATTACAATATTTTCAAAGTCTCTCGATTACATTTAATGAATTAAATGTTAATTTAAAACCTTAACCGACTTAAGAGAAATAACTTCTTCCAATGTTTAATAGTGATGTACACCGCCATCATACTTCGTATGTATTTCTTTTTTTTTTTTCATAACAAAAACATTGGCTACGATGTGGATTTTTTGCGCCAAGTATATTTATATATAATTCCATGTAAGTTGGCAATTGCTTCTGTTAATTTATTAGAAATGTAACTTGGCGAAATTATACATATACATGTGCTACTCGACGAGACATTATTACTTTTTCCAAAACAATTCAACATTTTACGAGGTTGTAAAATTGTGCACGGTGTTACGGTAGTTCCAAGCTTCTATAACTTATTCTAGCTCCATAGGACAGGAATAGTTCGAATTTCTCGGTTTTCGGTTGAAAGGTAGGTGAGTCAGTGTAATTAAAGGCACGAGAGTCATAGTATCTCATCAACATTGTCTTTGGGCAGCAACAGAACCATCAAGTGGCCAATTTGTCAGCAAAAATCAAGGAAATTTTTACTCTTAAATTGTATTCAGAGCAGTATACTGAAGTGCTAAATTCTAACAGACGACAATGCGACACCAAGGTATTGTTTAAAAGCGATTGTAATTTGAATAAGGAGTTAAGAATTAAGCCATCAATCAAAATCAGTTCTGCTCCAGTTCCTTATAAGGTTGTATAGTAGTGTCCTGATGTCATGGTTCTGTTTGGAAGAAAATAACAAAAGTAATAAAATGAACTAAAAACAACTGATGAATCTTCAAACATTTAACGACGACATAGATTTTTTTGTAACTTTCAATATGTCATTAAAATATCGAGATGATAAGCACAGTTACTATCTCTCTATTCATTTATAGATAAAATAAATAATTGATTATTTTTATAATAAATAGCCATTTACAGAGTATTATGTAAAAGCATCATTCTCGCTGTCCCCATAAACTATTTGCAGTAGCGAGGCCGCGCGTGTAGACCCGTCATTATCTAGGCCAGCCTTGTTAGGCACCCTGGTATAGCGGCTATATTTTTATATACATATTTTTTATTACATACACTAAATATTTCTATGATAATCATATTTATATTAATACAATTTTGTGGCATAATACTTTTTTCATATATATTATACCGGGGCTGGTTTACATATGGGGAAGCGTCCAAATATGTCCAGTATTTAATTAGGGGTAAGCTCAAACATCGTACATATTATAAAATAAGGCCTCCCGCCGCGGCTGTACGCGATAAACTACCAAACGGATTATATAGTTTTCACTAATGGACGGAGTGATTCGCGAGAAAGATTGAGGTGTATAATACGTTAAGATTATGTGTAAATTAACTGACATGTGATGTTGATTCTTGAAGTTGTCGGCATAAAATATTATGAAATAAATAGAGATGTATAATATGATATAAACGTTTTATTCTACCCGCGCGACGCCGGGTCCGGTAGCTAGTTATGAAATAATCATTCAATCAAAATATACTTCATGTAAGTAGGCTTTTGCAAGTACTTTTGAATAATCATATTTTAACAATATTAAAATATGATTACAGTTAACAACGGTTACTATCTACCTAGAATAACGTTAAGTCTAAATGGTTACTATTTTATGTATATTAAGCCTATTTATAACTATTTCTAACTTGCCCAACTGATTTATTAATAGCCTAAATGCATGCGGGGTTTTAGGATTATAGAAATGAACACTTTACCCATATGAATAGACTTTGCGGAGACAAAATTTGATGTTACAAGTTTTCCTTAAGTACTCCTCGTTCATAAAAACGAATAGAACGGAAAACCTTCTCTTTTGGAGTTGGTTAAAAATGTATATACTTTAATTTATGACCTACACAGTTTTATGACTGACACAGAAAATTACAAGATGGAAAATTAAACTCTATATATTTTTAAGATTTCAAATAAATATAGTTCTTACATAAATACTATAGTAAACATTTCATTGTCATAATATACAACAGAGGCCCAGTACTTCACCAGTGTTGAGTTTTTTTTAATAAACTAAGAAAAATTATGTCACCAGTCAAGAGTGCGTAAGCTTTAACATTTTCGCGGCAAGGACGAGTACGGCCACGACCATAAGACCAAAATGTATGGAAATAACATAATATGTATTCAGTTTATCACATGGCCAACTATTGACTATTGGCAATATCTGTGGCGAACATATACTTGACATTGTTCTTCGACCAATAGACAGACGATTCATTTGGACAAACAATTCGCCTTGTCTCTTGGTTAAGTGCTTGCGCCGTGACTGTTTCTGAAAATCTACGTATCACGAATACTTTAGACAATGTACCAGTGTAGAATATGTTTTTTCTTCTTCTATCTAAAAATCGTATTCGATCGTCCCCAAAACGTGAAGCGGGAAGGAAGTACGTAAGACTAATTGGCACCTAGTACGTCAGAATACTCTAAAACCAGCGGTACCGTCTATGTCCTTGGAGAGCGCCACGGGATCGCTTGCGCATGCGACCGTGACACCCCGATCCTTGTGGGTGGTACGTTAAAGGCTCTGTTACCAATACATTAACATTTTAATTTATTACTTACTTTACGCGAACTTAACTTTATGACACATGCAATCCACAAGGGACCCGTATCGTTTGAACGTCATATCGAGTTACTAAAGCAGAAAAATATTTTTTTTATAATATATTATAACACATGTTATTCTAATTAAGTTATTTATAAATATAATTAATAACAATATAATAAATATTAATAACAATGCATGAAAGTTGAGGCGGGTAAGGCGTTATGTAGAGATGAGGATATAAAAGAGCGATAGAAGATTTATTTTGAAAAGCTCATGAATGAAGAGAATGACTGGAATAGTATTCTCCAAGAGGCACAAGTAAATAAGGAATAAGTAAGAGAAATAAGCATGGATGAGATAATGACAGCAGTCAAAAGCATGAAAAATGGGAAGGCTTTGGGTCCAGATGACATACCAGTTAAAGTATGGAAGGTGTTAAAGACTGACGGATGCATGTGGTTGACTTTATTCTTCAATAAGTTGTTGCATGAAGAAACCATCCCTCAAGAATGGTGCAGTAGTTCGCTAGTGCCCATCTTCAAAAATAAAGGGGACGTACAGGATTGCAACAACTATAGAGGAATAAAGCTCATGTCACATACTATGAAAATATGGGATAAGGTAATAGAGAGAAGATTGCGAGAAGAGAGTGAAATTGCCCAAAATCAGTTTGGGTTTATGTCAGGTCGAGGGACAATGGACGCTATTTTTGCACTCCGCAAATTGTGCGAGAAGTACAGACGTGCTCACAAGAACCTGCACATGGTATTCATTGATCTCGAGAAAGCCTATGATAGGGTGCCTCGTGAAGTGTTATGGTGGGTATTGAAAGAGAAAGGTTTGCCTGGGAAGTATGTGGAGTTAGTCCGTGCTATGTACCCCCTGTACCTACGTCCGATCGTCTGCCGGCAACACCGACCAGTTCAGTGTGGCTGTAGGGTTGCACCAAGGGTCGGCTCTAAGTCCTTACCTCTTCCTGCTGATTATGGACGCTCTAACGGCGGACATATAGGAGGAGGCACCCTGGTGCATGCTTTTTGCCGACGACATTGTACTGGTTGGTGAAGATGGACCTGAGATCCAGAGCAGATTGGAAGATTGGCAACAGAAACTGGAGAATGTTGGCTTGAAAATCAGTAGAACGAAGACTGAATACATGTTCTGCGATTTCTGCGGTCTCTCCGGTCCTGAAGCCATAGCGCTTGATGGCGTAGCCCTTCCAGTCTGCTCCGACTTCCGGTATTTCGGTTCACTCATTAAAGGCGATGGCGAAATAGATCGAACGGTAAAGCAAAGGATTAACACAGGGTAGATGAAATGGCGGCAGGTTATGGGAACAATTTGTGACCCCCGTATTCCCCTTAGACTTAAGGGGAAGATCTATAAGACCATGGTCAGACCTGCTGTTCTATATATATATATATGGATCAGAGTGTTGGGCTATAAAAGGGATGACTGAAAGACAATTGCATGTGGCGAAGATGAGAATGCTGATAGCAATGTGTTGTGTTACGCGAATGGATAGAGTAAGGAATGAGTACATAAGAGGAAGTTTGAAAGTGGAACCGGTAACCGAGAAGCTATCTGGAAACCGACTGTCTTGGTATGGTTTTGCGGAGGAATGAGGACCATGTTGTGAGAAAGGTTTTGAGTATAGATGTGGATGGATTTAGAGGTAGGGGACGACCCAAGAAACGATGGATGGATTGTGTGAAAGACGATATGGTTAGAAAGAATGTTACTTGTGAGATGACGTCTGACAGAGAAGTATGGAAGAAGAAGACATGCTGCGCCGACCCCAAGTAAAATTGGGATAAGGGCAGGAGGATGAATTAATAACAATATAAAACATTGTTGCCAATTTGCGTAGATTTACTTATATACGCTTGTATTGATTATACGTTTTTATTTCTCATAACGAGCACATTTATCAGACAAACGACGCGCATACCTTTTTACTAGTATACGCCAAACTCGCATCAAACAATATTTCTTTAATGCTATAAGAAACAAACTGATGGGTCAAGTAGATTCAAAGAAAAGGCAGTGACTGGGAGAGGGTCGATAGCTTGAAGTGTACGCGAAATATACCAAAATAATTGCAATAATTTTAAATATTGACATAGTCCGTTAAATTGCAATCTGCACTGTGTATGTTTTCTAGACGGACAGTACGTGTTTATATAAACGCAGTTAAGAGAGTCATTGTAGTGTGAAGGATGTGCTATAAGTTAACGAGCGTGAAGACGCGTAATTCTAAATTGGTTGCCTCGTTACCAACACTCGCGGCCAGCGTGCCACTGTTGTGGATATTTAATCGTCATTCGACAACATTTGCTCATTATTATCATAACTATCATTAGAATGAATGTTCCTTCCTTTATTAAAAAAAATGATAAATGAATATTATCAACCGTGACTTTGTCACGCAAAGCAATTTTCATTGCAAATTAATATTGAAATAGATCATATGATGTCAAGTCGCCAGTTCTGCCAAAGACACAAACAACACCGTCCGTTATGAAACTCAGCTATACCTTCATCATCACCAGGGATATGTCTCCAAGATTTTCGAGAGCATAACATTGCTTTTAATTAATATATATAATAAAATAGGAATACAGGCGCACTGGTCAACTAGCTTCACGTAAACTAATCCTCTAGATGTCCAATAGTTTGACAAAAAATAAATTCTCTTTGTGGGGAGAACATTCATTCTTATTCCACTACTCCAAGCTGAGTTAATAAAGACACATGTCAATTTATCTAATAGACCAATGGCTACGTAATTATGATCAACAATTTTGATTGACCGTGTGACAAGTCAATGATATATATATATATATATATACTTATCAATCCAAACATTTCCTCTTTAGATACTAGACAATCGTAGCCTAGAGTCACTCGGCCGTTGCGTGAGTAAGTAAGAAGTGTTATTTGCTAAATTGATACCTAATAGATTCTAACCACCCGCTTCGAGACTCGCTCGAAGTGGAATACACTTGATGGAAAAATTGTAAATTGAATTTAAGCATTTATTTCATTTAATATACACAGTAGCATATTCTAACCTTGCTTGCTCATGATTGCTTTCCACGAATTTATTACCAAGCTAAGCTCTTGACAAGAATGAACATTTACCAAGATTGCGTGGGTAGAGTAAATATCATTCAAGGAGGCTCTTACAACCATTCAGTCAATATACATTTTAGATATTTGACATGTCTTAAGGTACAAACTCGGCTTGGAATTCTATCAAAAAAAACCGGGAAAAAATTCACAACTTTGTCATTTTAATTTGAATTGTAATTTAATATTGTGTTAATTCTGTTCATAGTGTCCCCAATTCCCCATTTTCATTGATTATGTCATACATCATAAATGTAATATGACAAATGGTCGCATAACATTGTAAAACATTATTTTCACCCGGTCTATTCTCGTTTTCAATATTATTTATAAGTGACTTTATTGGCTAATTTGTTCGAGATCTTACATCTTTTATAGAATAAATCCTAATCTTTTAATAAATCAAACTTATATAATATTGTTTAGCAACTAGTTTTTGCCCGCGGTTACGCTCGCCTGTTAGGACTTAGGGTTAGAGGTAGTCGTAGATTTTAAAAAGTAGCCTGTATCCTCGCATCGCATTTATAATAAAGTATAAACTAAAACCATTATTGTAACTAAGTGAGGGTACGAATTGAATACTTAAATTCACGGTTGATTGTAACTACCTACGGTAAATGAAATACGAAAACAATTTCAAGCGAGTTACAAGCAATAATAAGCCGGGTGAACATTTAACGGTTTCAATATAAGCGGAATAAATAAGAAAATAAGTCAATTTCATCAATTACGACGTAATAGAAACTGAAATGCACCGGAACGTCCCGGCTGCGGCCGCAACTACCCGATGCGCGTCGGAGGTTTAAATAACAGCGTAATGAAGTTTCAAATTCGATTACTCGAATGTATTCATACGAATATCGATTAAATTTAAACCATGTATTTGCCAATGCAAAAAAGAAGCAATAAAATCTATTAATAAACTAAAAGTAATGTCGCAAAGCGTTTATAAAGCTTAGAGTGAGCCCAATTTCATCGATATATACTTATGTTATAGCACATAGCCTTACCTTATATATAACATAGCAGACAAAAACATTCAATATGTTATCCATCTGCCGTCGATATAAATAAAAATAAGTGTTTGTATGTTTGTCATTCAATATAAACGTTTTATTAAGATCCTGTAATAGATATTTTAGCCAGGTTCGGTACGATAGGAACCTATATAGATAGATGGTCGTTGTTTAGTAGTTGATTCAATACTTCTGAAAACTAACGATAACAAATTGACACACTGTTATAATAAATTGGAATTCATTCGCTGCAGTAAACATAACGGTATAACACCATATTCAACTAGCTATCCTCCGTCAAGCGGGTGCAATAAGGTTTTATATAAAATTTTTAGATTTAAAATATAGCCAGGATAGTTGATATAATCGGCTTTTCTCTACTATTATGCATGTTTTATACGTATAAACTTTCGTCTTGAATCACTCTGTTTATTCCTGAAAACAACATTAAAATCCATTGCATGGTTTAAAGTACATAAGTGTACAGACGACGCGAAGTAACTTTGTTTTACACTATGTATCCAATATTTTAGTAAATTTAATTTCGTAAATTTCAATAAAACAAACAGGACAAATTACAATCCTGATAATCCTTTAGTATATTAAGCGGACGGCCGCAGCGATTTGGCAAGAGCTCCTGTTGTCCTGGCGCGTCCGTGCCATTAGCAGCGATGTTTATATGGAGAATTATACAAAGCTGACCAGTTACGTAACAAATGTGAAACTTACTGAGATTCAATCCTATAAGTGTTGACGAAAAAATATTTTATCAATACTAGTATAATCCGGTCTAAACTAGAAATGTTCAACGTCGTAGGTTTTGACAACAAATAACTGGATATTTGACACAGTTATCCGAACTCAACATTATAATAACAAGTCATCGACCTCTTTTTCCCGTTTTATAACCATGTGTGATATATGGAAGAAAGTGGGCAAAGAGGTAGTGATTATGAAGACGTCCGACGACGATTTCAGTCACAGCCGCCCATCTCAAGGAGACTAGCCAACTACGCAGAACACGGTATAGTGCATATGTGTGTGGCGTGTGCACAAACACATGTGCACTCTATTCCCTCACGGGCAACGACTTAACGTGCTTTCCGAGGCACAAGAGAATACACACTTCCAACTTCCAGACTACGGGCTGGTTATGAGATTTATTTGACGGAAAAACTCAGACCCTCGAGATCTGTGTCCTTATAGCTAATCACTGGACCAACGAGGCAGTCGTACGGAGCATTAGGATATGGTATATACAATGGCTGCAGTTATTTTTATATATTTACTAAACAATCAATTTCCAATTATATATTTCTATCTTTAAATTATAATAAAGCTAACTCGTATTAAGCTCTCCGGTCAAGTGAACTGATGACCAGAAGTACAGTGGGTCTCGAATGGATGTGGAAGGTGAAGAGCCTCTTGGTAGAGGCCCATGGGCCATGACCAGCAGTAACCTGTGATTGGCTGGATTGTGTATAATGTCGGATGATTTAAATTAATCAACTTAAAAATAAAACAGAAAAATACTTAATATTCATTAGAACAACATTGATTATAAGAATTGAATATGGGTTCTTTGTCATAAATTATAGAATCATCGATCTAACTATTATGATACCAGATGAAAACGCGCATTTAAAGGTTAAATATTTAAAACTAAACAAATACGGCTTATGCGTTACTTTTCATATTACGCACACGTAAACTTCGAACATGGCCCGTTGAAGTAATATCGAAATATATCCATTATTCGAATTTTGCGGATAAGTTTTGATCGGGACTATCGTAGACCTGTACGAAATTATTAATATAGATATGATTTGCATTTCATATGTCTGTATATAGTAATAAATAAATTAGACAACACCAATAACTATATCTCTGAGAGTTATACTAATTGTATAATTCTCAGCAATATATAGAATAACATCGCGTTGTCACTCGCTATATTTAGTGGATGGAAGGAATTAAAATGTCAGTGGCGAAGTTAAGAGCGTTGACAGACAATATGTATGTTTGTTCGTCCGCCAAGCTGCTCGCCTTGAAACGCGCCGAGTGGCGTGACCAGTCTTCAGGACGGCTTCTTATAGAGATTAAGGATACAATTATGAAATTATAAAACCATTTTATATATCTGATTGAATATGTTTTATGATAAATATTTCGAGCTGTTCACTTTCTTTTATACAACATTAGCGAGATTTCTCGAATTACCGACGAACAATAATTATATAGCTTTAGTAATATACGTTATATGGCTCTTGAATAGGTATGTAAATAGATTTCTCTTACGGTCGTCAGTAATTTGACATTCGAAAGAAGAAACATAACAATGACCAGCTATACAGTCATTATAATAGACATATATATTAGTATATATAATAGATAATATCAAAAAGCTACATTTTAAAATGAGATCAGATAAAAAAATATGACTGTTTTTAGCAGGAATTTACGAGAAGTCAATCGAAGCCATATTGAGATTATTTTTAAATAAACATATTTATAAACCGCAATTCAATCCAATTATATCTGTTTATAGTCTTTCTGAAATGCCATTTTATATAAATACCACTCGTTGGATGAGATAAATGTGATCACGACATTACGAAAATCGACTATCCTTCGGAACGATAATTAAAACCTAGATGTTCCTAGTGTTGCACACGACGATTTTAACCGAAAATTACGGAAACCAGCAAAGCACCGCTGACTTTGAAGTGCATAATTTGTGTTTGCGTGAGTGAAGGAAAACATCGTGAAGAAAACTCTATGAGTTGAATGTATTTTGTCACATGCGAAAGGAGGATAGGCTTTTGTCCAGCAGGGAAACATTTGCTCAACGATAGTGGCACTGCAAGAAGTAAAAACCATCGCAGACCGACTGGCTCAGGGGTCACCTGATAGTAAGTTTTCACCGCCACTAATAGACCCCAATTGTAGGTAATACCAACAAAAGAGCTGTCGGACCAAACTGCCACAGAGTATATAGGTATGTTATTTATTGTAAACATTATGATATTTTATTTCTCAGTTAGCTACCATCTTACACCATAGGATATAGAAAAACCAGTTAAACTAAAGTTATGTTATGGGGGAACTCGATTCGTTCGTTTAATATTTCGAGTGATAAAGAACATGCGCGGACCTAGGACACACAAACAGCGGCTCGGTGTGGCGCCGGCGACTGACTCATTACCACAAAGGAACGACTGCTATTTCGGTACGATTAATTTTAAACACTACAAATAAACAAAGAGCGCAGTTCAACGGCCGGATTTATTCAATTACTTATAATACCTAAGTACTTTCATGTTAATAATTTTAAAAATGTCACCAAATAATTTAAGGCATAGAACTTCTAGGGTGCCTCACTGGTCTTGACCAACATCGACATTGGTTCTCCATCTGTGCAGGGTAGTACACTGGTGATTAGTACTACTTGATTTGAGCTGAAGATTGAGGAATCAAAGGCAGACAAGCAGGATGATATGCTGCCATATGTCATTGTAACAGCTTAATAAATTAAGCTCCAACAATTTGTGATCACGAGGTGAATTACAATATATTCAAAAACATAATTAGGAGAAATCGTTGATCGTATCGATCAAAGACAAGTGAAAAGTTTGAATTACTGGAATCGGAAATGTTATTCATTGTCTTTGATTCCGAGGACCACAAACAATAGCACAGCAAGTTGGAATGATGACTATACAATCATAGCAGAGGCTCGGAGGGTGAGGCTTCCAGCGGAGTTGAGGTACTCCACCGTACCGATACCGGACTGCGGCGAGGGAGGCATTATTAAGTGACGTAGCTTACTTGCTTGCTTCAGATGTCTGGAGTCATACCACGAAGCCGCGACTCTATACGCTATAATAGATCTACTATTGAATTGCAATGTATAGAGAAATTTTGACACATTTTTAAAATTTACCAACGAATACGTTTCTAAATAAGGCATATTATTTTGCTACAAGATAATAGGTAGTACTATCTCCAAGGAATTGGTTGAATTTGGTCTTTTTTTTAGATTTTAACTTTAAATTCAATATAATCTTGAAACATAATAAGATACCAGTAGAATAAATAAGAATTTGATTATTAGCTTTTTTTTGCTGTTAACAAATATTCTTACTCATATTAATTGCGGAAAACAGATTTTCCTGTACGACTATAATTACATGATAATCTCAGAATAATGTGCTATTGTTTATAATATCTCGCACACTTTATAGCACCTAGAACAAGGAAATTAGTTTGGTAGAATGAACTATTCCGCGAATATCGACATGCATTTGCCTTGTTACCGGACACAAAATAGATTTCATGAATCTAATATCCTTATTAATATTATATACATATGTATATGTAAGAGAGTTTGTTTAATTATATAATTGTTTGTTATACTTAACTAGTCCTATAATCATAATACAAGTCATATGAGTACAGTGAGCAATTAATGGTTTTTTTTGTTTCATTTCCATTGATTAACTCCTCCTCAAATGTACAATCACACATACACATGTACAGCGTGTTAATTTCCCACAGCTGGGCTAAAGCCTTCTCTCCCTTGAGGAGAAAGTTAGGAGCATATTCCACTACGCTGCTCCAATACAGGTTGGTGGATTCACATGTAGCAAAACTTCGTTGAAATTAGACACATACAGGTTTCCTCGAGATGTTTTCCTTCACCGCCAAGCACGAGATGAATTATAAACATAAATTAAGCACATGCAAATTCTGTGATATTTGCCTGGGTTTCAACGCACAATCATCGGTTAAGATGTACGCGTTATAACCACTGGGCCATCTGGGCTCCCTAGTGTACAATGCTTCAAGACGTGTCGATAAAAGATGCATTAACGCATAAAATACGTACAAACACAAGCGTTATTTTATTATAAGATCATCGCCGTGATCAATTGATCAATATACGCGTAATCAGAACATTCAATGATCTAAAATTTATTGCATTCCATGTGTCTAACGATGAAGTTGAACACGTGGTTAACTGGTTATAATAAGATCATTATAAGAATGTATTCATTCTAAAAATACACTTTATTCAAGAAGACTCTTACGTTTATACCCTTTTTTAAATAATACATAAATATTGGACTACATCACTTTGTATTTGTACTTTCTGAACATTTCACATTCGCCAATTACTACGAGAAAACAAAACAATTAATTAATTGTTAATTTAATTTGAAAGACTTAAACATGCAGCCTGCATACACTTGACTGCATATTATTTATCTGCGAGGCATTGGAATAATAAAAAAAGTGCTCGATCAAATTTACTTACACTAATTCCGATTAAACAATTATGCTTTTACAAAAAAAAGTGCGAATCGAACTCGACCATAGAGGGTCCAATACGACGATTTCTGTACAAAAAACTGTACAACATTTAAGTCTTCGCATTAAATATTGATAGGTACTTACGTTTGACGTAGAATGTAAATAAACTAATAGTAGACATACCTGAAAAATAAAAAAAAATACACGTTAGTAAATAATCAAAAGATTTTATCGGTCTTTAAGACAAGTGTCACTCAAAAATCATCATTATCAAAAATACATAAAAATTATCATTAAATTGGGTTCAGTTGTTTGGCCGTGTTAGAGCAACGGACAGGCAGAGTTACTTTCGCATTTATAATATTAGTAGAAATGCAACAGTTTGTATATTTGGATATTTCTTCCTCGATCACCATCAGCCGACTGGATATTCGTTTCGATATATCATAGATTCCGAATTTAACGTAACTGCAATTCAATTAAGGCAGAAACTATTAGATGGAAATAGCACTAATAAAACACGGATATTATTAGTATTTAAAACAGGTCTGCTGCGAGCAGACATGCAGATGAAAAACTGAAAATAACGTATTGACGTAATATGAGCCCGAGTAATAAGCGTTTGCTCTCATCGCATTTGGAGTACTTCCTTCCACTGAACTCTATCTCTCGTCTCTATCCTCAGTCTTGATTTTCAAATAACATTCCCCACACAGTTTATGCATTTTTATTCGCATATTCACAAATTATTGAATAAAATTAGTGAAACGAATTCTGTACTCCTACATTAATATATCTTTAAAATAAATTATTAAAATTCATACTTAACGTTTACACTGTTATTGTTAAAGCCGAGATGACCAAGCGAGTCACTAGTTACAGTTTTCGCGCCAAAACACAGCTCAGATTAAAAATAAATTTACAATTTCAATTTTGTCGCGAATTTATGTCAACAACCGCAACGCGAGAATTGAATTCACACAAACCCGGTTTTACAATTGCAAAATTTCTCTAACCTGTTCCATTGGCTCATTAAATCGCGACCGGCAGCGCTCGACAAGAGTCAGTGATGGCGGTGAGGCGGGCCGTGGGGGGAGCGCTGTAACTAATGACTAAACAATACTGGGTCTATCACGCCTGTTTAGATAAGACCAGTGAAAGTTTGACAAACTTGTGACTCAGGCGAAGGCGAAGTGAATAGTACGTTCCTTTGCATATTGCATAATAAATAAATATTAAAAAAATATATAATAACGAAAATAATGACTAAGAACAGCCATAAGTGTCCCATAGCTGGACTAAGCCATCTCTAAAGACAAAATTTTAGCAGACACTGCATGCATTTCCTCACGATATCTATTAACACAAATTAAGTTAAGCAAGCTAAACTTGAATGAAACGTATTTCTTCATCATAAATATAAAATATCCCTAACAGTATTTAGGTATTGGTTTATAGCCTGTAATTGACTGTAACCGGCTCTTGCCGATACTTCAGATTCTTAATAGCTTTACATATAATTTCTTAGACGAGCTTACTTGAATAAAAAAGTTTGGAGAGTCTTCGTACTTCCCAATTAGCGAATTGTTTTTATTTTACAATACTAATATTATGATTTCGTTAAAAAATTATGTATAACAATTTATCTTATGAATAATTAGCACTAATTTTAACACTGTAAAGTTGTTCAATACGGCCTTACTAACGAACGCTTTATATAGCGTGTGAATAGTACCTTCACACCGATCACTCTCTATCACGAACAATTCAACGTCCGACAGAAAAGGACAAAGCACAGTGTATACAACGTTTATTAGTGCGGAGACTAGAATCAAATTGCTTTATATCTAACCGCAAATGTTTGGGCAAATAACAATTTTGTTACAAAAGTATAAAACACACAAGCAACATATCGAAAATCTTTGAAAAAAATGAGGTTAAGCACACCGAATGCAACGGCACTTCACGCCTCCGTATCAAATTAAGAAATACGAAGTAAGCCGAAGCTGAATAAGCCATGTCATCTCAATATTTTGTACATAATAATAGTCTTTTATTTAATATCAATTATACAAACAGTTATGTAATTGAATTTATGTAAAAGTGTACCTAACTGTACCTACTGTGTTTCTAGCAGGTTCTACGTTTCAAACGGGTATACAAATATACGTGTTAGTATAGAATTAAATAATATATATATTACGATTATGAGTTATGCTTATTAAAAAAAAAAAATTGAAAATATATATAAGTCGGAAAGTTATGTGACAGATGCTTATTTTTGGAAGAATATAAAATAGTATGATCTTCGAATGACTATATCTAACGTTAAAATCCTGTTTGAATGTAATTTAAACAATAAATCAATTTGAATAATAATAAAGAATCAATTGAGGATGAAAGAGACGGAGACGGTTATAATATAAAAATGCCGTCAAAACGTCAAACGCAATAAATAACAATACATTAACGCGCAGAGTCACGGCCGGTCGGTAGCGCGACAACAATAACAGCACACTGGAGAATTTTCATTTTAAGTTATCCATCAAATTTTATTATGGTGTTAGGCTTTATGCAATCTCGTCTGCGTAGGTAACATCCATCACATATTCTACCGCCGAGTAGCGGGATTGTCGACTTCCGGTGAGTCAGTATGAGTACATCCATAAGGGACATAACATCTTAGATAATATGAAGTAATGATTAATATTTCTAACAATTCCAACTTATATCGACGGTGGAGACCACTTATCAGATAGATGGTCTATTTTTCACTAAACTATTTTTGGTGTATAAAAAAAATCATAGTGTATTAATCAAACCACATTGGTATGAGGTCATAAATCTATACGCATACGATTACGTTTCGCATTTATAAATTACACCACGTAACAGTTATTGTATTATCTCGACGGGAAAGTCACGTTTAAAGGTTTAAATTAAAACCTTATCCGTCACGTCGCTCCGCTACGTCTGCTGCACAAACTGTTAACTCGAATTTACCAACCGGTATAAGCCGCTAAAGTAGTTCTGCCCTCAAACAAACTTAATGATCACCGCAGTACATAATCGTAAAATGTTACATATATTGAAAGGATACACTATTAGAACAGCGTATCTCTGTATTGCTGAAAGAGAAAGAGAAGATAAGAGTGAGTGAGAAGGAGTTGTTTAATTCGCTTCTATTTCTTTATATTGTGTCATTTAAAAACCGATACGAAAAAGTATTGCTTTGTTTTGGTTTTTATGGGCTCGAATTCTATGTATAACTTATTTTGCTTACGAGTGTCACTCGGAGTCGGTTCTTGATTGTTAACATTTTATGAACATTATTATCACGATTAGGATACGAAATACAGTTCTTAAAATAACACTGGCGATCGATGCGGTTGAAGGTAACGGTATAACTAAAATATAATATTTAAGGAATTCTAGAGTACTTAAGAATATTTATTAATTCCTTCTGTAAGTCTCTGATGTATCACAAACAATAATATACAAATCGGTTGATTTATACACGCAATCAAAGAGCTATATCGAAGCCGCGATGCTCAGATAGTCTCCAGTGTGCGCTGACGTTAAGCAAACACGACAACAAAGGCAGACAGAATCTGTCGTAGTATTAAGTTTTAGCATGACAATTGTCGCACTCAAGGCTGAACTTTAGCGTGTTTTTATTGAGACATCAATTCGACTCGGTTTTATACAGTTTTTTTTTTAAACAAAGACCACTGGCGTCACGACACCTTGAAATCAAATGGCGATTCATTTTGAAGTATAATTAAGTACTACGGTATAAAGTTCATAACTATTTACTTATTTATATTGCAGTAACAGTAACAATGAAAGAGATGTCATTTAATAATCTATATATTACTATGTATTTAAAAGCGAAATACCACTCGCTGAATAATTAGGAAATCTCAGAAACTGCAACACCTACAAACTTGAAATTTGCCAGGTAGGTTCCTCATAGAATGTAGACATCCGCTAAGAACGGATTTTCCGTAACTCCACCCCTAAAGGGGTAAAACGGGGGTTGGAAGTTAGAGTTTTATAATTTTCGCGCGGATATAGCCGCAGGTTCAGCTAGTAACTACAAATGACGATGTCAAAAATTCAAGAAACACGAAACCAAAGATCTAATTTAAACGTAAAATTATTATAGTTACAGTCAGTCAGGGGTGATGTTAAGGCATTTAAAAGTTATGGTGGAATAAACGCACATACATCCATTAATTCAAAACAATCCTTTTTTGAGCAGTCGGGTAAAAAGTAAAAGTAAATCATCCATCATTGCATCCGAAACTAAATAACCAATATTAATAATAATTAACATTACGTAAGATGTCTTAATAATCCTAGTAATTTTATAAAAGTGAAACATTGTATGTTTTTTACCCAGACGCGCAAAAACGACTGGACGGATTTGAAAATTTGGAACAGAGATAGCTTATATCCTGACATGAAACAGACTACCTAGCACCTGTCCTCTCATAAGCGGGTGAAATCTAGTTATACTATATTTATTTTGACAGCAATCAGATATTTTAGAATTTGTTTTTCGAATTACATTCAATAAGTTATTTAAAAATCATTTTACGCGTCAATGTTTTGAGTCACCGTAAGTGTAGGATATGCTTTATATCCATCAGAAAGAGTTATATTTTATTTAAAAAATAAAATTCTAGAACTATCACAAATACGACCACGAGTCATTCTGTAAGAACTAATCATCGTATCTCGACTTATAAGTATATAAACTTGTTTCCGCACGCGTCTTCACGTGCAAGGAGAGAGGGGAAAGGGGTTCTCAAGTATTAGATACTCGACGTCCTTTTCTCAACCCTCGAAAACTTGTATGAAAAGTTTCATAATCGTTAGAGTAGTTAAGACGTAAAAGCGTAACAAACAAACCGACTCATTTTCGCATTAATAATAGTTAGGACGTCTCATGTCGTTCTCTGACATTCAACGATCTCGTTTTTAAATAATACCACTGGTGATAAAAAAATAACATGGCACATAAGCAGGTATTGCCAATTTCTACACGAAACAATATAAAAGATCTTGAAAACGAGTTTCTTCCCACACGAAGTCTTTGTTTACTCATATGCGCAGTTAGTTGTATAATGAAGTAGGAATGAATTTGAAAAAACTGTTACTTTAACCGTTAATTAAGTTAAGAATTACCAAAAATATAATAACCTTATCCAAATCAAAATTTAACAAATCATATTTTTACCTTGAAAGCATTTATAAATATTCTTAATGTTGAAATATTTATCAATAATACTTACGTTATCATTTATTTACATGAGTTTATTTATATTTAAATGTTTTCTTATTTAAACCTTTGAAGCCTTCAATCCACCCTTTTTTGGCGCATACATCCACAAATACAGAATGAAAAAAAACAACAACATTATGAAACGGAAATAGGTATGATTTTATAAACACGAGTGTTTTCCCACAGTTTCGTTTACGTCCTTTTATTATTTGCAAGGCGAACATTTCGCGTATAATATATACAATACAAGGAATGCAACACCTAAAAAGCACACAACTGTTTGCTTTGAATCATTAAAATATTTTTTATATTTTCGATTTACGAGTAATCGACATGATTCTAATAAATATTAATATAATAATAGATGGCGTTGATTTATTTTTTAATGTTTCTAAATCGCGCTAGCTAGATTTTTTGTAATGTAGTGTTAATGGTTTTTATAAGTCACATTTAAAAAGTATTAGTGATTAGTGAAGACTTGAACATAGTACGTAAAACGTACAACACTCAGTCGCACCGATTATTGCAGGCGTAGGCAGTATGTTGCAACATGAAGCCCTTCTAAACGAATTTCAACCACAGCAGCTAATCCAAAATACTAATTGAGTCGTGTATACATATTATACTACACAAGAGTTTGAGAAAACACAGGTGCACTTCCTTTTCGATATTTTTTATAATCCAATGGGACGGAAATGACTGGAAAGAAAGTACTTCCGTTCCGTTCCGTTTTACGTACTTTCAGAGACACGCAGCCAACAAATGAACTAAGAGCTGATACTGAGATTTTCGTGCCTCATTTACTTATTTTGCCCCGAACCGAGATTTAGATCCAGCACGTCTATTTCTGCATCCTACTAATCAAATGGTAACATCCTATAAATCAATCAATATATACTTAAGTCCAGTAGGTTGTAGCGAGCACTTTTGACTTTGTTATTTTACAGGATTAAATTAAATGTTACCACCGGTTCGGAATGTAAATTCTAAAGTGAAAAAACCGGCAAGAAACTCAGTCGTTACTTTTTCCCGACAATCCAATATGGAAATAGATTATTAAGTACAACAATTCATTTGTTACTTATTCCGCATAGAATTCAAAGAATAACTACAAATTTTATTATCATCGAATACTAGCAATTAAACCAAATTTTCTTAACACATGATTTACACTTATTAATAAACAAAATAAATAATTTTAACAAAAATGCAAGATGGCCTTCATCAAAATTGTATGTTAATAAACTCAATTAAAAATACATACTATAAATATATTTTTGTACATGTGTACAGTGTAGGTAATTAATTAAAAAATCCAACTAATATTTTCCATAATAAAGCATTCCAATCTTTAAGTAACAGATATGAGCAAGAATATTAAATCAATCTTTTAATAATAAAACTATGTATATAGCAGGTTGCCGCTGACGTTCTTCTATAGAAAAATCAGATGGCTGCCATAGAGGTGAAGCTCCGCTAGAGTGCCTCTAATACAATCTTACATATAGTCTATTCCAATCACAAGATGACAAAAACCAAATAAATAACATTTGACGTCAAATTGACAAGATGTCATTGGTCGAGAGCGTGAATAATCTACGATACTCAAAGTGGATTTGAGAAAAAATGGCGTTTTGAACGTCGACAAAACTGTTATCGAAATTTTAGTGGAATAGTGACGTATTATAAATAAATGTGTATTAATCAAGAACTGTTAGTAGTGTAGAATAAAGCTGAACTATTAGCAAAACGCGCGTGATATGTAAATCTAAGGTTTGTTTATATTCATTCCTTCTTTGATTGGAACAGACTAGAGACCCTTTTCTTTATTGTCAAATACAATTTTTTTTATTGTCAATCACAATAAATATCGAATACAACTTATTTATTATTATTTTATCAATGTATCTAACGTTCGAGTATTCCACAAATACATTTTATAGAACTTTATCTTATTTACTTTAAAACAATAATATTTATATTGATAAAACAATCATATAGTATCGCGGTTTAACAACAACAACATCCAAGATATTATATTTTATATAACGAATATTCCAACCATAAGAGGTGAAAAGCCAAATAAACAATATATGACAGAAAATTGACGAGATATCATTCGTCGAGAGTTTGATTTATCTTTGATATTCACTATGGATTTGATGAAAAAAAAGTACATTAACAAAAATTCAAGTAGAAATAAGTATATTTATAATACAACAGTATTATAAATAAAATAGTTTTATAAATAAAGATATATTAATCGTAAACTCTTAGAAGTGCACAATATAGCTGAGTTATTAGCTAATCGCATGAAATACTTAAATCTAAGGTTTGTTTATCTTTTTTCCTACTTCCATTGTAAAAGGCTATATTTACATTATATTTTAAAATATACTGAGTACGCTTGTCTTCGGTAATGTTTCATTTCGAGGCGTAACATGTAGTATAATATTAACTGTTAATAATCACTTGACTCTCATCGCAAAAAAACCTTTAAGCTTTGTTACAATAATTGTAGGCGACTGTACATCCTAGTGAGTATCATCCATTTCACGTTTAATAGAGTGAAATTAAACCGTTCTATATTTGTTCCTGTTTTAATGGACAGACACAGAGCTAATGAACAAAATATTTGTTTACGAGTAATAGACATAAAACATACGACGTCTTAGCTCTGAATAGACTAGGAGCAAATGACGCTTTGCAATAAATCTGATAAAGAATGATAAGAATATTCTAGAGAAAAATATTGTGACGACTCGATCAGCGTTACGATACGATTACTGTTTCAAAATTTTAGATTATTTCGGTTGTAATCTTCTTTTCTTTAATAAATAAAAATGTGTGTTTGTACGTTTGTCCTCTGGGTTGCTATAAATCCGAGTTTTATAACTTTGGTGTCTTATCGTGACCGAGAAGGCCTGGCCTGAAAAACAAACAAGAATTTTCTTTGTTTATTTTTCTTTTAATATAAGCGTTCTTTAGACCTTTAATATCCACATCTCAGTAGCGGTTCAGCCTTAGCAAGTTATCAGCGATACACTCCCCTGCCTCAGAGCACGTATAACCGTTGGTCCAGCGCGTGTTTCAATTGCGACACGATTCGACAGATTCTTATCGGCATACAACTCGATTAAGGCATGTAAAAATGTATCTTCTGTCTCATTCTTACCCGTACCGACTTATTTATTTATAATGTTAGTGTCAACTTATATTAAGATAAACAACAGAACATGTGACAAAATTCATTGCCCCAAGTCAACGTTTATGACAATCTACGGGCGGATATAAATGATATACGTAGTACCTTATTATTTTTAAGTAAATATCTTCAATAACTTCAACAAATTATTTATTTTTAAATTAAGGTTATTGTGGTCAAATCGAAAGTTACAAATGAAGATTTCTTTAAATCTTATACACACGTGTAAACTTGAATTCGACGTCAGGACGGCCCAATGCATAATGCTGAGTTCCCTTTTAGTATTGTTGTATAGCGACATACTTGTATTTATTGACAGAGCCTCGTGCAGCCCAGTCACGGTAGGATAACCACCTAGACAGGCCTGCACCCACTCATGAATTACGCTACCGCTAATTAATCCATATAACGCCATCAATAATTTGTAAAACTTTGTTCCGGTTTGAAAGGTTAAGTCAGTACAAGATATGACATTTCAGATCCCTCGGGTTGTGGCGAAGCGACAGTGAAGGGAGAGGTTATGGTTTTGCACTATATATTTTAATATAGCTGTCTGCTGCTTTGCATTTGGAGCGAGGCTCGGCAAGCCTGAATCTGGACGAGTTTTACTTGCAAGCTGCAGATCGACCTTCAGGAACCAGTTAAAGGATTACGTAAGCTAATTTAAACAAGTATTGAGATGCAAGCCGTTCAACAGGACGCGCTTCCGTTTAAATAACATCACTCAAAATTATAATTGACGAACAGTTGGATCAGTGAACCGTGCGATTGGCTTCCGCGAAGGTTACGAGTTCATTTCCTTATACAAACCAATATCTTATCAATTGTTATCCGTAAAAAAAAGATAAACATATTTAAGTCTAAAAATATATATTATATTGGTACTAACGAATACTCGACAGGTGTTGCCATTTGTCAAAATAATGATATATCGTCTATGATGGTAAATAAAACGCATACAGAACCAATTAAACCAAATAATTTCCTTGTGACGTAGCCGATTGTATTTATTGAAACATTATGTAATGTGATATAATAATACAAATTTAATTTATGTCAATAGTAACTGACGCGCGTGGTTTTACACCACCCACTCCATCACCGTGGGTCACAGCGTGATATTATACACGCTATTATCAGTCCATACTTTTCTCATTTAATGAGGCATCACACGCAAAAAATCTTCCAAGTCGAACTGAGATATTAGCTTAGACAAACACACCAAACTCTTCAGCTCTATACACAATACTACGTTACAACTTACGATTAACAAACACTTGATGTATTTATTTAATTGTTGATAGATGTATTATGATAACGCATCCATTTAGACTAAAATGGATACTACACAACCAGAATGAATTCTTATGAAATATTATTTTTATACATAAGCAACAAAGAATAAAGTCCCACAACTGGCAAAAACCTCCACTTTTATCGAGGAGAAGGCGAGGAGCTTATTCCACCACGCTGCTCAAATACAAGTTGGTAGATACGCAATTTCACACAAGATGATTTTTTTACTTCACCACTGAGCATAGAAGCAAGAGTATTCTTTGCTCTTTTTCACGTTATTATTATTATCTTTCGATAGAATAAAATTTCTTCCGAAATATTGATTATACGAAGACGTAATACATAATAATAGCGTCTGACGCAATTAAACATTAAGAGGTTTTTAATCGTTATCTTCATTAAATTACTGGAAACGTGAATCAGTTATGATAGGTACACATATAATATCTTAACGCAATATTTACTTAATATAAGAAATAAGACATCCAGTGACGTCACTGTATGACCCTACAACTTCAGTTACGTCACACACTACGTAAACGATTTAAAAGAAGAAATAGTGTAACTGTTCTAATAAATGCTTTTAAACGGCAGTGTGTTGCTCTCAATTCGCTGTAATGATTTAATTGTTTCATTTGTTCGGCTCCTGTCATCGAGGCAGGCTAGGCTAGGTGTTAATCTAGGTGTTAATTATATTTAATTATTTACACATTATTGTAATTTATTCATAACAATATCCACAGAAGCGAAATAATACGAAACTATTCCATTTTCAAGTGACGTCACACACGATATGTAAAAAGTTTAATTACGCCACTTTCTCCAGCAGATTCAGGCCGATGGAAAACATCATAACAAAAGTTGACGCCATTCCGATACTTGTATAATAAAATAGTTTTCCTAGCACAACAATCAGACCATCTACATTATCTAGCAATTATATATATATCAGATATCTAGAAATAATATAGCAGTAATCGCGGTTGATTTGCCGGCATTTATTGAAGAGTCTGTCTTCGAAACTCATCATTAGATCTTTACGAAATTTAAATGAGACTATTTCGGAATAAATCTCTATCGAACCAACAAAATAATTTCGCAAAGACGTCGCAGACGCATATATAACGCAGTTATGGCCGCATATACATACAAAAAAACATCCAAATTACCTTTTATAATTAATTAATTATAATTGGGTAGAAAACTACCCAAAGAGTATATTTTTTTGAAAGTCGGTTAAAAATACCGTTCACTATGTACATATCGTTTATGTAGAGGGATGTCAAACGGGCGACACCCCGAGGCAATTTCATATAGGCTGCATGCTTTGAAAAAAAAAAAATCCAGAGCCATACAGGTAAAAATAGCTTTAAAGTTTGTTGAAAATGTTTTATACTACATTATCTATAAAAATATGGCTATTTAAAAACCGTTGAATATTTTGGCAATAAATTTGTACCATTTCATTCAACGTGTTACAATGAAGGTTTTTGGCTAAACATTATCATACATTATAATTCAACGTGTAACTTAGCCACAGCAGTACGTGGCTAAGTTACACGTGGAATTAAATTAAAAACCAACCTATAAAATAATATCGTTGAAATCATTTTTTTTTTATGTAATAGCTAGGCGGACGGGCAATTGGTGCACCTGGTGTTAAGTTGTCACCACAACCCATAAACAATGGCGCTACAAGAAATATTCCTTACATCGCCAATACGTCACCAATCTTTGGAACTAAGATGTTATCCCTTGTGCCTGTAGTTCCACTGACCCTTCAAACACAAAAAACAATAGTAGGTATTGCATTGAATATGTAAGTCTAAGGTTCGTCTATCTCTGCTGCTTATATGATTAAAATAAGAATTATGTGACGCACAAATCTGGGCCTAGCTCTACTTACATATTTATGTACCTTGACTTAAATGCACTGCAAGCGGTGGCGGCAATTGGAACCATAACGGATTTGCAAATCGGATTATACCTTCAAAGGTCGCGAGATAATTACTTATAATTTAATCAAGAAATATACTGTGTCATATTAAAACCTGGAACACGTAAACGACGTTGGTATGCCTAATTAGTGAACCGTGGAATAATTTATATCCTCAAATATTGTACTGAATCTACTAAAAAGGGGCTTTTTTGGGATCAATGGTTTTGACACGAGAATCGTAACCAAAGGTTGCAGATACCAATTCGGGTAAAAAATTCCAAGTTCTCACGTGTAGCTTAAAATTTTTCAAAACCTAGATCATAATTTTGCGTTATAAATATTAATACATAAGACATATACAGCCTGTAACGCTAAAGGTGCAGGTTTTCTCACGATTTTTTCTTGATACAATCTACATTTCGAGTCGGTGGTAGTTTTACATTTACTTTAATTAAATGAAGTTTCAAATGTGTTTGTGAAAGTCTAATATTAATAAAGAATATTTTATATAGTAGGTAAGATTAAACAGGAAAGCAAGTTTTCCACTCAAAAGTGCTCATCACTCAACAAAGTGAGCTGATAAACACAGACACGGAATTACTATAATAATTCACGAATATATATAAAAGTTTACTTTGTTACTTAGTTTATTTAATAATTCTCATTTAAATATTTTTAAGTTTTCGTCGCTTTAAACAGGACTCCACAAAACCTTTAGGTATAATTTAATCGATCGAACACGTACCGAATTTAGAGGTCACGTTCGCGACAAATACTCAAACGTTTTGTTCAATATCAATTGAAAATAAACTTCAACGATCGCACCTAATCGAATATCTACGTAAAACGCATTCAAAGAAATTACCTTAAAACGATCTTATTTACATTTTCCGATTACACAAACCATAAACGAAATAAACATATAGCTAAGATAAATGAAATCTTCTCTGCAGAGCGGCATCGCATCAAATATGCTGAAGACAGACGTGGCACAGATGTAGGTATATCTCATTTGAAAACTGCATCCAATAACGCTAAAAGCAGGAACGTGTCTGCATACGAAACACAATAGCGTGATGCCACAAAGCCGGCCTGTGTGAAGGCAGACGAGAAACGTAAACACGAGCGAGTAAACGCACGTTTAACTCACACACGCACAGATCTCCTACAGCAGATAGCACATGAAACGACGCAGTTAGTATATGTTTTGATGTTTCAACATTGAACAGAAAACATTATTAAATTAATCCATTACAATCTACCGTAATGATTTCATATAAACATTTCAATGTATAGTATAAATGGCCAGCAACATATAGAACAGGGTTAAAATTAAACGTTAATTTGATTTTAATTGAAAAGCGTAATATGGTAAAACTTAACAAGATATCGCTTTAATTGCATTTGTGCTAGGGAAGTTTAATAACAATTTAAAATAGAGCTGTCAATTGCGTTACGATGAACTAAAATTCTAAATGTCATAAGTGACACGGGTAACATTATGCAAATTACTGATTAAATGTGTGACTTCGAAAGTTAATAATTGTTCAGCTTGTTAAATTGCATTTACGTCATCTTTTTTTTTTTTTATTGTCCGGGAGGGCAAATGACTCTGCTCCACCTGATGGTAAGTGGTAGTAGAGTCCAAACGCGACGACGGCTAGTGCAGTTGGGAAAGGTGATCTGCTCTAGCCGCCCCCGCCTTGCCGGCCCGCAAGATGCCTCTTCACGCCTCGCTTGAAGGAACCCAGGTCATAAGAGGAGGGGTATCATCTCACTTGATAAAGTTACAGCATCGTCGTATCCACTATGAAAGTAAAAACATTACATATTTTTCGTACTTAATGACATAACAAAAATGTCAAAACAAACGTCACCACGATATGTTAAATGTATAAAATATATTCATGAGATACGAATCGATGACGTTTCTTCTGACAAAGGCGATTGATCAGGAAAAATCGCAATTGCAATCGCACTGTACGACTGCAGAGGATGCAAGCGGTTTCACAAGTGCATAACAATGAACGTACCGATTTCCTTTCGCACGTAATGCCGCTGTTCGCTATTGTCCGAATTCGTTCCAAAAGACTGACCCATCTTGTGCACTCACTTAATAACAAACGATAACTGCTAATAACACACTAGATACAAAAACTGTCAGATTGGCGTACGCCTGCGCGGTGCATAGCACGCGATACGTGCGGACAGTTCGACTGCTCGGTTGATACTGACTCTGCCTGCTGAGTCGGAGCGGCCGCCGGCTGCCGGCTCCGGCCGCAGGGGAACGGTGACCGATAAGGTTGATCTATACTGACCTATTTGATCGTATCGTTATGTTGTTTACATTATACGACGATAAATTGAGATGTTTCGTCCATATCGTGTATTGTCTAGGTCGTTATGCACTTGTGGAATTGATACGTCTATTGGTTCGTATCGGTTCTCAAGTTTCTCGGTCAACATTATTATATTGTTATTATTTACATTAATGTATAAATTATCTTTTAAATCTTGAATTTAATCTTTGTTTAGTATCTCGGTTGAAATAAACAGCATTACCGTTTATGAGTTCCTTGACAATCATGTAGGTATCGCAGATAATAGTCCGGAGTCTACATCGATATCTTGTTCTAATCTGTAATCACGTCACCGGTAGACATGTTATGTCGTATTCACTTCATTCGTCTGATGTCTCAGTTCAATCTGAATATAATTTACGTAATATTGATACGTCCAGCATTAGATCAATCGCATCACAAGTTCACGTAGTAAACAAAGAACATATCTTGCCCAAGGTGATGTTTCTGCATATCTGACTATACGATAAAGTTATTTTAACATGAAGATAGTGCAATCGCTAACAGTGTTATTTATTGTTTCAGAAAGATAGATGAGCCAATCGGCCTTAGAGAGGAGAGCTTCGCCCAGACACTGGCAATGCAAAGTACAATATCCTATGTACGTATAAGTCCTTACCGTCATCAATATGACCAGTGAAACCGTGAAATCTAAGATGTACTATCGATCAATCAAAGGAAGTGTAATACAAATATAAAACATATTTGTATTACATATTTGTATCTTAATCGATTTCGGCTAAGATAGAGTTGTACCTACATGTATACACATACGTTGTTGGGTGTGATTGACACTTTCTATTTATCGGTATATATCTTAGAAGATTTTAGTTTCATTCCCGTCGAGCACGATTTTAATTTCATCTACAGCGGCGGCTATTCTTACAGGAGACATATATCAAGCGCTAAAGCACTCTTTTCTGTCAAACCGGAAAACTCTCCGGCTTGACAGGGAGTGAACAATAGAGAAACCAAAGATAATTATCTATAATTTGACTCTATTCTCTATTGTAGAATAATTTATTTGACTTAAAATAATAGGTTATTAAGGAATATAACTGCACGAACATTTTTACAACATTACATAAGTTACGAGATAAAGACTACACGGGCGGAGTGCGCCCCAGGCTCGTGAGGGACGAGCAATATTTAACGAGTGCCTCAATCTAAATTGATTTAGTTTTCAAATGAGTGTATTAATAACATTCAAATTGAATACGTTATCGTTTTCATATGGAGCTACCTTTTTATTAGCATTTCGTATTTGTATTATAAATGTAAGTTTGTTTTGGTTATCAGACAAATGTCTCAGTTTGTGACAAGGGACATACGCCTGAATAGTCTGTTCGTTTGGGCGTTCTAATGATAGGAAGTAGGAACTACCACTTCACTTGGAAATATATTTTTGCTAGCCCATTCGTCGAGAAAGGCTATTGAGTATACATTATCACGTAAGTGAAAACAACACGGAGCGCCTAGTAAACCAGCTAGTAACTAT
Source organism: Vanessa atalanta (assembly GCF_905147765.1). NCBI lineage: Eukaryota > Metazoa > Arthropoda > Insecta > Lepidoptera > Nymphalidae > Vanessa > Vanessa atalanta. The sequence goes on from NC_061885.1 coordinate 556,961, forward strand.
TATGAGACTGGCGAGTTAGTGTAAATAAACGCGCTACTGTCAAAAATTAGTAGTTTTTCAAACTTACAACGAACGACGAACGAACGTTACAAGCAGTACTATAGACAGGTTGCAGACAGGTTGTAAGCATACATGTAATAATTTAATGGTAGGACTTTGTGCAAGCCCCTCTGGATAGGTACCGATCACTCATCACATATTCTACTGCCTAGCAGAAGTTCTCTGTTGTGTTCCGACTTGAAGGGCCATTGTAATTACCGGCTCGAGGGACCTAACATCTCAGTTCCAAGGGTTTGTGATGGTGACCACTTACCCTCAGGTGACCTATTAGAACGCCCGCCAGGTCGATCATTTTATAAAAAAAACTAGCGACCCTCCACGGCTTCGCACGGGTACAATGCTGATACTAAATATACTAAAAAATGTCTTACAACGTTCACAGTTTTTCAGTCATTAGACAATGCAAACAGCTATGTCCCTGCGTTTTACACCTGTAATATCTTCGAAAATATTCATTTAAATTACATTGATCTATATTAAATGCACAAGGTATTTAAGATACTTAATTGGATAAGGATTAATGCTGAATTGCTTAAAATCGCTTCGAAAATAAACCATTATTTCTCGAAATAAGTAAAGGATAAAAATGGTTGTTGTGGGTTATACCTAAGAGGCCTATACTATCCGGAACTTTTTTGAAGACCTTTTTAAGGTGTACAATACTGTATTACATTATTTTGCTCTATCTCGTAGGGTTCAGCCGGCGTTTGCAATGTAAGCGCAAAAAAATTGTTTATACGACATCACTTCAGAAACCTCTAAAATGATCAGTGTTTCGCTACTATATTGTGCGTGTATGATACATATAAACATTCCTCTTGAATCAATCTATCTATTAAAAAAAAACACATCAAAATCCGTTGCGAAATTTTAAAGATCTAAGCATACATAGGGACAGACAGCGGTAAGCGACTTAGTTTTATACCGTGTAATGAAGAATAATACAAAATTTAGATTAAAACCGTGTGGCCAATTTAACTGTATAAAAACCAGTCTCCTTGTATAAAATATGACTCATATGACGTCACTGTTGAAACTGAAATGAATCATTCGTTTCCAAGTACCCGGTGCCACAGTCTGATGACAAATGATGCTTAACGGTTACTCTCGGAATATTTTTTACTATAATTATAATAATATTATACAGAGATAAAAAATGTATGTTTGTATGCATGGGATAATATCCGGAACTAATAATCCATTTCTATGTATTTTTACAATTTAGAAAGCTACATTATTCCTGAGTGCTATAGGGTATCAATTATATTTTTATCAAAAATATATAAATAACATTTAAATTTACAAGAAAACAAGATAAAAACGATTGACGAATAAATGCTTTAACAGAATTTGAATAGAAAATTTATCGAAATAGTCTCAAATCATATCTTTTCATGTTTATATAACATTCGGTCTATATTTTGTATATGTAATTCATAACTTAAATTGGTCTATGAAAATAGTTTCTTATTTACATATTTTTAAGTACACATTAGATATGCTTCAATTACGAATGCCCGGTTACTGGTTTTGGGAATATTTTCTGGATAACAGGCTTTGATAACTTAGTCTAGTAAACATATTCTATTCGTACATATGTACCGTATGTAATCACTAGGCTTGCAACAAATAGTATATTCGGCAGTATACCGAATACTGAAAATCGGCGAGCCGCCTGACCGAATAGCCGAATATTAGATAAAAGTTTTTAGCGCCAAAACTTGTACCCACAAAAAAAACCTTTTCTAATATAGAAGATTATTATGATATGTTTTATGTACCAATGACTACTTAACTGAATATATGATAGATGAAAAGATGAATATATACGTAATTAATCCTTTTTTTTTTCATTATACCAATTATCTCCCTATAACAAAATATATTACTGAATTATTCGGTATTCGTTGCAAGCCTAGTAATCAGGTAGATTGAAATAAAAACTGCTCTGTTTTACTGACTTAAAACATATAAGTTATAAGAGCATATAAAAAAAAATGTATAAAAACTCTTTAAAATGCTCCATTATAATAACTTATAGTATTATAATATCATTAATTATAAAATACAAATTGTAATTGTAATTGTGCCTGTTTATTTATAACCACTAAGGCGATGTTTAGCGAGTGTTGCTCATTAATTTTAACAGGCGCACTTATTAATCGCGTTCATTTTATATTATTTGGCAGTAATTAATGATTGCCCTCTTTTATGTCAATTGTTAAAAGGAAATAAATTACTTGGTTTCTAAAATTGATATTAACATTATGCTGACTATCTATTTTTATTGTTCCAATTCTAATATATTTAATTTTAGACGTGTAGGTAACAATCTACACGTCTAATATTAGAATCAAGTAATACTGTATTTATTGATGAAATTTACATAAAAAAATGCTGAAGTTAAAAGAATCTATAAATATTCACAAAAGACTAATAAGAAAATGACAGACAGACGCATTTAATTTCCATCACCAAGGTATATAAAAATACTAACACCCAGAAAACTTACAAGAGGAAAGTAATTAACACAAAAGAGCAATACCACATATGCGTATATTTACAAACACAGTAAACCATTTCATTAATCTTCTTTTTTAAATTTATAATGGGATTAATCAATAAAAAGAATAAGGAAGAAAGACAAAGGATCACAAACACTCACACATACAAATTTAAAGTGACATGACACCTCGCTCAGTGCGCACCAGTAACATTACTCAAAATAAACACATACAAGGTCAGTTTTGTTCGAATTAAATCAATATAAGCTCTTTCATTTAACAAAACGATGATAAATTCGTCGCTGAACTAATTTTCATAAACATTTCATTGTTTGACGTTTTTAAGTTAGAATTATGTACGGTTTAATTGCTAATAACTCTTGTGGTAGCACCTTGTGCAACCCACTCGAGGCAACCCACGCCTATCAGTTAATACTTACTACCGGCCAACACCAATTGCTTATAACTTAAGTTATATCTGTTCCGGTCTGAATGGAGAGTAAGCAAATAAACAGACAAAACTATCTCACATTTAAATTATAATAAATTGTATGAAAATTTAAATACTCAATAATAATCTGCCACACAAATCACGGGTTACCTAGTTTGCGAGTCCGGTATAATTTAAATTTAGAATGAAATCCTTTTTTTTTAAATATTTAACATACTTACACTATTATTCAGATAAATTATTTTGGTAAGGAATATATGATATACTTAATATATAATGTAGGTAACATTAGATTCAATCGTGGGCGGCTCGTTGACGGTGTAAGGAACAACACACAATAAACAAAAATAAATATTTTATGTAAAATCATGACTTATTTTTCTATTTTATTTGTATTAATTGTTTATTTTTGTTAACTCCATGAAGTGATCTTAACTGTTTCTGTGAGTCTGTTGTTGAGTGAGTTTTTTGTGAGTGACGTTTAGGTTGAATGACGTAGAAAAACCAAACATAATTTCTAGTGGCCACAATGAAGAAAAAAGAATTTGGGTATTTTTTAAAAATCATGCGTCATCGCAAATCGCCATATTTTATCTTTTTTGTTATTTTATAAGATGCCTTTTTGTAAAAATATAATATGAAAAATACAGTTTTACATCCACGTCACAATTTTCCTTGAACTCGACAAACAAAACAGTTACTAGAATGTAATAAAAAAAAAACAACACTTTTCTCAATACTAAATATTCACGGAAGTCTAACAGTACATTAAAGTATAAATAGATTCGTGAAATTCCGAACACACGCATGCATCACACAGACGTACGTGTTAATTATAAAAAGAGGATATATATTTTTTATTTCAGACGGAAAATTTCAATTCAGTTTCATTCACACTAGAATTCTATTAAAAATACGAACTATACAAAACGTTACAATATCGAATACACGAACATTGTAAAACTAATTTTGAAACTAGTTGGCTTAACTACGAACGGAACTTGACATACATATTTTTAGTTTTTATATTTTTAAAGTACGATTATGTATCTACAGTTCAAATACTTTAGACGTATACGCTTTACTAAATAGTAACATCCCGTACTTGTCCCACGTATGGGCAAACGTCTTCTCTCTCCTAACCGCAAATGATTGGAGCTAATTCCATCACGCTTGTGAAGTTCGTGTCTTTGGAAACTTTTTTTTTCTTTAACTGCTAGGCGGACTGGCAAACGGGTCGCCTGTCAGAAATATTAACCGTTTCTCACGTTATGAGTTTAAATAGGGAAGTTCAAATACGATTCTATTCGGAATATTTTATGAAAAAATAACTAATTATAAAAACATTAATATTATATTAAAACTTGATCAAATTTTCAAATTATATTTAAATAATTTAATACAGACTTATAACAAATCGTTTACAATAAAGAATATTAAAGAGATAAGATTATATTTGAGCCGAGATGGCCCAGTGGCTAGAACGCGTGCATCTTAACCGATGATTTCGGGTTCAAACCCAGGCAGGCACCACTGAAATTTCATGTGCTTAATTTGTGTTTATAATTCATCTCGTGCTCGGCGGTGAAGGAAAACATCGTGAGGAAACCTGCATGTGTCTAATTTCAACGAAATTCTGCCACATGTGTATTCCGCCAACCCGCATTGGAGCAGCGTGGTGGAATATGCTCCAAACCTTCTCCTCAAAGGGAGAGGAGGCCTTTATCCCAGCAGTGGGACATTTACGGGCTGCTAATGCTAAAGAATATTAAACGACTCATCAAAAAGGTCAAACCGTATAAAAAAGAACAGATTATAATAAATTAATATATGGTAGTCGGGAACAATGTAGCTGCCTATCAGTAAAAAAAACTGTAACATGAGTTACGGAAATAAGGCCCTGTACATACAGACAAACAACTTTAAAACTTCAACAATATCAGTATAGCTAAAATGTACTCGTAAAACAAGCAAATCTAAGCGCGAGCAATATGCTTTACAAAAGGTACAGTGTTATTTTTCGCGTATGCAGGTAAATAGATTTTATATATTCATTATTTACTATAAAAAGTAAATAGCTGTAAAAATAGTAACTTATCTTGACTGACCTTTACGAAACAACATTCTTTTTGTTTTTTTTTTAGTAATCTGGAATCAGTGTGATCCATTTTGGGGTTAGTGCCAGCTGTGGAGTCGGTGAACTCGTAAAACTGAATTATAATGTGTGCGATTGAAGCCAAATTATGTTAAAGCTTTTAAACTACTTTCGAATGTAATTCCAATAAACCTTTTAAAGTTAATACCACCAAACTGACGCAACTGAATATCGTCCATAATTTATGTAGGGATAATGTTTATTTATAAAAATAATGTTAACAAATTATTAAAATCGCGCAATTGAATTCTTAACGATATGTCATTTAGAATGTAAAAGAGCGGAATTGAGCAACTATACAATAAGTAGTGGTATGTTTTTAAATAAAGACTTCCATACTAATGCGGAGGTTACGATACGCCCTAGTGATGTGAAACTATTCATAGTTATAGAAATAGTTCGTAATGATATCCAAAATGAATACATAAATATCGAGTGAAAAACAAACATAGAATATCGTTTAAAAATATTTCTATGAGTGAGAGTAGAAAGGGACGGCGAGGAGGCGGCGTAAAATTCATGACGTTCGCCGTCACGGCATTCGTGTCCGTCCTACCATAATATAACATCAAAAATTAATACATTTTAAAGTAGCATTATTGGAACTCGTCACGTTAACTTTATTTAAACTTATTTTTGTTATTGTCTTAATTCACACGATATTTTTGAGAATAATTTTATTTCTTATCATATAATTACGTTCAAACGTCGATCATTTATTTCGAAATACACCAAAATTATGTAAAATATGCCTACTTCAAAAGCTAGTAAATATGTGAATCGTCATTTAACAAGATAAATATTATTAGTTAAAATAAAAACTAGTACTGATTCCGAAAAAAAAATTACTAAAACCTGAAAAACACCGACGAAAGTAATTCTACGGTTTTGATTTGTTTATTATTGTAACTGTTTGTAATTTTCAACACATCAAGAAACAACAAGGAGACGATCATGTCATCATGATCAGTCCCAGTCAAGAGATACGTTTAAAAATAAAATATTCAGCGTACAACATTCATTAATTACTAACACAATTCCACGTCAGAACAAAGGGGGGGCCGTCTGACGTGCATTCGTCCGGAAAGTGCGGGTGCATCGAAAATAGCAAGCGAAATAGCAGCAGCCTCGTTCCCGCAAGGCCGAATGCGATTTTATTTTAAGCCTCTGTCAACTTTGCGGCGGAACAGCAGGAAAAACGAACAAAACGAATACGTTTCGGGTTCTCGTCTAACAAACGTCATTTCTGAATAGTTAGGTAGAGTTACAATTGTTCAAATCAAATATAAAAATCACAGAGTTCGCTATCTCATTATTATGGCCGTAAGCCGGTCGTTATGATATTTGACATGCCTCGATGTCAAACATAATTACGATCAGTTGCCTGGAAGCTGTACAGGCATTACAGAAAAATAAAAAAATAAAACATTTTATACAACAACTAATAATGTAAAGTAATACCAGGTGGGATATCTCATCGGCAAACTTTGTAACGTTGCTATTTTACTTCTGTCTTTATTTTTTACTTAAAAAATTACGAACTTCTATACAATATTTCATCACCCCTTTAACCTCTTTAGGAGATGAATTTTGTATTAATTAATTAAATTTGTAGTAAATAGATAAGATGTTTCATAAAAAGAAAGTTGCTCTTTTATATTTTTAATATTTAATAAGAAGTGTTTCTACAAAGCAAATATCTATGGTCGTGTTTATGGTCTATAATTTAATAAGCTTCGTTCGCCCGAGTTTGAACGAAAGTTCGTACAAAGTTACAAGTCAAATGCTAAATTTAAAGACAATCGGACTCTTATTCGGAGATCTCGTGATGAGAAAGTATTTATATAATATGTAGAGAAAATTGACAGACAGGAAGTCTCATAGTTAGTTTTTTGAACTTTATATAAAAAAAATACATTTGATTATATGAACACGCTGAAACCATAATAAGAAATAACATTAAAAGATTCCTTGTTTTGGTATTTTAAATATTGACACCTAAAGTTAGAGCGTCCCTTAAATATATATATTTTAATAATAATAATTTTCATGTTTAATACAGTATTCGCTTAGTGTGCAACAGCGCCATCTATAAGCAATTTTTTAAACAGAAAACTTTTTATCATAGATGGCGCTGATTGTCATTATGAGAAGTTGATATATAAAATATTTATGTACTACTTAAGTCTGAACTTACACCATTTAGTATCGCTAGTATCCAAACGCCAAAATTCGAAAACCATATTTATAAAATTGAGAAAAACAAAGAAATGAATGTTCGAACTGTAAATTAAAATTTGTACGTTTTTATGTATTATCCATTTTTGTCTTTATCAAGTAAGGCTCATGAAAGATACCACACAAAAAAAGAAAAAGGTCGACTTATAGATGAGAGGAAAGATCTCTTGTAAACTCTCCGGCCTGCCTATTTATATACAGATATTTTACCAGGGATGCATCGATACGCCTTTTTGCCGATACGATACCGATACCGATACTCTTAGAAAAATATCGGCGATTCCAATATCGATACACTTATCGAATTTAAATGAAAGTAAAATAAATGTAAGTAGACATGTTGATTGATTGTTTTTAATTTAAAAAATATATATTAAAATAAAACGTTACAGACTTGGAATATGAATATTGGTAATTAAGCTCAGTAATTAAGGTTCATTAATAAGAGTTAGTAACTAAAAATACATTAATCAAATATTTGTTTAAAAAACAAAGTTTTATGCAAACGAGATAATACAACAAAACAAGAGGCGCGTTTACATAATTTTTAAAAAAAAAAAATTTGCACAGTATCGTTGTATCGGCCAGAAAAATATCGCCGATACCGATATATCGCCGATATATTTTTACATTCGTGAAAATCTTACAGAGACAAACTAAATTCGCCTTCAACTGTAAGAATATATAATTTCGATCCAAGTTTTACCAACTAGGTTATAAATTTTAAACTCTAGATTCAAAGTACTAAGTTGTTCCCCGAGCCAACATGCTACCGTCCTTGACATTCATCGATCGCTACAGCTCTGAACTTAAAAACGGTAAGAAAGTAATCCAGAAGTCGAGATGGCAAGTTGATAAATAATTACCTACCGAAGATCATCGTCATCGTAACCATCGGGATATTTTTTATGAAATGGAAATGTTTACAATTATCTTGAAAAACATATTTCACCGAAAAAAATCCGACATGTTTGTACATTCAACGCTTAATCTTCAGCATTACTGATTGGTTGATTACGATCGGAAACTTCGTCCTTAATAAGGATATTTTAAGGAGCATTAAGACTAACGAACAATAGTCTTTCCAACATTCACTAAGACCTGAAGAATATGACTATTCTATTTAATAGCATAGTAGTATTTTGATACATTTTTGTTGTATTTATTTCGTCAAATAAATCATTCCGAATAAAATGAAAATGTATGATTACAATTTTCCGCTTACTAACCACTTGTATAAGTCTCCCCGGTCGCTTGACGCTTTACGACCGTGTATATAACGTTTTATTATATTTACATCCCGTGCTCGTACGTAATATAGCGGATAACCAGATATCGTTAAAGATATTTTCATAAGACAAATCTGAGTTACATGCGATATTATATAAGATTTGTATCTAAATAATACTTTACCGGTTGTTAGGTATTTTATTTCATTTATTAGGAATTCAATGTCATATACTAAGAATACATTTGTTTAAAACGTATCAAAAGTATACATAAAAAAATTGATAAACAGTATAAAAGTCATTTAAAATTACAGTGTTTGGTTAAAAAAAATAGTTAGTATATAATTAGTATTGGTAATTAGAACGATCTAATTATGACAAATTAAAAAAATAAACTTATATAATTCATATTATAAGGGCGAAAGTCCGTATGTTCCATACATACATGTTTGTTGCTCTTTCACGCAAAAACTACTGTATGGATTTTAATGACACTTTTTTAAAAAATATAGCTTATATATCAGAACAACACAATATAATTTGTAGAGATATTGAGTAAATAGATATAATAATGATGTGTACGGCGCTGGTGTCGCAAAAGAAAGAACTCTACGTTTTTGGTTGCAACGTATTCGTTCTGGAAATTTCTACCTTCAGAACCAAACCCCGTGGACAGCCGGAGACCAAAGTGGAAAACGAAGAATTAAAGGCTATCGTGGAAGCGAATCCATCACAAAGCACTTGAGAAGTAGCTGCAGGCTTTGGGGTATGTGATAAAACTGAATTAGGATTACTTGAAGCAAATCGGGAAAGTAAAAAAACTTGAACGATGGGTAGGTACCTCATGAACTGAGTAAATCGAACTTCCAAACACGCGTCGACTGCTGTGTTACTTTGCTCAACCGACACTATAATTAAGGGATTTTAAATCGAATCATTACTTGTTTTGAAAAGCGGATACCGTTCGATAATCGGAAGCGCTCGTCGCAATGGCTGAGACCTGGAGAGCCAACCAAATCCTCCAAATTGTGAGTGTTTGGTGGACTAGCACCGGTGTCGTCTACTACAGCTTTCAAAAATCTGGCCAAACGATTACGGCAGATATCTATTGTCAGCAACTGCGAACCATGAAGGAAGACTTGCTGCTAAACAACCGAGATTGGTCAATCGTTCTAGGCCACTGCTGTTTCGCGACAATGCAAGACCACACACTGCGCAACAAACAACCACTAAGTTAGATCAGCTACAATTGAAATGTCTCCTATATCCACTATTTGACAACTTCTTACAAGGAAATAAATTCAACTCCGATGCGGCAGTCCAAACCGCCTTCAAAGAGTTTATTATATAGATTCTCGCCCCCATGGCTTTTTTAGTAAAGTGACCAGTAAACTACCTATGAGATGACAAAAATGCATAGATACCAACGGTGCGTACTTTGATTAATTATATATATATATATATATATTACAAAAAAAAGACTTTATATTACTCACGTACAAAACGCCAATTTCATATGTAAGGAGCTAATACCTAGATATTCGTTTCGTAGTATGAAAAATGTATCAATTAATATTTCTGTACAATGAATACTTAAATCTCGGCTACACGGTCATTATCTCTTCACACTTGATTTTCCTCAGCGCGTGCAGACACTAAAACTACCGTTTGAGATTATAGCGTGCCGCAAAGTCCGCGAAACACAGATACTAAAACTTGTGCAATGTTTAAACTTCCTAAATGTTGGAGTGCTATCATTTGGAAAGTTTTAGATTTGGACGATTTACATATAAAAATACGTTGCGTGTTTTGTCTTGCTTTCCTAGACGTTAATAAATACCAATCACATGAGGAGATCCGGAATAGACAACATTGATGCGATGATATCATTGGTCGATATTTTGTATAATCTATCATATTTACAGTGTATTCGCGAAAAAAATGCAATTTGACTCTTGACGAATATAAGTAGGGAAGTGGAATAGCGAAGAAAAGCTATTAGCAAATCGCATGGAATATATGTAAATCAAGATTTGTTTACCTTTACTCTTTCTTTGATTGGAATAGCCATTACAGTTTTTTAGTAGAGCGACAATAAATAAAACGTCCCTGTGTTATATAGGATACACGGTGGCAGGGCATTGTGCATGCCCGTCGGGGTAGGTACTATCCACTCATCAGCTTTGTACCGACAAATGGCTATTTAGTATTGTAGTGTTCCGATTACAGTAAGTACGGCAGTGTAACTACAGGCACAAGGAATATACGATCTTAGCTCCCAGAGTTGGTGGCGCATTTGCCATGTATGGAACGATAGCAATTTCTTAAAAAAATATACCTATATTTACACCCATATTTATTGTGCTAAATCTTAAAATAGCCAGTCTGAGCTAAAGTCTGGGTTGTAAAGGTAGCGTGTAGCTGGACCATTAGCGTTTTCAGTCTTCGAAATATTAATATCGCACATTTATTGTTATTATATGCAAATTACATTATAAAAATAAAACGTTGACGCTGAAAATAATAACAATATAAGTCGGACAGCAAACCATCAAACATTTACACACACATACACACATCATGACCGTTACCACCTCATTATTTACATCGAAGATATTTTGTGAAAATGTATACGTGTAATAAAACAGCAATTTTAGAAAGTTAATGTCACCACATACATTTAAACCGACGATTTACTTTAAAAAATATAACAAACGTATGAGCTCGCAAAATAACGGAACAAAAACTAAAATAAAGTGAAATAACAATCTATAAATATTCGCGGGGTAGAAGCCCTAATGCTCGTTAAGAGTATTTGTTGATTTTCAGACAGGAGTATCAAATTATTCGTATTTAATTAAAATATCTATCAATACATTTCATTGTTGGAAAATAGTAATTACTGTCTTTCTTGCCGGTTCTTAGAAGAACTTAAATCTATCTTCGAGCCGATACTGGTAACTTAACATATCTGATTGTTTTTTGCTTTTGCAGGTTGACGGGGACTGGGTACGCAATGGGTTGGGTAACTTTAGGTACAATGGGCATCGCATCTTGTTCCCAAAGTTGGCGTATTGGTGATGTTAAAATTCCTTACGGTGCAAATGTCTATGCACAGTCGTGATTATTTACCATTTGCCTGTCCGCCAGCATATGTTATAAAAGGAAAAATATAGTTTTGAATCATGATGAGAAATTGTCTCCTAAGAGGATATCAGGTGGAAATCAGTCCAATCATTAATAAAAATAAAAAACAATATAAGAAACCTGAATCAAATTTTAATACTGTTTATTTCCAAGAGATATTGACCCAAGTATTTCTGTACTTTGAAATCGTTGCCCTGCACGGCAATAAAAACAAAAACAAGAACTAAATCGGGTCAAGTTCGTTGATCGATGAGCGAATGTTGACTCTTCAGGTGTTTTATAAAAACCCGCAATTTTGATAAGGTAACATGTACAACAGTTTACTTTTTATATTGTGAATAGTAAAATAAAGGCTATTATTACTTAAATTGATACTATCGCAATTCTTACATAGGTAATTAGTCCATCGAAACGAAGAAACGTAAAGTACTTCCAAATATTAATTTACAAGACTTGGAATTGGGCATTAAATTACGTTTTGTCCGTTATGCAACATTCAGCTTTCTTTGTTAACCTTATTTGAGAATAATCTTTAAGTTTACTTGTGGTAATGCTGTCGCTTACTGGTATAGGTTTCGTTCCGTACTAATGATGCACACTATCCCTAAGCTTAATTTGACAGGACACAAAGCATCCCGCTGTCCCTTTTCAACTTAACACGTGAGACAGAGATAGCAAAATATGTAGCAGTAATTACAGGAACAGAGGACGTAATTAATGAGATCTTACAGTTCGCAGAACATTGACAATGAACTGTTAAATAGGATGCCAGAAACGTAAACAACACAAAACAAGTTTCATACAGGCATCTGAAGTCATGAATAATTCTAAGAGGACTTCCATTTACAATTAAACCGGTTGGAAAGAAACCTGTGGCGAGGATGACCTTCAATGACCTAAAGTCATCATGACCACATGAGTAGATTTTCAAAACAAAGAATTGATTAAAATACACATAATAGCTACTGATAAACTTCGTTTGTTCAAAATTCTCCGAAGTGTTGTCCAAAAACGTTTTACCTACAAAAACAACTTTTTTTCAAAACAATCAGAAACCAAAATGTTACAATAAAAATCATGAAACATATTCAGGATATGCATTTTTACATAATGTTTAAAACAGCAGTCGTGTGTTCAACGTTTCGTTTACTGTCACGACCTATTAAAACAGGTCGACCGCAATCACCTTACTCAACGCCAGTAGCCTAACCTTCTGTGGTCTGGCTGTGATGAGAATATCTACATAAATAAATAAAGCACAACTCAGAATTATAATACCATGAAAAAAAAATGATATATTTTTTTAAAATCCATGTGTTTAATGTTGTCTTAGATTTTCGCGATTATTACACATTGAAATAAAACTAGTTTTTTAACGGTGTTCGAGCACTTTGCAGTGTTCGTGGTCACGGGCAGACACAGTCTGCCCGTGACCACGTGCAAAGTTCTCGAAACGTCGGGATGTTAAAATAAAATAATTAATATACGCGATTAAATCCGTTAAAAAACTAGTTTTATTTCCATGTGTTTAATTTTTTTGTATACCTGAACATTAAAAATTAAAACAAAAGATTGACCCCAGGAAGATATATTTTAATGATACGTGATAATTCTTTAAAAATAAAAGTTTCGAAATAAAAAGATAAATTTCTTTAATTTCATTTAATTTGTATAAACATAAAAAAAATCCTGTATGTTCTAGTTCAATGACAGAAATATATACACTTTCAGTGTTTTATATGTCTGAATCATTTATTTTCGAACTTTCAGCGTAAGAAAATATACAGAACAAAGGAACACTAATAACTTAATAGTATTAAGTTTTTTTTATTCTTTTTTATACCTCCTTTAAGATTTAATTCTTTATGTATAAAACGGTGTTTTTAACTTAAATCCGTTTTTTTTTTTAAATTAATATATTACCCTGACTAATTGATTAAAAACATCTCAGAACAGAGAAGAACTGGCTTTTTTATGAATAATATTTACAGGTCAATATTTTCAAAGTCTGAAACAATAAAATTTAGTTTTCAATTCGTTTCGTTGTAAGCCTGGCGGCTTAAAATGGCTTTAACTGTTTCTGCTTCGGCTTAAACTGTCAAGATGTATGGTACCATGCCGATAACGGAGGCAATTACAGACATGTTAGCAATAAATAAATAATATCTACCAACACAAGTTAACAGTTCTTGTTACGGCAATTACTCCGAAACACAACAATAACAGGGTTTGTTGTTTGACATGGGTTTTTTGGTGGGGCTATGGGCAATCCTGTCTGGGTAGGTAATTCAACCTCAGCAGATATTGTACGTGGTAGAATACACAGCAATACATAGTGTTAAAATTAGGAACAAGGGACATAGCATATTAATTCTCAAGTTTGAAGACACATGGACGATGGGGATCCTTACAGTGCAAAGTCTTACCATCAGGTATTCCACTTGCCAGTCTTCTTTCTATTTCAAATAAAAAAAAATGATCGCTGAATATTTATTAGTTTAGTGAGATGGGATGCAAAGCGAATGTATGGTAATGGTAACGAAAACCTAAATATTCTAATCGAGATTGTGTTGCGTGCAGGCGACACGATAGTAAGGAGAATTTATTATGTAATAAAACTACACGAACTTTAACTGCAGGAAATATAGGTTGCATGTACAGCGAATTAGAACTTTATACTGAAATTGTTCATTCGTTTAAGTAAAAAATTCACTTAAATGGTTGCGACGTATATTTGTCTATTTGTTCTTCTTATTACTATTACCTAATTGCCTTGACAATGTAATACATAATGTAATTTTCACTAGTGCTATTTATCGAGATATAATAAATAATAAATAAATAAATATTGGACAACATCACATACATTACTCTGATCCCAATGTAAGTAGCTAAAGCACTTGTGTTATGGAAAATCAGAAGTAACGACGGTACCACAAACATCCAGACCCAAGACAACATAGAAAACAAATGAACTTTTTCTACGTCGACTCTGCCGGGAATCGAACCCGGGACCTCGGAATATCGTACCCATGAAAACCGGTGTACACACTACTCGACCACGGAGGTCGTCTCAGATATGTTCGACATTTTTCGGTAAACTATAGTTCCCATCGTTAATTAATTATTATTTTTCCACTTACAGAACTTGCTTGCAATTTACAGAACTGCTCATATTTCAGACTTACCTGTAACAAAATGATTGACATATTAAAATAAATTATTATAATAAAATTTATAATATTATCACATAACAATGAAACTCGCTCTAGTTTGACCAGAAGAATTAAGGTCATTTGTTCAGAAAGAAGTTATATAATTAAAACTTTCAGTCGGCGTATACTTTCATTGTGATTTAAAAATTGGACCTATTTTTATTAACAAGCTTCTATTTAATTTCACCTGTCAGTACATGTGGGTCAATTATTGCAGCTGAACTTTAAACGAGTTTCAACCCACTGAGTTACCAAAAATTTGTTTTTGTACTGACTTCAGTGCGTACATTATTTTGTGGATTCGTGTGGACTTTCTTGTATACTAAAATTTATTCATTTTAGTACATGGCGTTAATAAAAGCTTTAAAAATGGGTAGTTTTATATTTTTATTAATGTGTCTTTTATTTTATGATAATTTCATACATTCAGATATAAAAATCACAAAAAGTAGTTATTGTATCCCACGAACACCACTCCAAAAAGATATTTCGCGCAGAACACAGTGAGGCCATAATATCTAGATTATGGTAGGATTTACATAATCTAGGTCATGGTCCTACTGTAAGCAAGAGATTTATGCTTACAATAGAAGCATAGGTAATCCTACTTTTTCTTGTACCTTAATAGTTCAGTAACTAAATCCTCATCTAATTATAACAACGCATTCATTTAACGAATAATGAAAAAACTCGTTAAAAATATCGTTTTGGCTGATTACCAAGTATGTACCAGTATGTGTCTTTTGTAACTGTCAAAGAAATACTAGAAAAGAAATTCAAAGTATAACGAGATAATGATTGATACTGTTTTTCCTTAAAGTGTCATAACTATTATGTATTGTTATGTATTAATCATTTGAAAACTAAAAACTTAGACGACGTGTTTTCTAAAAATGAACTTTAATGAGCCGAGATGGCCCAGTGGTTAGAACGCGTGCATCTTAACCGATGATTTCGGGTTCAAACCCAGGCAGGCACCACTGAAATTTCAAGTGCTTAATTTGTGTTTATAATTCATCTCGTGCTCGGCGGTGAAGGAAAACATCGTGAGGAAACCTGCATGTGTCTAATTTCAACGAAATTCAGCCACATGTGTATTCCGCCAACCCGCATTGGAGCAGCGTGGTGGAATATGCTCCAAACCTTCTCCTCAAAGGGAGAGGAGGCCTTTATCCCAGCAGTGGGACATTTACGGGCTGCTTATGCTTATTTTATATATTTTATGAACTTTAATAATAATGAAGAGCTCTTGAAGACGCACAAAGTTCATCAGATTTTTAATGTAAAGACATCTCAGTTTCCTGTAAAAGCCCACTTCGTTTATCACTCGTGAAATGTCGAAAAGTGACCAACAGTAACGCAATGTCGATGTATAGGGTTAAAAAAGCTCAGTTACTAAAAATACTGTTTAATCAATAAGTTGATTTTAATAGGTTTAAGGTACAATGGTTTTATAACATCAAGAAGTAATTTTGAAAGTTGTTGGATATTTTTTTTTAAAAAGGTATTCTGATGGGCAAATGGTCTGATGGTAGGTAGACTCTATCGACCATAGACATTGGCGCCGTAAGAAATATTAACCATTAAGGGAACAGCCCTATATTCTTTATCATAGTTCATTTCGCTCATCATCTTCTATCATATTACTACCATGTTCTGTTCCGAGTTTATTCTTAGGGAATATCTCTATTGAGAACCTCAAAATACATAATCATATATCTGAATAATCTGTACATCAATTATCACGATAACATGATTGTCTTTCCGGCGCATGATACAATCACATCCGTCCCCTATGAGTCAATGTAATTATTAATGAAATCATACTTTATGTGACGCAAGTACAGAATATGATGTTAGACCTAGTTCATATATTTTAATAAAACTCTTTACAAAACTCTCAATAAATCAAAAAATCGTTAACCTTTATCCAGAACGTTTCTCTGAGATACGATGTAGTATTTACAAAGTGTCCATAAGTTTATTGTCTTCTGATTGGTAAAAGTCATCTCTATTGCATTTTACTGTTTTGTCTTTAGAGACGTTTCTTTAGACAGAACCCTCTGAGTCATTAGCTCATTCTCCATCTATATCTCCTTTCAATTATCCCTCAAAAAAGAATATCCGAAGGTACATAAAATACAGAAATGCGTAGAAAACGTAACGTAGCGTAAACAAAATGTAATGTACAATTTACATACAGTGTACGATGAATAACAAACCAAATAAATAACCTTAATAATATAAACTAAAGTAACAACCTGTAAAAGCAGGGCTGGCCTTTCCCCTTGAGAAGATTTGGAGCTAATCCTACCCACGCTGCCTCAGTGGAGTTTGTTATACACATGAGTCAAAAATAGGTTTCCTTGCGATGTTTTTTCACCGAGAACGAGATGGAAAAAACAACTTGGAATTAAGAGTACGAAACGTACTAGTTCATATAGATATATTTTCCTAAAATTTTCAATGGCGATAGTGTTTACGAATCAGATACATCGACTTTAAGTATCACGTTTCAATATTGTATATGTTACTGTAAAAGCTCGAACTACGGTAAATCTTAAGATTTTCCAGTAAAAACTAAGATTTACCGATTACGAATGGTAAATGTCCATAAAACTTTTACATTTACCAACTCATGTCGGTAAATCTTAGGTTTTATTGGAAAATCTTAAGATTTCTCTTAGTTCGAGCTTTTACAGTAACATATACATGAATTTTAATTGTTATAATATGTTGCCTCTCATGATTATTTTTACTGCTCTTTCTTTCGCAAGCATATACGATGCAATAAATATTCTTATATGTATATAAATAATCTTATGTATATAAAATGCATCTCCATTACCTGACTCGGTGAGTTTAATCTCAATATACCCGAGGTAAGCTTTGTGAGATCGCTATTAGTGATAAGACCGTCTTTGCATGCAATTTAATTTTATCTTTATTTTATGTTTCTTTAAAATTTGTTACTTTTGTAATAAATTCACGATAAAGTTTTTTATGCATCTACCTGAATCGTATTTTTTAATCACTCAGTTTACCTTCAGGAGATACTAAAAAACTATAAAATATTCATATTTTAATAAAGTACGTAGCTGTCTGTGCATGAAATATTGTAATAGATTCGTTAGAAATTAGATATTGGATACAGGGGTTTAGACTCTGTCAATTTGTAAACGTATTCAACTGAACCTTGATACGGGTACAACTATATCAGAGTCAAGTGTAGTATAACTGGAAAATAAAACGGTTGCCAGCAAACCAAGAAACCTTTCACGTGAACAAATTCACGTACCAGTCCGTACTCAAACCGCAATTACATATGAAAAACACGTTGGTATTTCCGTGAAATACGTATTCCTTCTGCATAATCTCATTTTAATCCAATGCCGACCATATTACAGGGATTGGAGGAAAATTGCAATCATGTGACTTGTGGACTCTGGTTAACGCTGCGAAAATAAAAGTAATTAAAACGGTTGAAAATTATTCGTTCAATTTCATTATACCAATTTAATCCATTCCCTTCGTTAGTAGAGTTAAATAGTTAAATGCAAATTCACTTAATCATATAATACTTTATATTCTCTGTTTACCAATGGAGTGAGTTAGTGTAATTACAGGCATAAGGGACATAACACTTAAATCAGTTGGCGCCACGGTTGACGGTGCTCATTGAGAAATATTAGCCATTCCTTACAACACAATCTAAGCCATGGTTTATATTCCCACCAGACGCTCAAGAAGCATTTTACTGTTAGCAATTATATCACAAATATGGCAAATACACGAAAAAAATTATGGCGAAAAATATTGTTCGTACTCTAATTCGAAATGTCACCAACCTCAAATTTGCGTAAATGGTTACAAATTCAGTTGCAAAATTTTACTCATTGGATTCGAAATACTAAAGTCAAATAAGAGCTCTTGATGAATTAGTAGTTCTTGATTAAGCTAGACGACGATTCTGCCGACACATCGTATAAGCAACTCAATAAACAACGGCAGTACCATCAAATATTTACTCAGAATAAATATCCGTTCGGAAGTGGAAAGCAAATGTGTCTAGTTTTGTTGAACGAACGATTGAATATGCATTCAGAGACCTTCTAGGCTATTGTTGTCAGAAAATTTTCGATCGAGGCCTTTTTCTATTATTATTTTTTTAATATAAGACATTTGGTAAGGAATTATTTTGAATAAGTTTAGGTTATCTGTTTGTTATCATCGTCCGCATGGTAAATGGAGCTCACTGCTGGGTTTTGGGCCTCATCTTATGCGTGTCACCTTTCATGGTCTAGCCTTCATAATTATTACATAGAAGTGAACATTTTTATGATTTTGCTTAAAAAGCAATTTCCCAATTTTGCTTTGTCAACTGAACAACTTGCTAAACTCAACAATCAGTATATCGTCGTACAAGCAGTTAATTGAGTACGGAATAGTTTCGTAGAGTCGAAACATTACTTTAGTACTGTTGTAGTTTAAGGAAACTTTATCACGGCACAAACACTAAATAAAAACAGGGAAAATAGTAATAAAAAAAATCTAACTTTACTTAAAGTTTACCTTCAATTTTATACGAATTTTGCTATGTAAATTATTCCTAAGTTCCTGTTATTCCAAAGTATGGGCATGGAAGTCAATCTCAAGGTCTAGTTGTTTGGGCAAACATAGGCTTGCTCACTACTACCTCACTCACACAAGTAATAAGGGAACGGAAATGTAACATGACCGACATTAGAAGCAAGAAAAACGCTTTATGTGCTCTCAGAGGCACGGGCTGTAAACTTCCTAACACTGGACGGGACGTACTGGAAAACAATAAATAAAAAACAAACAATAAATTCTATTTGCGATAACGATAATTACAAACAAGAAAAAACGCATCCCTTTGAGTTAACCATAATCAGTTAATAGCTAACAATATTCTGCACTCGAGCCAGTACCGAAACCGCAGTCACCATTTATTTCGTTCCCAAATTAACTCCCGCAGCGAAAGAAGTGAATTAAAGACAATTTATGAGTTTATTAGATCAGCTCGGTCAATGCCAAGGAAATGGTATCTTCCGTCGTCTGTCAGATATTTATCACAAAAACACGGTTTGCGAATAAAAGTTTGGCACAATTTCGCCATTTGTTGCCACTGAATAGTGATAAAATCGTTACGCTTTATCTTGGGACGATGGCGTAATATTCTTATGTAAATTTTACATTGTTTCAAATGGAGTTACAGTTTTAACTGGAGTTAATATTCAAGATATAAGTGTTTTATAAAAAAATAATGTTTTACAGAACGTTTGAACTGTTATGTTATGTCTTACTTTGAGTACATATTACGAATAATATTATCACGATAGCTTTTGACTTGCGTTAAAGGACAAATTAAAGAATGGAACGAAATTGTTCCGCTCTTTAATTTATCTTTTTAAAGTTTTTTTTTTTAATATCAATGTTATAGGTTACACACAAACAAAACAGCAGATTTAAATTTTAACTTCCCTTATGGTTATTACGATAAACATCAGAAAAAATTCAAATAGTGACAAAGTACTGATACAGGATATTGGATTAAAATAAGAACTTCGTCAAGTCACGCTCATCTAATCAAATCTCAACAAATCATTAGCGAAAGAGAATATTATTATAATACGTAAAAGACCAATTGATTTAGATTTACCGAAATACAATAAAACCTAAACGGATACAACCAGTTAGTGGTAACTCTCGTAAGTGATTCAAAACTCAATTTCACCTTTACCACTTTTCTAATTAATATAAAATTTTAATATAGGAATAAACAACCAAGATACAGTCTAAAAATATCGACGACACACAGCCGCACCAGCGCTTGGCAACTGACCTTCGCAACTTTTTATATACCGGCAACCGCTGTAGATCGATTGAACAGTAAACTTGTCGGTTACTGTAGTCGTTAATCAACGGAGACTACCACAAAGGCTGGAGTGTTTGTTAATTGAGGACATAAGTCGTTATAAAATACCGGATCTGTGAATCTGAGACCATTTTATTAAAGCGATAATTTACCGAGCAGATGTCAAACCAAATCAAAGCATACTTTATTCAAGTTGGCAATTGGTAATTTTGCAATGAGCCGAGATGGCCCAGTGGTTAGAACGCGTGCATCTTAACCGATGATTTCGGGTTCAAACCCAGGCAGGCACCACTGAATTTTCATGTGCTTATTTTGTGTTTATAATTCATCTCGTGCTCGGCGGTGAAGGAAAACATCGTGAGGAAACCTGCATGTGTCTAATTTCAACGAAATTCTGCCACATGTGTATTCCGCCAACCCGCATTGGAGCAGCATTGTGGAATATGCTCCAAACCTTCTCCTCAAAGGGAGAGGAGGCCTTTAGCCCAGCTGTGGGAAAATTTACAGGCGGCTAAAGCTAAAAAAAAAAAAAAATTTGCAATACTTTATATACCACTAGTTTCGAATGTTGATTCTTTCAACTGGCAGACTGGCAATTAAACACTTAAATACTCCTATTAAAGACCCTCAATACTCTTTTTTTATATAAATTTCTCAAAAAACAAAAGAAAAATGCTTCCATTGAATATTTTTCCTCCGACGTATAAAATTTAGTAAAAAGTACTAAATTGTCCATAAATTTTTTTGTTTTTTGTTTACTCATTTTTTGTTGTGATAACCATTTATCAGAACAAAAAATGAGCTCAAAATTCTGCTTAGTGTTCTGAGTAGAAATAGTTAAACATCCATTTGCAACATTTGGAAAACACATACTAACATATGAAGTTAAAAAAAAACGGTCACTGTAAAAATTACCAAAAATAATTTTATCACAATTACGCATCCAAGATCTATTTATAACATATTTATTATGTCTCAACATGTTTCGATGTATGATCAAGGAGTCATCTAAGAGCGTAATTACTTATCGAGAGGTTATCGCGAAGCCCAAAATTTACAAATTTGATGTAAATTGACAATTGTTAGACAATTATATAATTATACGCTAAATTAACCCAGTGGTAAAGATTGAAGACCTTATTTTAACCAGACATGGTAAATTATACTGAGTACCTCAAGTTAATATTAGTCTTCTTATGAATTAATAATTACAAATACAATACAATATAATACATTTTACAAAGTTATGAATTGTAATTTTAAAAATTCTCTGATGTATGAACTTTCAGAAAACACACGAAAATATTTAGATGTATCTGCTACAGTCAGTGTCAATTTAACAGGTGAAGTGAAACATTATTTCCTCTCAGAATGACAAATCTGTCCACTCCATCGTCTTATATAGGGGAGGGTGAATGGACGCGAGCAACTGAAGTATTTATATAAACAAAGAATCATGAATATTCATTTTAATATTAAGATCTAGAGATTTATCTAGATTTCTTTAAAAGCTTTTAAGTCAAATCTCTGACGTTTGTATTCTTACACTTTTTTTTTGTCGAAGTCGCAAAAATAAATCTTATAAGTCTATCATTCCCATGTTTTCTTTCAGAATATTCTTTTCTATATTATAACGTCCTTGTAGTTATAACAACAGAGAGTACAAATGTATTAACATGAAAGGTGTACAAAGGCAACTCAATAAGCGATTTCTTTGAGCAAAGGACTCCATAAAAAAGAAAAGGTTTATAATAATAATTTAATAAGAAAGAGCCGAGATGGCCCAGTGGTTAGAACGCGTGTGTCAGAATAAGTAAGAAATATATAAATAATTAGACGTTACAATCAAGGCTTACACTATGTATTGTATGTTTTAATCAATTCTGTAATAATAATATTTTAATTTAAGTTATTATTGAATTGTATTGATAACATTTAAATTAAATAAGAGGGTACTTTGACTTTTCTGTTCAATATTGTAAGTCACGTGATTCGTAGTGAGGCTTATATAAGCGATGGAAGCTCGGTACAAAACAGTTGGGACTACGACTTTTTACTAAACGATGATTTCGGGTTCAAATCCAGGCAAGCACCACTGAATTTAATGTGCTTAATTTGTTTGTTTGTAATTCATCTCGTGCTCGAATTTGAAGGAAAACCTCGTGAGGAAACCTGCATGTGTCTAATTTCAACGAAATTCTTCCACATGTGTATTCCACCAACACGCATTGGAGCAACGTGGTGGAATATGCTCCAAACCTTATCCTGAAAGGGGGAGGAGGCCTTGGCCCAGCAGTGAGAATTTTACAGGCTTCTAATGTAATAAGAAAGTCGAGATAGGCCAGTAGTTAGATAAAATAACATTTGTTTAAAATGTTTGTCTGTCTATCTGTCTGTTTGTACCGGGTAATTTCTGGAACGGCTGATGTAATAAGGAGTAACTTAGGCATTTTTTTTAGAATTATATATAAAATAAAAATAAAGTCACGCTGCCAATGTCCAAATAACTTAAATTCAAGTAGCCCAGCTAGTAATTTAATATCAAGATTAAACTTAAACTTTAAAGTGGTTTGTTTTATAACGCACATCGTTTTTTTTAACACTTTGCTCCAAATATTCAATAATAACCGAAGACAATGAAGTGAATTAAGAAACTACTCTCTAAATTATATCAACAGACGTCAATGACTGAACTGTCTGGATATAAGGTTTGAAATTATACTGTGAAACTATTGAATATATCTTTGAAAAATATATCAAGTTTTTAAATTTGTAGAATATTCCAGTAAATAAGTCGCAAATTTAGTACAGAAAAGCTACCGTCCGAGAACTTTTCATAAATCGACAATGCTGTTCAATTCCGAAGGCATATTCTTCAATAAAACGTTATTTCAAAACAAATAGCTTTTATAAACAAGCTTTTATTATGCATCTCTATTTCATAATCTTCATTTAGCGCTTATACTGTATAACGAGCTTGCAAAGTTCTACGTTTTAATTAATTTAATGTAGAAGCATGGGCGCTTAATGAGCACCAACTCCCCGTCAGGTTAATAAGAGAAGGTAACGTATGAAAATCCTTTAATATATGTTAGTCTTTTAACCGACTGCGACACAAACGTTAACAGTGCATTTAGTATATTAAAATGGTAACACCACCTCACATTCAGAATTAAGGATAAAATTATTTTTTGTATGTAATCTGAATGGTCATTGGCAGCTGATGGGTGTTCTGATTGAACCACTTTTCGAAGGGCGAGTGAGACAGTATAGTTGGAATTACAGGATATGTAACACGTGTGTAAGTGTTTAAAATATCTCAAAAGAGGTCTCATGTCTTGGATTATACGTAAATACATAAACCTACAGTCACGACGTATCAGCAAAGTATTTTTTTAATATATTATCAAACGTTTAAGCTTTAAATTTGAATTTTTGAATAAGAATAAACGGAGAGACTGATCTACGTCAGTTACAGACGAAATTAGCTAAAACTTGTCATTTACGCAAATAATCCGACAGATAGCAGATGAAATACAACTTTCGTTATTCAAAAGTAGTAAATCAAGAATCACATCAGTCTAGCGAGATAGATATTATATCTAAACGGCTGTAATAAAATTCGTTATGTCTAAGTCTAATGGGTAGCTGGAAACAAGCACTCGACGCATATCTCGTGCCGCCCACCATCCGGAGTTCAATTCCTGGTGCGAGTTCAGAGACCGGTGAATATATTCACGATAAACAGCTGGCCGAGATCCAATGACCGGTGCTAATAAACTTGCATTGTTTTAGTACTTCGACTTTTTAAAAGATATGGACTTGTTGTTTTTCGGATTTCATTTGATAAAATCGACGAATAAAATTAAAATTGGATTCATAAAAGTTTCAATCTTCGAACGCTCGTTAATCTTTATCACTCTAGTTATCCTATGCTCAGTATATATAGTAAAAGACAAATTTGAAAAATTATATATTTTCTACATTTCTTATAAATAAACGAGAATCATAAACATTATCATTACATTTTGTTTAACCTTGAGTCAAACTTTCCCTCATTAAATTATGTCACTTCCCACTTCCCCGTTGAGATCGACAGTTGCCAATAGCGAAAGGGGAGGAAGGGGAACTGCGCGCGCGCACTATTTAAAACCGTAGGCAGGTCAGTGGGGCGAAGCGCTGGCGTTTAGGCCAGCTGCTACACCGGCTATTTCAGACAAGATTTAGTTACAGTTAATTTGGTACAAGAATAATTGGTTATACTTAGGTTTCATCTTTAGGACACATCGTAAAGGTCCTTTATATATATATATATTATATAAGTGTGCGTTGGTATATTCGTTTCATATTCGACACTGTCTGATCGATTGATCCTGGTCGATGATGGTATTTATATTACCCACTTCACACACACCTGACAATGATATTTAGTATATGTATATAAACAGACAATACGTCTGCCGGATTTTGATAGTAGGTATATTATGATAGTGTTTTTTATTATTGACAGGAAATTTAAAAAAAAAAAAACAATTTACACGTTTTGGGTCTTCAACTACTTTACCATTAGCTTAATAGCTTTAAAGTCTATCACTTTGAATGTTACCTAGTTGTTAATTTTGAGTGTTTAGTTACAAATTTATGTGTATCTATATAAAATATAAATAAAAGGTTAAAACAAATAAAATACTGATAAACGAAATAATTCTCCGTAAATATAATAAACGTGCAAAGTCAAATGTTGATCAAAACTAACAACAGTGTTAGATGATCGACTATTTGACTCGCCTTTGAGAAACCGACACTTCCTCTCGAGCGGAAATTGAATTTAATAATAGAGTTATCATTAATTATTATTTCTTCGTGTTACAATAAACTTTACCATTTATTTTGTTTACAATTACAAGAGGAACAAAACTATAATTAGCTAATAATCGATAGTGTTAGACAAGAACCAAGAAAAAGACTTGACAAGAAGTAAAAACTGATACAACACGAAAGCTCAGCTTTAATCATTATTCGGGTAGGTTAAATACACGCTAATTCATTGACAGACTGTAATCAGAATCGGGATATTTATTTAATCGTTTGACACATAAATCAATTAACGACGTAAAAACAGATAAGCAAATATGTGCCAATACAGATCAAGTCCCTCACCAACACGTGTGTTCATCGAGAACAAATAGTTCCACTGCTATTATGTACAATTATACGCATAGAGATAATGCATATATTGTCTTAAATAGAACAATTATCGTTTCAAATATCACACGTTCAATTATAAATACTAAGAAAAATTTTGCTACTTAAATTTTATACGCATCAATTACCAGGATAAACAACTGAAGTGGTTTGCTTCGAAAATAATTAGCTTGACTCGACATAGTTTAGTGATAGGCGACCTTGTCATAATGTCGCAATGGGTTATTTTATCCCAATGTCACCGAAAAGTTTTTTCAGTGTTCACTGCGACTCAATGAAAGCACGCCAAGAGAAAAGACTTTTAGACACATACTCAAACGAAACATTGACGGACACGTCATAAGACTAAGGTCCCCCGATTGTGTAGCATATTTTGATTCTAGAACCTTGTTAATAGATTTTTAACTAAAATCATGCTGTTATGAATTGCCAGACGTCGATGCGTAGATCAACATGCAATTTTGACACATAATTTTGATATTTGAGTTGAATGAAAAGTATTAAATATGTTTCGTAAGTGTTTCGCAAATGTAAAACCATGGAAGTTGAAAGCGAAGTGATACTTCTTTTCTATATCGATTCTAGTGTAGTATAATTAAAACTTATCGAAAACAATTTATAAACATTATTTCATACTAATAGCTTTAAATTACTACAGAATACGTTTTTGTCAACGTAATGTCCAAATAAACGACCGAAACCCGAAGAATTTAAGAGCAATAAGCGCTTTGCACACACCACAAACACACCAAATTATTCTTTACTTGCAAAGTTCGAAAACGATGAGTTAATTGTAAGTAAGTTAAAATCGACTTTCAGGATATGTTAACATATTTTAAGTAAATTATACATTATTAATTGACATTTATCTATTTATATATTGCTTTGTGTGGTAGGGCTTTGTGCAAGTCCATTTGGGCAGGTACTCATAATATATTATACCACCAAGACTGCAATACTTATTAGTAATTAGTTGGATAAAAAATATACGAAATAAGATTAAAGAAATGTACCTCAACGATATTATAATATTATTAGAAGGAAAGACTGTATCTACATATTAAAATAATTCGAAAGGTCAATGACGCGGACAGGTTTGGCAAGACTAGAGAAGTTATATGATAAATCAAGACAGTAATTCTTTTTAACTGAACGACATTTATACACACTTTTACAATCACTAAATTTTTAATATCTTCAAAAGCATTGAAAGTTCTACTAAAGTGTCTTCGTATTAAAATAATATTAAAAAAATAATAATAATATCATGGTTCAGAATAAACGAATATGATTTTAGCCGATTCCAAAAACAATTCCAAAAAACAATATGTATCATGTAAATATATTTCTCTTAGAGTTCCATGACTCGAGGAATTTACTTAGATGAGACAAGATCTGTCCATTACGAATATAACACTAGTTATAGTATTCGTAAAGTTTATTATCTAAATATTTAGAAAAACAAACAATGTTTTATACTCTTTTTCACACTTTTACTTCTTTTTATATCATATAAAATAAATAAATTATAAAGTATGCGATACTTTATACGAATATATAAATTGTTTTTCGATCTAATAAATTAATACAAGACGTCTGGTGAAAACAATAATAATAGATAGTACCCAATGAACAGATTAATTATTACCAACAATAGCATATTATGTAAAATCAAAGGACCCACCTTTGATTATTTATTTGTCTAAATAAATAGCATGACGTTTGGGGAGTGTCATGCGTAACTAAAACCAAGATATTAAAGTTGGCTCTTTCTTTTAATTATTTTATAGTGCGACCTTATTTATATATGTAATCTAAGAGTGGGACTTTAATATTACACGTAGAAGCGACACAATAGAGAAAAGCATTTCAATTAATCAATAAAAAAACAGCAATTCATATCGTGATGACATCATAAACACCTATATACTACGCTGTTATTACATAAAGAAAACGTAAATACATTTTAAGGTTGTGCACCGAAGTTTAGTTCGACGAATGTTATCTGCAAAAATAAAATATGTGCATAAATTTTGCAGGTGCAGCATTTGTTAGGGATCACTTGAGATACGATAAGTACGCTTCGTTCAACATTCCAGTAGCGCTGAGTTTCTGGCAGGTCCACCGAGGACTCTTTTATATCCAACATTTTACAATAAAACGTATAAAAATAAAAGACAATAACTCATTCTATCGTAACACTACATTTGTTAAATGTTAAACTATATTTGTTTAGTTGAAATAATCATATGATGCATATTAAAAAGCAGACTACAGTAACAATAACAATTTACATTTAATTTTTTAAAGTGAATTTGAAATGGTATCAAGTATGACATCATTTAAATTAACTTTTTTTATGACTGTACATCGTTTTCATTACAAAAGATAATGAGTGAGCCAGTATAACTACATGCTCAAAGAAAGTAACATATTGACGCATTGATGGTGTACGGCTTGATAACATTTACTAACATATGATGTCTCGCCTGCCGATGTGTGTTCTCGAGGCAACTAAACCTTAATCCAGAACGATATTTAAACACCATTAAAGATTAGGTACAATCATTTAATGAACGAGAAATGTCACCGCGAATAAGTTTTCATTCGCGGTGACATTTTTACCCGGAGATACTGCTAAGAACTGCACATTCAAGATGCGAACTAAATTGAAAACGTCAAATACATCGAAGGTCATGTAATTGAAATAAATAAAACGCATCACACGGTGTACTCGACTACCGGTCTAGCTGATTTTCGACAGAAATAAACGAAGCGGTTAATAATTTTCTTTATACTATACATTACATATTATGAGTGAATTATTAAAATTTAGGTTTACGATAAAATCAGACTTGCGTCGGTTGCTCGTAACTAACCCAAATTGAAAACGACATCTGGACAACATTAAAATGTTCCACAGAGATATAAAATACGATTTCACATCCTTAGCCAAATCATTATCAAAATTATAATAACGAATGATTTAACTGTTTCGATTGACTGTAATCGACTGCCTCGTTGGTCTAGTAGCTAGTTTTTAAGGCTGCAATCCTAAGGTCTTCGAATCAAAACCCGGAATGGGGGTAATAAAAAAGAATGTGATTTTTGTGCACTATAGGTATATTTCCTGCAAAGATAACATCGTATTATTTATATGAAAACGCAAGAACAATTTGTACTTATAGTAAAACAATAATGAACATAAATTGCGCGTTTTTTACACTTTCAGGCTGCAATGCAAAGCTTCATCAATCATGCAATCAATGTCATTTTTACATATAGATTTTATAATGCGGAGAGCGTGTAGTATAAGCTAATATGATGAGAGCTAAGTTAAAAATAGGTCAAAACTATAATCATTCATTATTTTCACGCGCAGTATAAACTTTTTTGTAAACAGCCGTGATGACCCAATCACTAGAACACGTCAATCTTAACCATAGCAGGTTTTATCCTGGACCAGTACCAGTAGATACATGTATATTTTTACAAGGTTTTATTTAACTAGTTATAAGCATTGCAAATCTAACTGTTCAAGGGCTAATCTTGTAAGCTGAATTCGAACAACTTCCTCTCATACATAACATAACATAAACAGCCCGTAAATGTCCCACTGCTGGGATAAAGGCCTCCTCTCCCTTTGAGGAGAAGGTTTGGAGCATATTCCACCACGCTGCTCCAATGCGGGTTGGCGGAATACACATGTGGCTGAATTTCGTTGAAATTAGACACATGCAGGTTTCCTCACGATGTTTTTTCCTCTCATACTAGAGTAGAAAAGTTACATGCTGGTTCAATTTCGATGAGGTACATTTTTATGGTAAGCATGAGCGATTCTACCGCCCAGGACTAGATCCAAACAAAGAAAGTCAGCGGAGTTCAGCAGAGACATGAAAATTAACATTAATGGATACTTCGTTTCTAAATTTTCTTTCTTAACTATTAATTTATTTTGTACTTAAAATTTAAATTACAGCGGGCAACATAAGACAAGCAATTTCTAGTTTATAATAAACATCTCATTAAAAGGTTTAAGAAAAAGCATATATATTAGAAATAAAAATCTAAATCTTCTTTATTGAAATAGTCTCATACTACTTTCGAAACTTCAAGTCGAATCAATGTAAAGCTATAGTAAAATCTTTCATTGACAAAGACTGAATTATAACTGCAATTATCTTAGCTTAGGTGACCTATTTCGAAGTGATCCCTTGAGCAAATCCATTAAGGAATTAACTTAATTTACTATAAAATCCTAATCCACAGTTTCTAGAAATGCGATACTTTTATGTACTTAGAATGAGTTTTGTATTCAAATCAAATCAAATGTATTTTATTCAAGTAAACTCTACAATAAAGCATTTTTGAATCGTCAATATTTCAACTCTATCGACGTAGCGGAAAGCAGTCTCTAGCTAAAAGAAACGGGCATAGTTGCAAATAACCAGATTTACAATAATCGTTCAATCAGTCCTACGATGGAACCCGAGCCTAAACCCAGGTGTGTTTTCCAAAAAGTATTCTTTAAATGAATAATTCATTAATCTATATATTAAGATTAGTTTCGTTCCTTCAGACCTAATTTTTTTTTACAATTAAAATGTAATAGCCGTTGCGGAAAAAAATCTTAACATGTCAAGTACGCAAGTTAGTTTCACGAGCTAGGGTCGCCATGAGCTTAGTTTTCATGAACACAACTGTGTACTCGAAACAGTACATTTATCTACACTAATATTATAAAGACGAAGATATTGTTTGATGCGACGTCCTATCTGTCTAGCAGTCGATTTGATTTGAAAAATATTTATGCGTTAGAAAATCACCAAACTACATTGAGAAAGACTAGACTGTATTATTTCGCGCTACCACAAGAGGGGGGGGGGGGCGTCGACGTACCAGTAAAGTTAACGCCGATTAACCAATCGGAGCTACTAGTAATAGTTGGACTGATTTAGAAGAAGACCCCATAATGGAATTTTCTGAATCAAAAATCACCCTAATTCCAAAACATTTAAAGTAAACTTATTTACTTTATACGTAGAAATAGTAAAATACGAGTTTAATTCTTGTATTTTATCATATCTTAAAGAGTTTTTTCTTTTAAGGAGTTAAAATAATTTAATTTGTTCTAACCATAAGATATAAATTTATAAGCTTCGTTAACTCAAAGAAATATGTTTGGGGTTTTCCATACTTCGAGAGAGCACTATACCTTCCCAATCTTCAATTTCGTTTAACTCGACCCCGGATCCGATCCTACAAACCGGAACTAATCATAAACGAAGACCATTATGGTAAATAGTATAATACAGACGTTTACATTCGAAATGAACATAGATGAAACGTAGCTAGTTAAATAATATTAAACATTACAAGCGTAATTTTAGTAACATCTTGCTTCAAATGGCGGTCTTTCTCTTCCGGTCCATTACCACACGGAAACTACACGATTCTGCTAACGCTTGTCGAACACAGTGTTATCTGTGTTCTATCGTCTGAACCTCTTTTAAATGCAGGGTAGCGCAATTACATAATGTCAAAAGGGATGGTGAGCCTACAGTTGATTATTGTGAGCAATCATTGCGGTCGAGTTCCGAGCCCTCTCGTTAAGCGCTGAGTCGAGTTTACACTTTCTGTGACTGCACTGCGAATTCAAATGACCTGGATACAGCTGGACTTTTAACATTTTATTACATATATTATGAAATACTTTTAACATTGAGAGGTGCCCTGCAAATGAGCCTCCTAATGGTTAGTAATTACCACTGATAGCAACAGACATCAGCGCTGTAAGAAATATTATACATTAATTATATCGTCATTGCTCACCAACATTTTGAATTAAGTCGTTGTCCCTTGTGCCTGTAGGCTCAATCACCCTTCAAATCAGAACACAACATTACTAAAAATTGCTAAAAAACTGCTCATAAGCTTATGTATATATGTGAGTTGAACTATGGCGTCATCTTTGAGTTGGGTTGATATATTTACTTTAAGTTTCTTTGTCAACACAACAATACTGAGTCCTGCTGTTTGGCGGAAGAATATTGATGATTGGGTGGGTCCTGCCCAAGCGGGCTGGACAAAGCCCTACTACCAAGAAAGAGTGATATTTAACATTATTTGACCGAACAGGAACGATGTATACATACCTACATTTATAGGTATTTTCTAAATAGTTTTTCTATTCAAAATTATTCAGTAGCAGCAGTTAGGAAGTTAGCGAAGCTGTAACATTGCCATCTCGTACTTCAGAATCGGAAAGCCCTTTAAACTAATTTAACTGATCTCTCTCCGTCGATATCGGATTTCCGACTCATCTTATTATAAGCGTAAAGGGATAGCGAGGACACCTGTTAAGCGCGCTTACACTTTTACACTACCTCTCGTATAATATGACCTTCGAGGAAAAATACAGTCAGAAGGTCGTAGTCTTTATAATATCCCAGCATTTTTTCTCATATAAGTAAATGACTGCCTCGTTAGATATATATTTATTTGAACGACTGTTGATTGTTGCAATATAGTAACTGAAGAGATTAAGAATTTGACGTTCATGAAAACATACACAAGCACTAACGCAAGTACAATTAATAAAACAACAGAGCGCGTTACCATGTACCGAAAGCTTTGGGAAGCGTTCGAGGTATCACAAAAACAACAAGACAAACAATAAGAAATTCAACAATGGATGCAGAGTTGTATTGCAATTTATATGCATTAAGATATCTTATTCACTTGTTTTACTTTGTGAACATTAAGTAGAGGAATATATTTCATGTATTCTCAAAATAAAATTCAGCGAAACTATATGTAGTTAACACATCCGTGTAATCTATAGAATGAACCAAAGATGTAATACTCGCAAGCACAATCTTAAAGCACGTACAAGTCACAAGCTATTAGGAATAAACAGCAACGTTGAACGTGTAAATTATTAGTAAACAGCACATCTAGGTAAAGTTGTGAAATACGAACGGATCAGTTATGAATAGCGCTCCCACGCTCCAGTTTCCCGGTGACCTAAAATCCTAGCCAGGCTAGCTTCTACAGAACATTGTACCAACAGTTAGCCGCTAGTGCAAACATTTTAAACTAAAAGCTCAATTATCTGTGACGTAAATATCGGACAGCACAGAGCACTCCTGTAGCTTTCAAGCCTTATAAATTATTATACTTTTGGAGTAAACAAATTCAATTTACGATTTCACCTAAGTATATTTTTATTGATACTCGTTTAAATGTCACAAATAAATTGCTCACGAAATTATTTAAAAGGTTGTTTAGCCGCTTAACCTTATTTATATTTGAACTAGGTCACTGTATTTAAACTCAAAGCTGAAAGAAGGCAAAGCTTTGAAAAAAATAAATTAAATAATAAGTGAACGGAGCTGGATTATTAGATATAAATAGTACCCGAGTCTCTCTCACTCGTGTTATGTTCAGTATTTGTACTTTCTTGTAATATTCAAGTATTTTTTTTTTTCGAAGTTAACCAGTTAAAAATTACCATAACGGATAAAACACAACAGCCTCCTGTCAAAACAAGCCCGAACATTATTACGACATCTATTTACATTGTTGAATCATATAATATATATTATATTTATTAAGTAAATGAAATAGTGTAGATATATTTAAAAATCGATGACAATTTAAAAATATGTATATGCCATACCATCAGATTATGAAATTGAAGCAATAGAGAGTGCACCTGTGTCTGCGTACATACTCAAATAAATTATTTTATATATATAAATAAGAAATAATATGTATAATTACATAAATTAATCCCGCACCGTTAGCTATACCCATAACTATAGCTATATCACAATATTATTACATATACATTTATATACTTGTAATAATGGGTATACTTATATATTTCCATACTGTAGAGATGGTAAATAACTAAACCCCTTCGGCTAATCATCAAAGTTACCCACGCTATAGAAGTCCAAGCAGCCGCAGTTAATATTTAAATGATTTCTAAACGCTCTGTATTGAAATAATAATACTTTACACGTGGAGGGGATGTTTTAAATACTGTAGCAATCATAATACACGTATTAACCAATAATACTTAATTCAGTAAAATTAATATGAACATAACTTATTAGTCTTAATCCTAAGCATTTTCAGGAACAAGAAAATCTAGTGCTGTCGTTATTAAAAAATCTAATTATATCAAATAAAAACGACGTTCACCTAGCAATAGTAAATTTCATAATCAACTTTCACGCCATCTGGTTCTGTATACGGACGTTGAGATAAGTAACGCTTTTTATTTTATTTATTTTAGGAACACAGATCCCACAAACACTGAATAAAATACTCCTTGCATCGTCAGTGAGCTGCTAATGACGGGACCTAGGATACTATGCCCATCGTACCCGTACTTAAGTCAACTCACTTTTAAAACCAGTGTGTCTGCCGTTTAATTAACGCGGAAAAATACGTTACGTATACGTATGAGTATGTTGTGAAATGAAACAAAATATTATTATTATTTTTTTATGTCATTGGTTGGCGGACGAGCACATGGGCCACCTGATGGTAAGTGGTCACCACCGCCCATAGACAAAGGCGCTGTAAGAAATATTAACCATTCCTTACATCACCTATGCGCCAACCTCGGGAACTAAGATGTTATGTCCCTTGTGCCTGTGATTACACTGGCTCACTCACCCTTCTAGGCGGAACACAACAATACAGAGTACTGTTATTTGGCGGTAGAATATCTGATGAGTGGGTGGTACCTACCCAGACGGGCTTGCACAAAGCCCTACCACCAAGTAAATATACTTTTGCCTTGACAGCATGACCATTGACCACATGACCATGCAGAATCAAAATCTCGTCAACGTCTATTATAATCAAACGATAATCGCTCGACGGTTACGGGATGCCTAGATATTTGGATCAATTCTGAGCCCCACTAACTTTCAAGTTACCCAAATGCTATGCTAGACCAATAAACCAACGAAGCAACAACAAAATATAATGTATCAAAATATGTATGTTTTAAACGCAAAAAAGTTAACATATAAATAATATTCCAACAAAGGTTATGTAATGTATGATGTGATGTAATGTGAGTTCCAAAACGACCTTGGAGTCCTCGTAGCTCCAAACTCCTTTGATCGAAAGCCTTACTAGGTCGCTTATTGTTCAGCTGCACAAAGAATTCTCAAAGAATGAAGAAAATTGTGTACTTGGAAGTCGAGACTACGTTCACTAAACTACTTACAGCTATTCCGAGAGAAGAAATTCGAACGTCAAATGTGATAGTTTTCCGAGACACCGACTACGTTAATAATCATGTAAAAATGATACGCATCAAAATAGCGTATCGCCGGCAAGTCGATTGTCGACGTTTTACAATCGGGTTGAGCATCGAACGTCAAATCTATTTCTTACAAAATATAGACTAGTTTTTAGGAGCGCTGTGAATGGACACAATAACGTATTGCCAATATAGAGTAAATTAAAAAACGCTTGTAAAAGGTTTGGCGCTTATTCCACTACGCTGATCCTAGGCACCCGCCTAGTGCCACACATTTGGCAGATTTTCATCCGATGCGTGCAAATAACGTTATATTAACCACAGATATTTCCTTCACTGCTGAGCGTTAGATAAATTATAATAAATACAAGCACATGAAAAAACAGCGATGTTTGTCTAATTTTAACCTTCAATCTTCGATCAATATTCTCGAATTCTAATCACTGAGCCATCTCGACTAAATCTGAAGTATTCATGAATAATCCTGAATTTTATCTTCTATATCAGTAATTAATAAAAGCTATTTTTAAAAATCAATTATTTATTTAATTAAAATGATGTGTTTTGCACTATTTTGTTTTAAAATACAAAATAAAATTATATATTTGTTGTAGGATATATATATAATATCTGTTTATTGCTCAAACATAATCTTCCTATGTAATTATAATTAATTAATGTTATTAATGACCAAAATACAAATCAATCTCGGTTCCTAGTACCTTCCGTATATATATATATATATATATATACGGACGGTATATGATATATATACATATATATTAGAAATATACTGAACTATAAAGTCACAAATGAGTAGAAAAAGTTTAAAACAAATATTTTTAATAATGAAAATAAATTATGGTTACCTAGAAATTACACACAAAATTTAATAAACAATATTGGTTTGGATGCTACTCTCCGTATAGCCGAAAACTTTTTTATGATACAAGAGGTTTAAAATGTATTCCAAAAAAAATCAAAATATTTTAACATTTAATTAAATACGTATTAGTACATAATGAACAAAAATCAATACTAATGACATAGAGGTAAAATTTGTTTGTATGTATGGATAAACACGAGAACTATTGTTCCAATTCTGAAAATTTTCCATCGGTAGAAAACTACGTTATTCCTGAGTTCTATATGGTATAAATTATATTTATATCACGACATTTTCTTTATTAAAAACTTGCACCCGTGCGAAGTCGGGTGGGTCGCTAGTAAGAAATAAAAAGATTGCTTTTAAGTTTTTCTATAAAATTTAAGAAAAGATTTCAAAGTGAAAACTCTTAACAAATATGAAAAAAAAAAAACACAGCGTTGCCTTTTATAATTTTAAGAATTTATTTCAGGATCAATGGTTAATTCAAATCATTTTTAGCTCTTTATTAAATTAGAAAATCTTAAAAGGCACTGTTATTACCAGAATTTAGTTAAAACGAAAACCTTCAGACACAAAATCAACGTTTTATATTAGATAATTGGTTCGTCTAGAGGTCATTCAATTAAAACTTCGCAAAATTACGTTACGAATCCCTCGATGGTGTAGTATTTTAATTACGACGGGCATCTACATTCAGACACCGCGAAATGAAATTTTACTAGTATTCAAATTTACAAGGAATATTACTTATAGCTAATTAATAATAATCCTTATGATGCATATATATCACAATTTTCAAAGAACAAAAACACAACTAAATTATTAACTTGTTAAAATATTTTGTCTTACTTTATAGTGTTTTTGAAATGATATTAATGAATGACATTTTGTTAAGGGAATTAATCTGATCTAGGGGTAGGGCTCATTGATTCAAACACTATAACACTACACACGCACACACAGACCTTGTGCAGTGCCGGCGTTTTCATACTTCGTTTTGAGTTTGGCTGCGGTCGCACGTGCGTCTGATCTCACAGAATCAATAGCCGAAGTGCGGGATGAAAACGAGAGGGTAGTTGAAAATGTAGAGGAGAAGGACGACCCCAAGCCGAGGCCGAGAGTGGTGCGGTAGCGTCTGCGATACATTGTGAACACGTTTTGTCTGGCCGGAGTTTCGCGAACGACTGAACTTTCCCTGCGTATGCGCAGCGCAAACCCGGAAAAGCGGACGTGGTTTATTACGGGAGAGCTAGACGATTTGACGCACAAACAGCCGATAAAAAAAACTTTAAAGCTTTATTTTGATATTTAAGGGAAAAATATATATTTTTTAATGTACATTGTCATTGAAAAAGGCACTTGAATATCTTTTTTGTATATTCTTTGGTCTTTGTACGATTGTATGTACAAATTGGTCATGTGAACAATACATTTTCGCCTTCCCCTTCATTTCCTTAGATCGCTGACAATTAATCAGCTATATTGACATTTTGGGAAGGTCGTAAATTTCCCACCAGACATCGGATGGACAGTGATAGAATTACTACCCTCATATGTGTGCGCGTTCCTAATTACAGCAATCTATTGTACAGAATTTTCAACATAAATAGAAAGTAAACAACGCATAATTAATGATTAGATAACGCATAACTATTGATGTTTTAGAACTCTTGAAAATGTTTCAAGAGTTAGCATTAACTAATTTAAATAAGCCGACATATTATAGAGGAGAGAAAACGTGAAGCATAATAAAGATCTTTTCTTAATAAACGAATCTACTGTTCGACGGTGAAAGAAAAAAGTGAGGAAAACTTCAGGTGTCAGACGAATTTCTGTGACATGTGTATCATGAAACCCTAAATATAGGCACATACAACTGATATGCCAGCTTGGAAGCTTGAAGAGAAGAGTATGCTTTTGCCCAGAAGTTGGACATTTACAGGCTTTTTTCAGTTATTAGGCGGTTAGATGGTTAATCGGAACAATCACTACCCATGGACTTCTGCAACACCAGAGGGCAGGTATGTTGCTAGCCTTTTAATAATGAATAATATCTTTTCGTGAAGGTTTTTAAAAAATCGTCTGCGAATGCTGACATAATAGTTGTACGAGTCTGATGGATGGTCGTCTAGAATCTTATTTAAGTTTTTGGGAAAAATATATAAAATAAATACGATTCTCAAGCGAAAGTGAGGCCTCCGCTTATTTCGTAATTTTCACCCTATTCGGTAATACATACGTAGAAATGAATGCCAAACGATTAAATCAATAGTGTCAGCATTGGCAAAATGCCGACTAGGACACGATGTAATAACAATATAACCCGAACTGTTGAGGTCTGATGAAAAGATCGCTTTTAATTTAATTTCTTAGTCCCTTGTTATTGAAGTAGCTAGGTCTCGATAATTTACGCACAAAATATGATTTTTGATTGATTTTATCAAAAATCAAAAGCAAACCAAATCATGTTCAATTAAATAATAGTTTATTATAATAGAATATTCGTGTTCATACAATTGTACACATATATACAAAATACGTAATAGTTTTTAACACCTCAACAGTCAGTACATCATATTCTTATGTATTCTTTTATAAATTAATTTTCAAAAGGCAGAATTGATAAGCTTGATAATTGATCGCCTTTGCCCACAGCCTCTGACAATACAAATGATTCATGAATCTTCAATGCACTGTGTACAATGGCATCAAATGGGGGATACCAGATAGTAAGTGACCACTACCACCCAAAGATATTGGCACTCCGTGAAATAATAACTATACCTTACATTGTTAATGCAATACCCTTGTGCCTGTAATAACAATGGCTCTCTCACCCATGTCTGAGGTAGAAAAATAGAAGGCACCTAGAACCACTTATCTATAACTTTTAATTATTAAAATATTCAAAACGTAATACAACAACATAGTTGCTTTCATTCAAGTATTTATTGTTATATAATTTACATTTAAAAACATGCAATATTGTAATGTGTTTTATAATCATCTATAAACCTATTAATTTGTATGCTCCGATATTTAAACACTCAATTGATTTTACTATAACAAAGACTACACATGCGTACTTATATCTTACAATGTTGGCTATTAATAGTAAAAATTATACTCTATGGTTTCATAGAGCTACTCATAATCATGCTAAATACTCACATAATGTGATTTATCAAAACAAACGACAACCCATTATTTTCCCACAGCTGGGCAAATATCACATCTCTTAAGGAGAAGGTTCAGTGTTTTTTACATAAAGCAACTACTGAATTTGTTCTTCGCTATATATAAAGTTAGTTACTTAAATTTAATGTAATCCAATAAAATAGAAGAGCCTACTTGAATAACATATATTTGGATTTGATTTGATTTGGCACTGCTCCAGTGACTTCGGTAGGTTCACATTTGGCATTATTATGATGGAAACAAAAAAAATGGCGTCAATATTAAGATAGCTTTGTCCATATTTTAATTCTTATGATGAATTAAGGCATTAAAATGATCTGTACAATAGAATAAATATTTATTATTCATTTATAAGTATAGTTAGGCGTCAAATACCGGAAAACAAATTGTTGTAATAGGAAGAACTGCCTGCCTGCCTAGGTCTGATATAGGCTGATGATGTAATTATACAAATAACTTTCAACAAGCCAATCAGCCACTACAATTTTAACAGTCTGTGGATATTAGCAGTTTAAGAAATTTCAAACACTACATTCACTGCCAAAAC
The DNA here is from genome assembly GCF_905147765.1 of Vanessa atalanta. Lineage (NCBI taxonomy): Eukaryota > Metazoa > Arthropoda > Insecta > Lepidoptera > Nymphalidae > Vanessa > Vanessa atalanta. The sequence goes on from NC_061885.1 coordinate 596,987, forward strand.
ACCCATCTTAGTTCCTATACTAAGAACTTGTAAAACAAATGAATGCTGATTGGTGGTACGATAACTGATGAGGTTCTATCTAACCTACTACAGAGTCAAGTACCTGTTTCAAAGAATAGATAATATTAATAAAGGCAAATACCAATTAAACAATGATGTAAATTTCCAGCTCCTATAACAATTATCAGTTACTAGAACAGATAAAATCATTACAGATTGCAATATTAATTTCACATGTTTTTGTTTACCCTGTGCCTAAATAAAGTTGCTTATCTAAGAAATTACAATGTTATCTTGACAAATACAAGTGCCCCAACTAATCTTCTGAACTTTGAATATAAATTATATGAGCAAAATTTTTATGTCTAATTAGAATCCCTTAAGGTGCAGAAATTGTTTATGTAATGCCAAATAAGAAATTAATTTAGAGTAAGATTATTAAAACACATAATGAAATATATGCATTTCATATCATATCTTTAAACATTTACATTTTAATTGTATTTTGACTTTATGTTTGCACTTTTATCTAGTCATATTCCATGTCACTTGTGTAATCTTATATTATAAAGGCATGTTATGTAAATATTTATTTTTCATGCAGAGATCAGTAGCATATAAAGAACATAGCAGGATTTAGCAAATATTGCCTCTAATTAGAAATTAAAATGATCCATCAAATAAGAAACCTACTTACCGTTTAAGGACCAAATGTGTGAAGGCAGTGAATGTGCTGCATAGACTCTGCCAAGAGCCAGTGACGTGCCAGCCACTGGTCCGGTCTCTTCGTTTGAGCTCGAATCAGTGTCCGGGCTAGCGGCGGCGGATGCTTCATAACTTTGCGAATTAGCAGGAATGGCAATAGCTTCGTGGGAAGCATGTAAATCGGGCACTGAAGACAGCGATCTCGCGCGCTGCCTGTCGTTCGACACTTGTATACCTGGTATCGCCCTCAGCAGGCTAAACCCCGCACCCCCGGATACTACATCCGAGCTCGAGCTCGTAGAAAATGTCCTAGCTCGCGGACTCTGTCCCCCGTTCGCGGTGCTAGCCTTAGCGCCCATCGCCGCGATGTTACGCAAATCACACCTGTCACAACCGATCTCCAAGATCACGAACACAAGCTAACTGCGACACCCGCGGCGCCGGAAGACATCGTACAAGACACGGTCCGATTTAGAGAAAAACAAACGCTGAACGACAAACAGAAAAACGTCGCTAGTACCTACTTGTAAACAGCGTTGCATGTGCCGTCCTGCAAAATTTTGACAGTTCCCATATGTGCTAATCGATTTTAGTAAGATATCGATATTATACTTTTTTATATGAATATTATTTATTATTATATAATATGTCAAAAATTGTATTTTTATGAAGTTAGCAATATGTTATTACTTTTGAAATCCAGTTAATAACAATGAAGTATAGCTTAATTACAGCACTATTTTTGTTGGTTTCTAGGTAAGTTATATAATATAACTGGAATATGATAATATAGATTTCAATAATTATTATAAAATAAAAAATACGGAATATACGGAAATCGATTTTAATAGCATGGCATTACATCGATACTTTCTAATGCGCAATTATTGCCTCTGTTAAACTTTTTAAGACATTAGATACAATAACGTTTTAAGCTAATTGTTGAAACATAATTTGACTAAAATATATCAAAGAGACCTGCAGTTAACAATATGTATTTATATAAAGATTAAATATGTACTACAAATACTTTATTTAATTGGAACAAAGCGAGTTCATTACATGATTATTTTAAAATAAAAAAAAATATTATTTTGTAAGTTATCCAAAGTCATTTGGTACGAATCGATTTAAAAATAATTGAATGTGAAGCGAACTTCAAGTTGGTTTTTCTACTTTTTTAACAATATAATGTTCAATAGAGGTTCTGTTAGTGAGAACTGACATTTCCAGAATCACATCATGACGTCTGACACTGACATATCTACTACGTTTACAAAAGATACATACTTGCTGTTGACTTTATTGTAAAAATAACAATTGTTTATAAAGTTTTTTAATGTAGACAAATATTCTCAGCAAAACCTTACCTTTAAAATAAAACTTTAAATAGTAAATTAGTCTTAAGACTTTATTTAAGTGTTAGTTCAGAATGAATTCTGCGACCGTAAGTATTTTAGAAATATTTCATTTAAAGTTCTTTACAAACTCATTTAAATCGTAAAACCATGCCAGATATCATCATTAAACCAGTAATTATCATTTAAAAGTACATAATGACCGGCTGTTTTAAGTTGCACGTTACTTATATCCCTGGATGCATTATTTTATTTTCACCTGCTTTGCACGGCTTGAGCTGACGTAGAATTGTTGATACGCTATTACAGCCAGGTGTGCCGCAGGTGCCGCTGCTTGACGATGACACCATAGCATTCGGTGACGAGGACAATGCAAACAAACAGTTTGTGTAAGTATGTTTGAACCTCATCCTTCATTTGTAACCCTTATGACTGATACTTAATATAATTGATATATTGCCAAGCTAATATGTTTGTTCTTTAAAGTTTTTCAGTAATGACTGTGCTGAAAATGTTTTTATTAAAATTTTATAATCAACCTAATATTGGAACATATAAGAAAAAAGTATTTACCTTTAAGGATGTTATTACTTCTATGAATTTGTTATTAAATGAAAGACATATAATGAAGATGTCTGTCTTGCCAATTTCGTTTTTTAATTATAAACATGTGCCACGGAAATGTAATTTCAATTGGTTTAGCCTGAGGACAGAACTCAGAATTTCTGAAATGGCACCCTTGTAAGCCAGCCACGAAAAAAAATTAGCCATTTTCCCTACTTCTATTATAAATATGAAAGTGTGTTTGTTGGTTTATATTTCAAAGAGAAACTAATGTTTTCATATGATTTTCATACATTCTACGTATGAAAATCCATCCTTTATATTCCGAAAAATATGCACTGGAGACTGTTGGTGAAAATTATGTTAAGTTTCATTATTTTAAACCAGCTAGTATATCCAAAGTAAAAATTTAACTTAACATAATTTATTAATTATTTCATATCACAGAGAAGAGGGCTGATTCTCGCTCTGTTCATATAAATATTACCAAAACAGTGTATATTCGGCACAAAGGGCCTATTTCATATTATGAAAGAAATTGCAATCAATATCTCATGATTATTTTCAAACACTATTTTAATGCAAATTATAATAATTAAATAAGCAAATAATGACAACAATGTTATTTACTGTAGTCTTTAACATGACTTTTATAATGAAACTCAAATAGGTTGTGGGAATATTATTCAATCCCAAAACTATATAGACCATGCTTAACACATAAATATTGATGTATAACATATCTACTATCATTTAATAAGTATTCTTTTCTTACAGGCATCCATACATTGTGTTTTTTCACTTGATCTTCAGAGGTGCAGCCATTGTTGTATATATATTATGTGGCTGGTTTTCTGACTCCTTCATTGCAAGCTTTGTGCTGGTTATACTTCTCTTATCTGCTGATTTTTGGACAGTTAAGAACATTAGTGGTAAGGAGGGTATATGTCAGTCAGATATAAGTTAAATTTTAATTAAGTACATAATTTGGTTAAATATACTTCATAATATAATTCATAATTAGTATAATGTAATACAATGATATTTATATATTTTATTAATAATGTTGAAACTCACATCTAATTCAAATTATAATAATTATAATTAAAGAAAATATTATGATTGTTTTATAATTTCAGGAAGATTGCTCGTAGGTCTGAGATGGTGGAATTACGTGGATGATGATGGGAAATCACATTGGGTATTTGAATCCAAGCAGGTAATAGTTAGTATTCTTGCATTATTTTTTCCGCAACTGAATGGCTATTGGCTCTTTCCTGATCCCAAGATTAACAATATAAATAGTTAAAAATAGCTCAGTATTATTAAGTTGGCAGACCCATGCCTCAGGCAGTACATAAATTCAATGTTTTTTTCATGTTTTAAATCTTGATCATGTTGAAAAACAAATTTTTTTACCAGTTGTTTCAGATAGGCTCCAACCTTTGTCCTTAGAGTGCTTATTCGAATTGACGCTTCTCAGTTTCTGTAATTTTTAAGCTTGTGTGCATGTAACTGTGTATGCTTATTCAAGCACAACTACTATTAATAGTCAAACCAATCGATATTATTCTGTACCGAGGCTCTGTAGGTTTGAATGTTAATAGGTAATTTTTAAAAAAAATTATAAATAATAACTGTTATTAAAATAAAAAAATAATTAATTCAGCAATCAAAGACTTAAACTTTATAATTGCATAAGTATTTATTTGGTTATTCAGGATGTAGTTTCGTAGAAATAACGTGAAGTTTGAATTTTAATATTATGCATTTAGTCTGGTCCTCTTTCCTTCTTTTTTCTCAAAAAATAGATAGGAATACATTATTTTTATCATAACATTCTAGAGAAGGAAATCACTTCGTTTATGTAAGATTTACAGAAATAACTTACAATTCATTTTTATAGATGAAACAGCGTTCAATTTACACTGAAATGTAGATTTTTTTTAAATCAGCATTTTTAATAAATAATTTGTCACTCACAACTCAACCCCTTTAAAAAGTGTCTTAAAAACGGCTAATCCGTCAAAAGCGTTCTTAAGAATTAGGCGTATATTCTTCTTGAGGTCTATATACTTCTGGGTTAATAAAGTTGTAAGACCGTATCCCGAAATTATTTTTTGAATAAATTGGTAATTTCAAAAATAATTTAATGTAGAAGTACAATTATTTTAATAAACAGATGTAGAGATAGTAAATCACAAGATATATAATATGGCATAATGTGCCAGTTAGTTACTTGTTAAAATGCAAAAGTTATTCCTTATTTTTTAATTTCTATGTTCCTTGTTTTCCTTTCGTGTATATGACCCAGGGTAGCCTAAATCCTTCTCTTAAATCCACCCCTTTTAAGTGGAGAAAAGACCCACCCCGCATTTCCTTAAACAGATGTGAACATATTGCATTATTAATTCCAGAACCGTGTAAATCGCAACGAGAGTCGCTTATTCTGGATGGGATTGATACTATGCCCACTTATCTGGTCAGGCTTCTTCATCATATGCCTCTTTGGACTTAAATTTAAGTGGATGGTATGTTAAATTTATATTATATACAGATATTCATTACGAATGAAATAATTTTGATGGGTCTACCCTCACATTCAATCTAATCAGATACACAAAGATACAGATAAAAAAAGATACTCAAATGTAAATTATCTATGGGTGGACAGTAAAGAATGTTTTTGTTTTGTATCTTCGGCAAGTCTCATATTCTTAATCTATGTAAAACACTTTGGAATTTAAATAATTGAAGTTATTCATAAATTCTCGACGCACAGATCAAGGCTAATAAGTCGTTTTGTCTCCATGTATACTATTATAGTTGTTATATATTTTTATGAATACTCAGTACCAACATTAATGTATTATTCCTTTTCAGTTGTTGGTTTTAATAGCGCTAACATTAAATGGCGCCAACTTGTACGGATACGTCAAATGCAAGTTTGGCGCGAAAGAGAACCTTCAGTCCGCGACCACAGACTTCGTCAAGAAGCAGTTGCTGCAGAACGCGTCGTCGTTCATGTTCGCGCAGCCCGCGCCGCCCACGACGGGCAACACCGGCGTCATATAGATTACAAATATAGTTTAATGTAAATTAATTATTAATAAATTATAATATCAAGACAACATTGTATCATTATCCTTAGTTTTAATGCATTTTATAAAAAATATATCTACAATTTATTTATTTTCTTTTGAGGTGTCAATTATATAAAACGATAGCTTAAGAGAACTTACGAGAATTTAAGTTAGGCACCGGTTGTTTATTCCTATTTGTCTCAACTAATTACGAGCATTCTGATTTACCTATAAAAATACGTCAAACCACGGACTTAATCTGTAGCTTTTAAGTCTTATGATTCAGTAACAGTACATTATGTTAAAAAGGTAACAAATTAAATCGCTTGTTAAAAATATTGATAACTTACATAAAATTATCGATAAAATATAATAGATTACCAATAAGCATAGAATTAACATTTATTGTTTTCAATGCAAGATAATTTAATATAAGTATTTATTTACAACCGGCAAACAGTTATTTAATATTTTTGGTGAAAAGAAAAACTACTGTGTCTCTAGCCGTTTGTTTTCGGTTGCAATTACATCCTGAACCAGAGGAACATTAAATTCAATTGATTCTGGTACATCTAAAAAATCTTGGAAAAGAAGATCAAAGTTTAGATTAAATCTTAATATTACATTGGTTTTTATAGTTTCGTTTCAAAATTTATTGTATGTACCACTCTTCAGTTAATAAAGTTTTTTTCTATTTCCGATATTCTTCAAACACTTTATTATTTAGGTAACTAATTAAATTACAGTAGATTGTTTTTTTACAGTAATTAAGCCAAAATTGTAAATATTTAAAGGGTTATTATAATCGTTCTGACGAATTGCCGTTCATTTGGCTAATGAGAGCAGATTTAATAGCATGGCTACCCTCGGCTGGAAAAATGCCACTTCCTTGCCTCGTAAAGCGCGAATCATTCAAAACGAATAATGTATAAGAATATAATTAGATAATTCATTTTGCTAATACAAAACAAAAACGGAAAACCGCCGCTGAAATTGATGGAATAGGGATTGGTACCTCTGTGTATTATTATTACAATATTATTTTACCTAGTTCTCCAGCATGACGGTGCTCATAGATAGCACCATAGATTAGTATCTATCTAATCTAATATCTTTAATACATACTAAAATATAGGTTACTAATCAAAGACAATAAGATTTATACATAGACAATTTTACAACTTTTTTGGTGATTTGACATATTCCGAACACTAATACTATGTGGACTACAAGGTACTGCCACCGATGTTAAAACAAAATGTGGTTGTTTTGGCTTTCTAACGACTTTCTTATATGGCCGCAGATGACCTTGTTTATATGAACTATTATATTCCTCACATAATTACCACATGCGTTTTGTGTTACAAATGATGCACTGAGTACAATGTTGTATTTACCTATAATAAACCGACATATAATGCATCTACGTCAATTGCCGTAATAATAACAGAACCACTCATACATACACAGATAATAACATATTTTCATTATACGCCTTTGCCATTATAACGACATTAGCACACCTTCCTTCGATTTTAAAATAAGTATGTACTTATGAGCTGACATGGCTGCAGTGCTTAAGTAAAACATTTTAAACCTACAGTCGGGGATTTCAATTTGCACAAGTAAAAGAAACACACAACAATAAAAGAATTGCCCAGACAGACTTCCACACAAAGCCCTACTACCAAGTAAATTTAATATAACATATTAATACTAGGTATTTCAAAGACATCTTTATCTAGGTTTAACAAATATGAAACGTTGTTATGAAGTATTTTTTTATCTCCCAAAACATTATTATTATTTTTTTAAGTAGTCTTGTAGATTTTATCTAAATCGATTCTTTAATCACAACTGTTGGTCAATAGGTAGTTTGATTCGTGTCGATTCTTCGTATCTCTGAACCTAAATGAGATAAAGCGCTCCATTAATTAAAATATGGATATATTTTTTTGAATTGGTTTGCTCAAGTTTATTTCTAGGAATTTACATCTATACTGAGCACACGGATCTGTTACTAAACTAAGCACATTGCTTAGTTTTTAATAGTTCACATGCACAGGTCACAGAAACGAGGGTAAACATTTAAATAAATAAAAAAACTATTTTCGTTAGGTGTGAATTGTTTCAATTTTATTTTTAATAATGTTTCTTTGTTTTAACACTCATATAAGCTTCACATAAAAATACATCAATTATAATTGTTAACTACGAAAGTCTAACTAATTATCATTCCATTGTTTTCGAATTAACCTATGTCAGCTTCGTTCAACAAAAGATTTGCTTCTAATGATTATTGAATAGATTAAAAAAAAAAACCATGAACATGTACCAATTTTGCCCGAAGTACAGTCAGCTCCAGTGGCGCAATTGGTTAGCGCACGGTACTTATAAGACAGTGTTCGTGTGAGATATGCCGGGGTTGTGAGTTCGAGCCTCACCTGGAGCATATTTTTTACATCATCGTAGATACATATATATTTTAATGGGTTTCCTTTTAATTTTAAGTAAATTTCGAAACGCTTAATCTTTATTTACAAGTGATCCGATTTTGTAATACAATTATTACTTATTCTCTCAAAACAATACAATCCACTCATACTCATATGTTGCAATAGTTTATTTTGTTTGTTATTTTCCGATTCACGGAGTATAAACTAATCCTATTGATATGGAACATTCATATGATTATAAGCTATCGTTTCAGTAAAGAGATAGGCTATAATTGTTACTGTAAAAAAAACAAAACGCTGAGTTTATTCGTCCTATTGATACTCGTACTAAGTAGATGTAGGTACTAGGTAGTTAGTGGTCTCCAAAATGTTTACTAGAAAAGTCCACATAAGGCACAATAGCCATGCTTATGATCAAACGTTAACTGTACTTACTTATCCTTACTAAAAATATAAATGAGAAAGTTGTTTAGTCTGTCGGTCTGTAATGATTTAACGACTAAATCTCTGAACAGATTTTCATGAAATTTAGTACGAAGTAAGTTTGAAACCCAAAAAAGAACGTAGGCTTTTTTCAATCACGCTCGAAACCTATTACGCTGTTAGTACCACCTCTCTGCAGATCTGTTTTTGCTCAAAACTCAATACTACCACGTTTGTGTAAACTATACAATGGGCTTAGTGATTTGCTCGATATCAGTACGGACTCACCTAAGACTTTCCGTAAAGTTATTACAGAAAGAATGTTACAATAGCATATAAATGTAAATATGTAAACTTATAGTACTTTGTAATGTGGTTTTTGTTATTTCTGTTCTTCACTTTTCTTTTTTTTTTTCTCCTTTCATTGTCGAAATATTGTTACTTAATGTTAATCAAGCACTTTAATATTTAATTATATAATTGTAATCGGAGCAAGAACGCTATGCATGCAGTTTTTGCTTTTGAATGGGTGTACATAATGTATCTTATTTTGTACATGATTTCATTGGTGTGTAATTTATGTAACATCCGCTAGCAAAACATAATAAATAAATAAATAAATAAATAAATAAATAAATAAATCACCTCAAGGGGATAACATTAGAGATGAAGGGCTTTGAGTAAAATCTTCAATTTTCAAGTAGGTACCCATGTGGGCTTTTGAAAAGAAGTGTTAGGTTTATAGAAGACTTCTTAGACAAGCAGGTTTCCTCACAATGTGTTTCTACACCGTTATATAAATTATAATTACTGACTTTGGTTCTAACTCGCCAGCAGATAGCGCTCAACTTAGCGAAGTAGGTACTGTCGGACAGTTCGCCTTGTTTCATCAGTGATTATAGTTATTTATAAACATAAAAAAACATCAATCCAATCACAGGGCACCATTTCGTGTAATCTATCCCGGAGAGTGATGATGAGACTATGATATAGACACGATATTAGCGTTTAGTATGTATAAACAATTATTCATAGACATATTCGTATGTCAATATATTTCAATTTAAATTAAAAAGATAGAATAGAAGAATATGTTAACTTTAATAAGGCAACGGTCGGTCTATATAAGTATATTTAAGTATTTTTATATACATATTAAAATAGTAATAATGTTATTATTATATGTACGCTTAAATACGATATTATACGCTATTTTATTAAAAATTTAAAAATGACAAAGTTGAGGCTACACCGATATCTAATCAAGTGTTAAGTTTGCCCTTAATTTTCGGGCGCGAGGCTACTTGAATCGCGAGGGCATAGCCCTTTTTTATATCGCTAGAATTACCCGTTTATCCCATATGAAGTAGGGTTGTGGGGTATGTGGGACTCGCAGATGCCCAGGATGTCTAGTGCGTCCTAGTATACCGGAATGGCTACAAAAAAACCAGCGGTACCCTCTCCGTTTTCGCATGCTAGCGTGACGTGAGGACATAGCCCTGCCTTGGCCGACGTAGCCCACGCTTTACGCTACAGCTTCAGCGTTATTCTGTTGCTACAGGGCCGGATCTACCATATGGCTTTTTGGTCTTCAGCCCAGGGCCCCGTGGATTCAAGGGGGGCCAGCTAAGTTAAGTCAAAGCCACAAATAGACGATAATGCAAAAAAAAACCATAACTTTAAAACATCGTCGTATGGTTTAAATTCTACGTTCAGATATGGCTTGGGTGGTTCCCTAAGTATTGTTAGCACAGGGCCCCCTAAACTTACGGTCCGGTCCTGCGTTGCTATTATCTACTGATTGTCGCAATAATTACCTACGCATTAATATGCATACAGTACTCAGTTCACAGTTATGATCATTTCTGAAGTACTATTGTTCTGTGGGGAATAGACAAAACATGGCATTAAGCACTTTCCGATACAGGGGAGCAAACACAAGCGATACTATAAATTCATTGAAAGAAATAACAAACTTATTTTTATCACCCAGATAAGGGATTCGAACCTGGGAGTTTGGTATCTGCACCCTAAATCAACGAAGCAAAATTATAGGTATAAGAAGAAAAGTATAAAACTTAATATAATGTTATGAAAATTTTATAGAAAATATTTATTATAAAAATATAAATTTGATTCTTACTTTTGAAAGTACAAAAATATGCTCCAGGTGAGGCTCGAACTCACAACCCCGGCATATCTCACACGAACACTGTCTTATAAGTACCGTGCGCTAACCAATTGCGCCACTGGAGCTGTGGCAGCTTGGTCAAAAATACAATACGTATAGTACGATCAAAATATTCGATTTCGATAGATGACGTAGTTTTGTGATGTAAATGTCAAATCACTTGTTGGAAAAGTAAACTCAATCTGATTTTACAGTTTTTTATATTTTCTATTACAATAAAAGCGCTGTGAATGTTACATTGATTTTTTAATTCATATTAAACAGAAACATAAAATAAATGTTACTAACTTTGGAATTGAGTTTTATCAATTAATAAACTGACATTGCGTAAAGATAAACACAAAATGGAATGTAAACGTCATTTGTGTGCTGTAAAATTTATGTTGTGATTTGATTTTACAAAATAAAACTAGGTTTTTTACGATCTGGATGTAGAACGATAAATGTGCGACATTAATCTTCTGTTTTAAGTATCTGATGTTTTCACAAAATGAATTGGTTCGATACTTCGGGGCTAACGAGCTTAGCCAAGTCAGCACTGAAAGAAGCCCAGAAAACTATTGATAAAGCGTTAGATATTCAGGATGATAGTAATGAGGAGCAGGAAGATGAGGCAGAGGGTCCATCAACATCTAAATCATCACCTAGTACGAGTAACACACCTCAACAGGATAACTCCGATTTTTTTTCCTCTTGGGGTCTCACAGTCAGTGCCGAAAGCGGAGAAACCGATGCCATAAAAGAGCAGCCCGTAGTGACCGAAAGCCCCTCAAAATCAAATTCTCAAAGTCTGTGGGGATCTTTCGCTGGCTCATTCTTTGAACAGCCAAAAACGGATACGATTGTCCGACCTCCTAAAGCAAAGTCTATGAATGTTATTGCGGGCAAATATGACAGTCAGGATGATTTGTTTTCAAAAAGCCAGCTTGTTATGTCGGATGGTGCTGAGTGCCTTAATTTAACCAAAGAGGAATCAAAGAAGTTAGATGAGAGACGTAATTCCTCCATGTCAAATGTGCTGTCATTTATGTCTAGTAGAAATAGTTCTGACTCAGTCGAAGTATTGTCACAAAGTTTAAAGTCTACTCCTGACTCTGAGGCAGCATCGTGCCAGTCTGTGTCTCACAGTAGCAGTATGGGCTTAAAACTTAATTCTGAGTCTGTAGAAATATTGCCCGATAGCCTTGTAAGCCCTAGTTCAATTGAATGTCTAGGCTTTGATAGCTATGCTAGTGATAAAAACAGCAGTGCCTCTTCAAATTTCTCACCTGGTGATATGTCTGATAAGAAATCTACTCCGATCGGAGAAAGAACTGAAAGGGCAGAAACTGCAGATAGTGTCAGCCTAGTTGCTGATGACGATGAAGATACAATGTCCTATAATTCTATATCTGAATGCACTGCTCCCACTGTCCTTGATACGGAGGACAAACCTGTAAGTCCTTTCCCTAAAACTAATAGAATGGATCCAAGAAGAGGCAATGAGAAGGAAGTTACACTTTTAGAACAACCTATCCTCCCTCACAGGATGCAAATCAGTGAAAACTCTTCCAATGACGGTTCATGGTCTGACAGAACCTTGAATGCTGACAATGACAGTATTACTCTTGAAAATTCTGCTGAAGAACATAAGAAGGATGTTGAACCAGAGGATATATTTATTGAGAAGCTGAGTGACTCTTCTTCATTTTATAATGTCAATGTGACAAGTGATTTTTTGAGATCTGAGAGCTCAGCTTTTGTCAATGTTGAGAAAAAGCAGTGTAGTCCACCTGAAAGCAATGAATCGTCCCAAAAGGAAGCCAGTATAAAAGAGAGAATATCACCAGTCAGCTCTGATAGTAAAAGTGATTTAGTTAAGATTGGTTCAGAAAGAACATCAGGACACACATCAGGTGATGAATTGGAGACTGCCACATCATCAGATATAGAAATCATTCCAAGTCCCAACGGAGACAGTAGTAATGGCTGCAGAAATAGCCCCGGAAAGTATGGCTTCAAGCAGAAACTAGATGGTGCAATTTCTCCTAACCTTGTAGATTTAGTATTAGGTAAAAATTTAGCTACTAAAATTCGGGGTCACACCAGGGAGTTATCCGAAGCTTCAGTGCAAAGTAACACCAGTGACGAAAGCCAATGTTCAGAAAATGATCGCCTAATGCGAAGACTGTGTGAGATGGCCGAGATATTGGATGCGAGAGAGAATAGACTGATGGAAGTGAGCAGAAGTAATGCTGAACTTGCGGAGAGCAATGCAAGCTTGAAGAGTCAAGTGGAGTCTTTGTTGGTTAAACATGAAGGGGGAGATATAAACACTATTACTGAAGACTACACACAGAGAATGTCAGCTCTTGAGAAGAAATTTCAACAAGCAATTAGAGAAAAGGTATTTGTTTAAAATTAATGTAATTACAACACTTTACTATTTTAATACATAGCATGAAATAAGTATGGTTTTTTAAATCATATATTTTTCTATGAATACATCTATACAGGATATATCATTCAAAAATATAGTTTTATTGACTTATTATCTGAATTCACCAGGATCAATTGCGGAAACAGCTGGATAATGTCAAGATAGATATGACCCGAAAGAATTCATCAGATTTGGAGAACTCCTTGAAGGAGAAAGACGAGATAATAGCACAGCTCCATGAGGAAGGGGAAAAGCTAGCCAGACATGAGCTACAGCATTCAAATATCATCAAAAAGCTTAGGGCTAAGGAGAAAGATAACGAGCAGGTCATCAAGGGGCTCCGGTAAGAAAAAGTATATTATATGAGCTGGGTTTTATCCGTGACCTTGTTTTTGCTACTGTTTGTCATTTATGGAGAAGATGTTAAATCAAATCACACGGGATCTTTAATAACAATTTTATTTCTTATTGAATTATTCTCAAACATAATATATAGCGAAATCAACTTCGGTCCAACCGGTGCCCCAAGACCCCTCTTTTTTATTTATTATTATTAAACGCTTTTGATATTCAGGGATAAGATAGCCGAGCAGACCGCCGAACTGGACCGCGTAAAGCGTTCCATGGCCGCCAAGGAGGAGCTGGAAGTGAACCAGATCGAGGCCGTGTACCGGCTGACCACGGCCAACAAGAAGTTGGAAGCTGAACTTGCTGAGGTGAACCTTTACCGTACAATACAAGTCGAAACAATGACAGCTTGAGGTGGTCCCTAGCGCTCACTGATAATAATTAATACTTTAGCCAACAAGTGAGTCAGTGGAATTACAGTTGCCAAATCAAAAATTACAGCTAACCATAAGGTAGGACTACTTCCTAACTAAAAAAAAAAAAAAAATCGATCTAAACAATAGGAATAATAAAAATATTTTTATATGCTATTAAGAAATATAATTTCATAGTAGTTTTATCAGAAATTATTCGTGGTAATACTTAGCGCGACATCTTATCGATGTTTGTTTAATTTATTATTTTTTATTTCGCGTAGTGATTAAATACTCGGATACAACAGACGGCATTGCTGAACTAAACATTCAAAATCAAAATATACTTTATTCAAGTAGCATTTACAAAAACTTTTGAATCATCTTTTATTAACAAACTACATTAAGTGAAGCTACCACCGGTTCGGAATGCAGATTCTATATATCATTTATATAATAGATGAAGCCGTTTATGTGCTTAACTATTGTTTATAATTACTTTATATTTTGGTATAGGAGTGGGTAGGATTGAAGTTATACTGATAAATATTTTCAACTAATTTAGATTACTTCGGTTAAAATATTTATATGAAAATATTTTCTATAAAATAATTGATAAACACTGAGATAGTCATTTTATTAGAAATTGCAGATTTATTTCTAAAGCATTATCAATTCCGTCTTGTTTTATCTTATCTTTTATCTATTTGCAATAAATAATTAATTTATCGAGTATTCTATCGGAATATATGTTAATTGAATGTTTATTAGAATTTAGGTACAATTTCTGTTGGAGTCATTTATTATTTGTATGTTCAAGGTCATTTCTTGTACTCTTCACAGGGTGTTTGCACACTTTCATCTCACTTCCGCATTTATTATATTATGTGGGACGTTAGGGTGTTTTAAGTTTGACATACTATGTGGCGCCCCAAAAATGTTATCGTGTGCCCCATAACACAGTAAACAACGGTACACGATATTTTTCTGATTTTAATCATATATACCTCAATATATCTAATTAAATAAATACGAATATCTTTAATTATTTGCCGTGGCGTGCATCCCATGCTTTAAAAAATTCACTAAAATATTTGCATATTACAAATCCGTTAGATTCGGATCGGTATAGCACCGTCCGACCGCATAGCCGGGGAGACGGGAGAGTCCCAATCTCGATCATAATAACCGGTCACTGAACCGTCCGCCGCGCGCCCGCAGAGTCGCAGCGCGCTGGACGACGCCTCGCAGAAGCTGGAAGGCACGCGCACCGCGCGCGACGCCCTCAAGCGGGAGGCGGCCGACCTGCGCCGCGACGCCGCCGAGCTGCGCCGCCAGCGCGACGCGCACGCGCACCTCGCCGCCGCCGCCGAGCGCGCCGCGCGCGACGCCGCCCTGCTGCGCGACGAGCTGCGCCAGCTGCGCGCCGAGCGCGCCCGAGGTGCGCGCCGACCCCGCCCCCCGACGCCCGCGCCCCACCCGCCCTCACGTGCGCCGTCTGTGCAGAGGAGCAGCGCTGGGTGGCGCGCGAGGAGGCGCTGCGGCGCGAGGCGGCCGAGGCGCGCGAGGCGAGCGAGGCGCAGGCGGACGCCGAGGCGCCGGCCGCGCTGCTGCAGCAGCTGGCGGCGCTGCAGCGCGCGGCGCTCGAGCGGGAGCGCGCGCACGCCGGGGCCGCCGCCGCGCTGGCCGCGCAGCTGGGTGAGCGCCGCCCGCGGGGAGCGTCCTCGCGCCCGGCCGCCGGTTCTAGGGCTCCGTGTGTCCGCAGAGGAGGCGCGGCGGCGGGCGGCGGCGGCGGCCGAGAGCGAGCGCGCGGGCCGCGCCGAGGCGGCGGCGCTGGCGGAGCGGGCGGAGGCGGCGCGGGCGGAGCTGCGGCGCGCCGAGCGGGCGCTGCAGCAGCTGCGGGACGGCGCCGCCGCCGAGCGCGCCGAGCTGGCGGCGCTGCGGGAGCGCCTGCGCGAGTGGGTGTCTCGGGATTGACCTTTCGGTCTGCGTCCGGCTCCGGGCGATTCGTATTCCAACGACAATGTCGAAACTTTTCAGAAAGGAGAGCGAGTCGGAGCGCCTCCGCTCGGAGAGCGAGGTTGAGCTGGCGGGACTGCGCGCGAGGGTGAGCGAGCTGGAGGCGCAGCTGGCGGACGAGCGCGCCGCACTCGACACCGAAAAGAAACGAAATGCTATTCTACAGGTTACCTCCGGAGACCTTCCTTGTCTTCTATTCCTTGAGAGCTATTGGCGCAACCCCCAAAACTATTGTGATTTGGAAAGTTGTATCTTCACGCCTAATTTTGTATGGCCTTCAGGGCCTTTTCTATATTAGATTCGACCAGCCCCACCCCTGCTCCTATAGATATACATACATATTTATTTAATATACACGTCATCACCATCCGTGCGTTTCATTAACGATGCTCAGTCGGCAGTCGCGTGTTGCAGGAGCAGGTGTCGGCCCGCGGGGACGCCTCCCCCGCGCACTCCGTGGCCTCCGACAGCTTCTCCACCTCCTTCTGGCAGACCGTACGCTATATCCGTCGCTTATACAATATGTCCCAAATATCCTGTGCTTCCTTTTCGATCTCCTAACTTCGGGGCCGCAGGAGGAGGGGCACGCGGTGGCGGGCGGGGGCGCGGCGGGCGCGGGGGGCGCGGCGGGCGCGGGCGGCGTGGTGGGCGTGGAGGAGGCGCTGGCGGCGCTGACGCGGCGCGAGGGCGAGCGGCGCACGGCGGGCGCGGCGCTGGCGGCGCTGCGGGCCGAGCGCGCCGCGCTCACGGGCCGCCTGGCGCGCCTGCAGGACGAGCTGGCCGACTACCAGGTGCGGCTCGCGACGCCCCACTCGCCCGCTTCCGACTCGCAGAGCTCACCGCTCGTGTCCGCCCGCAGAACGTCCAGGAGCAGTACGACGCGCTGCTGCAGATGTACGGCGAGAAGGAGGAGCAGCTGGCGGAGCTGCGGCTGGACCTGCACGACGTCACGCAGCTCTACAAGGCGCAGCTGGACGAGCTCGTGCGCCTCAAGCGGCTCGCGCGATAGCACGCGGCGCCGCCGCCGGCCGGCGCCCCCGGGCCCGCTGCGCCGCCGCCCTCCGAGTCCGCATTTTCCGAGTCGCTCCCGAGAGGCGCAGTCGATCACCTTTCGAATTATTCCAACCTCCCTATTAAATTCATAGAGCGACCCGACGTTGCGTCCCTCGCACGATGGGATTATTCGTGTTGTGTTTCTCGATTTTATCTTTAAACTATCGTTCACGCAGAATATTTCCTATGATTATTATTTTTTAGCTGCAGTATATCACTCCACGCAATATTAGAGGTTAAACCGATATGTAACTAGTGCAATAATCGTTCATATCTTAACGTCGTAGTGTTTTTAAGTAAATGAAGCTGAATAAAGATATTGTCCTTCAATGGAAACAAACATTTTCCTTATGAAAATCGATATTATAAAATTGCGTTAATATTATGGAGAAGGAAAAACTAAATATTAGATTATCATTTGCTATAACAGTAATTACGACGAATTAAAATAAAATTCCAAATAGACAAAACAATATCTCATCAGATACAGCCACACAAATAAAAATAGTAAAATCTTAGTATTTTAGTAACAACGTACATACAATGCCTTTATTTGTGTGTACACAATAAAATACATAAACTAATTGAAAAAAATAAATAGTAAACCTTAGCCACTTATTTAATTAGGAATTCATAAATATTTCCGAAATTCATAAGTTATTTTATTGTATATAAAAAAAATATATAGCATTTCCTACGATATAATGTGCTTTATATAAATTTATTGTAAACTTTTACCTGAAGGAAACTCGCTAGCATTAGAACATGCGGCAAACACTTTAATTGTAAATAACATAAATTGTGATATCAAAAATTATTGACTCCAATATTCAGGATCGATTAATGTCGATCCGATCACTTAGCGAATACTAAATAAGAGCGTTTTATTATATCACCATCGTTTTCGTTATTGTCACGTGTATGTATTTTAAATGATAATTACGGAATTATTGCGGTATTGCCATATATAAATTAAATATTAGCCTAAAATATTTATAAAATAAATATTAATAATTTTATCTGTCGTTTTATTTATTTCAACTAACATTAATTTTCTTGTATTGACAAATACCTTGCTGTGTTTTTCTGGACATGTTTTAGAAGTTACATGAACAAAATATTTAAATCAATAAACTTTGGTATTCCAATAATTTATTTCATTTTGTTAAAATTTTAATGTATTTATTAAAATTAAAAGCTTATTAAATCCTTGAATCTTTATTTGTAAGGATTTTGTCTCATGCTATTTTTTAATCAATGAGATATAAACACTCACCAACCGGTCTTAAATATATGATTTATATGAATGTTTATCTAAAAAAATATACAACATATTAAACCTGCTTCATAGCCGGTCCGTCCTGGAACTTTAAATTAAACTAATATGAAATTGCATATCAATAGAATTAGTCTTTAATTGAACCGAATTAAAAAAGCTAAACCTATTATTACATATGAAATATGCACAAAAACAAATATTTAACAATTGTGGCAACTTTCAAATGCAGTCTTAACAATTTATTTTTAAATAGAACCACTGAATCTAATAATCCCTGCTTTAAATTAAATGAAAGCAACGTCTCAACGTAAGAAGGTAGTATGTGCAATAACAATTATATTTAATAATAAGAGGGTCTTTCTAAAATAGAGTTTACAAAAATCTATTTTCATATAGTCTGCAAACCTAAGTTATTACGTAGTGTACAACGACAAATATTGAATTCATATAGGTCGCCTTAAATATTGAAAGGAAAATGCCTTTGAAATTGTGGACCCTCGTCCAGTGAGGCGTCAAATCCAAAGTTATTGTAGACATTTATAAAAAAGCAATAACTATCTGTAGTCATTGTTTTTGAAATCAAAACCGGGGTTTACGAATATCATCATGTAATTTGCTAATTTATATATATAAAATATGTAACCCATGCCATCTGGAATAATGTAACTTTCAAACGATAAAATATTTTTTCAAATAATTAGTGGTTTCGTAGCTTACTTTCCGTATAGTAACAAAATCATAAATTCGTGTTAAAAAGTGGTTATTTATTAACGAAAGTTGAAAATAGTAATTTATTCAAAAATCCATAAATCAAAATGCATTTCTTCAAACGTTTGTCACGTGACACAAAACGCTCCTGATTGGTCGGGTTTATGATAACGTCACTTGCTCGTTAACCTCGTTTGCCTACTGCATGTGGATTATATGTGCCACAGATTACAATACAGGCAAGTGACGTCACCGACCCCATTGCAGCGCCATATTGTCAAAGTAGCATTTCGCATTTGCATTCGCGCGCTATTTAAATATGGAATTTTTAATTTGATATTTTTCAGCAAATATGTACGAGAAATAAAAAAAAAACAACTTTTACTGGGTTCCTTAACCTCTACTAATATATAAAATACTATATAAAATAGATTTTAAAAACCAGTCAAATAGCCTATTGCTTGATTTAATTTTAGATGACAGCATGTGATGACATAAAGCCTTTTTAACTTTTATTGTTACATTGTAAGCAATAAAAATATTATTTTGTGTTTCTACTTTTGGTACTTAGAAGGTATTGCATGCAACAGTAGTTTAATTTTCATGTTCTTAGTTTTAGTGTGCACAACTTGGAATGCAAAATCTAAATATTCTTTATTCAAGTAGGCTCATAAAGCACTTGAATCGTTGAATTATATACTAAATGTAAAACTGGTTCGAAAAGTTCTAAAGTTTTTATATATATTAATTAAGTTAACCGAGGTTATCAATAAAACAATAATATGACATACACCATTTATTAATATTATAATTATGAAGCGACACAAACATACAATCGGTGAATATATTATTCGATGATAATAAAAATAAAAACAATTTCGAATTTAACAAACAAACATTTTTTTTTTTGAACAAATCTTTGATAATTTTATATTATCCTAAATGAAATGTTACGAAGTGTTCGCATCAAATCTGAATAACTAAACAAAGGGAACCTTTTTTAAGATATTTGTTTTTCTAGAAAATGTGAAACTAAATCTG
Source organism: Vanessa atalanta (assembly GCF_905147765.1). Lineage (NCBI taxonomy): Eukaryota > Metazoa > Arthropoda > Insecta > Lepidoptera > Nymphalidae > Vanessa > Vanessa atalanta. The sequence goes on from NC_061885.1 coordinate 617,047, forward strand.
AAAAAAATAATTAATTCGAAAGAAAAACATGTAAGTAATAATTTAACAGTTTGTATAATATAATAATATTACATTCTATTACAAAAAAAAGGTGTTTTAAGGAATTTGTTACTTATTCAAACAATTTTTTAGAAGATTCGAATTGAAAATATTGAAAATAAGTTTTTGTTGAAACAAATAAATTCACCGCCACAATCACACAATATTCTACTACGATAGGTACTGATTACATGTTATAGAGGACGATTAACATTCACACCGCAAACACTCCCGGCAAATGCATATATATTTATAATATAATAAACGAGCTCGTTTCTGAACTTCATTGATATGACGACAGATATTATGACAAACGGTACCTTTGAGTTTTTTTTCACACATTGAATCACAAGATTGAAGATTTCCATACTAGGAAAGGCTTGTTTTTCTAACATTGAACATTTATTATTTTTAGACTAAACAATTATTACTATTGGTATACTTAATTTACTATAGAAGCTGTGTGACAAATTTATCATCTTCGATCGTCACGAGGAGATCCGGTTGGTGATGAAGACAGTAGCTAAACGTCACTTAGTGATATTTAAATTTGTGAAGATTCTATGAACGACTCTAATTATGACTTCTAATACTATTTCTATGGAGACTTACTTAATACGACTGAAATGAACAAAATGTAATATTTCAGACATGTAATGTTATTCGATATGATATTTTGTAGTTTTTTTATGTTTTTCATGAATAATTTTTAACATTTAATGAGCACATCGAATTTTTTTCTTGAAAGTAACGATTGCGATATATTTTCTATGAAGAGTTTTCGCTGTGATAATTATAAATGATATATCAATGAACATTCCCGAGAAACAAGCTCAAACTAGATAACGGTAATATTAGAATACATTTAAATATATATTCATAAATGTTAAGAGTAAATATTTATGTTAACATGTCGAATGAAGAATCCCGTTAAACTGTGGATGAATGAATATTAAACGACGATTTATTTTTTAATGAAGTCAATTATGGTTTTATGCTTTGTAACGAAATGTTGTCGTTTTCGTTAAAACCGGTCAAAAGCATCCTTATTTACCTTTTCCGTTTTTGAGCACATTTTTTGTCTGTGGTCCAAGTATCCGTAAGGAGATGTTCGATCCTACAGGTCGTAAGCCATACTAGTAAGAAAATAATAAAGTCTAATCTAAACATTTCGGTCTGCCGCGATCTCATAACCGGATCGCGTTCAGAATTTAAGGAGCTCGATTTCCAACATATTGCATAAAATGACATAAAAAATACATATATATTATCTGGGAAATAAACAGAAACACCGACGCTTAACGTACTGGTAAATTTAAGGGTGAAAAATCGAGCCTCGTCATGAAATAAGAATAAAATCGATTCTCGGTTCCGAAATCGTATCGAAGTCGGATTTGAAACTCGGCAATCTATCTCCGACGGAGTCCGGATGACGGCTGTCTGCCGTCCGGTCCGGTCCGGTCGCCCGGCGGGAGCGCGGGCCGCACGGCGCGGGCGTCCGGCGCCGGGCTGCGGTGCGGGGGAGGGGGCCGGCGCGGCCGACGGCGCCTTCACACCCACGCCATCCAGCCCTCGTACATCAGGCACAGGTTCTCTGCGCTAGTCGCTTCCGATATTATGTAGTCCACCTGGTCGTGCTGCGGCGCGCGGCGCGCGGGCACGTCGCGCGCCTCCAGCTTCAGGCGCACGCGCTTCCACACGCCGGCGCCCGTCGCGCTGCGCTGCTCGCCCGCTGAGGAGCACGCCACGGTTGTTACTTTGTATTGTATGTCATGCACATGATTATATCAACTGTGGAACTTCGACGGCAGATACGCACCATGCCTCACGGGTGCACGCGCTCCCAGTGCGGGCTGGCGTGTCAGTCTGCGAGCGCTCTCCGAGCCGCCCGGTAATCTGAAAGTTAACATTCGAGTGATTGAACGATTCATATTATTTGTTTTCCAGTCGATCATGGAAAACGAATCTCGGGCCAGGTAACTTAATTTACCCGACTTTCATATACTAGTTTTATCGATAGGGCGGAGAGTCAACGGGGGCACTAACTCGAGCAGCATCTGCAGCAGTGCCGGCAACGCCTCGCGCAGCAGCTCCGCATGCGCGAGCGCGGCCCGCACGCGAGTCTCGCCATCGGGCTCCGCCGCCGCCACGCTCAGCGAATCCGACGCGCTGCGCCACGCCGTCGAGAACTCCTGCGCCGGACTCTCGCCCTGGAACGCGAGTCGAGGGTACAGGGATCGCCCCGGCGGCCGGAGCGTCGACGAGGGAGCGGCGCGGCACTCACGTCCTGCAGCCGCAGCAGCGCCCGCAGCGGGCCCGCCAGCTCCATGTGCAGCGCGTCGCGCGCCGCGTCGGCCCCGCGCAGCGCGGCGGCGGCGGCGCGCACGCGGGCGCCCGCGCGCTGCACGCTGCCCGCCGCCGCCGCGCGCGCGCCGCCCAGCGCGCCCGTGGCCTCGTGCACCAGCGCCGACACCGCGCCCACCTGCCGGCCACCAGTGTCAGGTCGCTGGACGACTACGGTCTACGTCTACGGTCGGTTATGTGTAGTCGTTAAAGGCTTTACAGCATCCCCGCTTTCACAGTATCCGTTATATATGAAATGTGATCTGTGAAGCTTCAGTATTTAGTCTGTACATATAAAAGCGAAATACAACTCATTGATTAAAATGACCGGTTATACGAAACTGCCTAAGGGAGTTAAATCGGGGGTTGGAAATTTGTGTTATTATTGTATTCAATTTCGCGGTTTCAGGTTCAGCTAGTATTTCTATGTATTTTTTGGTCACGCTACCCATTGCGGGTCGATATTCCCCTCGGGATGCAACATCTCCATGAGCGACTCCTCCACCGGCGACACCTCCAGCGAGTACTTCTGGGCGAGCGTGCAGGCCTGCAATCGAAAGGAAAATCATGGATTTTCTACGAATAATAAATAATAGCCGTCAGCCGCATCGGCACAGCACCGTCATACACTCGAGTTCGTTCGGTGTCGTCAGGGTTTACGGAAACATTCGAACGCAAGCGGGCGGGGAGCGGCCGCGTACCTTCTCCCAGTGCGCGAGCGCCGTGCGCGCGGTGCGCGAGTTGCGCTGCGCGCGGGCGGCGCGGGCGGCGCGTGCGGCGGGCGCGGCGCTGAGGGCGAGCGCGGCGCGCGCGTGCGGCGCCAGCGCGGCGCCCGCCGACGCCAGCCGCTGCGCACGCGCGCTGCGCGCCGCCCAGCCCGCCTCCAGCGCGCGCACCACGCCGCGCAGCGCGGGGTTGGCGCCCGCGCCCCACTTCAGCCTGGAAACAGTCGAGTGAGCGGGTGAGCGGGTGGGGGAACACTTTAGACATTTTTAACAGAGGTGATCCCAGTAATTACTGGCCTACTTCTACACTTTAATCTTTAAGCTAAATATTTAAAAAATATTATAAATCAATTTTTCTTCCATCTGGGTACTGATGCTATTTTAAATTCGGTCGTAAGTGAGGTCGCTCGACGGTTGGTGCGGGACTAGCGTTTCTTAAAAATATTTACGAGGCATGTTATTCGAGACAAGATTATATAGATGATTATAAAAGCCTGGAATTAATGCTTGTTGAAATGTGGGCAGGATATCTATAGTAATATTATAAATGCGACAGTTTGATATCTCTTCAAGCTTAAACCACTGAACTGATTTAGATGACATGGTACGGGGACAGTTTGAGACCGGGGAAGGGATATGGGATACTTTTTTTTATTTACCCCTCGAGAGCGTAAACTTTGGTATGTCTAGTTTGATAAATTTCGCGCGGATAAAATTTGGGCTTCAGGTAGTATTATTATATAATTAACCAACATGTTTGTATATTAAATTTTAGAAAAAGTAACTACTGAATTTCTGATTCTGTAAAAGAACGATTCGAAAGTGTCGATTTTTAGGGTGGAGTACACTGCGGCGGAGAGTCCGCGTCCGGCGCCTACCGTTGGTGCGCCGCGGTGACGAGCGCCTGCGTGCGCTCCAGCGCGGCCGACAGGCGCTCGAGCGCGGCCGACAGCTCGCGCGCGCGGCGCGACAGCGGCCCGCTCGGGTCCTGGGTGCTGCTCAGCACTTGCACCTGGAATCGGTCGTTGCATACTTTTAAATAAGGATTCAGTCACACGGTATCGTTATTTTATTTTTCTATGAAATTGTTTTTTTTTACTGTCTGTCAGCCATTTGTTATTTGTTCATATGCCCACTGAATTAAAACACCAATGCTAGTACTCCTGCGTTTACACAGGGATGCAGCCCGCCGAGGCTCAGCCGGCTCACCTCAGCGTGCAGGTGCGCGTGCGCGGCGGCGCGCAGACGCGCGGCGCGGGCGGAGGCGCGCGCGCGCTCGGCGGTGCGCGCGGCGTGCGCGGCGCGCAGCAGACGGGCGCGCGCGGCCTGCAGCGCGCCGGCCAGCGCCGCCGCGCGCTCGCGTGCGCGCCCGCCCGCGCGCGCCCGCGCCTTCTCGCACAGCGACTCCAGCGTCACGCTCCACGACGCGCCTGCGGACCGAATCTTATGTTCTAATTTTTCCATTTTCTTATCGGGCCGGCGACCCGGTCCGATCTTAAATCGATTGTGAGATTTACATGCGCCACGTTACCTATCTCCTTCTGCTCGACCTCGGCGTGCAGGTCCAGCCTGGCCCGCCGGAGCAGCAGACAGAGCACCGAGGCCAGGGCCTTCGAGTGCACGCCGAGGAAGCAGCGGGAGACGTACTCGGCCGTAAATCTGAAAACGATTTCAATTTTCTTAACATTTCATATAAAAATATTTATTTACGATCGAAGTGTACGATTAATACGCACGAGAGACATAACTATTACATAAATTAAAAAAAATATCAAACTATTGCAAACACAGACTTCATTTGATCGCTCACACGAACCGCGACCAAAAGTTTACAGACATTGAAGTTAGTGGTCTAAAAATATTCAAATCCGTTTATTATTTAGTGAAAACTTTCCGAATTCATAAGCAGCGCGATTCGGACCGAATGTAAATCGTAGAAAAATATTCATGTTGTATTTCATCCTAAAAATAATATTGAATTTAACAACGTTTTAGGGCTAAATATTGTATTTGCTCTGCAACACTAATTCATAGTATAAATGATAAATGAAATTTGGTATATTTGTTTGATTATATTAAACTTTCCCATTGGACGTACTCAACCGCGATCATCGTATAATTTTGCCCGCAAGCTGTTAGATAGACATTGCCAGGGTAGTGACAAAGACATAGGGTGCCTAACAGCTCACACACACACAGATCTCCCCCACACGCAGACGAAGCCGTGGTGAAAATAAGAAATTATTAATAATTATCCTTCTGACCGATGTCGGCCACGAAGTCCATTCAACGGAGATCAGTCAACCGCGCACTAGATATTATAATGCTCAAAAGTGTGTGCACGCAAACTTAGTGCTCTCATAATCCGATAGGACGGTTTGGTTTAGTATACCCATCTGGGGCCGATTGTACCAGAAATAGGGCAAAAAAAATATCTCAACCCAAATCCATAAGGAAGTACCGAGTGTTGTGGTGGAGCAATCGGGAAGTGTAACCTTTTAACGGGCTTGCAGAGCGCGTTCTCGTCCTGCAGGCCGAGCGCGGCGGGCGGGGCGGGCAGCGCGGCCGGCGCCGGCACGGCGGGCACGGCTCCGCGGAAGGCGCTCGCGAGCTGCGCGCACAGCCCGAACACCTCGGCCACGGTCTGTATGCGCCGCACGATGAAGATGTCCTCCAGGATGGAACGAAGGGTGGGACTCTGCATCGCCGCCTGGAACATGTTTTCCAAGTTATGTACAGATCATGTATCTACAATTCATGAATCGTATTGGGGACAGGGCTTTATTTAAAACCTCACATATTCTGCCGTCAAAAAGCAATATTTAGTACTGTTGTGTTCCGGTGTATAGGGTGAATGAATGAGCGTAGCAACACACAAGGTGCGGGCATCTTAGCCCCAAGGTTGGTGGAGAAATGTCGATGTGAGGGATGGGTAACGTCACTTACTGCGCTACTGTCTATGCTCATACGGCGGCGACAACTTACCACTGCCAACCGGCTTACTCGTTATTGTTATTCTTATAGCTATTTATTTCATAAATATAAATTTAATATGTGTGTAATTGCAAACCTTATCCATCGTTTGGTAAAAATATGAACATTTTAACAAGTATGAATGGCAAGATCCGACTCACCGACATATGCATAGCGTCATTGATGTGGTCGATCTTCCTCCAGGCGGGCGGCACGGGCGCGGCGAGATGGTCGGCCAGCTCGCGCGCGCGCAGCTCCACGGCCGCGAACAGACCGTTGAAGCCCATGAGCAGCATGCGTCCGGCCGACTGGTTCTCGCTCTCTGCTGACGACGACAGCAACTTCTCGTAGCGAGACCGCAACTCCGCCGCCAGGATTTGTGCACCGGCTGCGGGGGACTTCAAGCGAACATACTCTTATAGGGACCAGTTTAAAAATTTTTAAGAACATTGCCGATGTCATAGAGTTGCTTTCTTACCTCCATATCCATGACTATGTATCTGAAATGCATCTCCAGCTGCGTTAGTAGTTCATTAAGAGGTACCGGCGTGGCCATGATCACTTTGTTTAGTTCGTTAATCATCAGCAGAGCGGAAGGTTCCTCGGAGTGCACTTTCTTCAGAGCTTCAGGTAAAATAATTGTACTGAAATTATAATTCAGTTGTACCAAATCGGCTAACAGTAGATTAGCGTTCCTCACGCATTCTACAGCGACTGGTAAAGCGGCGTCGTCAACTGAAGCCGACTGCAGAGGCAGCAATGAAAGTAGCTCGACCGCTTGCATAGAGAGAGAGCTCATGTCATCGAGAAACCATTCCCCTTCTCGTGATGTCAAGTCTACGAGACAGTCTCCTGCGCTTTGAGCTCCGTTCTCCAACATTAAATATCGCCTGTTTAGGTTACAGAGCAGACCAACCACGATTATTTCCAGAGATGCTGTAGCACCTTCTTCTGTTCGCACCCAATTACTGATATTAGTTTTAGCTTCCTTGTAGGCTTCTTGCGCTAAAACCACAGCATCGGGACCCCCTTCCGCTTTAAGTCTTTCGACACATTTGTTCAGAACCGCAGTTGCTTCAGTATTGATTTGTTGCAATCGATAGTTGTAGGCAATTATTTGTTGCGTGTCGCCAGTAGCAGTTTCAGCGTTGACTAAAGCCACTACTTGATTCGAAACTTCTCTACAAACTTCTGGCGATTTACTTTCTAACGCGGCGGCGAGATATTTGCGGAACATCATTATACGATGGTACTCAGTCTGACTCTGGGGATAATACTGAGAAACAGCCACGTACTGTGTTAAAAGTTCTAAACAAGACCTGACGAGTTGATTGGTCTGTTGAATGCTTTGGTTTAATTCTTGTTCCGCTTGCTCGCATTGAGAAATCATTGAACTTTGACCAGCATTCGTTAAAAACTCTTTTATGTGTTCAAAAATTGGTTGTTCTTCTTCTTCTTCTTCATTGGTTCCTGAGAATTCTTGGACCCAAGTCATCAATTGAGGTCCGTTTAAAACCTCATTAGTTTTTGCAAAGCTATCTATTTGAGTGTCAAAATCATTTAGAATTTTCACGAGAGCTTTCATTGAGTCCTCTACAGCGTTCTTGGCTTGTTTGTACGAAGTATACTTTTGTGATATCGCGTAAAGCGGATGGTTATTAAGATCATTTCCGAAAGCTTCGATCTCTTTGATGAGAGCCATCTGTTGGTGACACATTTGAAGCTTTGCCTCAACGGCCTTCAGTTCCTCGTTTTCTTCTAACCATTTTTCTGCGCTCTCTTTAACTTCAGGAAGTATCGCCAAAAGTTGATCGCTGGAATAAAGTAGAGATAAAATACATGAGAACCTGTGGCGGTTTCGGCGAATATTTAAA